>NW_026683191.1:1200000-1800000 GCF_027579445.1 Ammospiza nelsoni
CTGCTAGGATGTAGACCACAAAAGACGCTAAAGACGAAGGTACGATGCTCTCCGGAGCTAAGAGCCGCTCCTGGGCTTTTTCGGCAGAAGCGGCGCTAAGAGAGCACTGTGAGCGGTACAATCGTCTTTGCGCGAAGAAGCCGCTTCTTCGGCTCCGGGAGCCGGAGAGAGCGGCAGCATCGGAAAGGTGAAGAAGGAAGCTGTACAACACTGGGATTATGTGCGCAGCTTGCCAACTGATAGAAAACAGTACCTTACCACTTCCCTGATGTTTCCAATCACATGAATATTCGAATGGAAGCTGTTTTGGACAACTTTTCTTTCCTTCATGCCAAACACTTGGCAGACCTCCGTGCAACGTCCAGAAGACGATGGGAGATGTTTTCTGTGCTCCCGCAGGTTTTCCTTGCCAGACAGAGTGGAAAAGCTTTCTACTAGGATGTAGACCACAAAAGATTGTAAAGACGAAGGAACGATGCTCACCGGAGCTAAGCGCCGCTCCCGGGCTTCTTTCGGCAGAAGCGGTGCTAAGAGAGCACTGTGAGCGGTACAATCGTCTTTGCGCGAAGAAGCCGCTTCTTCGGCTCCGGGAGCCGGAGAGAGCAGCAGCATCGGAAAGGTGAAGAAGGAAGCTGTACAACACTGGGATTGTTTGCGCAGCTTGCCAACTGATAGAAAACAGTACCTTACACTTTCCTGACGTTTCCAATCACATGAATATTCGATTGGAAGCTGTTTTGGACAACTTTTCTTTCCTTCATGTAAAGCACTTGGCAGATCTCCGTGCAATGTCCAGAAGACGATGGGAGATGTTTTCTGTGCTCCCGCAGGTTTTCCTTGCCAGACAGAGTGGAAAAGCTTTCTGCTAGGATGTAGACCACAAAAGACGCTAAAGACGAAGGTACGATGCTCTCCGGAGCTAAGAGCCGCTCCCGGGCTTCTTTCGGCAGAAGCGGTGCTAAGAGAGCACTGTGAGCGGTACAATCGTCTTTGCGCGAAGAAGCCGCTTCTTCGGCTCCGGGAGCCGGAGAGAGCGGCAGCATCGGAAAGGTGAAGAAGGAAGCTGTACAACACTGGGATTGTGTGCGCAGCTTGCCAACTGATAGAAAACAGTACCTTACACTTTCCTGACGTTTCCAATCACATGAATCTTCGATTGGAAGCTGTTTTGGACAACTTTTCTTTCCTTCATGTAAAGCACTTGGCAGACCTCCGTGCAACGTCCAGAAGACGATGGGAGATGTTTTCTGTGCTCCCGCAGGTTTTCCTTGCCAGACAGAGTGGAAAAGCTTTCTGCTAGGATGTAGACCACAAAAGACGCTAAAGACGAAGGTACGATGCTCTCCGGAGCTAAGAGGCGCTCCCGGGCTTCTTTCGGCAGAAGCGGCGCTAAGAGAGCACTGTGAGCGGTACAATCGTCTTTGCGCGAAGAAGCCGCTTCTTCGGCTCCGGGAGCCGGAGAGAGCGGCAGCATCGGAAAGGTGAAGAAGGAAGCTGTACAACACTGGGATTGTGTGCGCAGCTTGCCAACTGATAGAAAACAGTACCTTACCACTTCCCTGACGTTTCCAATCACATGAATATTCGAATGGAAGCTGTTTTTGACAGCTTTTCTTTCCTTCATGCCAAACACTTGGCAGACCTCCGTGCAACGTCCAGAAGACGATGGGAGGTGTTTTCTGTGCTCCCGCAGGTTTTCCTTGCCAGACAGAGTGGAAAAGCTTTCTGCTAGGATGTAGACCACAAAAGACGCTAAAGACGAAGGTACGATGCTCTCCGGAGCTAAGAGCCGCTCCCGGGCTTCTTTCGGCAGAAGCGGCGCTAAGAGAGCACTGTGAGCGGTAAAATCGTCTTTGCGCGAAGAAGCCGCTTCTTCGTCTCCGGGAGCCGGAGAGAGCGGCAGCATCGGAAAGGTGAAGAAGGAAGCTGTACAACACTGGGATTGTGTGCGCAGCTTGCCAACTGATAGAAAACAGTACCTTACCACTTTCCTGACGTTTCCAATCACATGAATCTTCGATTGGAAGCTGTTTTGGACAACTTTTCTTTCCTTCATGCCAAGCACTTGGCAGACCTCCATGCAACGTCCAGAAGACGATGGGAGATGTTTTCTGTGCTCCCGCATGTTTTCCTTGCCAGACAGAGTGGAAAGCTTTCTGCTAGGATGTAGACCACAAAAGACGCTAAAGACGAAGGTACGATGCTCTCCGGAGCTAAGAGCCGCTCCCGGGCTTCTTTCGGCAGAAGCGGCACTAAGAGAACACTGTGAGCAGTACAATCGTCTTTGCGCGAAGAAGCCGCTTCTTGGGCTCTGGGAGCCGGAGAGAGCGGCAGCATCGGAAAGGTGAAGAAGGAAGCTGTACAACACTGGGATTGTGTGCGCAACTTGCCAACTGATAGAAAACAGTACCTTACCACTTTCCTGACGTTTCCAATCACATGAATATTCGATTGGAAGCTGTTTTGGACAACTTTTCTTTCCTTCATGCCAAACACTTGGCAGACCTCCGTGCAACGTCCAGAAGACGATGGGAGATGTTTTCTGTGCTCCCGCAGGTTTTCCTTGCCAGACAGAGTGGAAAAGCTTTCTGCTAGGATGTAGACCACAAAAGACGCTAAAGACGAAGGTACGATGCTCTCCGGAGCTAAGAGCCGCTCCCGGGCTTCTTTCGGCAGAAGCGGCGCTAAGAGAGCACTGTGAGCGGTACAATCGTCTTTGCGCGAAGAAGCCGCTTCTTCGGCTCCGGGAGCCGGAGAGAGCGGCAGCATCGGAAAGGTGAAGAAGGAAGCTGTACAACACTGGGATTGTGTGCGCAGCTTGCCAACTGATAGAAAACAGTACCTTACCACTTTCCTGACGTTTCCAATCACATGAATATTCGAATGGAAGCTGTTTTGGACAACTTTTCTTTCCTTCATGTAAAGCACTTGGCAGACCTCCGTGCAACGTCCAGAAGACGATGGGAGATGTTTTCTGTGCTCCCGCAGGTTTTCCTTGCCAGACAGAGTGGAAAAGCTTTCTGCTAGGATGTAGACCACAAAAGATTCTAAAGACGAAGGTACGATGCTCACCGGAGCTAAGAGCCGCTCCCGGGCTTCTTTCGGCAGAAGCGGCGCTAAGAGAGCACTGTGAGCGGTACAATCGTCTTTGCGCGAAGAAGCCGCTTCTTCGGCTCCGGGAGCCGGAGAGAGCGGCAGCATCGGAAAGGTGAAGAAGGAAGCTGTACAACACTGGGATTGTGTGCGCAGCTTGCCAACAGATAGAAAACAGTACCTTACACTTTCCTGACGTTTCCAATCACATGAATCTTCGATTGGAAGCTGTTTTGGACAACTTTTCTTTCCTTCATGTAAAGCACTTGGCAGACCTCCGTGCAACGTCCAGAAGACGATGGGAGATGTTTTCTGTGCTCCCGCAGGTTTTCCTTGCCAGACAGAGTGGAAAAGCTTTCTGCTAGGATGTAGACCACAAAAGACGCTAAAGACGAAGGTACGATGCTCTCCGGAGCTAAGAGCCGCTGCCGGGCTTCTTTCGGCAGAAGCGGTGCTAAGAGAGCACTGTGAGCGGTACAATCGTCTTTGCGCGAAGAAGCCGCTTCTTCGGCTCCGGGAGCCGGAGAGAGCGGCAGCATCGGAAAGGTGAAGAAGGAAGCTGTACAACACTGGGATTGTGTGCGCAGCTTGCCAACTGATAGAAAACAGTACCTTACCACTTCCCTGACGTTTCCAATCACATGAATATTCGAATGGAAGCTGTTTTTGACAGCTTTTCTTTCCTTAATGCCAAACACTTGGCAGACCTCCGTGCAACGTCCAGAACACGATGGGAGGTGTTTTCTGTGCTCCCGCAGGTTTTCCTTGCCAGACAGAGTGGAAAAGCTTTCTGCTAGGATGTAGACCACAAAAGACGCTAAAGACGAAGGTACGATGCTCTCCGGAGCTAAGAGCCGCTCCCGGGCTTCTTTCGGCAGAAGCGGCGCTAAGAGAGCACTGTGAGCGGTACAATCGTCTTTGCGCGAAGAAGCCGCTTCTTCGGCTCCGGGAGCCGGAGAGAGCGGCAGCATCGGAAAGGTGAAGAAGGAAGCTGTACAACACTGGGATTGTGTGCGCAGCTTGCCAACTGATAGAAAACAGTACCTTACCACTTTCCTGACGTTTCCAATCACATGAATATTCGATTGGAAGCTGTTTTGGACAACTTTTCTTTCCTTCATGCCAAGCACTTTGCAGACCTCCATGCAACGTCCAGAAGACGATGGGAGATGTTTTCTGTGCTCCCGCAGGTTTTCCTTGCCAGACAGAGTGGAAAAGCTTTCTGCTAGGATGTAGACCACAAAAGACGCTAAAGACGAAGGTACGATGCTCTCCGGAGCTAAGAGCCGCTCCCGGGCTTCTTTCGGCAGAAGCGGCGCTAAGAGAGCACTGTGAGCGGTACAATCGTCTTTGCGCGAAGAAGCCGCTTCTTCGGCTCCGGGAGCCGGAAACTACGGCAGCATCGGAAAGGTGAAGAAGGAAGCTGTACAACACTGGGATTGTGTGCGCAGCTTGCCAACTGATAGAAAACAGTACCTTACACTTTCCTGACGTTTCCAATCACATGAATATTCGATTGGAAGCTGTTTTGGACAACTTTTCTTTCCTTCATGCCAAGCGCTTGGCAGACCTCCGTGCTACGTCCAGAAGACGATGGGAGATGTTTTCTGTGCTCCCGCAGGTTTTCCTTGCCAGACAGAGTGGAAAAGCTTTCTGCTAGGATGTAGACCACAAAAGACGCTAAAGACGAAGGTACGATGCTCTCCGGAGCTAAGAGCCGCTCCCGGGCTTCTTTCGGCAGAAGCGGCGCTAAGAGAGCACTGTGAGCGGTACAATCGTCTTTGCGCGAAGAAGCCGCTTCTTCGGCTCTGGGAGCCGGAGAGAGCGGCAGCATCGGAAAGGTGAAGAAGGAAGCTGTACAACACTGGGATTGTGTGCACAGCTTGCCAACTGATAGAAAACAGTACCTTACCACTTTCCTGAGGTTTCCAATCACATGAATATTCGATTGGAAGCTGTTTTGGACAACTTTTCTTTCCTTCATGCCAAGCACTTGGCAGACCTCCATGCAACGTCCAGAAGACGATGGGAGATGTTTTCTGTGCTCCCGCAGGTTTTCCTTGCCAGACAGAGTGGAAAAGCTTTCTGCTAGGATGTAGACCACAAAAGACGCTAAAGACGAAGGTACGATGCTCTCCGGAGCTAAGAGCCGCTCCCGGGCTTCTTTCGGCAGAAGCGGCGCTAAGAGAGCACTGTGAGCGGTACAATCAACTTTGCGCGAAGAAGCCGCTTCTTCGGCTACGGGAGCCGGACAGAGCAGCAGCATCGGAAAGGTGAAGAAGGAAGCTGTACAACACTGGGATTGTGTGCGCAGCTTGCCAACTGATAGAAAACAGTACCTTACACTTTCCTGACGTTTCCAATCACATGAATATTCGAGTGGAAGCTGTTTTGGACAACTTTTCTTTCCTTCATGCCAAGCACTTGGCAGACCTCCGTGCAACGTCCAGAAGACGATGGGAGATGTTTTCTGTGCTCCCGCAGGTTTTCCTTGCCAGACAGAGTGGAAAAGCTTTCTGCTAGGATGTAGACCACAAAAGACGCTAAAGACGAAGGTACGATGCTCTCCGGAGCTAAGAGCCGCTGCCGGGCTTCTTTCGGCAGAAGCGGCGCTAAGAGAGCACTGTGAGCGGTACAATCGTCTTTGCGCGAAGAAGCCGCTTCTTCGGCTCTGGGAGCCAGAGAGAGCGGCAGCATCGGAAAGGTGAAGAAGGAAGCTGTACAACACTGGGATTGTGTGCGCAGCTGCCAACTGATAGAAAACAGTACCTTACACTTTCCTGACGTTTCCAATCACATGAATATTCGATTGGAAGCTGTTTTGGACAACTTTTCTTTCCTTCATGCCAAGCACTTGGCAGACCTCCGTGCAACGTCCAGAAGACGATGGGAGATGTTTTCTGTGCTCCCGCAGGTTTTCCTTGCCAGACAGAGTGGAAAAGCTTTCTGCTAGGATGTAGACCACAAAAGACGCTAAAGACGAAGGTACGATGCTCTCCGGAGCTAAGTGCCGCTCCCGGGCTTCTTTCGGCAGAAGCGGCGCTAAGAGAGCACTGTGAGCGGTACAATCGACTTTGCGCAAAGAAGCCGCTTCTTCGGCTCTGGCAGCCGGAGAGAGCGGCAGCATCGGAAAGGTGAAGAAGGAAGCTGTACAACACTGGGATTGTGTGCGCACCTTGCCAACTGATAGAAAACAGTACCTTACCACTTTCCTGACGTTTCCAATCACATGAATATTCGATTGGAAGCTGTTTTTGACAACTTTTCTTTCCTTCATGCCAAGCACTTGGCAGACCTCCGTGCAACGTCCAGAAGAGGATGGGAGATATTTTCTGTGCTCCCGCAGGTTTTCCTTGCCAGACAGAGTGGAAAAGCTTTCTGCTAGGATGTAGACCACAAAAGACACTAAAGACGAAGGTACGATGCTCTCCGGAGCTAAGAGCCGCTGCCGGGCTTCCTTCGGCAGAAGCGGCGCTAAGAGAGCACTGTGAGCGGTACAATCGACTTTGCGCAAAGAAGCCGCTTCTTCGGCTCTGGCAGCCGGAGAGAGCGGCAGCATCGGAAAGGTGAAGAAGGAAGCTGTACAACACTGGGATTGTGTGCGCACCTTGCCAACTGATAGAAAACAGTACCTTACCACTTTCCTGACGTTTCCAATCACATGAATATTCGATTGGAAGCTGTTTTGGACAACTTTTCTTTCCTTCATGCCAAGCACTTTGCAGACCTCCATGCAACGTCCACAAGACGATGGGAGATGTTTTCTGTGCTCCCGCAGGTTTTCCTTGCCAGACAGAGTGGAAAAGCTTTCTGCTAGTATGTAGACCACAAAAGACGCTAAAGACGAAGGTACGATGCTCTCCGGAGCTAAGAGGCGCTCCCGGGCTTCTTTCGGCAGAAGCGGCGCTAAGAGAGCACTGTGAGCGGTACAATCGTCTTTGCGCGAAGAAGCCGCTTCTTCGGGTCCGGGAGCCGGAGAGAGCGGCAGCATCGGAAAGGTGAAGAAGGAAGCTGTACAACACTGGGATTGTGTGCGCAGCTTGCCAACTGATAGAAAACAGTACCTTACCACTTTCCTGACGTTTCCAATCACATGAATATTCGATTGGAAGCTGTTTTGGACAACTTTTCTTTCCTTCATGCCAAGCACTTGGCAGACCTCCGTGCAACGTCCAGAAGACGATGGGAGATGTTTTCTGTGCTCCCGCAGGTTTTCCTTGCCAGACAGAGTGGAAAAGCTTTCTGCTAGGATGTAGACCACAAAAGACGCTAAAGACGAAGGTACGATGCTCTCCGGAGCTAAGAGCCGCTGCCGGGCTTCTTTCGGCAGAAGCGGCGCTAAGAGAGCACTGTGAGCGGTACAATCGTCTTTGCGCGAAGAAGCCGCTTCTTCGGCTCCGGGAGCCGGAGAGAGCAGCCGCATCGGAAAGGTGAAGAAGGAAGCTGTACAACACTGGGATTGTGTGCGCAGCTTGCCAACTGATAGTAAACAGTACCTTACCACTTTCCTGATGTTTCCAATCACATGAATCTTCGATTGGAAGCTGTTTTGGACAGCTTTTCTTTCCTTCATGCCAAGCACTTGGCAGACCTCCGTGCAACGTCCAGAAGACGATGGGAGATGTTTTCTGTGCTCCCGCAGGTTTTCCTTGCCAGACAGAGTGGAAAAGCTTTCTGCTAGGATGTAGACCACAAAAGACGCTAAAGACGAAGGTACGATGCTCTCCGGAGCTAAGAGCCGCTGCCGGGCTTCTTTCGGCAGAAGCGGCGCTAAGAGAGCACTGTGAGCGGTACAATCGTCTTTGCGCGAAGAAGTCGCTTCTTCGGCTCCGGGAGCCGGAGAGAGCGGCAGCATCGGAAAGGTGAAGAAGGAAGCTGTACAACACTGGGATTGTGTGCGCAGCTTGCCAACTGATAGAAAACAGTACCTTACCACTTTCCTGACGTTTCCAATCACATGAATATTCGATTGGAAGCTGTTTTGGACAACTTTTCTTTCCTTCATGCCAAACACTTGGCAGACTTCCGTGCAACGTCCAGAAGACGATGGGAGATGTTTTCTGTGCTCCCGCAGGTTTTCCTTGCCAGACAGAGTGGAAAAGCTTTCTGCTAGGATGTAGACCACAAAAGACGCTAAAGACGAAGGTACGATGCTCTCCGGAGCTAAGAGCCGCTCCCGGGCTTCTTTCGGCAGAAGCGGCGCTAAGAGAGCACTGTGAGCGGTACAATCGTCTTTGCGCGAAGAAGCCGCTTCTTCGGCTCCGGGAGCCGGAGAGAGCGGCAGCATCGGAAAGGTGAAGAAGGAAGCTCTACAACACTGGGATTGTGTGCGCAGCTTGCCAACTGATAGAAAACAGTACCTTACACTTTCCTGACGTTTCCAATCACATGAATATTCGATTGGAAGCTGTTTTGGACAACTTTTCTTTCCTTCATGCCAAACGCTTGGCAGACCTCCGTGCAACGTCCAGAAGACGATGGGAGATGTTTTCTGTGCTCCCGCAGGTTTTCCTTGCCAGACAGAGTGGAAAAGCTTTCTGCTAGGATGTAGACCACAAAAGACGCTAAAGACGAAGGTACGATGCTCTCCGGAGCTAAGAGCCGCTGCCGGGCTTCTTTCGGCAGAAGCGGCGCTAAGAGAGCAATGTGAGCGGTACAATCGTCTTTGCGCGAAGAAGCCGCTTCTTCGGGTCCGGGAGCCGGAGAGAGCGGCAGCATCGGAAAGGTGAAGAAGGAAGCTGTACAACACTGGGATTGTGTGCACAGCTTGCCAACTGATAGAAAACAGTACCTTACCACTTTCCTGACGTTTCCAATCACATGAATATTCGATTGGAAGCTGTTTTGGACAACTTTTCTTTCCTTCATGCCAAGCACTTGGCAGACCTCCATGCAACGTCCAGAAGACGATGGGAGATGTTTTCTGTGCTCCCGCAGGTTTTCCTTGCCAGACAGAGTGGAAAAGCTTTCTGCTAGGATGTAGACCACAAAAGACACTAAAGACAAAAGTACGATGCTCTCCAGAGCTAAGAGCCGCTCCCGGGCTTCTTTCGGCAGAAGCGGCGCTAAGAGAGGACTGTGAGCGGTACAATCGTCTTTGCGCGAAGAAACCGCTTCTTCGGCTCCGGGAGGCGGACAGAGCAGCCGCATCGGAAAGGTGAAGAAGGAAGCTGTACAACACTGGGATTGTGTGCGCAGCTTGCCAACTGATAGTAAACAGTACCTTACCACTTTCCTGATGTTTCCAATCACATGAATCTTCGATTGGAAGCTGTTTTGGACAGCTTTTCTTTCCTTCATGCCAAGCACTTGGCAGACCTCCGTGCAACGTCCAGAAGACGATGGGAGATGTTTTCTGTGCTCCCGCAGGTTTTCCTTGCCAGACAGAGTGGAAAAGCTTTCTGCTAGGATGTAGACCACAAAAGACGCTAAAGACGAAGGTACGATGCTCTCCGGAGCAAAGAGCCGCTGCCGGGCTTCTTTCGGCAGAAGCGGCGCTAAGAGAGCACTGTGAGCGGTACAATCGTCTTTGCGCGAAGAAGTCGCTTCTTCGGCTCCGGGAGCCGGAGAGAGCGGCGGCATCGGAAAGGTGAAGAAGGAAGCTGTACAACACTGGGATTGTGTGCGCAGCTTGCCAACTGATAGAAAACAGTACCTTACCACTTTCCTGACGTTTCCAATCACATGAATATTCGATTGGAAGCTGTTTTGGACAACTTTTCTTTCCTTCATGCCAAACACTTGGCAGACTTCCGTGCAACGTCCAGAAGACGATGGGAGATGTTTTCTGTGCTCCCGCATGTTTTCCTTGCCAGACAGAGTGGAAAAGCTTTCTGCTAGGATGTAGACCACAAAAGACGCTAAAGACGAAGGTACGATGCTCTCCGGAGCTAAGAGCCGCTCCCGGGCTTCTTTCGGCAGAAGCGGCGCTAAGAGAGCACTGTGAGCGGTACAATCGTCTTTGCGCGAAGAAGCCGCTTCTTCGGCTCCGGGAGCCGGAGAGAGCGGCAGCATCGGAAAGGTGAAGAAGGAAGCTCTACAACACTGGGATTGTGTGCGCAGCTTGCCAACTGATAGAAAACAGTACCTTACACTTTCCTGACGTTTCCAATCACATGAATATTCGATTGGAAGCTGTTTTGGACAACTTTTCTTTCCTTCATGCCAAACGCTTGGCAGACCTCCGTGCAACGTCCAGAAGACGATGGGAGATGTTTTCTGTGCTCCCGCAGGTTTTCCTTGCCAGACAGAGTGGAAAAGCTTTCTGCTAGGATGTAGACCACAAAAGACGCTAAAGACGAAGGTACGATGCTCTCCGGAGCTAAGAGCCGCTCCCGGGCTTCTTTCGGCAGAAGCGGCGCTAAGAGAGCAATGTGAGCGGTACAATCGTCTTTGCGCGAAGAAGCCGCTTCTTCGGGTCCGGGAGCCGGAGAGAGCGGCAGCATCGGAAAGGTGAAGAAGGAAGCTGTACAACACTGGGATTGTGTGCACAGCTTGCCAACTGATAGAAAACAGTACCTTACCACTTTCCTGACGTTTCCAATCACATGAATATTCGATTGGAAGCTGTTTTGGACAACTTTTCTTTCCTTCATGCCAAGCACTTGGCAGACCTCCATGCAACGTCCAGAAGACGATGGGAGATGTTTTCTGTGCTCCCGCAGGTTTTCCTTGCCAGACAGAGTGGAAAAGCTTTCTGCTAGGATGTAGACCACAAAAGACACTAAAGACAAAAGTACGATGCTCTCCAGAGCTAAGAGCCGCTCCCGGGCTTCTTTCGGCAGAAGCGGCGCTAAGAGAGGACTGTGAGCGGTACAATCGTCTTTGCGCGAAGAAACCGCTTCTTCGGCTCCGGGAGCCGGAGAGAGCGGCAGCATCGGAAAGGTGAAGAAGGAAGCTGTACTACACTGGGATTGTGTGCGCAGCTTGCCAACTAATAGAAAACAGTACCTTACCACTTTCCTGATATTTCCAATCACATGAATCTTCGATTGGAAGCTGTTTTGGACAACTTTTCTTTCCTTCAAGCCAAACACTTGGCAGACCACCGTGCAACGTCCAGAAGACGATGGGAGATGTTTTCTGTGCTCCCGCAGGTTTTCCTTGCCAGACAGAGTGGAAAAGCTTTCTGCTAGGATGTAGACCAGAAAAGACGCTAAAGACGAAGGTACGATGCTCTCCGGAGCTAAGAGCCGCTCCCGGCCTTCTTTCGGCAGAAGCAGCGCTAAGAGAGCACTGTGAGCGGTACAATGGTCTTTGCGCGAAGAAGCCGCTTCTTCGGCTCCGGGAGCCGGAGAGAGCGGCAGCATCGGAAAGGTGAAGAAGGAAGCTGTACAACACTGGGATTGTGTGCGCAGCTTGCCAACTGATAGAAAACAGTACCTTACCACTTTTCTGACGTTTCCAATCACATGAATATTCGATTGGAAGCTGTTTTGGACAACTTTTCTTTCCTTCATGCCAAGCACTTTGCAGACCTCCATGCAACGTCCACAAGACGATGGGAGATGTTTTCTGTGCTCCCGCAGGTTTTCCTTGCCAGACAGAGTGGAAAAGCTTTCTGCTAGGATGTAGACCACAAAAGACGCTAAAGACGAAGGTACGATGCTCTCCGGAGCTAAGTGCCGCTCCCGGGCTTCTTTCGGCAGAAGCGGCGCTAAGAGAGCACTGTGAGCGGTACAATCGTCTTTGCGCGAAGAAGCCGCTTCTTCGGCTCCGGGAGCCGGAGAGAGCGGCAGCATCGGAAAGGTGAAGAAGGAAGCTGTACAACACTGGGATTGTGTGCGCAGCTTGCCAACTGATAGAAAACAGTACCTTACCACTTTCCTGACATTTCCAATCACATGAATATTCGATTGGAAGCTGTTTTGGACAACTTTTCTTTCCTTCATGCCAAGCACTTTGCAGACCTCCATGCAACGTCCACAAGACGATGGGAGATGTTTTCTGTGCTCCCGCAGGTTTTCCTTGCCAGACAGAGTGGAAAAGCTTTCTGCTAGGATGTAGACCACAAAAGACGCTAAAGACGAAGGTACGATGCTCTCCGGAGCTAAGAGCCGCACCCGGGCTTCTTTCGGCAGAAGCGGCGCTAAGAGAGCACTGTGAGCGGTACAATCGTCTTTGTGCGAAGAAGCCGCTTCTGCGGCTCCGGGAGTGGAGAGAGCGGCAGCATCGGAAAGGTGAAGAAGGAAGCTGTACAACACTGGGATTGTGTGCGCAGCTTGCACACTGATAGAAAACAGTACCTTACCACTTTCCTGACGTTTCCAATCACATGAATATTCGATTGGAAGCTGTTTTGGACAACTTTTCTTTCCTTCATGCCAAGCACTTGGCAGACCTCCATGCAACGTCCAGAAGACGATGGGAGATGTTTTCTGTGCTCCCGCAGGTTTTCCTTGCCAGACAGAGTGGAAAAGCTTTCTGCTAGGATGTAGACCACAAAAGACGCTAAAGACGAAGGTACGATGCTCTCCGGAGCTAAGAGCCGCTGCCGGGCTTCTTTCGGCAGAAGCGGCGCTAAGAGAGCACTGTGAGCGGTACAATGGTCTTTGCGCGAAGAAGCCGCTTCTTCGGCTCCGGGAGCCGGAGAGAGCGGCAGCATCGGAAAGGTGAAGAAGGAAGCTGTACAACACTGGGATTGTGTGCGCAGCTTGCCAACTGATAGAAAACAGTACCTTACCACTTTCCTGACGTTTCCAATCACATGAATATTCGATTGAAAGCTGTTTTGGACAACTTTTCTTTCCTACATGCCAAACACTTGGCAGACCTCCGTGCAACGTCCAGAACACGATGGGAGATGTTTTCTGTGCTCCCGCAGGTTTTCCTTGCCAGACAGAGTGGAAAAGCTTTCTGCTAGGATGTAGACCAGAAAAGACGCTAAAGACGAAGGTACGATGCTCTCCGGAGCTAAGAGCCGCTCCCGGCCTTCTTTCGGCAGAAGCGGCGCTAAAAGAGCACTGTGAGCGGTACAATGGTCTTTGCGCGAAGAAGCCGCTTCTTCGGCTCCGGGAGCCGGAGAGAGCGGCAGCATCGGAAAGGTGAAGAAGGAAGCTGTACAACACTGGGATTGTGTGCGCAGCTTGCCAACTGATAGAAAACAGTACCTTACCACTTTCCTGACGTTTCCAATCACATCAATATTCGATTGGAAGCTGTTTTGGACAACTTTTCTTACCTTCATGCCAAGCACTTTGCAGACCTCCATGCAACGTCCACAAGACGATGGGAGATGTTTTCTGTGCTCGCGCAGGTTTTCCTTGCCAGACAGAGTGGAAAAGCTTTCTGCTAGTATGTAGACCAGAAAAGACGCTAAAGACGAAGGTACGATGCTCTCCGGAGCTAAGAGCCGCTCCCGGGCTTCTTTCGGCAGAAGCGGCGCTAAGAGAGCACTGTGAGCGGTACAATCGTCTTTGCGCGAAGAAGCCGCATCTTCGGCTCCGGGAGCCGGACAGAGCAGCAGAATCGGAAAGGTGAAGAAGGAAGCTGTACAACACTGGGATTGTGTGCGCAGCTTGCCAACTGATAGAAAACAGTACCTTACCACTTTCCTGACGTTTCCAATCACATGAATATTCGATTGGAAGCTGTTTTGGACAACTTTTCTTTCCTTCATGCCAAGCACTTGGCAGACCTCCATGCAACGTCCAGAAGACGATGGGAGATGTTTTCTGTGCTCCCGCAGGTTTTCCTTGCCAGACAGAGTGGAAAAGCTTTCTGCTAGGATGTAGACCACAAAAGACACTAAAGACAAAAGTACGATGCTCTCCAGAGCTAAGAGCCGCTCCCGGGCTTCTTTCGGCAGAAGCGGCGCTAAGAGAGGACTGTGAGCGGTACAATCGTCTTTGCGCGAAGAAACCGCTTCTTCGGCTCCGGGAGCCGGAGAGAGCGGCAGCATCGGAAAGGTGAAGAAGGAAGCTGTACTACACTGGGATTGTGTGCGCAGCTTGCCAACTAATAGAAAACAGTACCTTACCACTTTCCTGATATTTCCAATCACATGAATCTTCGATTGGAAGCTGTTTTGGACAACTTTTCTTTCCTTCATGCCAAACACTTGGCAGACCACCGTGCAACGTCCAGAAGACGATGGGAGATGTTTTCTGTGCTCCCGCAGGTTTTCCTTGCCAGACAGAGTGGAAAAGCTTTCTGCTAGGATGTAGACCAGAAAAGACGCTAAAGACGAAGGTACGATGCTCTCCGGAGCTAAGAGCCGCTCCCGGCCTTCTTTCGGCAGAAGCAGCGCTAAGAGAGCACTGTGAGCGGTACAATGGTCTTTGCGCGAAGAAGCCGCTTCTTCGGCTCCGGGAGCCGGAGAGAGCGGCAGCATCGGAAAGGTGAAGAAGGAAGCTGTACAACACTGGGATTGTGTGCGCAGCTTGCCAACTGATAGAAAACAGTACCTTACCACTTTTCTGACGTTTCCAATCACATGAATATTCGATTGGAAGCTGTTTTGGACAACTTTTCTTTCCTTCATGCCAAGCACTTTGCAGACCTCCATGCAACGTCCACAAGACGATGGGAGATGTTTTCTGTGCTCCCGCAGGTTTTCCTTGCCAGACAGAGTGGAAAAGCTTTCTGCTAGGATGTAGACCACAAAAGACGCTAAAGACGAAGGTACGATGCTCTCCGGAGCTAAGTGCCGCTCCCGGGCTTCTTTCGGCAGAAGCGGCGCTAAGAGAGCACTGTGAGCGGTACAATCGTCTTTGCGCGAAGAAGCCGCTTCTTCGGCTCCGGGAGCCGGAGAGAGCGGCAGCATCGGAAAGGTGAAGAAGGAAGCTGTACAACACTGGGATTGTGTGCGCAGCTTGCCAACTGATAGAAAACAGTACCTTACCACTTTCCTGACATTTCCAATCACATGAATATTCGATTGGAAGCTGTTTTGGACAACTTTTCTTTCCTTCATGCCAAGCACTTTGCAGACCTCCATGCAACGTCCACAAGACGATGGGAGATGTTTTCTGTGCTCCCGCAGGTTTTCCTTGCCAGACAGAGTGGAAAAGCTTTCTGCTAGGATGTAGACCACAAAAGACGCTAAAGACGAAGGTACGATGCTCTCCGGAGCTAAGAGCCGCACCCGGGCTTCTTTCGGCAGAAGCGGCGCTAAGAGAGCACTGTGAGCGGTACAATCGTCTTTGTGCGAAGAAGCCGCTTCTGCGGCTCCGGGAGTGGAGAGAGCGGCAGCATCGGAAAGGTGAAGAAGGAAGCTGTACAACACTGGGATTGTGTGCGCAGCTTGCACACTGATAGAAAACAGTACCTTACCACTTTCCTGACGTTTCCAATCACATGAATATTCGATTGGAAGCTGTTTTGGACAACTTTTCTTTCCTTCATGCCAAGCACTTGGCAGACCTCCATGCAACGTCCAGAAGACGATGGGAGATGTTTTCTGTGCTCCCGCAGGTTTTCCTTGCCAGACAGAGTGGAAAAGCTTTCTGCTAGGATGTAGACCACAAAAGACGCTAAAGACGAAGGTACGATGCTCTCCGGAGCTAAGAGCCGCTGCCGGGCTTCTTTCGGCAGAAGCGGCGCTAAGAGAGCACTGTGAGCGGTACAATGGTCTTTGCGCGAAGAAGCCGCTTCTTCGGCTCCGGGAGCCGGAGAGAGCGGCAGCATCGGAAAGGTGAAGAAGGAAGCTGTACAACACTGGGATTGTGTGCGCAGCTTGCCAACTGATAGAAAACAGTACCTTACCACTTTCCTGACGTTTCCAATCACATGAATATTCGATTGAAAGCTGTTTTGGACAACTTTTCTTTCCTACATGCCAAACACTTGGCAGACCTCCGTGCAACGTCCAGAACACGATGGGAGATGTTTTCTGTGCTCCCGCAGGTTTTCCTTGCCAGACAGAGTGGAAAAGCTTTCTGCTAGGATGTAGACCAGAAAAGACGCTAAAGACGAAGGTACGATGCTCTCCGGAGCTAAGAGCCGCTCCCGGCCTTCTTTCGGCAGAAGCGGCGCTAAAAGAGCACTGTGAGCGGTACAATGGTCTTTGCGCGAAGAAGCCGCTTCTTCGGCTCCGGGAGCCGGAGAGAGCGGCAGCATCGGAAAGGTGAAGAAGGAAGCTGTACAACACTGGGATTGTGTGCGCAGCTTGCCAACTGATAGAAAACAGTACCTTACCACTTTCCTGACGTTTCCAATCACATCAATATTCGATTGGAAGCTGTTTTGGACAACTTTTCTTACCTTCATGCCAAGCACTTTGCAGACCTCCATGCAACGTCCACAAGACGATGGGAGATGTTTTCTGTGCTCGCGCAGGTTTTCCTTGCCAGACAGAGTGGAAAAGCTTTCTGCTAGTATGTAGACCAGAAAAGACGCTAAAGACGAAGGTACGATGCTCTCCGGAGCTAAGAGCCGCTCCCGGGCTTCTTTCGGCAGAAGCGGCGCTAAGAGAGCACTGTGAGCGGTACAATCGTCTTTGCGCGAAGAAGCCGCATCTTCGGCTCCGGGAGCCGGACAGAGCAGCAGAATCGGAAAGGTGAAGAAGGAAGCTGTACAACACTGGGATTGTGTGCGCAGCTTGCCAACTGATAGAAAACAGTACCTTACACTTTCCTGACGTTTCCAATCACATGAATATTCGATTGGAAGCTGTTTTGGACAACTTTTCTTTCCTTCATGCCAAACACTTGGCAGACCTCCGTGCAACGTCCAGAAGACGATGGGAGATGTTTTCTGTGCTCCCGCAGGTTTTCCTTGCCAGACAGAGTGGAAAAGCTTTCTGCTAGGATGTAGACCACAAAAGACGCTAAAGACGAAGGTACGATGCTCTCCGGAGCTAAGTGCCGCTCCCGGGCTTCTTTCGGCAGAAGCGGCGCTAAGAGAGCACTGTGAGCGGTACAATCGTCTTTGCGCGAAGAAGCCGCTTCTTCGGCTCCGGGAGCCGGAGAGAGCGGCAGCATCGGAAAGGTGAAGAAGGAAGCTGTACAACACTGGGATTGTGTGCGCAGCTAGCCAACTGATAGAAAACAGTACCTTACCACTTTCCTGACATTTCCAATCACATGAATATTCGATTGGAAGCTGTTTTGGACAACTTTTCTTTCCTTCATGCCAAGCACTTTGCAGACCTCCATACAACGTCCACAAGACGATGGGAGATGTTTTCTGTGCTCCCGCAGGTTTTCCTTGCCAGACAGAGTGGAAAAGCTTTCTGCTAGTATGTAGACCACAAAAGACGCTAAAGACGAAGGTACGATGCTCTCCGGAGCTAAGAGCCGCACCCGGGCTTCTTTCGGCAGAAGCGGCGCTAAGAGAGCACTGTGAGCGGTACAATCGTCTTTGTGCGAAGAAGCCGCTTCTGCGGCTCCGGGAGTGGAGAGAGCGGCAGCATCGGAAAGGTGAAGAAGGAAGCTGTACAACACTGGGATTGTGTGCGCAGCTTGCACACTGATAGAAAACAGTACCTTACCACTTTCCTGACGTTTCCAATCACATGAATATTCGATTGGAAGCTGTTTTGGACAACTTTTCTTTCCTTCATGCCAAGCACTTGGCAGACCTCCATGCAACGTCCAGAAGACGATGGGAGATGTTTTCTGTGCTCCCGCAGGTTTTCCTTGCCAGACAGAGTGGAAAAGCTTTCTGCTAGGATGTAGACCACAAAAGACGCTAAAGACGAAGGTACGATGCTCTCCGGAGCTAAGAGCCGCTGCCGGGCTTCTTTCGGCAGAAGCGGCGCTAAGAGAGCACTGTGAGCGGTACAATCGTCTTTGCGCGAAGAAGCCGCTTCTTCGGCTCCGGGAGCCGGAGAGAGCGGCAGCATCGGAAAGGTGAAGAAGGAAGCTGTACAACACTGGGATTGTGTGCGCAGCTTGCCAACTGATAGAAAACAGTACCTTACCACTTTCCTGACGTTTCCAATCACATGAATATTCGATTGAAAGCTGTTTTGGACAACTTTTCTTTCCTACATGCCAAACACTTGGCAGACCTCCGTGCAACGTCCAGAACACGATGGGAGATGTTTTCTGTGCTCCCGCAGGTTTTCCTTGCCAGACAGAGTGGAAAAGCTTTCTGCTAGGATGTAGACCAGAAAAGACGCTAAAGACGAAGGTACGATGCTCTCCGGAGCTAAGAGCCGCTCCCGGCCTTCTTTCGGCAGAAGCGGCGCTAAAAGAGCACTGTGAGCGGTACAATGGTCTTTGCGCGAAGAAGCCGCTTCTTCGGCTCCGGGAGCCGGAGAGAGCGGCAGCATCGGAAAGGTGAAGAAGGAAGCTGTACAACACTGGGATTGTGTGCGCAGCTTGCCAACTGATAGAAAACAGTACCTTACCACTTTCCTGACGTTTCCAATCACATCAATATTCGATTGGAAGCTGTTTTGGACAACTTTTCTTACCTTCATGCCAAGCACTTTGCAGACCTCCATGCAACGTCCACAAGACGATGGGAGATGTTTTCTGTGCTCCCGCAGGTTTTCCTTGCCAGACAGAGTGGAAAAGCTTTCTGCTAGTATGTAGACCAGAAAAGACGCTAAAGACGAAGGTACGATGCTCTCCGGAGCTAAGAGCCGCTCCCGGGCTTCTTACGGCAGAAGCGGCGCTAAGAGAGCACTGTGAGCGGTACAATCGTCTTTGCGCGAAGAAGCCGCTTCTTCGGCTCCGGGAGCCGGAGAGAGCGACAGCATCGGAAAGGTGAAGAAGGAAGCTGTACAACACTGGGATTGTGTGCGCAGCTTGCCAACTAATAGAAAACAGTACCTTACCACTTTCCTGACGTTTCCAATCACATGAATATTCGATTGGAAGCTGTTTTGGACAACTTTTCTTTCCTTCATGCCAAACACTTGGCAGACCACCGTGCAACGTCCAGAACACGATGGGAGATGTTTTCTGTGCTCGCGCAGGTTTTCCTTGCCAGACAGAGTGGAAAAGCTTTCTGCTAGGATGTAGACCACAAAAGACGCTAAAGACGAAGGTACGATGCTCTCCGGAGCTAAGAGCCGCTCCCGGGCTTCTTTCGGCAGAAGCGGCGCTAAGAGAGCACTGTGAGCGGTACAATCGTCTTTGCGCGAAGAAGCCGCTTCTTCGGCTCCGGGAGCCGGACAGAGCAGCAGAATCGGAAAGGTGAAGAAGGAAGCTGTACAACACTGGGATTGTGTGCGCAGCTTGCCAACTGATAGAAAACAGTACCTTACACTTTCCTGACGTTTCCAATCACATGAATATTCGATTGGAAGCTGTTTTGGACAACTTTTCTTTCCTTCATGCCAAACACTTGGCAGACCTCCGTGCAACGTCCAGAAGACGATGGGAGATGTTTTCTGTGCTCCCGCAGGTTTTCCTTGCCAGACAGAGTGGAAAAGCTTTCTGCTAGGATGTAGACCACAAAAGACGCTAAAGACGAAGGTACGATGCTCTCCGGAGCTAAGAGCCGCTCCCGGGCTTCTTTCGGCAGAAGCGGCGCTAAGAGAGCACTGTGAGCGGTACAATCGACTTTGCGCGAAGAAGCCGCTTCTTCGGCTCTGGCAGCCGGAGAGAGCGGCAGCATCGGAAAGGTGAAGAAGGAAGCTGTACAACACTGTGATTGTGTGCGCAGCTTGCCAACTGATAGAAAACAGTACCTTACCACTTTCCTGACGTTTCCAATCACATGAATATTCGATTGGAAGCTGTTTTTGACAACTTTTCTTTCCTTCATGCCAAGCACTTGGCAGACCTCCGTGCAACGTCCAGAAGACGATGGGAGATGTTTTCTGTGCTCCCACAGGTTTTCCTTGCCAGACAGAGTGGTAAAGCTTTCTGCTAGGATATAGACCACAAAAGACGCTAAAGACGAAGGTACGATGCTCTCCGGAGCTAAGAGCCGCTGCCGGGCTTCTTTCGGCAGAAGCGGCGCTAAGAGAGCACTGTGAGCGGTACAATCGACTTTGCGCGAAGAAGCCGCTTCTGCGGCTCCGGGAGCTGGAGAGAGCGGCAGCATTGGGAAGGTGAAGAAGGAAGCTGTACAACACTGGGATTGTGTGCGCAGCTTGCCAACTGATAGAAAACAGTACCTTACACTTTCCTGACGTTTCCAATCACATGAATATTCGATTGGAAGCTGTTTTGGACAACTTTTCTTTCCTTCATGCCAAGCACTTTGCAGACCTCCATGCAACGTCCACAAGACGATGGGAGATGTTTTCTGTGCTCCCGCAGGTTTTCCTTGCCAGACAGAGTGGAAAAGCTTTCTGCTAGTATGTAGACCAGAAAAGACGCTAAAGACGAAGGTACGATGCTCTCCGGAGCTAAGAGGCGCTCCCGGGCTTCTTTCAGCAGAAGCGGCGCTAAGAGAGCACTGTGAGCGGTACAATCGTCTTTGCGCGAAGAAGCCGCTTCTTCGGCTCCGGGAGCCGGAGAGAGCGGCAGCATCGGAAAGGTGAAGAAGGAAGCTGTACAACACTGGGATTGTGTGCGCAGCTTGCCAACTGATAGTAAACAGTACCTTACCACTTTCCTGATGTTTCCAATCACATGAATCTTCGATTGGAAGCTGTTTTGGACAACTTTTCTTTCCTTCATGCCAAGCACTTGGCAGACCTCCGTGCAACGTCCAGAAGACGATGGGAGATGTTTTCTGTGCTCCCGCAGGTTTTCCTTGCCAGACAGAGTGGAAAAGCTTTCTGCTAGGATGTAGACCACAAAAGACGCTAAAGACGAAGGTACGATGCTCTCCGGAGCTAAGAGCCGCTGCCGGGCTTCTTTCGGCAGAAGCGGCGCTAAGAGAGCACTGTGAGCGGTACAATCGTCTTTGCGCGAAGAAGCCGCTTCTTCGGCTCTGGGAGCCAGAGAGAGCGGCAGCATCGGAAAGGTGAAGAAGGAAGCTGTACAACACTGGGATTGTGTGCGCAGCTTGCTAACTGATAGAAAACAGTACCTTACCACATTCCTGACGTTTCCAAACACATGAATATTCGATTAGAAGCTGTTTTTGACAACTTTTCTTTCCTTCATGCCAAGCACTTGGCAGACCTCCATGCAACGTCCAGAACACGATGGGAGATGTTTTCTGTGCTCGCGCAGGTTTTCCTTGCCAGACAGAGTGGAAAAGCTTTCTGCTAGGATGTAGACCACAAAAGACGCTAAAGACGAAGGTACGATGCTCTCCGGAGCTAAGAGCCGCTCCCGGGCTTCTTTCGGCAGAAGCGGCGCTAAGAGAGCACTGTGAGCGGTACAATCGTCTTTGCGCGAAGAAGCCGCTTATTCGGCTACGGGAGCCGGACAGAGCGGCAGCATCGGAAAGGTGAAGAAGGAAGCTGTACAACACTGGGATTGTGTGCGCAGCTTGCCAACTGATAGAAAACAGTACCTTACACTTTCCTGACGTTTCCAATCACATGAATATTCGATTGGAAGCTGTTTTGGACAACTTTTCTTTCCTTCATGCCAAGCGCTTGGCAGACCTCCGTGCAACGTCCAGAAGACGATGGGAGATGTTTTCTGTGCTCCCGCAGGTTTTCCTTGCCAGACAGAGTGGAAAAGCTTTCTGCTAGGATGTAGACCACAAAAGACGCTAAAGACGAAGGTAGGATGCTCTCCGGAGCTAAGAGCCGCTCCCGGGCTTCTTTCGGCAGAAGCGGCGCTAAGAGAGCACTGTGAGCGGTACAATCGACTTTGCGCAAAGAAGCCGCTTCTTCGGCTCTGGCAGCCGGAGAGAGCGGCAGCATCGGAAAGGTGAAGAAGGAAGCTGTACAACACTGGGATTGTGTGCGCACCTTGCCAACTGATAGAAAACAGTACCTTACGACTTTCCTGACGTTTCCAATCACATGAATATTCGATTGGAAGCTGTTTTTGACAACTTTTCTTTCCTTCATGCCAAGCACTTGGCAGACCTCCGTGCAACGTCCAGAAGACGATGGGAGATGTTTTCTGTGCTCCTACAGGTTTTCCTTGCCAGACAGAGTGGAAAAGCTTTCTGCTAGGATGTAGACCACAAAAGACGCTAAAGACGAAGGTACGATGCTCTCCGGAGCTAAGAGCCGCTGCCGGGCTTCTTTCGGCAGAAGCGGCGCTAAGAGAGCACTGTGAGCGGTACAATCGACTTTGCGCGAAGAAGCCGCTTCTGCGGCTCCGGGAGCTGGAGAGAGCGGCAGCATTGGGAAGGTGAAGAAGGAAGCTGTACAACACTGGGATTGTGTGCGCAGCTTGCCAACTGATAGAAAACAGTACCTTACACTTTCCTGACGTTTCCAATCACATGAATATTCGATTGGAAGCTGTTTTGGACAACTTTTCTTTCCTTCATGCCAAGCACTTTGCAGACCTCCATGCAACGTCCACAAGACGATGGGAGATGTTTTCTGTGCTCCCGCAGGTTTTCCTTGCCAGACAGAGTGGAAAAGCTTTCTGCTAGGATGTAGACCAGAAAAGACGCTAAAGACGAAGGTACGATGCTCTCCGGAGCTAAGAGGCGCTCCCGGGCTTCTTTCAGCAGAAGCGGCGCTAAGAGAGCACTGTGAGCGGTACAATCGTCTTTGCGCGAAGAAGCCGCTTCTTCGGCTCCGGGAGCCGGAGAGAGCGGCAGCATCGGAAAGGTGAAGAAGGAAGCTGTACAACACTGGGATTGTGTGCGCAGCTTGCCAACTGATAGTAAACAGTACCTTACCACTTTCCTGATGTTTCCAATCACATGAATCTTCGATTGGAAGCTGTTTTGGACAACTTTTCTTTCCTTCATGCCAAGCACTTGGCAGACCTCCGTGCAACGTCCAGAAGACGATGGGAGATGTTTTCTGTGCTCCCGCAGGTTTTCCTTGCCAGACAGAGTGGAAAAGCTTTCTGCTAGGATGTAGACCACAAAAGACGCTAAAGACGAAGGTACGATGCTCTCCGGAGCTAAGAGCCGCTGCCGGGCTTCTTTCGGCAGAAGCGGCGCTAAGAGAGCACTGTGAGCGGTACAATCGTCTTTGCGCGAAGAAGCCGCTTCTTCGGCTCTGGGAGCCAGAGAGAGCGGCAGCATCGGAAAGGTGAAGAAGGAAGCTGTACAACACTGGGATTGTGTGCGCAGCTTGCTAACTGATAGAAAACAGTACCTTACCACATTCCTGACGTTTCCAATCACATGAATATTCGATTAGAAGCTGTTTTTGACAACTTTTCTTTCCTTCATGCCAAGCGCTTGGCAGACCTCCGTGCAACGTCCAGAAGACGATGGGAGATGTTTTCTGTGCTCCCGCAGGTTTTCCTTGCCAGACAGAGTGGAAAAGCTTTCTGCTAGGATGTAGACCAGAAAAGACGCTAAAGACGAAGGTACGATGCTCTCCGGAGCTAAGAGCCGCTCCCGGGCTTCTTTCGGCAGAAGCGGCGCTAAGAGAGCACTGTGAGCGGTACAATCGACTTTGCGCAAAGAAGCCGCTTCTTCGGCTCTGGCAGCCGGAGAGAGCGGCAGCATCGGAAAGGTGAAGAAGGAAGCTGTACAACACTGGGATTGTGTGCGCACCTTGCCAACTGATAGAAAACAGTACCTTACGACTTTCCTGACGTTTCCAATCACATGAATATTCGATTGGAAGCTGTTTTTGACAACTTTTCTTTCCTTCATGCCAAGCACTTGGCAGACCTCCGTGCAACGTCCAGAAGACGATGGGAGATGTTTTCTGTGCTCCTACAGGTTTTCCTTGCCAGACAGAGTGGAAAAGCTTTCTGCTAGGATGTAGACCACAAAAGACGCTAAAGACGAAGGTACGATGCTCTCCGGAGCTAAGAGCCGCACCCGGGCTTCCTTCGGCAGAAGCGGCGCTAAGAGAGCACTGTGAGCGGTACAATCGACTTTGCGCGAAGAAGCCGCTTCTGCGGCTCCGGGAGCTGGAGAGAGCGGCAGCATTGGGAAGGTGAAGAAGGAAGCTGTACAACACTGGGATTGTGTGCGCAGCTTGCCAACTGATAGAAAACAGTACCTTACACTTTCCTGATGTTTCCAATCACATGAATATTCGATTGGAAGCTGTTTTGGACAACTTTTCTTTCCTTCATGCCAAGCACTTTGCAGACCTCCATGCAACGTCCACAAGACGATGGGAGATGTTTTCTGTGCTCCCGCAGGTTTTCCTTGCCAGACAGAGTGGAAAAGCTTTCTGCTAGTATGTAGACCACAAAAGACGCTAAAGACGAAGGTACGATGCTCTCCGGAGCTAAGAGGCGCTCCCGGGCTTCTTTCGGCAGAAGCGGCGCTAAGAGAGCACTGTGAGCGGTAGAATGGTCTTTGCGCGAAGAAGCCGCTTCTTCGGCTCCGGGAGCCGGAGAGAGCGGCAGCATCGGAAAGGTGAAGAAGGAAGCTGTACAACACTGGGATTGTGTGCGCAGCTTGCCAACTGATAGAAAACAGTACCTTACCACTTTCCTGACGTTTCCAATCACATGAATATTCGATTGGAAGCTGTTTTGGACAACTTTTCTTTCCTTCATGCCAAGCACTTGGCAGACCTCCGTGCAACGTCCAGAAGACGATGGGAGATGTTTTCTGTGCTCCCGCAGGTTTTCCTTGCCAGACAGAGTGGAAAAGCTTTCTGCTAGGATGTAGACCACAAAAGACGCTAAAGACGAAGGTACGATGCTCTCCGGAGCTAAGAGCCGCTCCCGGGCTTCTTTCGGCAGAAGCGGCGCTAAGAGAGCACTGTGAGCGGTACAATCGTCTTTGCGCGAAGAAGTCGCTTCTTCGGCTCTGGGAGCCAGAGAGAGCGGCAGCATCGGAAAGGTGAAGAAGGAAGCTGTACAACACTGGGATTGTGTGCGCAGCTTGCTAACTGATAGAAAACAGTACCTTACCACATTCCTGACCATTCCAATCACATGAATATTCGATTAGAAGCTGTTTTTGACAACTTTTCTTTCCTTCATGCCAAGCACTTGGCAGACCTCCATGCAACGTCCAGAAGACGATGGGAGATGTTTTCTGTGCTCCCGCAGGTTTTCCTTGCCAGACAGAGTGGAAAAGCTTTCTGCTAGGATGTAGACCACAAAAGACGCTAAAGACGAAGGTACGATGCTCTCCGGAGCTAAGAGCCGCTGCCGGGCTTCTTTCGGCAGAAGCGGCGCTAAGAGAGCACTGTGAGCGGTACAATCGTCTTTGCGCGAAGAAGCCGCTTCTTCGGCTCTGGGAGCCAGAGAGAGCGACAGCATCGGAAAGGTGAAGAAGGAAGCTGTACAACACTGGGATTGTGTGCGCAGCTTGCCAACTGATAGAAAACAGTACCTTACACTTTCCTGACGTTTCCAATCACATGAATATTCGATTGGAAGCTGTTTTGGACAACTTTTCTTTCCTTCATGCCAAGCGCATGGCAGACCTCCGTGCAACGTCCAGAAGACGATGGGAGATGTTTTCTGTGCTCCCGCAGGTTTTCCTTGCCAGACAGAGTGGAAAAGCTTTCTGCTAGGATGTAGACCACAAAAGACGCTAAAGACGAAGGTACGATGCTCTCCGGAGCTAAGAGCCGCTCCCGGGCTTCTTTCGGCAGAAGCGGCGCTAAGAGAGCACTGTGAGCGGTACAATCGACTTTGCGCAAAGAAGCCGCTTCTTCGGCTCTGGCAGCCGGAGAGAGCGGCAGCATCGGAAAGGTGAAGAAGGAAGCTGTACAACACTGGGATTGTGTGCGCACCTTGCCAACTGATAGAAAACAGTACCTTACCACTTTCCTGACGTTTCCAATCACATGAATATTCGATTGGAAGCTGTTTTTGACAACTTTTCTTTCCTTCATGCCAAGCACTTGGCAGACCTCCGTGCAACGTCCAGAAGACGATGGGAGATGTTTTCTGTGCTCCCACAGGTTTTCCTTGCCAGACAGAGTGGAAAAGCTTTCTGCTAGGATGTAGACCACAAAAGACGCTAAAGACGAAGGTACGATGCTCTCCGGAGCTAAGAGCCGCTGCCGGGCTTCCTTCGGCAGAAGCGGCGCTAAGAGAGCACTGTGAGCGGTACAATCGACTTTGCGCGAAGAAGCCGCTTCTGCGGCTCCGGGAGCTGGAGAGAGCGGCAGCATTGGGAAGGTGAAGAAGGAAGCTGTACAACACTGGGATTGTGTGCGCAGCTTGCCAACTGATAGAAAACAGTACCTTACACTTTCCTGACGTTTCCAATCACATGAATATTCGATTGGAAGCTGTTTTGGACAACTTTTCTTTCCTTCATGCCAAGCACTTTGCAGACCTCCATGCAACATCCACAAGACGATGGGAGATGTTTTCTGTGCTCCCGCAGGTTTTCCTTGCCAGACAGAGTGGAAAAGCTTTCTGCTAGTATGTAGACCACAAAAGACGCTAAAGACGAAGGTACGATGCTCTCCGGAGCTAAGAGGCGCTCCCGGGCTTCTTTCGGCAGAAGCGGCGCTAAAAGAGCACTGTGAGCGGTACAATCGTCTTTGCGCGAAGAAGCCGCTTCTTCGGCTCCGGGAGCCGGAGAGAGCGGCAGCATCGGAAAGGTGAAGAAGGAAGCTGTACAACACTGGGATTGTGTGCGCAGCTTGCCAACTGATAGAAAACAGTACCTTACCACTTTCCTGACGTTTCCAATCACATGAATATTCGATTGGAAGCTGTTTTGGACAACTTTTCTTTCCTTCATGCCAAGCACTTGGCAGACCTCCGTGCAACGTCCAGAAGACGATGGGAGATGTTTTCTGTGCTCCCGCAGGTTTTCCTTGCCAGACAGAGTGGAAAAGCTTTCTGCTAGGATGTAGACCACAAAAGACGCTAAAGACGAAGGTACGATGCTCTCCGGAGCTAAGAGCCGCTCCCGGGCTTCTTTCGGCAGAAGCGGCGCTAAGAGAGCACTGTGAGCGGTACAATCGTCTTTGCGCGAAGAAGCCGCTTCTTCGGCTCCGGGAGGCGGACAGAGCAGCAGCATCGGAAAGGTGAAGAAGGAAGCTGTACAACACTGGGATTGTGTGCGCAGCTTGCCAACTGATAGTAAACAGTACCTTACCACTTTCCTGATGTTTCCAATCACATGAATCTTCGATTGGAAGCTGTTTTGGACAGCTTTTCTTTCCTTCATGCCAAGCACTTGGCAGACCTCCGTGCAACGTCCAGAAGACGATGGAAGATGTTTTCTGTGCTCCCGCAGGTTTTCCTTGCCAGACAGAGTGGAAAAGCTTTCTGCTAGGATGTAGACCACAAAAGACGCTAAAGACGAAGGTACGATGCTCTCCGGAGCTAAGAGCCGCTGCCGGGCTTCTTTCGGCAGAAGCGGCGCTAAGAGAGCACTGTGAGCGGTACAATCGTCTTTGCGCGAAGAAGTCACTTCTTCGGCTCTGGGAGCCAGAGAGAGCGGCAGCATCGGAAAGGTGAAGAAGGAAGCTGTACAACACTGGGATTGTGTGCGCAGCTTGCTAACTGATAGAAAACAGTACCTTACCACTTTCCTGACGTTTCCAATCACATGAATATTCGATTAGAAGCTGTTTTTGACAACTTTTCTTTCCTTCATGCCAAGCACTTGGCAGACCTCCATGCAACGTCCAGAAGACGATGGGAGATGTTTTCTGTGCTCCCGCAGGTTTTCCTTGCCAGACAGAGTGGAAAAGCTTTCTGCTAGGATGTAGACCACAAAAGACGCTAAAGACGAAGGTACGATGCTCTCCGGAGCTAAGAGCCGCTCCCGGGCTTCTTTCGGCAGAAGCGGCGCTAAGAGAGCACTGTGAGCGGTACAATCAACTTTGCGCGAAGAAGCCGCTTCTTCGGCTACGGGAGCCGGACAGAGCAGCAGCATCGGAAAGGTGAAGAAGGAAGCTGTACAACACTGGGATTGTGTGCGCAGCTTGCCAACTGATAGAAAACAGTACCTTACACTTTCCTGACGTTTCCAATCACATGAATCTTCGATTGGAAGCTGTTTTGGACAACTTTTCTTTCCTTCATGCCAAGCACTTGGCAGACCTCCGTGCAACGTCCAGAAGACGATGGGAGATGTTTTCTGTGCTCCCGCAGGTTTTCCTTGCCAGACAGAGTGGAAAAGCTTTCTGCTAGGATGTAGACCACAAAAGACGCTAAAGACGAAGGTACGATGCTCTCCGGAGCTAAGAGCCGCTCCCGGGCTTCTTTCGGCAGAAGCGGCGCTAAGAGAGCACTGTGAGCGGTACAATCGTCTTTGCGCGAAGAAGCCGCTTCTTCGGCTCTGGGAGCCAGAGAGAGCGGCAGCATCGGAAAGGTGAAGAAGGAAGCTGTACGTCACTGGGATTGTGTGCGCAGCTTGCCAACTGATAGAAAACAGTACCTTACACTTTCCTGACGTTTCCAATCACATGAATATTCGATTGGAAGCTGTTTTGGACAACTTTTCTTTCCTTCATGCCAAGCGCTTGGCAGACCTCCGTGCAACGTCCAGAAGACGATGGGAGATGTTTTCTGTGCTCCCACAGGTTTTCCTTGCCAGACAGAGTGGAAAAGCTTTCTGCTAGGATGTAGACCACAAAAGACGCTAAAGACGAAAATACGATGCTCTCCGGAGCTAAGAGCCGCTCCCGGGCTTCTTTCGGCAGAAGCGGCGCTAAGAGAGCACTGTGAGCGGTACAATCGTCTTTGCGCGAAGAAGCCGCTTCTTCGGCTCCGGGAGCCGGAGAGAGCGGCAGCATCGGAAAGGTGAAGAAGGAAGCTGTACAACACTGGGATTGTGTGCGCAGATTGCCAACTGATAGAAAACAGTACCTTACCACTTTCCTGACGTTTCCAATCACATGAATATTCGATTGGAAGCTGTTTTTGACAACTTTTCTTTCCGTCATGCCAAGCACTTGGCAGACCTCCATGCAACGTCCAGAAGACGATGGGAGATGTTTTCTGTGCTCCCACAGGTTTTCCTTGCCAGACAGAGTGGAAAAGCTTTCTGCTAGGATGTAGACTACAAAAGACGCTAAAGACGAAGGTACGATGCTCTCCGGAGCTAAGAGCCGCTCCCGGGCTTCTTTCGGCAGAAGCGGCGCTAAGAGAGCACTGTGAGCGGTACAATCGTCTTTGCGCGAAGAAGCCGCTTCTTCGGCTCCGGGAGCCGGAGAGAGCGGCAGCATCGGAAAGGTGAAGAAGGAAGCTGTACAACACTGGGATTGTGTGCGCAGCTTGCCAACTGATAGAAAACAGTACCTTACCACTTTCCTGACGTTTCCAATCACATCAATATTCGAGTGGAAGCTGTTTTGGACAACTTTTCTTTCCTTCATGCCAAGCACTTAGCAGACCTCCGTGCAACGTCCAGAAGACGATGGGAGATGATTTCTGTGCTCCCGCAGGTTTTCCTTGCCAGACAGAGTGGAAAAGCTTTCTGCTAGGATGTAGACCACAAAAGAGGCTAAAGACGAAAATACGATGCTCTCCGGAGCTAAGAGCCGCTCCCGGGCTTCTTTCGGCAGAAGTGGCGCTAAGAGAGCACTGTGAGCGGTACAATCGTCTTTGCGCGGAGAAGCCCCTTCTTCGGCTCCGGGAGCCGGAGAGAGCGGCAGCATCGGAAAGGTGAAGAAGGAAGCTGTACAACACTGGGATTGTGTGCGCACCTTGCCAACTGATAGAAAACAGTACCTTACCACTTTCCTGACGTTTCCAATCACATGAACATTCGATTGGAAGCTGTTTTGGACAACTTTTCTTTCCTTCATGCCAAGCACTTGGCAGACCTCCGTGCAACGTCCAGAAGACGATGGGAGATATTTTCTGTGCTCCCGCAGGTTTTCCTTGCCAGACAGAGTGGAAAAGCTTTCTGCTAGGATGTAGACCACAAAAGACGCTAAAGACCAAGGTACGATGCTCTCCGGAGCTAAGAGCCGCTGCCGGGCTTCTTTCGGCAGAAGCGGCGCTAAGAGAGCACTGTGAGCGGTACAATCGTCTTTGCGCGAAGAAGCCGCTTCTTCGGCTCCGGGAGCCGGAGAGAGCGGCAGCATCGGAAAGGTGAAGAAGGAAGCTGTACAACACTGGGATTGTGTGCGCAGCTTGCCAACTGATAGAAAACAGTACCTTACCACTTTTCTGACGTTTCCAATCACATGAATATTCGATTGGAAGCTGTTTTGGACAACTTTTCTTTCCTTCATGCCAAGCACTTGGCAGACCTCCGTGCAACGTCCAGAAGACGATGGGAGATGTTTTCTGTGCTCCCGCAGGTTTTCCTTGCCAGACAGAGTGGAAAAGCTTTCTGCTAGGATGTAGACCACAAAAGACGCTAAAGACGAAGGTACGATGCTCTCCGGAGCTAAGAGGCGCTCCCGGGCTTCTTTCGGCAGAAGCGGCGCTAAGAGAGCACTGTGAGCGGTACAATCGTCTTTGCGCGAAGAAGCCGCTTCTTCGGCTCCGGGAGCCGGAGAGAGCGGCAGCATCGGAAAGGTGAAGAAGGAAGCTGTACAACACTGGGATTGTGTGCGCAGCTTGCCAACTGATAGAAAACAGTACCTTACACTTTCCTGATATTTCCAATCACATGAATATTCGATTGGAAGCTGTATTGGACAACTTTTCTTTCCTTCATGCCAAGCACTTGGCAGACCTCCGTGCAACGTCCAGAAGACGATGGGAGATGTTTTCTGTGCTCCCGCAGGTTTTCCTTGCCAGACAGAGTGGAAAAGCTTTCTGCTAGGATGTAGACCACAAAAGACGCTAAAGACGAAGGTACGATGCTCTCCGGAGCTAAGAGCCGCTCCCGGGCTTCTTTCGGCAGAAGCGGCGCTAAGAGAGCACTGTGAGCGGTACAATCGTCTTTGCGCGAAGAAGCCGCTTCTTCGGCTCCGGGAGCCGGAGAGAGCGGCAGCATCGGAAAGGTGAAGAAGGAAGCTGTACAACACTGGGATTGTGTGCGCAGCTTGCCAACTGATAGAAAACAGTACCTTACCACTTTCCTGATGTTTCCAATCACATGAATATTCGATTGGAAGCTGTTTTGGACAACTTTTCTTTCCTTCATGCCAAACACTTGGCAGACCTCCGTGCAACGTCCAGAAGACGATGGGAGATGTTTTCTGTGCTCCCGCAGGTTTTCCTTGCCAGACAGAGTGGAAAAGCTTTCTGCTAGGATGTAGACCACAAAAGACGCTAAAGACGAAGGTACAATGCTCTCCGGAACTAAGAGCCGCTCCCGGGCTTCTTTCGGCATAAGCGGCGCTAAGAGAGCACTGTGAGCGGTACAATCGTCTTTGCGCGAAGAAGCCGCTTCTTCGGCTCCGGGAGCCGGAGAGAGCGGCAGCATCGGAAAGGTGAAGAAGGAAGCTGTACAACACTGGGATTGTGTGCGCAGCTTGCCAACTGATAGAAAACAGTACCTTACCACTTTCCTGACGTTTCCAATCACATGAATATTCGATTGGAAGCTGTTTTGGACAACTTTTCTTTCCGTCATGCCAAGCACTTGGCAGACCTCCATGCAACGTCCAGAAGACGATGGGAGATGTTTTCTGTGCTCCCACAGGTTTTCCTTGCCAGACAGAGTGGAAAAGCTTTCTGCTAGGATGTAGACCACAAAAGACGCTAAAGACGAAGGTACGATGCTCTCCGGAGCTAAGAGCCGCTGCCGGGCTTCTTTCGGCAGAAGCGGCGCTAAGAGAGCACTGTGAGCGGTACAATCGACTTTGCGCGAAGAAGCCGCTTCTGCGGCTCCGGGAGTGGAGAGAGCGGCAGCATCGGAAAGGTGAAGAAGGAAGCTGTACAACACTGGGATTGTGTGCGCAGCTTGCCAACTGATAGAAAACAGTAACTTACACTTTCCTGACGTTTCCAATCACATGAATATTTGATTGGAAGCTGTTTTGGACAACTTTTCTTTCCTTCATGCCAAACACTTGGCAGACCTCCGTGCAACGTCCAGAAGACGATGGGAGATGTTTTCTGTGCTCCCGCAGGTTTTCCTTGCCAGACAGAGTGGAAAAGCTTTCTGCTAGGATGTAGACCACAAAAGACGCTAAAGATGAAGGTACAATGCTCTCCGGAGCTAAGAGCCGCTCCCGGGCTTCTTTCGGCATAAGCGGCGCTAAGAGAGCACTGTGAGCGGTACAATCGTCTTTGCGCGAAGAAGCCGCTTCTTCGGCTCCGGGAGCCGGAGAGAGCGGCAGCATCGGAAAGGTGAAGAAGGAAGCTGTACAACACTGGGATTGTGTGCGCAGCTTGCCAACTGATAGAAAACAGTACCTTACCACTTTCCTGACGTTTCCAATCACATGAATATTCGATTGGAAGCTGTTTTTGACAACTTTTCTTTCCTTCATGCCAAGCACTTGGCAGACCTCCATGCAACGTCCAGAAGACGATGGGAGATGTTTTCTGTTCTCCCACAGGTTTTCCTTGCCAGACAGAGTGGAAAAGCTTTCTGCTAGGATGTAGACCACAAAAGACGCTAAAGACGAAGGTAGGATGCTCTCCGGAGCTAAGAGCCGCTGCCGGGCTTCTTTCGGCAGAAGCGGCGCTAAGAGAGCACTGTGAGCGGTACAATCGTCTTTGCGCGAAGAAGCCGCTTCTTCGGCTCCAGGAGCCGGAGAGAGCAGCAGCATCGGAAAGGTGAAGAAGGAAGCTGTACAACACTGGGATTGTGTGCGCAGCTTGCCAACTGATAGAAAACAGTACCTTACACTTTCCTGACGTTTCCAATCACATGAATATTCGATTGGAAGCTGTTTTGGACAACTTTTCTTTCCTTCATGCCAAGCACTTGGCAGACCTCCGTGCAACGTCAAGAAGACGATGGGAGGTGTTTTCTGTGCTCCCGCAGGTTTTCCTTGCCAGACAGAGTGGAAAAGCTTTCTGCTAGGATGTAGACCACAAAAGACGCTAAAGACGAAGGTACGATGCTCTCCGGAGCTAAGAGCCGCTCCCGGGCTTCTTTCGGCAGAAGTGGCGCTAAGAGAGCACTGTGAGCGGTACAATCGTCTTTGCGCGAAGAAGCCGCTTCTTCGGCTCCGGGAGCCGGAGAGAGCGGCAGCATCGGAAAGGTGAAGAAGGAAGCTGTACAACACTGGGATTGTGTGCGCAGCTTGCCAACTGATAGAAAACACTACCTTACCACGTTCCTGACATTTCCAATCACATGAATATTCGACTGGAAGATGTTTTGGACAACTTTTCTTTCCTTCATGCCAAACACTTGGCAGACCTCCGTGCAACGTCCAGAAGACGATGGGAGATGTTTTCTGTGCTCCCGCAGGTTTTCCTTGCCAGACAGAGTGGAAAAGCTTTCTGCTAGGATGTAGACCACAAAAGACGCTAAAGACGAAGGTACGATGCTCTCCGGAGCTAAGAGCCGCTGCCGGGCTTCTTTCGGCAGAAGCGGCGCTAAGAGAGCACTGTGAGCGGTACAATCGTCTTTGAGCGAAGAAACCGCTTCTTCGGCTCCGGGAGCCGGAGAGAGCGGCAGCATCAGAAAGGTGAAGAAGGAAGCTGTACAACACTGGGATTGTGTGCGCAGCTTGCCAACTGATAGAAAACAGTACCTTACCACTTTTCTGATGTTTCCAATCACATGAATATTCGATTGGATGCTGTTTTGGACAACTATGCTCTCCTTCATGCCAAGCACTTGGCAGACCTCCGTGCAACGTCCAGAACACGATGGGAGATGTTTTCTGTGCTCCCACAAGTTTTCCTTGCCAGACAGAGTGGAAAAGCTTTCTGCTAGGATGTAGACCACAAAAGAGGCTAAAGACGAAAATACGATGCTCTCCGGAGCTAAGAGCCGCTCCCGGGCTTCTTTCGGCAGAAGTGGCGCTAAGAGAGCACTGTGAGCAGTACAATCGTCTTTGCGCGAAGAAGCCGCTTCTTCGGCTCCAGGAGCCGGAGAGAGCGGCAGCATCGGAAAGGTGAAGAAGGAAGCTGTACAACACTGGGATTGTGTGCGCACCTTGCCAACTGATAGAAAACAGTACCTTACCATTTTCCTGACGTTTCCAATCACATGAACATTCGATTGGAAGCTGTTTTGGACAACTTTTCTTTCCTTCATGCCAAGCGCTTGGCAGACCTCCGTGCAACGTCCAGAAGACGATGGGAGATGTTTTCTGTGCTCCCGCAGGTTTTCCTTGCCAGACAGAGTGGAAAAGCTTTCTGCTAGGATGTAGACCACAAAAGACGCTAAAGACGAAGGTAGGATGCTCTCCGGAGCTAAGAGCCGCTCCCGGGCTTCTTTCGACAGAAGCGGTGCTAAGAGAGCACTGTGAGCGGTACAATCGTCTTTGCGCGAAGAAGCCGCTTCTTCGGCTCCGGGAGCCGGAGAGAGCGGCAGCATCGGAAAGGTGAAGAAGGAAGCTGTACAACACTGGGATTGTGTGCGCAGCTTGCCAACTGATAGAAAACAGTACCTTACCACTTTTCTGACGTTTCCAATCACATGAATATTCGATTGGAAGCTGTTTTGGACAACTTTTCTTTCCTTCATGCCAAGCACTTGGCAGACCTCCGTGCAACGTCCAGAAGACGATGGGAGATGTTTTCTGTGCTCCCGCAGGTTTTCCTTGCCAGACAGAGTGGAAAAGCTTTCTGCTAGGATGTAGACCACAAAAGACGCTAAAGACGAAGGTACGATGCTCTCCGGAGCTAAGAGCCGCTCCCGGGCTTCTTTCGGCAGAAGCGGCGCTAAGAGAGCACTGTGAGCGGTACAATCGTCTTTGCCCGAAGAAGCCGCTTCTTCGGCTCCGGGAGCCGGAGAGAGCGGCAGCATCGGAAAGGTGAAGAAGGAAGCTGTACAACACTGGGATTGTGTGCGCAGCTTGCCAACTGATAGAAAACAGTACCTTACCACTTTCCTGATGTTTCCAATCACATGAATATTCGATTGGAAGCTGTTTTGGACAACTTTTCTTTCCTTCCTGCCAAGCACTTGGCAGATCTCCGTGCAACGTCCAGAAGACGATGGGAGATGTTTTCTGTGCTCCCGCAGGTTTTCCTTGCCAGACAGAGTGGAAAAGCTTTCTGCTAGGATGTAGACCACAAATACGCTAAAGACGAAGGTAGGTGCTCTCCGGAGCTAAGAGCCGCTCCCGGGCTTCTTTCGGCAGAAGCGGCGCTAAGAGAGCACTGTGAGCGGTACAATCGTCTTTGCGCGAAGAAGCCGCTTCTTCGGCTCCGGGAGCCGGAGAGAGCGGCAGCATCGGAAAGGTGAAGAAGGAAGCTGTACAACACTGGGATTGTGTGCGCAGCTTGCCAACTGATAGAAAACAGTACCTTACCACTTTCCTGATGTTTCCAATCACATGAATATTCGATTGGAAGCTGTTTTGGACAACTTTTCTTTCCATTCATGCCAAACACTTGGCAGACCTCAGTGCAAAGTCCAGAAAACGATGGGAGATATTTTCTGTGCTCCCGCAGGTTTTCCTTGCCAGACAGAGTGGAAAAGCTTTCTGCTAGGATGTAGACCACAAAAGACGCTAAAGACGAAGGTACGATGCTCTCCGGAGCTAAGAGCCGCTCCCGGGCTTCTTTCGGCAGAAGCGGCGCTAAGAGAGCACTGTGAGCGGTACAATCGACTTTGCGCGAAGAAGCCGCTTCTGCGGCTCCGGGAGCCGGAGAGAGCGGCAGCATCGGAAAGGTGAAGAAGGAAGCTGTACAACACTGGGATTGTGTGCGCAGCTTGCCAACTGATAGAAAACAGTACCTTACCACTTTCCTGACGTTTCCAATCACATGAATATTCGATTGGAAGCTGTTTTGGACAACTTTTCTTTCCTTCATGCCAAGCACTTGGCAGACCTCCGTGCAACGTCCAGAAGACGATGGGAGATGTTTTCTGTGCTCCCGCAGGTTTTCCTTGCCAGACAGAGTGGAAAAGCTTTCTGCTAGGATGTAGACCACAAAAGACGCTAAAGACGAAGGTACGATGCTCTCCGGAGCTAAGAGCCGCTCCCGGGCTTCTTTCGGCAGAAGCGGCGCTAAGAGAGCACTGTGAGCGGTACAATCGTCTTTGCGCGAAGAAGCCGCTTCTTCGGCTCTGGGAGCCAGAGAGAGCGGCAGCATCGGAAAGGTGAAGAAGGAAGCTGTACATCACTGGGATTGTGTGCGCAGATTGCCAACTGATAGAAAACAGTACCTTACACTTTCCTGACATTTCCAATGACATGAATATTCGACTGGAAGCTGTTTTGGACAACTTTTCTTTCCTTCATGCCAAGCGCTTGGCAGACCTCCGTGCAACGTCCAGAAGACGATGGGAGATGTTTTCTGTGCTCCCACAGGTTTTCCTTGCCAGACAGAGTGGAAAAGCTTTCTGCTAGGATGTAGACCACAAAAGACGCTAAAGACGAAAATACGATGCTCTCCGGAGCTAAGAGCCGCTCCCGGGCTTCTTTCGGCAGAAGTGGCGCTAAGAGAGCACTGTGAGCGGTACAATCGTCTTTGCGCGAAGAAGCCGCTTCTTCGGCTCCAGGAGCCGGAGAGAGCGGCAGCATCGGAAAGGTGAAGAAGGAAGCTGCACAACACTGGGATTGTGTGCGCAGATTGCCAACTGATAGAAAACAGTACCTTACCACTTTCCTGACGTTTCCAATCACATGAATATTCGATTGGAAGCTGTTTTTGACAACTTTTCTTTCCGTCATGCCAAGCACTTGGCAGACCTCCATGCAACGTCCACAAGACGATGGGAGATGTTTTCTGTGCTCCCACAGGTTTTCCTTGCCAGACAGAGTGGAAAAGCTTTCTGCTAGGATGTAGACCACAAAAGACGCTAAAGAAGAAGGTACGATGCTCTCCGGAGCTAAGAGCCGCTCCCGGGCTTCTTTCGGCAGAAGCGGCGCTAAGAGAGCACTGTGAGCGGTACAACCGACTTTGCGCGAAGAAGCCGCTTCTGCGGCTCCGGGAGCTGGAGAGAGCGGCAGCATTGGGAAGGTGAAGAAGGAAGCTGTACAACACTGGGATTGTGTGCGCAGCTTGCCAACTGATAGAAAACAGTACCTTACACTTTCCTGACCTTTCCAATCACATGAATATTCGAGTGGAAGCTGTTTTGGACAACTTTTCTTTCCTTCATGCCAAGCACTTTGCAGACCTCCGTGCAACGTCCAGAAGACGATGGGAGATGTTTTCTGTGCTCCCGCAGGTTTTCCTTGCCAGACAGAGTGGAAAAGCTTTCTGCTAGGATGTAGACCACAAAAGACGCTAAAGACGAAGGTAGGATGCTCTCCGGAGCTAAGAGCCGCTCCCGGGCTTCTTTCGACAGAAGCGGTGCTAAGAGAGCACTGTGAGCGGTACAATCGTCTTTGCGCGAAGAAGCCGCTTCTTCGGCTCCGGGAGCCGGAGAGAGCGGCAGCATCGGAAAGGTGAAGAAGGAAGCTGTACAACACTGGGATTGTGTGCGCAGCTTGCCAACTGATAGAAAACAGTACCTTACCACTTTTCTGACGTTTCCAATCACATGAATATTCGATTGGAAGCTGTTTTGGACAACTTTTCTTTCCTTCATGCCAAGCACTTGGCAGACCTCCGTGCAACGTCCAGAAGACGATGGGAGATGTTTTCTGTGCTCCCGCAGGTTTTCCTTGCCAGACAGAGTGGAAAAGCTTTCTGCTAGGATGTAGACCACAAAAGACGCTAAAGACGAAGGTACGATGCTCTCCGGAGCTAAGAGCCGCTCCCGGGCTTCTTTCGGCAGAAGCGGCGCTAAGAGAGCACTGTGAGCGGTACAATCGTCTTTGCGCGAAGAAGCCGCTTCTTCGGCTCCGGGAGCCGGAGAGAGCGGCAGCATCGGAAAGGTGAAGAAGGAAGCTGTACAACACTGGGATTGTGTGCGCAGCTTGCCAACTGATAGAAAACAGTACCTTACCACTTTCCTGATGTTTCCAATCACATGAATATTCGATTGGAAGCTGTTTTGGACAACTTTTCTTTCCTTCATGCCAAGCACTTGGCAGACCTCCGTGCAACGTCCAGAAGACGATGGGAGATGTTTTCTGTGCTCCCGCAGGTTTTCCTTGCCAGACAGAGTGGAAAAGCTTTCTGCTAGGATGTAGACCACAAAAGACGCTAAAGACGAAGGTAGGTGCTCTCCGGACCTAAGAGCCGCTCCCGGGCTTCTTTCGGCAGAAGTGGCGCTAAGAGAGCACTGTGAGCGGTACAATCGTCTTTGCGCGAAGAAGCCGCTTCTGCGGCTCCGGGACCCGGAGAGAGCGGCAGCATCGGAAAGGTGAAGAAGGAAGCTGTACAACACTGGGATTGTGTGCGCAGCTTGCCAACTGATAGAAAACAGTACCTTACCACGTTCCTGACATTTCCAATCACATGAATATTCGACTGGAAGATGTTTTGGACAACTTTTCTTTCCTTCATGCCAAACACTTGGCAGACCTCCGTGCAACGTCCAGAAGACGATGGGAGATGTTTTCTGTGCTCCCGCAGGTTTTCCTTGCCAGACAGAGTGGAAAAGCTTTCTGCTCGGATGTAGACCACAAAAGACGCTAAAGACGAAGGTACGATGCTCTCCGGAGCTAAGAGCCGCTCCCGGGCTTCTTTCGGCAGAAGTGGCGCTAAGAGAGCACTGTGAGCGGTACAATCGTCTTTGCGCGAAGAAGCCGCTTCTTCGGCTCCAGGAGCCGGAGAGAGCGGCAGCATCGGAAAGGTGAAGAAGGAAGCTGTACAACACTGGGATTGTGTGCGCAGATTGCCAACTGATAGAAAACAGTACCTTACCACTTTCCTGACGTTTCCAATCACATGAATATTCGATTGGAAGCTGTTTTTGACAACTTTTCTTTCCGTCATGCCAAGCACTTGGCAGACCTCCATGCAACGTCCAGAAGACGATGGGAGATGTTTTCTGTGCTCCCACAGGTTTTCCTTGCCAGACAGAGTGGAAAAGCTTTCTGCTAGGATGTAGACCACAAAAGACGCTAAAGACGAAGGTACGATGCTCTCCGGAGCTAAGAGCCGCTGCCGGGCTTCTTTCGGCAGAAGCGGCGCTAAGAGAGCACTGTGAGCGGTACAACCGACTTTGCGCGAAGAAGCCGCTTCTGCGGCTCCGGGAGCTGGAGAGAGCGGCAGCATTGGGAAGGTGAAGAAGGAAGCTGTACAACACTGGGATTGTGTGCGCAGCTTGCCAACTGATAGAAAACAGTACCTTACACTTTCCTGACCTTTCCAATCACATGAATATTCGAGTGGAAGCTGTTTTGGACAACTTTTCTTTCCTTCATGTCAAGCACTTGGCAGACCTCCGTGCAACGTCCAGAAGACGATGGGAGATGTTTTCTGTGCTCCCGCAGGTTTTCCTTGCCAGACAGAGTGGAAAAGCTTTCTGCTAGGATGTAGACCACAAAAGACGCTAAAGACGAAGGTAGGATGCTCTCCGGAGCTAAGAGCCGCTCCCGGGCTTCTTTCGACAGAAGCGGTGCTAAGAGAGCACTGTGAGCGGTACAATCGTCTTTGCGCGAAGAAGCCGCTTCTTCGGCTCCGGGAGCCGGAGAGAGCGGCAGCATCGGAAAGGTGAAGAAGGAAGCTGTACAACACTGGGATTGTGTGCGCAGCTTGCCAACTGATAGAAAACAGTACCTTACCACTTTTCTGACGTTTCCAATCACATGAATATTCGATTGGAAGCTGTTTTGGACAACTTTTCTTTCCTTCATGCCAAGCACTTGGCAGACCTCCGTGCAACGTCCAGAAGACGATGGGAGATGTTTTCTGTGCTCCCGCAGGTTTTCCTTGCCAGACAGAGTGGAAAAGCTTTCTGCTAGGATGTAGACCACAAAAGACGCTAAAGACGAAGGTACGATGCTCTCCGGAGCTAAGAGCCGCTCCCGGGCTTCTTTCGGCAGAAGCGGCGCTAAGAGAGCACTGTGAGCGGTACAATCGTCTTTGCCCGAAGAAGCCGCTTCTTCGGCTCCGGGAGCCGGAGAGAGCGGCAGCATCGGAAAGGTGAAGAAGGAAGCTGTACAACACTGGGATTGTGTGCGCAGCTTGCCAACTGATAGAAAACAGTACCTTACCACTTTCCTGATGTTTCCAATCACATGAATATTCAATTGGAAGCTGTTTTGGACAACTATGCTCTCCTTCATGCCAAGCACTTTGCAGACCTCCGTGCAACGTCCAGAACACGATGGGAGATGTTTTCTGTGCTCCCGCAGGTTTTCCTTGCCAGACAGAGTGGAAAAGCTTTCTGCTAGGATGTAGACCACAAAAGACACTAAAGACAAAAGTACGATGCTCTCCAGAGCTAAGAGCCGCTGCCGGGCTTCTTTCGGCAGAAGCGGCGCTAAGAGAGCACTGTGAGCGGTACAATCGTCTTTGCGCGAAGAAGCCGCTTCTTGGGCTCCGGGAGCCGGAGAGAGCGGCAGCATCGGAAAGGTGAAGAAGGAAGCTGTACAACACTGGGATTGTGTGCGCAGCTTGCCAACTGATAGAAAACAGTACCTTACACTTTCCTGATGTTTCCAATCACATGAATCTTCGACTGGAAGATGTTTTGGACAACTTTTCTTTCCTTCATGCCAAACACTTGGCAGACCTCCGTGCAACGTCCAGAAGACGATGGGAGATGTTTTCTGTGCTCCCACAGGTTTTCCTTGCCAGACAGAGTGGCAAAGCTTTCTGCTAGGATGTAGACCACAAAAGACGCTAAAGACGAAGGTACGATGCTCTCCGGAGCTAAGAGCCGCTCCCGGGCTTCTTTCGGCAGAAGCGGCGCTAAGAGAGCACTGTGAGCGGTACAATCGTCTTTGCGCGAAGAAGCCGCTTCTTCGGCTCCGGGAGCCGGAGAGAGCGGCAGCATCGGAAAGGTGAAGAAGGAAGCTGTACAACACTGGGATTGTGTGCGCAGCTTGCCAACTGATAGAAAACAGTACCTTACCACTTTTCTGATGTTTCCAATCACATGAATATTCGATTGGAAGCTGTTTTGGACAACTATGCTCTCCTTCATGCCAAGCACTTGGCAGACCTCAGTGCAACGTCCAGAAGACGATGGGAGATGTTTTCTGTGCTCCCGCAGGTTTTCCTTGTCAGACAGAGTGGAAAAGCTTTCTGCTAGGATGTAGACCACAAAAGACGCTAAAGAGGAAAATACGATGCTCTCCGGAGCTAAGAGCCGCTCCCGGGCTTCTTTCGGCAGAAGTGGCGCTAAGAGAGCACTGTGAGCAGTACAATCGTCTTTGCGCGAAGAAGCCGCGTCTTCGGCTCCAGGAGCCGGAGAGAGCGGCAGCATTGGGAAGGTGAAGAAGGAAGCTGTACAACACTGGGATTGTGTGCGCAGCTTGCCAACTGATAGAAAACAGTACCTTACCACTTTCCTGATGTTTCCAATCACATGAATATTCGATTGGAAGCTGTTTTGGACAACTTTTCTTTCCATTCATGCCAAACACTTGGCAGACCTCCGTGCAAAGTCCAGAAAATGATGGGAGATGTTTTCTGTGCTCCCGCAGGTTTTCCTTGCCAGACAGAGTGGAAAAGCTTTCTGCTAGGATGTAGACCACAAAAGACGCTAAAGACGAAGGTACGATGCTCTCCGGAGCTAAGAGCCGCTCCCGGGCTTCTTTCGGCAGAAGCGGCGCTAAGAGAGCACTGTGAGCGGTACAATCGACTTTGCGCGAAGAAGCCGCTTCTGCGGCTCCGGGAGTGGAGAGAGCGGCAGCATCGGAAAGGTGAAGAAGGAAGCTGTACAACACTGGGATTGTGTGCGCAGCTTGCCAACTGATAGAAAACAGTACCTTACACTTTCCTGACGTTTCCAATCACATGAATATTCGATTGGAAGCTGTTTTGGACAACTTTTCTTTCCTTCATGCCAAACACTTGGCAGACCTCCGTGCAACGTCCAGAAGACGATGGGAGATGTTTTCTGTGCTCCCGCAGGTTTTCCTTGCCAGACAGAGTGGAAAAGCTTTCTGCTAGGATGTAGACCACAAAAGACGCTAAAGATGAAGGTACAATGCTCTCCGGAGCTAAGAGCCGCTCCCGGGCTTCTTTCGGCATAAGCGGCGCTAAGAGAGCACTGTGAGCGGTACAATCGTCTTTGCGCGAAGAAGCCGCTTCTTCGGCTCCGGGAGCCGGAGAGAGCGGCAGCATCGGAAAGGTGAAGAAGGAAGCTGTACAACACTGGGATTGTGTGCGCAGCTTGCCAACTGATAGAAAACAGTACCTTACACTTTCCTGACGTTTCCAAACACATGAATCTTCGATTGGAAGCTGTTTTGGACAACTTTTCTTTCCTTCATGCCAAGCACATGGCAGACCTCCGTGCAACGTCCAGAAGACGATGGGAGATGATTTCTGTGCTCCCGCAGGTTTTCCTTGCCAGACAGAGTGGAAAAGCTTTCTGCTAGGATGTAGACCACAAAAGACGCTAAAGACGAAGGTATGATGCTCTCCGGAGCTAAGAGCCGCTGCCGGGCTTCTTTCGGCAGAAGCGTCGCTAAGAGAGCACTGTGAGCGGTACAATCGTCTTTGCGCGAAGAAGCCGCTTCTTCGGCTCCGGGAGCCGGAGAGAGCGGCAGCATCGGAAAGGTGAAGAAGGAAGCTGTACAACACTGGGATTGTGTGCGCAGCTTGCCAACTGATAGAAAACAGTACCTTACCACTTTCCTGATGTTTCCAATCACATGAATATTCGATTGGAAGCTGTTTTGGACAACTTTTCTTTCCTTCATGCCAAGCACTTGGCAGACCTCCGTGCAACGTCCAGAAGACGATGGGAGATGTTTTCTGTGCTCCCGCAGGTTTTCCTTGCCAGACAGAGTGGAAAAGCTTTCTGCTAGGATGTAGACCACAAAAGACGCTAAAGACGAAGGTAGGTGCTCTCCGGACCTAAGAGCCGCTCCCGGGCTTCTTTCGGCAGAAGTGGCGCTAAGAGAGCACTGTGAGCGGTACAATCGTCTTTGCGCGAAGAAGCCGCTTCTGCGGCTCCGGGAGCCGGAGAGAGCGGCAGCATCGGAAAGGTGAAGAAGGAAGCTGTACAACACTGGGATTGTGTGCGCAGCTTGCCAACTGATAGAAAACAGTACCTTACCACGTTCCTGACATTTCCAATCACATGAATATTCGACTGGAAGATGTTTTGGACAACTTTTCTTTCCTTCATGCCAAACACTTGGCAGACCTCCGTGCAACGTCCAGAAGACGATGGGAGATGTTTTCTGTGCTCCCGCAGGTTTTCCTTGCCAGACAGAGTGGAAAAGCTTTCTGCTCGGATGTAGACCACAAAAGATGCTAAAGACGAAGGTACGATGCTCTCCGGAGCTAAGAGCCGCTCCCGGGCTTCTTTCGGCAGAAGTGGCGCTAAGAGAGCACTGTGAGCGGTACAATCGTCTTTGCGCGAAGAAGCCGCTTCTTCGGCTCCAGGAGCCGGAGAGAGCGGCAGCATCGGAAAGGTGAAGAAGGAAGCTGTACAACACTGGGATTGTGTGCGCAGATTGCCAACTGATAGAAAACAGTACCTTACCACTTTCCTGACGTTTCCAATCACATGAATATTCGATTGGAAGCTGTTTTTGACAACTTTTCTTTCCGTCATGCCAAGCACTTGGCAGACCTCCATGCAACGTCCAGAAGACGATGGGAGATGTTTTCTGTGCTCCCACAGGTTTTCCTTGCCAGACAGAGTGGAAAAGCTTTCTGCTAGGATGTAGACCACAAAAGACGCTAAAGACGAAGGTACGATGCTCTCCGGAGCTAAGAGCCGCTGCCGGGCTTCTTTCGGCAGAAGCGGCGCTAAGAGAGCACTGTGAGCGGTACAACCGACTTTGCGCGAAGAAGCCGCTTCTGCGGCTCCGGGAGCTGGAGAGAGCGGCAGCATTGGGAAGGTGAAGAAGGAAGCTGTACAACACTGGGATTGTGTGCGCAGCTTGCCAACTGATAGAAAACAGTACCTTACACTTTCCTGACCTTTCCAATCACATGAATATTCGAGTGGAAGCTGTTTTGGACAACTTTTCTTTCCTTCATGTCAAGCACTTGGCAGACCTCCGTGCAACGTCCAGAAGACGATGGGAGATGTTTTCTGTGCTCCCGCAGGTTTTCCTTGCCAGACAGAGTGGAAAAGCTTTCTGCTAGGATGTAGACCACAAAAGACGCTAAAGACGAAGGTAGGATGCTCTCCGGAGCTAAGAGCCGCTCCCGGGCTTCTTTCGACAGAAGCGGTGCTAAGAGAGCACTGTGAGCGGTACAATCGTCTTTGCGCGAAGAAGCCGCTTCTTCGGCTCCGGGAGCCGGAGAGAGCGGCAGCATCGGAAAGGTGAAGAAGGAAGCTGTACAACACTGGGATTGTGTGCGCAGCTTGCCAACTGATAGAAAACAGTACCTTACCACTTTTCTGACGTTTCCAATCACATGAATATTCGATTGGAAGCTGTTTTGGACAACTTTTCTTTCCTTCATGCCAAGCACTTGGCAGACCTCCGTGCAACGTCCAGAAGACGATGGGAGATGTTTTCTGTGCTCCCGCAGGTTTTCCTTGCCAGACAGAGTGGAAAAGCTTTCTGCTAGGATGTAGACCACAAAAGACGCTAAAGACGAAGGTACGATGCTCTCCGGAGCTAAGAGCCGCTCCCGGGCTTCTTTCGGCAGAAGCGGCGCTAAGAGAGCACTGTGAGCGGTACAATCGTCTTTGCCCGAAGAAGCCGCTTCTTCGGCTCCGGGAGCCGGAGAGAGCGGCAGCATCGGAAAGGTGAAGAAGGAAGCTGTACAACACTGGGATTGTGTGCGCAGCTTGCCAACTGATAGAAAACAGTACCTTACCACTTTCCTGATGTTTCCAATCACATGAATATTCAATTGGAAGCTGTTTTGGACAACTATGCTCTCCTTCATGCCAAGCACTTTGCAGACCTCCGTGCAACGTCCAGAACACGATGGGAGATGTTTTCTGTGCTCCCGCAGGTTTTCCTTGCCAGACAGAGTGGAAAAGCTTTCTGCTAGGATGTAGACCACAAAAGACGCTAAAGACAAAAGTACGATGCTCTCCAGAGCTAAGAGCCGCTGCCGGGCTTCTTTCGGCAGAAGCGGCGCTAAGAGAGCACTGTGAGCGGTACAATCGTCTTTGCGCGAAGAAGCCGCTTCTTGGGCTCCGGGAGCCGGAGAGAGCGGCAGCATCGGAAAGGTGAAGAAGGAAGCTGTACAACACTGGGATTGTGTGCGCAGCTTGCCAACTGATAGAAAACAGTACCTTACACTTTCCTGATGTTTCCAATCACATGAATCTTCGACTGGAAGATGTTTTGGACAACTTTTCTTTCCTTCATGCCAAACACTTGGCAGACCTCCGTGCAACGTCCAGAAGACGATGGGAGATGTTTTCTGTGCTCCCACAGGTTTTCCTTGCCAGACAGAGTGGCAAAGCTTTCTGCTAGGATGTAGACCACAAAAGACGCTAAAGACGAAGGTACGATGCTCTCCGGAGCTAAGAGCCGCTCCCGGGCTTCTTTCGGCAGAAGCGGCGCTAAGAGAGCACTGTGAGCGGTACAATCGTCTTTGCGCGAAGAAGCCGCTTCTTCGGCTCCGGGAGCCGGAGAGAGCGGCAGCATCGGAAAGGTGAAGAAGGAAGCTGTACAACACTGGGATTGTGTGCGCAGCTTGCCAACTGATAGAAAACAGTACCTTACCACTTTTCTGATGTTTCCAATCACATGAATATTCGATTGGAAGCTGTTTTGGACAACTATGCTCTCCTTCATGCCAAGCACTTGGCAGACCTCAGTGCAACGTCCAGAAGACGATGGGAGATGTTTTCTGTGCTCCCGCAGGTTTTCCTTGTCAGACAGAGTGGAAAAGCTTTCTGCTAGGATGTAGACCACAAAAGACGCTAAAGAGGAAAATACGATGCTCTCCGGAGCTAAGAGCCGCTCCCGGGCTTCTTTCGGCAGAAGTGGCGCTAAGAGAGCACTGTGAGCAGTACAATCGTCTTTGCGCGAAGAAGCCGCGTCTTCGGCTCCAGGAGCCGGAGAGAGCGGCAGCATTGGGAAGGTGAAGAAGGAAGCTGTACAACACTGGGATTGTGTGCGCAGCTTGCCAACTGATAGAAAACAGTACCTTACCACTTTCCTGATGTTTCCAATCACATGAATATTCGATTGGAAGCTGTTTTGGACAACTTTTCTTTCCATTCATGCCAAACACTTGGCAGACCTCCGTGCAAAGTCCAGAAAATGATGGGAGATGTTTTCTGTGCTCCCGCAGGTTTTCCTTGCCAGACAGAGTGGAAAAGCTTTCTGCTAGGATGTAGACCACAAAAGACGCTAAAGACGAAGGTACGATGCTCTCCGGAGCTAAGAGCCGCTCCCGGGCTTCTTTCGGCAGAAGCGGCGCTAAGAGAGCACTGTGAGCGGTACAATCGACTTTGCGCGAAGAAGCCGCTTCTGCGGCTCCGGGAGTGGAGAGAGCGGCAGCATCGGAAAGGTGAAGAAGGAAGCTGTACAACACTGGGATTGTGTGCGCAGCTTGCCAACTGATAGAAAACAGTACCTTACACTTTCCTGACGTTTCCAATCACATGAATATTCGATTGGAAGCTGTTTTGGACAACTTTTCTTTCCTTCATGCCAAACACTTGGCAGACCTCCGTGCAACGTCCAGAAGACGATGGGAGATGTTTTCTGTGCTCCCGCAGGTTTTCCTTGCCAGACAGAGTGGAAAAGCTTTCTGCTAGGATGTAGACCACAAAAGACGCTAAAGATGAAGGTACAATGCTCTCCGGAGCTAAGAGCCGCTCCCGGGCTTCTTTCGGCATAAGCGGCGCTAAGAGAGCACTGTGAGCGGTACAATCGTCTTTGCGCGAAGAAGCCGCTTCTTCGGCTCCGGGAGCCGGAGAGAGCGGCAGCATCGGAAAGGTGAAGAAGGAAGCTGTACAACACTGGGATTGTGTGCGCAGCTTGCCAACTGATAGAAAACAGTACCTTACACTTTCCTGACGTTTCCAAACACATGAATCTTCGATTGGAAGCTGTTTTGGACAACTTTTCTTTCCTTCATGCCAAGCACTTGGCAGACCTCCGTGCAACGTCCAGAAGACGATGGGAGATGATTTCTGTGCTCCCGCAGGTTTTCCTTGCCAGACAGAGTGGAAAAGCTTTCTGCTAGGATGTAGACCACAAAAGACGCTAAAGACGAAGGTATGATGCTCTCCGGAGCTAAGAGCCGCTGCCGGGCTTCTTTCGGCAGAAGCGTCGCTAAGAGAGCACTGTGAGCGGTACAATCGTCTTTGCGCGAAGAAGCCGCTTCTTCGGCTCCAGGAGCCGGAGAGAGCAGCAGCATCGGAAAGGTGAAGAAGGAAGCTGTACAACACTGGGATTGTGTGCGCAGCTTGCCAACTGATAGAAAACAGTACCTTACACTTTCCTGACGTTTCCAATCACATGAATATTCGATTGGAAGCTGTTTTGGACAACTTTTCTTTCCTTCATGCCAAGCACTTGGCAGACCTCCGTGCAACGTCAAGAAGACGATGGGAGATGTTTTCTGTGCTCCCGCAGGTTTTCCTTGCCAGACAGAGTGGAAAAGCTTTCTGCTAGGATGTAGACCACAAAAGACGCTAAAGACGAAGGTACGATGCTCTCCGGAGCTAAGAGCCGCTCCCGGGCTTCTTTCGGCAGAAGCGGCACTAAGAGAGCACTGTGAGCGGTACAATCGTCTTTGCGTGAAGAAGCCGCTTCTTCGGCTCTGGGAGCCAGAGAGAGCGGCAGCATCGGAAAGGTGAAGAAGGAAGCTGTACATCACTGGGATTGTGTGCGCAGCTTGCCAACTGATAGAAAACAGTACCTTACACTTTCCTGACGTTTCCAATGACATGAATATTCGACTGGAAGCTGTTTTGGACAACTTTTCTTTCCTTCATGCCAAGCGCTTGGCAGACCTCCGTGCAACGTCCAGAAGACGATGGGAGATGTTTTCTGTGCTCCCGCAGGTTTTCCTTGCCAGACAGAGTGGAAAAGCTTTCTGCTAGGATGTAGACCACAAAAGACGCTAAAGACGAAGGTACGATGCTCTCCGGAGCTAAGAGCCGCTCCCGGGCTTCTTTCGGCAGAAGCGGCGCTAAGAGAGCACTGTGAGCGGTACAATCGTCTTTGCCCGAAGAAGCCGCTTCTTCGGCTCCGGGAGCCGGAGAGAGCGGCAGCATCGGAAAGGTGAAGAAGGAAGCTGTACAACACTGGGATTGTGTGCGCAGCTTGCCAACTGATAGAAAACAGTACCTTACCACTTTCCTGACGTTTCCAATCACATGAATATTCGATTGGAAGCTGTTTTGGACAACTTTTCTTTCCATTCATGCCAAACACTTGGCAGACCTCAGTGCAAAGTCCAGAAAACGATGGGAGATATTTTCTGTGCTCCCGCAGGTTTTCCTTGCCAGACAGAGTGGAAAAGCTTTCTGCTAGGATGTAGACCACAAAAGACGCTAAAGACGAAGGTACGATGCTCTCCGGAGCTAAGAGCCGCTCCCGGGCTTCTTTCGGCAGAAGCGGCGCTAAGAGAGCACTGTGAGCGGTACAATCGACTTTGCGCGAAGAAGCCGCTTCTTCGGCTCCGGGAGCCGGAGAGAGCGGCAGCATCGGAAAGGTGAAGAACGAAGCTGTACAACACTGGGATTGTGTGCGCAGCTTGCCAACTGATAGAAAACAGTACCTTACCACTTTCCTGACGTTTCCAATCACATGAATATTCGATTGGAAGCTGTTTTGGACAACTTTTCTTTCCTTCATGCCAAGCACTTGGCAGACCTCCGTGCAACGTCCAGAAGACGATGGGAGATGTTTTCTGTGCTCCCGCAGGTTTTCCTTGCCAGACAGAGTGGAAAAGCTTTCTGCTAGGATGTAGACCAGAAAAGACGCTAAAGACGAAGGTACGATGCTCTCCGGAGCTAAGAGCCGCTCCCGGGCTTCTTTCGGCAGAAGCGGCGCTAAGAGAGCACTGTGAGCGGTACAATCGACTTTGCGCGAAGAAGCCGCTTCTTCGGCTCCGGGAGCCGGAGAGAGCGGCAGCATCGGAAAGGTGAAGAAGGAAGCTGTACAACACTGGGATTGTGTGCGCAGCTTGCCAACTGATAGAAAACAGTACCTTACCACTTTCCTGACGTTTCCAATCACATGAATATTCGATTGGAAGCTGTTTTGGACAACTTTTCTTTCCTTCATGCCAAGCACTTGGCAGACCTCCGTGCAACGTCCAGAAGACGATGGGAGATGTTTTCTGTGCTCCCGCAGGTTTTCCTTGCCAGACAGAGTGGAAAAGCTTTCTGCTAGGATGTAGACCACAAAAGACGCTAAAGACGAAGGTACGATGCTCTCCGGAGCTAAGAGCCGCTCCCGGGCTTCTTTCGGCAGAAGCGGCGCTAAGAGAGCACTGTGAGCGGTACAATCGTCTTTGCGCGAAGAAGCCGCTTCTTCGGCTCTGGGAGCCAGAGAGAGCGGCAGCATCGGAAAGGTGAAGAAGGAAGCTGTACATCACTGGGATTGTGTGCGCAGATTGCCAACTGATAGAAAACAGTACCTTACACTTTCCTGACATTTCCAATGACATGAATATTCGACTGGAAGCTGTTTTGGACAACTTTTCTTTCCTTCATGCCAAGCGCTTGGCAGACCTCCGTGCAACGTCCAGAAGACGATGGGAGATGTTTTCTGTGCTCCCACAGGTTTTCCTTGCCAGACAGAGTGGAAAAGCTTTCTGCTAGGATGTAGACCACAAAAGACGCTAAAGACGAAAATACGATGCTCTCCGGAGCTAAGAGCCGCTCCCGGGCTTCTTTCGGCAGAAGTGGCGCTAAGAGAGCACTGTGAGCGGTACAATCGTCTTTGCGCGAAGAAGCCGCTTCTTCGGCTCCAGGAGCCGGAGAGAGCGGCAGCATCGGAAAGGTGAAGAAGGAAGCTGCACAACACTGGGATTGTGTGCGCAGATTGCCAACTGATAGAAAACAGTACCTTACCACTTTCCTGACGTTTCCAATCACATGAATATTCGATTGGAAGCTGTTTTTGACAACTTTTCTTTCCGTCATGCCAAGCACTTGGCAGACCTCCATGCAACGTCCACAAGACGATGGGAGATGTTTTCTGTGCTCCCACAGGTTTTCCTTGCCAGACAGAGTGGAAAAGCTTTCTGCTAGGATGTAGACCACAAAAGACGCTAAAGAAGAAGGTACGATGCTCTCCGGAGCTAAGAGCCGCTGCCGGGCTTCTTTCGGCAGAAGCGGCGCTAAGAGAGCACTGTGAGCGGTACAACCGACTTTGCGCGAAGAAGCCGCTTCTGCGGCTCCGGGAGCTGGAGAGAGCGGCAGCATTGGGAAGGTGAAGAAGGAAGCTGTACAACACTGGGATTGTGTGCGCAGCTTGCCAACTGATAGAAAACAGTACCTTACACTTTCCTGACCTTTCCAATCACATGAATATTCGAGTGGAAGCTGTTTTGGACAACTTTTCTTTCCTTCATGCCAAGCACTTTGCAGACCTCCGTGCAACGTCCAGAAGACGATGGGAGATGTTTTCTGTGCTCCCGCAGGTTTTCCTTGCCAGACAGAGTGGAAAAGCTTTCTGCTAGGATGTAGACCACAAAAGACGCTAAAGACGAAGGTAGGATGCTCTCCGGAGCTAAGAGCCGCTCCCGGGCTTCTTTCGACAGAAGCGGTGCTAAGAGAGCACTGTGAGCGGTACAATCGTCTTTGCGCGAAGAAGCCGCTTCTTCGGCTCCGGGAGCCGGAGAGAGCGGCAGCATCGGAAAGGTGAAGAAGGAAGCTGTACAACACTGGGATTGTGTGCGCAGCTTGCCAACTGATAGAAAACAGTACCTTACCACTTTTCTGACGTTTCCAATCACATGAATATTCGATTGGAAGCTGTTTTGGACAACTTTTCTTTCCTTCATGCCAAGCACTTGGCAGACCTCCGTGCAACGTCCAGAAGACGATGGGAGATGTTTTCTGTGCTCCCGCAGGTTTTCCTTGCCAGACAGAGTGGAAAAGCTTTCTGCTAGGATGTAGACCACAAAAGACGCTAAAGACGAAGGTACGATGCTCTCCGGAGCTAAGAGCCGCTCCCGGGCTTCTTTCGGCAGAAGCGGCGCTAAGAGAGCACTGTGAGCGGTACAATCGTCTTTGCGCGAAGAAGCCGCTTCTTCGGCTCCGGGAGCCGGAGAGAGCGGCAGCATCGGAAAGGTGAAGAAGGAAGCTGTACAACACTGGGATTGTGTGCGCAGCTTGCCAACTGATAGAAAACAGTACCTTACCACTTTCCTGATGTTTCCAATCACATGAATATTCGATTGGAAGCTGTTTTGGACAACTTTTCTTTCCTTCATGCCAAGCACTTGGCAGACCTCCGTGCAACGTCCAGAAGACGATGGGAGATGTTTTCTGTGCTCCCGCAGGTTTTCCTTGCCAGACAGAGTGGAAAAGCTTTCTGCTAGGATGTAGACCACAAAAGACGCTAAAGACGAAGGTAGGTGCTCTCCGGACCTAAGAGCCGCTCCCGGGCTTCTTTCGGCAGAAGTGGCGCTAAGAGAGCACTGTGAGCGGTACAATCGTCTTTGCGCGAAGAAGCCGCTTCTGCGGCTCCGGGAGCCGGAGAGAGCGGCAGCATCGGAAAGGTGAAGAAGGAAGCTGTACAACACTGGGATTGTGTGCGCAGCTTGCCAACTGATAGAAAACAGTACCTTACCACGTTCCTGACATTTCCAATCACATGAATATTCGACTGGAAGATGTTTTGGACAACTTTTCTTTCCTTCATGCCAAACACTTGGCAGACCTCCGTGCAACGTCCAGAAGACGATGGGAGATGTTTTCTGTGCTCCCGCAGGTTTTCCTTGCCAGACAGAGTGGAAAAGCTTTCTGCTCGGATGTAGACCACAAAAGACGCTAAAGACGAAGGTACGATGCTCTCCGGAGCTAAGAGCCGCTCCCGGGCTTCGTTCGGCAGAAGTGGCGCTAAGAGAGCACTGTGAGCGGTACAATCGTCTTTGCGCGAAGAAGCCGCTTCTTCGGCTCCAGGAGCCGGAGAGAGCGGCAGCATCGGAAAGGTGAAGAAGGAAGCTGTACAACACTGGGATTGTGTGCGCAGATTGCCAACTGATAGAAAACAGTACCTTACCACTTTCCTGACGTTTCCAATCACATGAATATTCGATTGGAAGCTGTTTTTGACAACTTTTCTTTCCGTCATGCCAAGCACTTGGCAGACCTCCATGCAACGTCCAGAAGACGATGGGAGATGTTTTCTGTGCTCCCACAGGTTTTCCTTGCCAGACAGAGTGGAAAAGCTTTCTGCTAGGATGTAGACCACAAAAGACGCTAAAGACGAAGGTACGATGCTCTCCGGAGCTAAGAGCCGCTGCCGGGCTTCTTTCGGCAGAAGCGGCGCTAAGAGAGCACTGTGAGCGGTACAACCGACTTTGCGCGAAGAAGCCGCTTCTGCGGCTCCGGGAGCTGGAGAGAGCGGCAGCATTGGGAAGGTGAAGAAGGAAGCTGTACAACACTGGGATTGTGTGCGCAGCTTGCCAACTGATAGAAAACAGTACCTTACACTTTCCTGACCTTTCCAATCACATGAATATTCGAGTGGAAGCTGTTTTGGACAACTTTTCTTTCCTTCATGCCAAGCACTTGGCAGACCTCCGTGCAACGTCCAGAAGACGATGGGAGATGTTTTCTGTGCTCCCGCAGGTTTTCCTTGCCAGACAGAGTGGAAAAGCTTTCTGCTAGGATGTAGACCACAAAAGACGCTAAAGACGAAGGTAGGATGCTCTCCGGAGCTAAGAGCCGCTCCCGGGCTTCTTTCGACAGAAGCGGTGCTAAGAGAGCACTGTGAGCGGTACAATCGTCTTTGCGCGAAGAAGCCGCTTCTTCGGCTCCGGGAGCCGGAGAGAGCGGCAGCATCGGAAAGGTGAAGAAGGAAGCTGTACAACACTGGGATTGTGTGCGCAGCTTGCCAACTGATAGAAAACAGTACCTTACCACTTTTCTGACGTTTCCAATCACATGAATATTCGATTGGAAGCTGTTTTGGACAACTTTTCTTTCCTTCATGCCAAGCACTTGGCAGACCTCCGTGCAACGTCCAGAAGACGATGGGAGATGTTTTCTGTGCTCCCGCAGGTTTTCCTTGCCAGACAGAGTGGAAAAGCTTTCTGCTAGGATGTAGACCACAAAAGACGCTAAAGACGAAGGTACGATGCTCTCCGGAGCTAAGAGCCGCTCCCGGGCTTCTTTCGGCAGAAGCGGCGCTAAGAGAGCACTGTGAGCGGTACAATCGTCTTTGCCCGAAGAAGCCGCTTCTTCGGCTCCGGGAGCCGGAGAGAGCGGCAGCATCGGAAAGGTGAAGAAGGAAGCTGTACAACACTGGGATTGTGTGCGCAGCTTGCCAACTGATAGAAAACAGTACCTTACCACTTTCCTGATGTTTCCAATCACATGAATATTCAATTGGAAGCTGTTTTGGACAACTATGCTCTCCTTCATGCCAAGCACTTTGCAGACCTCCGTGCAACGTCCAGAACACGATGGGAGATGTTTTCTGTGCTCCCGCAGGTTTTCCTTGCCAGACAGAGTGGAAAAGCTTTCTGCTAGGATGTAGACCACAAAAGACGCTAAAGACGAAGGTACGATGCTCTCCGGAGCTAAGAGCCGCTGCCGGGCTTCTTTCGGCAGAAGCGGCGCTAAGAGAGCACTGTGAGCGGTACAATCGTCTTTGCGCGAAGAAGCCGCTTCTTCGGCTCCGGGAGCCGGAGAGAGCGGCAGCATCGGAAAGGTGAAGAAGGAAGCTGTACAACACTGGGATTGTGTGCGCAGCTTGCCAACTGATAGAAAACAGTACCTTACCACTTTTCTGATGTTTCCAATCACATGAATATTCGATTGGAAGCTGTTTTGGACAACTATGCTCTCCTTCATGCCAAGCACTTGGCAGACCTCAGTGCAACGTCCAGAAGACGATGGGAGATGTTTTCTGTGCTCCCGCAGGTTTTCCTTGTCAGACAGAGTGGAAAAGCTTTCTGCTAGGATGTAGACCACAAAAGACGCTAAAGACGAAAATACGATGCTCTCCGGAGCTAAGAGCCGCTCCCGGGCTTCTTTCGGCAGAAGTGGCGCTAAGAGAGCACTGTGAGCAGTACAATCGTCTTTGCGCGAAGAAGCCGCGTCTTCGGCTCCAGGAGCCGGAGAGAGCGGCAGCATTGGGAAGGTGAAGAAGGAAGCTGTACAACACTGGGATTGTGTGCGCAGCTTGCCAACTGATAGAAAACAGTACCTTACCACTTTCCTGATGTTTCCAATCACATGAATATTCGATTGGAAGCTGTTTTGGACAACTTTTCTTTCCATTCATGCCAAACACTTGGCAGACCTCCGTGCAAAGTCCAGAAAATGATGGGAGATGTTTTCTGTGCTCCCGCAGGTTTTCCTTGCCAGACAGAGTGGAAAAGCTTTCTGCTAGGATGTAGACCACAAAAGACGCTAAAGACGAAGGTACGATGCTCTCCGGAGCTAAGAGCCGCTCCCGGGCTTCTTTCGGCAGAAGCGGCGCTAAGAGAGCACTGTGAGCGGTACAATCGACTTTGCGCGAAGAAGCCGCTTCTGCGGCTCCGGGAGTGGAGAGAGCGGCAGCATCGGAAAGGTGAAGAAGGAAGCTGTACAACACTGGGATTGTGTGCGCAGCTTGCCAACTGATAGAAAACAGTACCTTACACTTTCCTGACGTTTCCAATCACATGAATATTCGATTGGAAGCTGTTTTGGACAACTTTTCTTTCCTTCATGCCAAACACTTGGCAGACCTCCGTGCAACGTCCAGAAGACGATGGGAGATGTTTTCTGTGCTCCCGCAGGTTTTCCTTGCCAGACAGAGTGGAAAAGCTTTCTGCTAGGATGTAGACCACAAAAGACGCTAAAGATGAAGGTACAATGCTCTCCGGAGCTAAGAGCCGCTCCCGGGCTTCTTTCGGCATAAGCGGCGCTAAGAGAGCACTGTGAGCGGTACAATTGTCTTTGCGCGAAGAAGCCGCTTCTTCGGCTCCGGGAGCCGGAGAGAGCGGCAGCATCGGAAAGGTGAAGAAGGAAGCTGTACAACACTGGGATTGTGTGCGCAGCTTGCCAACTGATAGAAAACAGTACCTTACACTTTCCTGACGTTTCCAAACACATGAATCTTCGATTGGAAGCTGTTTTGGACAACTTTTCTTTCCTTCATGCCAAGCACTTGGCAGACCTCCGTGCAACGTCCAGAAGACGATGGGAGATGATTTCTGTGCTCCCGCAGGTTTTCCTTGCCAGACAGAGTGGAAAAGCTTTCTGCTAGGATGTAGACCACAAAAGACGCTAAAGACGAAGGTACGATGCTCTCCGGAGCTAAGAGCCGCTGCCGGGCTTCTTTCGGCAGAAGCGTCGCTAAGAGAGCACTGTGAGCGGTACAATCGTCTTTGCGCGAAGAAGCCGCTTCTTCGGCTCCAGGAGCCGGAGAGAGCAGCAGCATCGGAAAGGTGAAGAAGGAAGCTGTACAACACTGGGATTGTGTGCGCAGCTTGCCAACTGATAGAAAACAGTACCTTACACTTCCCTGACGTTTCCAATCACATGAATATTCGATTGGAAGCTGTTTTGGACAACTTTTCTTTCCTTCATGCCAAGCACTTGGCAGACCTCCGTGCAACGTCAAGAAGACGATGGGAGATGTTTTCTGTGCTCCCGCAGGTTTTCCTTGCCAGACAGAGTGGAAAAGCTTTCTGCTAGGATGTAGACCACAAAAGACGCTAAAGACGAAGGTACGATGCTCTCCGGAGCTAAGAGCCGCTCCCGGGCTTCTTTCGGCAGAAGCGGCACTAAGAGAGCACTGTGAGCGGTACAATCGTCTTTGCGTGAAGAAGCCGCTTCTTCGGCTCTGGGAGCCAGAGAGAGCGGCAGCATCGGAAAGGTGAAGAAGGAAGCTGTACATCACTGGGATTGTGTGCGCAGCTTGCCAAGTGATAGAAAACAGTACCTTACACTTTCCTGACGTTTCCAATGACATGAATATTCGACTGGAAGCTGTTTTGGACAACTTTTCTTTCCTTCATGCCAAGCGCTTGGCAGACCTCCGTGCAACGTCCAGAAGACGATGGGAGATGTTTTCTGTGCTCCCGCAGGTTTTCCTTGCCAGACAGAGTGGAAAAGCTTTCTGCTAGGATGTAGACCACAAAAGACGCTAAAGACGAAGGTACGATGCTCTCCGGAGCTAAGAGCCGCTGCCGGGCTTCTTTCGGCAGAAGCGGCGCTAAGAGAGCACTGTGAGCGGTACAATCGTCTTTGCCCGAAGAAGCCGCTTCTTCGGCTCCGGGAGCCGGAGAGAGCGGCAGCATCGGAAAGGTGAAGAAGGAAGCTGTACAACACTGGGATTGTGTGCGCAGCTTGCCAACTGATAGAAAACAGTACCTTACCACTTTCCTGATGTTTCCAATCACATGAATATTCGATTGGAAGCTGTTTTGGACAACTTTTCTTTCCATTCATGCCAAACACTTGGCAGACCTCAGTGCAAAGTCCAGAAAACGATGGGAGATATTTTCTGTGCTCCCGCAGGTTTTCCTTGCCAGACAGAGTGGAAAAGCTTTCTGCTAGGATGTAGACCACAAAAGACGCTAAAGACGAAGGTACGATGCTCTCCGGAGCTAAGAGCCGCTCCCGGGCTTCTTTCGGCAGAAGCGGCGCTAAGAGAGCACTGTGAGCGGTACAATCGACTTTGCGCGAAGAAGCCGCTTCTTCGGCTCCGGGAGCCGGAGAGAGCGGCAGCATCGGAAAGGTGAAGAAGGAAGCTGTACAACACTGGGATTGTGTGCGCAGCTTGCCAACTGATAGAAAACAGTACCTTACCACTTTCCTGACGTTTCCAATCACATGAATATTCGATTGGAAGCTGTTTTGGACAACTTTTCTTTCCTTCATGCCAAGCACTTGGCAGACCTCCGTGCAACGTCCAGAAGACGATGGGAGATGTTTTCTGTGCTCCCGCAGGTTTTCCTTGCCAGACAGAGTGGAAAAGCTTTCTGCTAGGATGTAGACCACAAAAGACGCTAAAGACGAAGGTACGATGCTCTCCGGAGCTAAGAGCCGCTCCCGGGCTTCTTTCGGCAGAAGCGGCGCTAAGAGAGCACTGTGAGCGGTACAATCGTCTTTGCGCGAAGAAGCCGCTTCTTCGGCTCTGGGAGCCAGAGAGAGCGGCAGCATCGGAAAGGTGAAGAAGGAAGCTGTACATCACTGGGATTGTGTGCGCAGATTGCCAACTGATAGAAAACAGTACCTTACACTTTCCTGACATTTCCAATGACATGAATATTCGAGTGGAAGCTGTTTTGGACAACTTTTCTTTCCTTCATGCCAAGCGCTTGGCAGACCTCCGTGCAACGTCCAGAAGACGATGGGAGATGTTTTCTGTGCTCCCACAGGTTTTCCTTGCCAGACAGAGTGGAAAAGCTTTCTGCTAGGATGTAGACCACAAAAGACGCTAAAGACGAAAATACGATGCTCTCCGGAGCTAAGAGCCGCTCCCGGGCTTCTTTCGGCAGAAGTGGCGATAAGAGAGCACTGTGAGCGGTACAATCGTCTTTGCGCGAAGAAGCCGCTTCTTCGGCTCCGGGAGCCGGAGAGAGCGGCAGCATCGGAAAGGTGAAGAAGGAAGCTGTACAACACTGGGATTGTGTGCGCAGCTTGCCAACTGATAGAAAACAGTACCTTACCACTTTTCTGACGTTTCCAATCACATGAATATTCGATTGGAAGCTGTTTTGGACAACTTTTCTTTCCTTCATGCCAAGCACTTGGCAGACCTCCGTGCAACGTCCAGAAGACGATGGGAGATGTTTTCTGTGCTCCCGCAGGTTTTCCTTGCCAGACAGAGTGGAAAAGCTTTCTGCTAGGATGTAGACCACAAAAGACGCTAAAGACGAAGGTACGATGCTCTCCGGAGCTAAGAGCCGCTGCCGGGCTTCTTTCGGCAGAAGCGGCGCTAAGAGAGCACTGTGAGCGGTACAATCGTCTTTGCCCGAAGAAGCCGCTTCTTCGGCTCCGGGAGCCGGAGAGAGCGGCAGCATCGGAAAGGTGAAGAAGGAAGCTGTACAACACTGGGATTGTGTGCGCAGCTTGCCAACTGATAGAAAACAGTACCTTACCACTTTCCTGATGTTTCCAATCACATGAATATTCGATTGGAAGCTGTTTTGGACAACTTTTCTTTCCTTCATGCCAAACACTTGGCAGACCTCCGTGCAACGTCCAGAAGACGATGGGAGATGTTTTCTGTGCTCCCGCAGGTTTTCCTTGCCAGACAGAGTGGAAAAGCTTTCTGCTCGGATGTAGACCACAAAAGACGCTAAAGACGAAGGTACGATGCTCTCCGGAGCTAAGAGCCGCTCCCGGGCTTCTTTCGGCAGAAGTGGCGCTAAGAGAGCACTGTGAGCGGTACAATCGTCTTTGCGCGAAGAAGCCGCTTCTTCGGCTCCAGGAGCCGGAGAGAGCGGCAGCATCGGAAAGGTGAAGAAGGAAGCTGTACAACACTGGGATTGTGTGCGCAGATTGCCAACTGATAGAAAACAGTACCTTACCACTTTCCTGACGTTTCCAATCACATGAATATTCGATTGGAAGCTGTTTTTGACAACTTTTCTTTCCGTCATGCCAAGCACTTGGCAGACCTCCATGCAACGTCCAGAAGACGATGGGAGATGTTTTCTGTGCTCCCACAGGTTTTCCTTGCCAGACAGAGTGGAAAAGCTTTCTGCTAGGATGTAGACCACAAAAGACGCTAAAGACGAAGGTACGATGCTCTCCGGAGCTAAGAGCCGCTGCCGGGCTTCTTTCGGCAGAAGCGGCGCTAAGAGAGCACTGTGAGCGGTACAACCGACTTTGCGCGAAGAAGCCGCTTCTGCGGCTCCGGGAGCTGGAGAGAGCGGCAGCATTGGGAAGGTGAAGAAGGAAGCTGTACAACACTGGGATTGTGTGCGCAGCTTGCCAACTGATAGAAAACAGTACCTTACACTTTCCTGACCTTTCCAATCACATGAATATTCGAGTGGAAGCTGTTTTGGACAACTTTTCTTTCCTTCATGCCAAGCACTTGGCAGACGTCCGTGCAACGTCCAGAAGACGATGGGAGATGTTTTCTGTGCTCCCGCAGGTTTTCCTTGCCAGACAGAGTGGAAAAGCTTTCTGCTAGGATGTAGACCACAAAAGACGCTAAAGACGAAGGTAGGATGCTCTCCGGAGCTAAGAGCCGCTCCCGGGCTTCTTTCGGCAGAAGCGGTGCTAAGAGAGCACTGTGAGCGGTACAATCGTCTTTGCGCGAAGAAGCCGCTTCTTCGGCTCCGGGAGCCGGAGAGAGCGGCAGCATCGGAAAGGTGAAGAAGGAAGCTGTACAACACTGGGATTGTGTGCGCAGCTTGCCAACTGATAGAAAACAGTACCTTACCACTTTTCTGACGTTTCCAATCACATGAATATTCGATTGGAAGCTGTTTTGGACAACTTTTCTTTCCTTCATGCCAAGCACTTGGCAGACCTCCGTGCAACGTCCAGAAGACGATGGGAGATGTTTTCTGTGCTCCCGCAGGTTTTCCTTGCCAGACAGAGTGGAAAAGCTTTCTGCTAGGATGTAGACCACAAAAGACGCTAAAGACGAAGGTACGATGCTCTCCGGAGCTAAGAGCCGCTCCCGGGCTTCTTTCGGCAGAAGCGGCGCTAAGAGAGCACTGTGAGCGGTACAATCGTCTTTGCCCGAAGAAGCCGCTTCTTCGGCTCCGGGAGCCGGAGAGAGCGGCAGCATCGGAAAGGTGAAGAAGGAAGCTGTACAACACTGGGATTGTGTGCGCAGCTTGCCAACTGATAGAAAACAGTACCTTACCACTTTCCTGATGTTTCCAATCACATGAATATTCAATTGGAAGCTGTTTTGGACAACTTTTCTTTCCTTCCTGCCAAACACTTGGCAGATCTCCGTGCAACGTCCAGAAGACGATGGGAGATGTTTTCTGTGCTCCCGCAGGTTTTCCTTGCCAGACAGAGTGGAAAAGCTTTCTGCTAGGATGTAGACCACAAAAGACGCTAAAGACGAAGGTAGGTGCTCTCCGGAGCTAAGAGCCGCTCCCGGGCTTCTTTCGGCAGAAGTGGCGCTAAGAGAGCACTGTGAGCGGTACAATCGTCTTTGCGCGAAGAAGCCGCTTCTGCGGCTCCGGGAGCCGGAGAGAGCGGCAGCATCGGAAAGGTGAAGAAGGAAGCTGTACAACACTGGGATTGTGTGCGCAGCTTGCCAACTGATAGAAAACAGTACCTTACCACTTTCCTGATGTTTCCAATCACATGAATATTCGACTGGAAGATGTTTTGGACAACTTTTCTTTCCTTCATGCCAAACACTTGGCAGACCTCCGTGCAACGTCCAGAAGACGATGGGAGATGTTTTCTGTGCTCCCACAGGTTTTCCTTGCCAGACAGAGTGGAAAAGCTTTCTGCTAGGATGTAGACCACAAAAGACGCTAAAGACGAAGGTACGATGCTCTCCGGAGCTAAGAGCCGCTCCCGGGCTTCTTTCGGCAGAAGCGGCGCTAAGAGAGCACTGTGAGCGGTACAATCGTCTTTGCGCGAAGAAGCCGCTTCTTCGGCTCCGGGAGCCGGAGAGAGCGGCAGCATCGGAAAGGTGAAGAAGGAAGCTGTACAACACTGGGATTGTGTGCGCAGCTTGCCAACTGATAGAAAACAGTACCTTACCACTTTTCTGATGTTTCCAATCACATGAATATTAGATTGGAAGCTGTTTTGGACAACTATGCTCTCCTTCATGCCAAGCACTTGGCAGACCTCCGTGCAACGTCCAGAACATGATGGGAGATGTTTTCTGTGCTCCCGCAGGTTTTCCTTGCCAGACAGATTGGAAAAGCTTTCTGCTAGGATGTAGACCACAAATGACGCTAAAGACGAAAATACGATGCTCTCCGGAGCTAAGAGCCGCTCCCGGGCTTCTTTCGGCAGAAGTGGCGCTAAGAGAGCACTGTGAGCAGTACAATCGTCTTTGCGCGAAGAAGCCGCTTCTTCGGCTCCAGGAGCCGGAGAGAGCGGCAGCATTGGGAAGGTGAAGAAGGAAGCTGTACAACACTGGGATTGTGTGCGCACCTTGCCAACTGATAGAAAACAGTACCTTACCACTTTCCTGACGTTTCCAATCACATGAACATTCGATTGGAAGCTGTTTTGGACAACTTTTCTTTCCATTCATGCCAAACACTTGGCAGACCTCAGTGCAAAGTCCAGAAAACGATGGGAGATATTTTCTGTGCTCCCGCAGGTTTTCCTTGCCAGACAGAGTGGAAAAGCTTTCTGCTAGGATGTAGACCACAAAAGACGCTAAAGACGAAGGTAGGATGCTCTCCGGAGCTAAGAGCCGCTCCCGGGCTTCTTTCGACAGAAGCGGCGCTAAGAGAGCACTGTGAGCGGTACAATCGTCTTTGCGCGAAGAAGCCGCTTCTTCGGCTCAGGGAGCCGGAGAGAGCGGCAGCATCGGAAAGGTGAAGAAGGAAGCTGTACAACACTGGGATTGTGTGCGCAGCTTGCCAACTGATAGAAAACAGTACCTTACCACTTTCCTGACGTTTCCAATCACATGAATATTCGATTGGAAGCTGTTTTGGACAACTTTTCTTTCCTTCATGCCAAGCACTTGGCAGACCTCCGTGCAACGTCCAGAAGACGATGGGAGATGTTTTCTGTGCTCCCGCAGGTTTTCCTTGCCAGACAGAGTGGAAAAGCTTTCTGCTAGGATGTAGACCACAAAAGACGCTAAAGACGAAGGTACGATGCTCTCCGGAGCTAAGAGCCGCTGCCGGGCTTCTTTCGGCAGAAGCGGCGCTAAGAGAGCACTGTGAGCGGTACAATCGTCTTTGCGCGAAGAAGCCGCTTCTTCAGCTCTGGGAGCCAGAGAGAGCGGCAGCATCGGAAAGGTGAAGAAGGAAGCTGTACATCACTGGGATTGTGTGCGCAGATTGCCAACTGATAGAAAACAGTACCTTACACTTTCCTGACTTTTCCAATGACATGAATATTCGACTGGAATCTGTTTTGGACAACTTTTCTTTCCTTCATGCCAAGCGCTTGGCAGACCTCCGTGCAACGTCCAGAAGACGATGGGAGATGTTTTCTGTGCTCCCACAGGTTTTCCTTGCCAGACAGAGTGGAAAAGCTTTCTGCTAGGATGTAGACCACAAAAGACGCTAAAGACGAAAATACGATGCTCTCCGGAGCTAAGAGCCGCTCCCGGGCTTCTTTCGGCAGAAGTGGCGCTAAGAGAGCACTGTGAGCGGTACAATCGTCTTTGCGCGAAGAAGCCGCTTCTTCGGCTCCAGGAGCCGGAGAGAGCGGCAGCATCGGAAAGGTGAAGAAGGAAGCTGTACAACACTGGGATTGTGTGCGCAGCTTGCCAACTGATAGAAAACAGTACCTTACCACTTTCCTGACATTTCCAATCACATGAATATTCGATTGGAAGCTGTTTTTGACAACTTTTCTTTCCGTCATGCCAAGCACTTGGCAGACCTCCATGCAACGTCCAGAAGACGATGGGAGATGTTTTCTGTGCTCCCACAGGTTTTCCTTGCCAGACAGAGTGGAAAAGCTTTCTGCTAGGATGTAGACCACAAAAGACGCTAAAGACGAAGGTACGATGCTCTCCGGAGCTAAGAGCCGCTCCCGGGCTTCTTTCGGCAGAAGCGGCGCTAAGAGAGCACTGTGAGCGGTACAACCGACTTTGCGCGAAGAAGCCGCTTCTGCGGCTCCGGGAGCTGGAGAGAGCGGCAGCATTGGGAAGGTGAAGAAGGAAGCTGTACAACACTGGGATTGTGTGCGCAGCTTGCCAACTGATAGAAAACAGTACCTTACACTTTCCTGACCTTTCCAATCACATGAATATTCGAGTGGAAGCTGTTTTGGACAACTTTTCTTTCCTTCATGCCAAGCACTTGGCAGACGTCCGTGCAACGTCCAGAAGACGATGGGAGATGTTTTCTGTGCTCCCGCAGGTTTTCCTTGCCAGACAGAGTGGAAAAGCTTTCTGCTAGGATGTAGACCACAAAAGACGCTAAAGACGAAGGTAGGATGCTCTCCGGAGCTAAGAGCCGCTCCCGGGCTTCTTTCGACAGAAGCGGTGCTAAGAGAGCACTGTCAGCGGTACAATCGTCTTTGCGCGAAGAAGCCGCTTCTTCGGCTCCGGGAGCCGGAGAGAGCGGCAGCATCGGAAAGGTGAAGAAGGAAGCTGTACAACACTGGGATTGTGTGCGCAGCTTGCCAACTGATAGAAAACAGTACCTTACCACTTTTCTGACGTTTCCAATCACATGAATATTCGATTGGAAGCTGTTTTGGACAACTTTTCTTTCCTTCATGCCAAGCACTTGGCAGACCTCCGTGCAACGTCCAGAAGACGATGGGAGATGTTTTCTGTGCTCCCGCAGGTTTTCCTTGCCAGACAGAGTGGAAAAGCTTTCTGCTAGGATGTAGACCACAAAAGACGCTAAAGACGAAGGTACGATGCTCTCCGGAGCTAAGAGCCGCTCCCGGGCTTCTTTCGGCAGAAGTGGCGCTAAGAGAGCACTGTGAGCGGTACAATCGTCTTTGCCCGAAGAAGCCGCTTCTTCGGCTCCGGGAGCCGGAGAGAGCGGCAGCATCGGAAAGGTGAAGAAGGAAGCTGTACAACACTGGGATTGTGTGCGCAGCTTGCCAACTGATAGAAAACAGTACCTTACCACTTTCCTGATGTTTCCAATCACATGAATATTCGATTGGAAGCTGTTTTGGACAACTTTTCTTTCCTTCATGCCAAACACTTGGCAGACCTCCGTGCAACGTCCAGAAGACGATGGGAGATGTTTTCTGTGCTCCCGCAGGTTTTCCTTGCCAGACAGAGTGGAAAAGCTTTCTGCTAGGATGTAGACCACAAAAGACGCTAAAGACGAAGGTACAATGCTCTCCGGAGCTAAGAGCCGCTCCCGGGCTTCTTTCGGCAGAAGCGGCGCTAAGAGAGCACTGTGAGCGGTACAATCGTCTTTGCGCGAAGAAGCCGCTTCTTCGGCTCCGGGAGCCGGAGAGAGCGGCAGCATCGGAAAGGTGAAGAAGGAAGCTGTACAACACTGGGATTGTGTGCGCAGCTTGCCAACTGATAGAAAACAGTACCTTACCAGTTTCCTGACGTTTCCAATGACATGAATATTCGACTGGAAGCTGTTTTGGACAACTTTTCTTTCCTTCATGCCAAGCGCTTGGCAGACCTCCGTGCAACGTCCAGAAGACGATGGGAGATGTTTTCTGTGCTCCCACAGGTTTTCCTTGCCAGACAGAGTGGAAAAGCTTTCTGCTAGGATGTAGACCACAAAAGACGCTAAAGACGAAAATACGATGCTCTCCGGAGCTAAGAGCCGCTCCCGGGCTTCTTTCGGCAGAAGTGGCGCTAAGAGAGCACTGTGAGCGGTACAATCGTCTTTGCGCGAAGAAGCCGCTTCTTCGGCTCCAGGAGCCGGAGAGAGCGGCAGCATCGGAAAGGTGAAGAAGGAAGCTGTACAACACTGGGATTGTGTGCGCAGCTTGCCAACTGATAGAAAACAGTACCTTACCACTTTCCGGACGTTTCCAATCACATGAATATTCGATTGGAAGCTGTTTTTGACAACTTTTCTTTCCGTCATGCCAAGCACTTGGCAGACCTCCATGCAACGTCCAGAAGACGATGGGAGATGTTTTCTGTGCTCCCACAGGTTTTCCTTGCCAGACAGAGTGGAAAAGCTTTCTGCTAGGATGTAGACCACAAAAGACGCTAAAGACGAAGGTACGATGCTCTCCGGAGCTAAGAGCCGCTGCCGGGCTTCTTTCGGCAGAAGCGGCGCTAAGAGAGCACTGTGAGCGGTACAATCGTCTTTGCGCGAAGAAGCCGCTTCTTCGGCTCCGGGAGCCGGAGAGAGCGGCAGCATCGGAAAGGTGAAGAAGGAAGCTGTACAACACTGGGATTGTGTGCGCAGCTTGCCAACTGATAGAAAACAGTACCTTACCACTTTTCTGACGTTTCCAATCACATGAATATTCGATTGGAAGCTGTTTTGGACAACTTTTCTTTCCTTCATGCCAAGCACTTGGCAGACCTCCGTGCAACGTCCAGAACACGATGGGAGATGTTTTCTGTGCTCCCGCAGGTTTTCCTTGCCAGACAGAGTGGAAAAGCTTTCTGCTAGGATGTAGACCACAAAAGACGCTAAAGACAAAAGTACGATGCTCTCCGGAGCTAAGAGCCGCTCCCGGGCTTCTTTCGGCAGAAGCGGCGCTAAGAGAGCACTGTGAGCGGTACAATCGTCTTTGCGCGAAGAAGCCGCTTCTTCGGCTCCGGGAGCCGGAGAGAGCGGCAGCATCGGAAAGGTGAAGAAGGAAGCTGTACAACACTGGGATTGTGTGCGCAGCTTGCCAACTGATAGAAAACAGTACCTTACCACGTTCCTGACATTGCCAATCACATGAATATTCGACTGGAAGATGTTTTGGACAACTTTTCTTTCCTTCATGCCAAACACTTGGCAGACCTCCGTGCAACGTCCAGAAGACGATGGGAGATGTTTTCTGTGCTCCCGCAGGTTTTCCTTGCCAGACAGAGTGGAAAAGCTTTCTGCTAGGATGTAGACCACAAAAGACGCTAAAGACGAAGGTACGATGCTCTCCGGAGCTAAGAGCCGCTCCCGGGCTTCTTTCGGCAGAAGCGGCGCTAAGAGAGCACTGTGAGCGGTACAATCGTCTTTGAGCGAAGAAACCGCTTCTTCGGCTCCGGGAGCCGGAGAGAGCGGCAGCATCGGAAAGGTGAAGAAGGAAGCTGTACAACACTGGGATTGTGTGCGCAGCTTGCCAACTGATAGAAAACAGTACCTTACCACTTTTCTGATGTTTCCAATCACATGAATATTCGATTGGAAGCTGTTTTGGACAACTATGCTCTCCTTCATGCCAAGAACTTGGCAGACCTCCGTGCAACGTCCAGAACACGATGGGAGATGTTTTCTGTGCTCCCGCAGGTTTTCCTTGCCAGACAGAGTGGAAAAGCTTTCTGCTAGGATGTAGACCACAAAAGACGCTAAAGACGAAAATACGATGCTCTCCGGAGCTAAGAGCCGCTCTCGGGCTTCTTTTGGCAGAAGTGGCGCTAAGAGAGCACTGTGAGCAGTACAATCGTCTTTGCGCGAAGAAGCCGCTTCTTCGGCTCCAGGAGCCGGAGAGAGCGGCAGCATTGGGAAGGTGAAGAAGGAAGCTGTACAACACTGGGATTGTGTGCGCAGCTTGCCAACTGATAGAAAACAGTACCTTACCAGTTTCCTGACGTTTCCAATGACATGAATATTCGACTGGAAGCTGTTTTGGACAACTTTTCTTTCCTTCATGCCAAACACTTGGCAGACCTCCGTGCAACGTCCAGAACACGATGGGAGATGTTTTCTGTGCTCCCGCAGGTTTTCCTTGCCAGACAGAGTGGAAAAGCTTTCTGCTAGGATGTAGACCACAAAAGACGCTAAAGACGAAGGTACGATGCTCTCCGGAGCTAAGAGCCGCTCCCGGGCTTCTTTCGGCAGAAGCGGCGCTAAGAGAGCACTGTGAGCGGTACAATCGTCTTTTCGCGAAGAAGCCGCTTCTGCGGCTCCGGGAGCCGGAGAGAGCGGCAGCATCGGAAAGGTGAAGAAGGAAGCTGTACAACACTGGGATTGTGTGCGCACCTTGCCAACTGATAGAAAACAGTACCTTACCACTTTCCTGACGTTTCCAATCACATGAACATTCGATTGGAAGCTGTTTTGGACAACTTTTCTTTCCTTCATGCCAAGCACTTGGCAGACCTCCGTGCAACGTCCAGAAGACGATGGGAGATGTTTTCTGTGCTCCCGCAGGTTTTCCTTGCCAGACAGAGTGGAAAAGCTTTCTGCTAGGATGTAGACCACAAAAGACGCTAAAGACGAAGGTACGATGCTCTCCGGAGCTAAGAGCCGCTCCCGGGCTTCTTTCGACAGAAGCGGTGCTAAGAGAGCACTGTGAGCGGTACAATCGTCTTTGCGCGAAGAAGCCGCTTCTTCGGCTCCGGGAGCCGGAGAGAGCGGCAGCATCGGAAAGGTGAAGAAGGAAGCTGTACAACACTGGGATTGTGTGCGCAGCTTGCCAACTGATAGAAAACAGTACCTTACCACTTTTCTGACGTTTCCAATCACATGAATATTCGATTGGAATCTGTTTTGGACAACTTTTCTTTCCTTCATGCCAAGCACTTGGCAGACCTCCGTGCAACGTCCAGAAGACGATGGGAGATGTTTTCTGTGCTCCCGCAGGTTTTCCTTGCCAGACAGAGTGGAAAAGCTTTCTGCTAGGATGTAGACCACAAAAGACGCTAAAGACGAAGGTACGATGCTCTTCGGAGCTAAGAGCCGCTCCCGGGCTTCTTTCGGCAGAAGCGGCGCTAAGAGAGCACTGTGAGCGGTACAATCGTCTTTGCCCGAAGAAGCCGCTTCTTCGGCTCCGGGAGCCGGAGAGAGCGGCAGCATCGGAAAGGTGAAGAAGGAAGCTGTACAACACTGGGATTGTGTGCGCACCTTGCCAACTGATAGAAAACAGTACTTTACCACTTTCCTGATGTTTCCAATCACATGAATATTCAATTGGAAGCTGTTTTGGACAACTTTTCTTTCCTTCCTGCCAAACACTTGGCAGATCTCCGTGCAACGTCCAGAAGACGATGGGAGATGTTTTCTGTGCTCCCGCAGGTTTTCCTTGCCAGACAGAGTGGAAAAGCTTTCTGCTAGGATGTAGACCACAAAAGACGCTAAAGACGAAGGTAGGTGCTCTCCGGAGCTAAGAGCCGCTCCCGGGCTTCTTTCGGCAGAAGTGGCGCTAAGAGAGCACTGTGAGCGGTACAATCGTCTTTGCGCGAAGAAGCCGCTTCTTCGGCTCCGGGAGCCGGAGAGAGCGGCAGCATCGGAAAGGTGAAGAAGGAAGCTGTACAACACTGGGATTGTGTGCGCAGCTTGCCAACTGATAGAAAACAGTACCTTACCACTTTCCTGATGTTTCCAATCACATGAATATCGACTGGAAGATGTTTTGGACAACTGTTCTTTCCTTCATGCCAAACACTTGGCAGACCTCCGTGCAACGTCCAGAAGACGATGGGAGATGTTTTCTGTGCTCCCACAGGTTTTCCTTGCCAGACAGAGTGGAAAAGCTTTCTGCTAGGATGTAGACCACAAAAGACGCTAAAGACGAAGGTACGATGCTCTCCGGAGCTAAGAGCCGCTGCCGGGCTTCTTTCGGCAGAAGCGGCGCTAAGAGAGCACTGTGAGCGGTACAATCGTCTTTGCGCGAAGAAGCCGCTTCTTCGGCTCCGGGAGCCGGAGAGAGCGGCAGCATCGGAAAGGTGAAGAAGGAAGCTGTACAACACTGGGATTGTGTGCGCAGCTTGCCAACTGATAGAAAACAGTACCTTACCACTTTCCTGACGTTTCCAATCACATGAATATTCGATTGGAAGCTGTTTTTGACAACTTTTCTTTCCGTCATGCCAAGCACTTGGCAGACCTCCATGCAACGTCCAGAAGACGATGGGAGATGTTTTCTGTGCTCCCACAGGTTTTCCTTGCCAGACAGAGTGGAAAAGCTTTCTGCTAGGATGTAGACCACAAAAGACGCTAAAGACGAAGGTACGATGCTCTCCGGAGCTAAGAGCCGCTGCCGGGCTTCTTTCGGCAGAAGCGGCGCTAAGAGAGCACTGTGAGCGGTACAATCGTCTTTGCGCGAAGAAGCCGCTTCTGCGGCTCCGGGAGCTGGAGAGAGCGGCAACATTGGGAAGGTGAAGAAGGAAGCTGTACAACACTGGGATTGTGTGCGCAGCTTGCCAACTGATAGAAAACAGTACCTTACACTTTCCTGACCTTTCCAATCACATGAATATTCGAGTGGAAGCTGTTTTGGACAACTTTTCTTTCCTTCATGCCAAGCACTTGGCAGACCTCCGTGCAACGTCCAGAAGACGATGGGAGATGTTTTCTGTGCTCCCACAGGTTTTCCTTGCCAGACAGAGTGGAAAAGCTTTCTGCTAGGATGTAGACCACAAAAGACGCTAAAGACGAAGGTAGGATGCTCTCCGGAGCTAAGAGCCGCTCCCGGGCTTCTTTCGACAGAAGCGGTGCTAAGAGAGCACTGTGAGCGGTACAATCGTCTTTGCGCGAAGAAGCCGCTTCTTCGGCTCCGGGAGCCGGAGAGAGCGGCAGCATCGGAAAGGTGAAGAAGGAAGCTGTACAACACTGGGATTGTGTGCGCAGCTTGCCAACTGATAGAAAACAGTACCTTACCACTTTTCTGACGTTTCCAATCACATGAATATTCGATTGGAAGCTGTTTTGGACAACTTTTCTTTCCTTCATGCCAAGCACTTGGCAGACCTCCGTGCAACGTCCAGAAGACGATGGGAGATGTTTTCTGTGCTCCCGCAGGTTTTCCTTGCCAGACAGAGTGGAAAAGCTTTCTGCTAGGATGTAGACCACAAAAGACGCTAAAGACGAAGGTACGATGCTCTCCGGAGCTAAGAGCCGCTGCCGGGCTTCTTTCGGCAGAAGCGGCGCTAAGAGAGCACTGTGAGCGGTACAATCGTCTTTGCCCGAAGAAGCCGCTTCTTCGGCTCCGGGAGCCGGAGAGAGCGGCAGCATCGGAAAGGTGAAGAAGGAAGCTGTACAACACTGGGATTGTGTGCGCAGCTTGCCAACTGATAGAAAACAGTACCTTACCACTTTCCTGATGTTTCCAATCACATGAATATTCAATTGGAAGCTGTTTTGGACAACTTTTCTTTCCTTCCTGCCAAACACTTGGCAGATCTCCGTGCAACGTCCAGAAGACGATGGGAGATGTTTTCTGTGCTCCCGCAGGTTATCCTTGCCAGACAGAGTGGAAAAGCTTTCTGCTAGGATGTAGACCACAAAAGACGCTAAAGACGAAGGTAGGTGCTCTCCGGAGCTAAGAGCCGCTCCCGGGCTTCTTTCGGCAGAAGTGGCGCTAAGAGAGCACTGTGAGCGGTACAATCGTCTTTGCGCGAAGAAGCCGCTTCTGCGGCTCCGGGAGCCGGAGAGAGCGGCAGCATCGGAAAGGTGAAGAAGGAAGCTGTACAACACTGGGATTGTGTGCGCAGCTTGCCAACTGATAGAAAACAGTACCTTACCACTTTCCTGATGTTTCCAATCACATGAATATTCGACTGGAAGATGTTTTGGACAACTTTTCTTTCCTTCATGCCAAACACTTGGCAGACCTCCGTGCAACGTCCAGAAGACGATGGGAGATGTTTTCTGTGCTCCCACAGGTTTTCCTTGCCAGACAGAGTGGAAAAGCTTTCTGCTAGGATGTAGACCACAAAAGACGCTAAAGACGAAGGTACGATGCTCTCCGGAGCTAAGAGCCGCTCCCGGGCTTCTTTCGGCAGAAGCGGCTCTAAGAGAGCACTGTGAGCGGTACAATCGTCTTTGCGCGAAGAAGCCGCTTCTTCGGCTCCGGGAGCCGGAGAGAGCGGCAGCATCGGAAAGGTGAAGAAGGAAGCTGTACAACACTGGGATTGTGTGCGCAGCTTGCCAACTGATAGAAAACAGTACCTTACCACTTTTCTGATGTTTCCAATCACATGAATATTAGATTGGAAGCTGTTTTGGACAACTATGCTCTCCTTCATGCCAAGCACTTGGCAGACCTCCGTGCAACGTCCAGAACATGATGGGAGATGTTTTCTGTGCTCCCACAGGTTTTCCTTGCCAGACAGATTGGAAAAGCTTTCTGCTAGGATGTAGACCACAAATGACGCTAAAGACGAAAATACGATGCTCTCCGGAGCTAAGAGCCGCTCCCGGGCTTCTTTCGGCAGAAGTGGCGCTAAGAGAGCACTGTGAGCAGTACAATCGTCTTTGCGCGAAGAAGCCGCTTCTTCGGCTCCAGGAGCCGGAGAGAGCGGCAGCATTGGGAAGGTGAAGAAGGAAGCTGTACAACACTGGGATTGTGTGCGCACCTTGCCAACTGATAGAAAACAGTACCTTACCACTTTCCTGACGTTTCCAATCACATGAACATTCGATTGGAAGCTGTTTTGGACAACTTTTCTTTCCATTCATGCCAAACACTTGGCAGACCTCAGTGCAAAGTCCAGAAAACGATGGGAGATATTTTCTGTGCTCCCGCAGGTTTTCCTTGCCAGACAGAGTGGAAAAGCTTTCTGCTAGGATGTAGACCACAAAAGACGCTAAAGACGAAGGTAGGATGCTCTCCGGAGCTAAGAGCCGCTCCCGGGCTTCTTTCGACAGAAGCGGCGCTAAGAGAGCACTGTGAGCGGTACAATCGTCTTTGCGCGAAGAAGCCGCTTCTTCGGCTCAGGGAGCCGGAGAGAGCGGCAGCATCGGAAAGGTGAAGAAGGAAGCTGTACAACACTGGGATTGTGTGCGCAGCTTGCCAACTGATAGAAAACAGTACCTTACCACTTTCCTGACGTTTCCAATCACATGAATATTCGATTGGAAGCTGTTTTGGACAACTTTTCTTTCCTTCATGCCAAGCACTTGGCAGACCTCCGTGCAACGTCCAGAAGACGATGGGAGATGTTTTCTGTGCTCCCGCAGGTTTTCCTTGCCAGACAGAGTGGAAAAGCTTTCTGCTAGGATGTAGACCACAAAAGACGCTAAAGACGAAGGTACGATGCTCTCCGGAGCTAAGAGCCGCTGCCGGGCTTCTTTCGGCAGAAGCGGCGCTAAGAGAGCACTGTGAGCGGTACAATCGTCTTTGCCCGAAGAAGCCGCTTCTTCAGCTCTGGGAGCCAGAGAGAGTGGCAGCATCGGAAAGGTGAAGAAGGAAGCTGTACATCACTGGGATTGTGTGCGCAGATTGCCAACTGATAGAAAACAGTACCTTACACTTTCCTGACTTTTCCAATGACATGAATATTCGACTGGAATCTGTTTTGGACAACTTTTCTTTCCTTCATGCCAAGCGCTTGGCAGACCTCCGTGCAACGTCCAGAAGACGATGGGAGATGTTTTCTGTGCTCCCGCAGGTTTTCCTTGCCAGACAGAGTGGAAAAGCTTTCTGCTAGGATGTAGACCACAAAAGACGCTAAAGACGAAGGTACGATGCTCTCCGGAGCTAAGAGCCGCTCCCGGGCTTCTTTCGGCAGAAGTGGCGCTAAGAGAGCACTGTGAGCGGTACAATCGTCTTTGCGCGAAGAAGCCGCTTCTTCGGCTCCAGGAGCCGGAGAGAGCGGCAGCATCGGAAAGGTGAAGAAGGAAGCTGTACAACACTGGGATTGTGTGCGCAGCTTGCCAACTGATAGAAAACAGTACCTTACCACTTTCCTGACATTTCCAATCACATGAATATTCGATTGGAAGCTGTTTTTGACAACTTTTCTTTCCGTCATGCCAAGCACTTGGCAGACCTCCATGCAACGTCCAGAAGACGATGGGAGATGTTTTCTGTGCTCCCACAGGTTTTCCTTGCCAGACAGAGTGGAAAAGCTTTCTGCTAGGATGTAGACCACAAAAGACGCTAAAGACGAAGGTACGATGCTCTCCGGAGCTAAGAGCCGCTCCCGGGCTTCTTTCGGCAGAAGCGGCGCTAAGAGAGCACTGTGAGCGGTACAACCGACTTTGCGCGAAGAAGCCGCTTCTGCGGCTCCGGGAGCTGGAGAGAGCGGCAGCATTGGGAAGGTGAAGAAGGAAGCTGTACAACACTGGGATTGTGTGCGCAGCTTGCCAACTGATAGAAAACAGTACCTTACACTTTCCTGACCTTTCCAATCACATGAATATTCGAGTGGAAGCTGTTTTGGACAACTTTTCTTTCCTTCATGCCAAGCACTTGGCAGACCTCCGTGCAACGTCCAGAAGACGATGGGAGATGTTTTCTGTGCTCCCGCAGGTTTTCCTTGCCAGACAGAGTGGAAAAGCTTTCTGCTAGGATGTAGACCACAAAAGACGCTAAAGACGAAGGTAGGATGCTCTCCGGAGCTAAGAGCCGCTCCCGGGCTTCTTTCGACAGAAGCGGTGCTAAGAGAGCACTGTGAGCGGTACAATCGTCTTTGCGCGAAGAAGCCGCTTCTTCGGCTCCGGGAGCCGGAGAGAGCGGCAGCATCGGAAAGGTGAAGAAGGAAGCTGTACAACACTGGGATTGTGTGCGCAGCTTGCCAACTGATAGAAAACAGTACCTTACCACTTTTCTGACGTTTCCAATCACATGAATATTCGATTGGAAGCTGTTTTGGACAACTTTTCTTTCCTTCATGCCAAGCACTTGGCAGACCTCCGTGCAACGTCCAGAAGACGATGGGAGATGTTTTCTGTGCTCCCGCAGGTTTTCCTTGCCAGACAGAGTGGAAAAGCTTTCTGCTAGGATGTAGACCACAAAAGACGCTAAAGACGAAGGTACGATGCTCTCCGGAGCTAAGAGCCGCTCCCGGGCTTCTTTCGGCAGAAGTGGCGCTAAGAGAGCACTGTGAGCGGTACAATCGTCTTTGCCCGAAGAAGCCGCTTCTTCGGCTCCGGGAGCCGGAGAGAGCGGCAGCATCGGAAAGGTGAAGAAGGAAGCTGTACAACACTGGGATTGTGTGCGCAGCTTGCCAACTGATAGAAAACAGTACCTTACCACTTTCCTGATGTTTCCAATCACATGAATATTCGATTGGAAGCTGTTTTGGACAACTTTTCTTTCCTTCCTGCCAAGCACTTGGCAGATCTCCGTGCAACGTCCAGAAGACGATGGGAGATGTTTTCTGTGCTCCCGCAGGTTTTCCTTGCCAGACAGAGTGGAAAAGCTTTCTGCTAGGATGTAGACCACAAAAGACGCTAAAGACGAAGGTAGGTGCTCTCCGGAGCTAAGAGCCGCTCCCGGGCTTCTTTCGGCAGAAGCGGCGCTAAGAGAGCACTGTGAGCGGTACAATCGTCTTTGCGCGAAGAAGCCGCTTCTTCGGCTCCGGGAGCCGGAGAGAGCGGCAGCATCGGAAAGGTGAAGAAGGAAGCTGTACAACACTGGGATTGTGTGCGCAGCTTGCCAACTGATAGAAAACAGTACCTTACCAGTTTCCTGACGTTTCCAATGACATGAATATTCGACTGGAAGCTGTTTTGGACAACTTTTCTTTCCTTCATGCCAAGCGCTTGGCAGACCTCCGTGCAACGTCCAGAAGACGATGGGAGATGTTTTCTGTGCTCCCACAGGTTTTCCTTGCCAGACAGAGTGGAAAAGCTTTCTGCTAGGATGTAGACCACAAAAGACGCTAAAGACGAAAATACGATGCTCTCCGGAGCTAAGAGCCGCTCCCGGGCTTCTTTCGGCAGAAGTGGCGCTAAGAGAGCACTGTGAGCGGTACAATCGTCTTTGCGCGAAGAAGCCGCTTCTTCGGCTCCAGGAGCCGGAGAGAGCGGCAGCATCGGAAAGGTGAAGAAGGAAGCTGTACAACACTGGGATTGTGTGCGCAGCTTGCCAACTGATAGAAAACAGTACCTTACCACTTTCCGGACGTTTCCAATCACATGAATATTCGATTGGAAGCTGTTTTTGACAACTTTTCTTTCCGTCATGCCAAGCACTTGGCAGACCTCCATGCAACGTCCAGAAGACGATGGGAGATGTTTTCTGTGCTCCCACAGGTTTTCCTTGCCAGACAGAGTGGAAAAGCTTTCTGCTAGGATGTAGACCACAAAAGACGCTAAAGACGAAGGTACGATGCTCTCCGGAGCTAAGAGCCGCTGCCGGGCTTCTTTCGGCAGAAGCGGCGCTAAGAGAGCACTGTGAGCGGTACAATCGTCTTTGCGCGAAGAAGCCGCTTCTTCGGCTCCGGGAGCCGGAGAGAGCGGCAGCATCGGAAAGGTGAAGAAGGAAGCTGTACAACACTGGGATTGTGTGCGCAGCTTGCCAACTGATAGAAAACAGTACCTTACTACTTTCCTGATGTTTCCAATCACATGAATATTCGATTGGAAGCTGTTTTGGACAACTTTTCTTTCCTTCATGCCAAGCACTTGGCAGACCTCCGTGCAACGTCCAGAACACGATGGGAGATGTTTTCTGTGCTCCCGCAGGTTTTCCTTGCCAGACAGAGTGGAAAAGCTTTCTGCTAGGATGTAGACCACAAAAGACGCTAAAGACAAAAGTACGATGCTCTCCGGAGCTAAGAGCCGCTCCCGGGCTTCTTTCGGCAGAAGCGGCGCTAAGAGAGCACTGTGAGCGGTACAATCGTCTTTGCGCGAAGAAGCCGCTTCTTCGGCTCCGGGAGCCGGAGAGAGCGGCAGCATCGGAAAGGTGAAGAAGGAAGCTGTACAACACTGGGATTGTGTGCGCAGCTTGCCAACTGATAGAAAACAGTACCTTACCACGTTACTGACATTGCCAATCACATGAATATTCGACTGGAAGATGTTTTGGACAACTTTTCTTTCCTTCATGCCAAACACTTGGCAGACCTCCGTGCAACGTCCAGAAGACGATGGGAGATGTTTTCTGTGCTCCCGCAGGTTTTCCTTGCCAGACAGAGTGGAAAAGCTTTCTGCTAGGATGTAGACCACAAAAGACGCTAAAGACGAAGGTACGATGCTCTCCGGAGCTAAGAGCCGCTCCCGGGCTTCTTTCGGCAGAAGCGGCGCTAAGAGAGCACTGTGAGCGGTACAATCGTCTTTGAGCGAAGAAACCGCTTCTTCGGCTCCGGGAGCCGGAGAGAGCGGCAGCATCGGAAAGGTGAAGAAGGAAGCTGTACAACACTGGGATTGTGTGCGCAGCTTGCCAACTGATAGAAAACAGTACCTTACCACTTTTCTGATGTTTCCAATCACATGAATATTCGATTGGAAGCTGTTTTGGACAACTATGCTCTCCTTCATGCCAAGAACTTGGCAGACCTCCGTGCAACGTCCAGAACACGATGGGAGATGTTTTCTGTGCTCCCGCAGGTTTTCCTTGCCAGACAGAGTGGAAAAGCTTTCTGCTAGGATGTAGACCACAAAAGACGCTAAAGACGAAAATACGATGCTCTCCGGAGCTAAGAGCCGCTCTCGGGCTTCTTTCGGCAGAAGTGGCGCTAAGAGAGCACTGTGAGCAGTACAATCGTCTTTGCGCGAAGAAGATGCTTCTTCGGCTCCAGGAGCCGGAGAGAGCGGCAGCATTGGGAAGGTGAAGAAGGAAGCTGTACAACACTGGGATTGTGTGCGCAGCTTGCCAACTGATAGAAAACAGTACCTTACCAGTTTCCTGACGTTTCCAATGGCATGAATATTCGACTGGAAGCTGTTTTGGACAACTTTTCTTTCCTTCATGCCAAACACTTGGCAGACCTCCGTGCAACGTCCAGAAGACGATGGGAGATGTTTTCTGTGCTCCCGCAGGTTTTCCTTGCCAGACAGAGTGGAAAAGCTTTCTGCTAGGATGTAGACCACAAAAGACGCTAAAGACGAAGGTACGATGCTCTCCGGAGCTAAGAGCCGCTCCCGGGCTTCTTACGGCAGAAGCGGCGCTAAGAGAGCACTGTGAGCGGTACAATCGTCTTTTCGCGAAGAAGCCGCTTCTGCGGCTCCGGGAGCCGGAGAGAGCGGCAGCATCGGAAAGGTGAAGAAGGAAGCTGTACAACACTGGGATTGTGTGCGCACCTTGCCAACTGATAGAAAACAGTACCTTACCACTTTCCTGACGTTTCCAATCACATGAATATTCGATTGGAAGCTGTTTTGGACAACTTTTCTTTCCTTCATGCCAAGCACTTGGCAGACCTCCGTGCAACGTCCAGAAGACGATGGGAGATGTTTTCTGTGCTCCCGCAGGTTTTCCTTGCCAGACAGAGTGGAAAAGCTTTCTGCTAGGATGTAGACCACAAAAGACGCTAAAGACGAAGGTACGATGCTCTCCGGAGCTAAGAGCCGCTCCCGGGCTTCTTTCGACAGAAGCGGCGCTAAGAGAGCACTGTGAGCGGTACAATCGTCTTTGCGCGAAGAAGCCGCTTCTTCGGCTCCGGGAGCCGGAGAGAGCGGCAGCATCGGAAAGGTGAAGAAGGAAGCTGTACAACACTGGGATTGTGTGCGCAGCTTGCCAACTGATAGAAAACAGTACCTTACCACTTTTCTGACGTTTCCAATCACATGAATATTCGATTGGAAGCTGTTTTGGACAACTTTTCTTTCCTTCATGCCAAGCACTTGGCAGACCTCCGTGCAACGTCCAGAAGACAATGGGAGATGTTTTCTGTGCTCCCGCAGGTTTTCCTTGCCAGACAGAGTGGAAAAGCTTTCTGCTAGGATGTAGACCACAAAAGACGCTAAAGACGAAGGTACGATGCTCTCCGGAGCTAAGAGCCGCTCCTGGGCTTCATTCGGCAGAAGCGGCGCTAAGAGAGCACTGTGAGCGGTACAATCGTCTTTGCGCGAAGAAGCCGCTTCTTCGGCTCCGGGAGCCGGAGAGAGCGGCAGCATCGGAAAGGTGAAGAAGGAAGCTGTACAACACTGGGATTGTGTGCGCAGCTTGCCAACTGATAGAAAACAGTACCTTACACTTTCCTGATGTTTCCAATCACATGAATATTCGATTGGAAGCTGTTTTGGACAACTTTTCTTTCCTTCATGCCAAGCACTTGGCAGACCTCCGTGCAACGTCCAGAAGACGATGGGAGATGTTTTCTGTGCTCCCGCAGGTTTTCCTTGCCAGACAGAGTGGAAAAGCTTTCTGCTAGGATGTAGACCACAAAAGACGCTAAAGACGAAGGTACGATGCTCTCCGGAGCTAAGAGCCGCTCCCGGGCTTCTTTCGGCAGAAGCGGCGCTAAGAGAGCACTGTGAGCGGTACAATCGTCTTTGAGCGAAGAAACCGCTTCTTCGGCTCCGGGAGCCGGAGAGAGCGGCAGCATCGGAAAGGTGAAGAAGGAAGCTGTACAACACTGGGATTGTGTGCGCAGCTTGCCAACTGATAGAAAACAGTACCTTACCACTTTTCTGATGTTTCCAATCACATGAATATTCGATTGGAAGCTGTTTTGGACAACTATGCTCTCCTTCATGCCAAGAACTTGGCAGACCTCCGTGCAACGTCCAGAACACGATGGGAGATGTTTTCTGTGCTCCCGCAGGTTTTCCTTGCCAGACAGAGTGGAAAAGCTTTCTGCTAGGATGTAGACCACAAAAGACGCTAAAGACGAAAATACGATGCTCTCCGGAGCTAAGAGCCGCTCTCGGGCTTCTTTCGGCAGAAGTGGCGCTAAGAGAGCACTGTGAGCAGTACAATCGTCTTTGCGCGAAGAAGATGCTTCTTCGGCTCCAGGAGCCGGAGAGAGCGGCAGCATTGGGAAGGTGAAGAAGGAAGCTGTACAACACTGGGATTGTGTGCGCAGCTTGCCAACTGATAGAAAACAGTACCTTACCAGTTTCCTGACGTTTCCAATGGCATGAATATTCGACTGGAAGCTGTTTTGGACAACTTTTCTTTCCTTCATGCCAAACACTTGGCAGACCTCCGTGCAACGTCCAGAACACGATGGGAGATGTTTTCTGTGCTCCCGCAGGTTTTCCTTGCCAGACAGAGTGGAAAAGCTTTCTGCTAGGATGTAGACCACAAAAGACGCTAAAGACGAAGGTACGATGCTCTCCGGAGCTAAGAGCCGCTCCCGGGCTTCTTACGGCAGAAGCGGCGCTAAGAGAGCACTGTGAGCGGTACAATCGTCTTTTCGCGAAGAAGCCGCTTCTGCGGCTCCGGGAGCCGGAGAGAGCGGCAGCATCGGAAAGGTGAAGAAGGAAGCTGTACAACACTGGGATTGTGTGCGCACCTTGCCAACTGATAGAAAACAGTACCTTACCACTTTCCTGACGTTTCCAATCACATGAATATTCGATTGGAAGCTGTTTTGGACAACTTTTCTTTCCTTCATGCCAAGCACTTGGCAGACCTCCGTGCAACGTCCAGAAGACGATGGGAGATGTTTTCTGTGCTCCCGCAGGTTTTCCTTGCCAGACAGAGTGGAAAAGCTTTCTGCTAGGATGTAGACCACAAAAGACGCTAAAGACGAAGGTACGATGCTCTCCGGAGCTAAGAGCCGCTCCCGGGCTTCTTTCGACAGAAGCGGCGCTAAGAGAGCACTGTGAGCGGTACAATCGTCTTTGCGCGAAGAAGCCGCTTCTTCGGCTCCGGGAGCCGGAGAGAGCGGCAGCATCGGAAAGGTGAAGAAGGAAGCTGTACAACACTGGGATTGTGTGCGCAGCTTGCCAACTGATAGAAAACAGTACCTTACCACTTTTCTGACGTTTCCAATCACATGAATATTCGATTGGAAGCTGTTTTGGACAACTTTTCTTTCCTTCATGCCAAGCACTTGGCAGACCTCCGTGCAACGTCCAGAAGACAATGGGAGATGTTTTCTGTGCTCCCGCAGGTTTTCCTTGCCAGACAGAGTGGAAAAGCTTTCTGCTAGGATGTAGACCACAAAAGACGCTAAAGACGAAGGTACGATGCTCTCCGGAGCTAAGAGCCGCTCCTGGGCTTCATTCGGCAGAAGCGGCGCTAAGAGAGCACTGTGAGCGGTACAATCGTCTTTGCGCGAAGAAGCCGCTTCTTCGGCTCCGGGAGCCGGAGAGAGCGGCAGCATCGGAAAGGTGAAGAAGGAAGCTGTACAACACTGGGATTGTGTGCGCAGCTTGCCAACTGATAGAAAACAGTACCTTACACTTTCCTGATGTTTCCAATCACATGAATATTCGATTGGAAGCTGTTTTGGACAACTTTTCTTTCCTTCATGCCAAGCACTTGGCAGACCTCCGTGCAACGTCCAGAAGACGATGGGAGATGTTTTCTGTGCTCCCGCAGGTTTTCCTTGCCAGACAGAGTGGAAAAGCTTTCTGCTAGGATGTAGACCACAAAAGACGCTAAAGACGAAGGTACGATGCTCTCCGGAGCTAAGAGCCGCTCCCGGGCTTCTTTCGGCAGAAGCGGCGCTAAGAGAGCACTGTGAGCGGTACAATCGTCTTTGAGCGAAGAAACCGCTTCTTCGGCTCCGGGAGCCGGAGAGAGCGGCAGCATCGGAAAGGTGAAGAAGGAAGCTGTACAACACTGGGATTGTGTGCGCAGCTTGCCAACTGATAGAAAACAGTACCTTACCACTTTTCTGATGTTTCCAATCACATGAATATTCGATTGGAAGCTGTTTTGGACAACTATGCTCTCCTTCATGCCAAGAACTTGGCAGACCTCCGTGCAACGTCCAGAACACGATGGGAGATGTTTTCTGTGCTCCCGCAGGTTTTCCTTGCCAGACAGAGTGGAAAAGCTTTCTGCTAGGATGTAGACCACAAAAGACGCTAAAGACGAAAATACGATGCTCTCCGGAGCTAAGAGCCGCTCTCGGGCTTCTTTCGGCAGAAGTGGCGCTAAGAGAGCACTGTGAGCAGTACAATCGTCTTTGCGCGAAGAAGATGCTTCTTCGGCTCCAGGAGCCGGAGAGAGCGGCAGCATTGGGAAGGTGAAGAAGGAAGCTGTACAACACTGGGATTGTGTGCGCAGCTTGCCAACTGATAGAAAACAGTACCTTACCAGTTTCCTGACGTTTCCAATGGCATGAATATTCGACTGGAAGCTGTTTTGGACAACTTTTCTTTCCTTCATGCCAAACACTTGGCAGACCTCCGTGCAACGTCCAGAACACGATGGGAGATGTTTTCTGTGCTCCCGCAGGTTTTCCTTGCCAGACAGAGTGGAAAAGCTTTCTGCTAGGATGTAGACCACAAAAGACGCTAAAGACGAAGGTACGATGCTCTCCGGAGCTAAGAGCCGCTCCCGGGCTTCTTACGGCAGAAGCGGCGCTAAGAGAGCACTGTGAGCGGTACAATCGTCTTTTCGCGAAGAAGCCGCTTCTGCGGCTCCGGGAGCCGGAGAGAGCGGCAGCATCGGAAAGGTGAAGAAGGAAGCTGTACAACACTGGGATTGTGTGCGCACCTTGCCAACTGATAGAAAACAGTACCTTACCACTTTCCTGACGTTTCCAATCACATGAATATTCGATTGGAAGCTGTTTTGGACAACTTTTCTTTCCTTCATGCCAAGCACTTGGCAGACCTCCGTGCAACGTCCAGAAGACGATGGGAGATGTTTTCTGTGCTCCCGCAGGTTTTCCTTGCCAGACAGAGTGGAAAAGCTTTCTGCTAGGATGTAGACCACAAAAGACGCTAAAGACGAAGGTACGATGCTCTCCGGAGCTAAGAGCCGCTCCCGGGCTTCTTTCGACAGAAGCGGCGCTAAGAGAGCACTGTGAGCGGTACAATCGTCTTTGCGCGAAGAAGCCGCTTCTTCGGCTCCGGGAGCCGGAGAGAGCGGCAGCATCGGAAAGGTGAAGAAGGAAGCTGTACAACACTGGGATTGTGTGCGCAGCTTGCCAACTGATAGAAAACAGTACCTTACCACTTTTCTGACGTTTCCAATCACATGAATATTCGATTGGAAGCTGTTTTGGACAACTTTTCTTTCCTTCATGCCAAGCACTTGGCAGACCTCCGTGCAACGTCCAGAAGACAATGGGAGATGTTTTCTGTGCTCCCGCAGGTTTTCCTTGCCAGACAGAGTGGAAAAGCTTTCTGCTAGGATGTAGACCACAAAAGACGCTAAAGACGAAGGTACGATGCTCTCCGGAGCTAAGAGCCGCTCCTGGGCTTCATTCGGCAGAAGCGGCGCTAAGAGAGCACTGTGAGCGGTACAATCGTCTTTGCGCGAAGAAGCCGCTTCTTCGGCTCCGGGAGCCGGAGAGAGCGGCAGCATCGGAAAGGTGAAGAAGGAAGCTGTACAACACTGGGATTGTGTGCGCAGCTTGCCAACTGATAGAAAACAGTACCTTACACTTTCCTGATGTTTCCAATCACATGAATATTCGATTGGAAGCTGTTTTGGACAACTTTTCTTTCCTTCATGCCAAGCACTTGGCAGACCTCCGTGCAACGTCCAGAAGACGATGGGAGATGTTTTCTGTGCTCCCGCAGGTTTTCCTTGCCAGACAGAGTGGAAAAGCTTTCTGCTAGGATGTAGACCACAAAAGACGCTAAAGACAAAAGTACGATGCTCTCCGGAGCTAAGAGCCGCTCCCGGGCTTCTTTCGGCAGAAGCGGCGCTAAGAGAGCACTGTGAGCGGTACAATCGTCTTTGCGCGAAGAAGCCGCTTCTTCGGCTCCGGGAGCCGGAGAGAGCGGCAGCATCGGAAAGGTGAAGAAGGAAGCTGTACAACACTGGGATTGTGTGCGCAGCTTGCCAACTGATAGAAAACAGTACCTTACCACTTTCCGGACGTTTCCAATCACATGAATATTCGATTGGAAGCTGTTTTGGACAACTTTTCTTTCCTTCATGCCAAGCACTTGGCAGACCTCCGTGCAACGTCCAGAAGACGATGGGAGATGTTTTCTGTGCTCCCGCAGGTTTTCCTTGCCAGACAGAGTGGAAAAGCTTTCTGCTAGGATGTAGACCACAAAAGACGCTAAAGACAAAAGTACGATGCTCTCCAGAGCTAAGAGCCGCTCCCGGGCTTCTTTCGGCAGAAGCGGCGCTAAGAGAGCACTGTGAGCGGTACAATCGTCTTTGCGCGAAGAAACCGCTTCTTCGGCTCCGGGAGCCGGAGAGAGCGGCAGCATGGGAAAGGTGAAGAAGGAAGCTGTACAACACTGGGATTGTGTGCGCAGCTTGCCAACTGATAGTAAACAGTACCTTACCACTTTCCTGATATTTCCAATCACATGAATCTTCGATTGGAAGCTGTTTTGGACAACTTTTCTTTCCTTCATGCCAAGCACTTGGCAGACCTCCGTGCAACGTCCAGAACACGATGGGAGGTGTTTTCTGTGCTCCCGAAGGTTTTCCTTGCCAGACAGAGTGGAAAAGCTTTCTGCTAGGATGTAGACCACAAAAGACGCTAAAGACGAAGGTACGATGCTCTCCGGAGCTAAGAGCCGCTCCCGGGCTTCTTTCGGCAGAAGCGGCGCTAAGAGAGCACTGTGAGCGGTACAATCGTCTTTGCGCAAAGAAGCCGCTTCTTCGGCTCCGGGAGCCGGAGAGAGCGGCAGCATCGGAAAGGTGAAGAAGGAAGATGTACAACACTGGGATTGTGTGCGCAGCTTGCCAACTGATAGAAAACAGTACCTTACCACTTTTCTGATGTTTCCAATCACATGAATATTCGATTGGAAGCTGTTTTGGACAACTATGCTCTCCTTCATGCCAAGCACTTGGCAGACCTCCGTGCAACGTCCAGAAGACGATGGGAGATGTTTTCTGTGCTCCCACAGGTTTTCCTTGCCAGACAGAGTGGAAAAGCTTTCTGCTAGGATGTAGACCACAAAAGACGCTAAAGACGAAAATACGATGCTCTCCGGAGCTAAGAGCCGCTCCCGGGCTTCTTTCGACAGAAGCGGCGCTAAGAGAGCACTGTGAGCGGTACAATCGTCTTTGCGCGAAGAAGCCGCTTCTTCGGCTCCGGGAGCCGGAGAGAGCGGCAGCATCGGAAAGGTGAAGAAGGAAGCTGTACAACACTGGGATTGTGTGCGCAGCTTGCCAACTGATAGAAAACAGTACCTTACCACTTTTCTGACGTTTCCAATCACATGAATATTCGATTGGAAGCTGTTTTGGACAACTTTTCTTTCCTTCATGCCAAGCACTTGGCAGACCTCCGTGCAACGTCCAGAAGACGATGGGAGATGTTTTCTGTGCTCCCGCAGGTTTTCCTTGCCAGACAGAGTGGAAAAGCTTTCTGCTAGGATGTAGACCACAAAAGACGCTAAAGACGAAGGTACGATGCTCTCCGGAGCTAAGAGCCGCTCCCGGGCTTCTTTCGGCAGAAGTGGCGCTAAGAGAGCACTGTGAGCGGTACAATCGTCTTTGCGCGAAGAAGCCGCTTCTTCGGCTCCGGGAGCCGCAGAGAGCGGCAGCATCGGAAAGGTGAAGAAGGAAGCTGTACAACACTGGGATTGTGTGCGCAGCTTGCCAACTGATAGAAAACAGTACCTTACACTTTCCTGACGTTTCCAATCACATGAATATTCGATTGGAAGCTGTTTTGGACAACTTTTCTTTCCTTCATGCCAAGCACTTGGCAGACCTCCGTGCAACGTCCAGAAGACGATGGGAGATGATTTCTGTGCTCCCGCAAGTTTTCCTTGCCAGACAGAGTGGAAAAGCTTTCTGCTAGGATGTAGACCACAAAAGTGGCTAAAGACGAAAATACGATGCTCTCCGGAGCTAAGAGCCGCTCCCGGGCTTCTTTCGGCAGAAGTGGCGCTAAGAGAGCACTGTGAGCGGTACAATCGTCTTTGCGCGAAGAAGCCGCTTCTGCGGCTCCGGGAGCCGGAGAGAGCGGCAGCATCGGAAAGGTGAAGAAGGAAGCTGTACAACACTGGGATTGTGTGCGCAGCTTGCCAACTGATAGAAAACAGTACCTTACCACGTTCCTGACATTTCCAATCACATGAATATTCGACTGGAAGATGTTTTGGACAACTTTTCTTTCCTTCATGCCAAACACTTGGCAGACCTCCGTGCAACGTCCAGAAGACGATGGGAGATGTTTTCTGTGCTCCCGCAGGTTTTCCTTGCCAGACAGAGTGGAAAAGCTTTCTGCTAGGATGTAGACCAGAAAAGACGCTAAAGACGAAGGTACGATGCTCTCCGGAGCTAAGAGCCGCTCCCGGGCTTCTTTCGGCAGAAGCGACGCTAAGAGAGCACTGTGAGCGGTACAATCGTCTTTGCGCGAAGAAGCCGCTTCTTCGGCTCCGGGAGCCGGAGAGAGCGGCAGCATCGGAAAGGTGAAGAAGGAAGCTGTACAACACTGGGATTGTGTGCGCAGCTTGCCAACTGATAGAAAACAGTACCTTACACTTTCCTGACGTTTCCAATCACATGAATATTCGATTGGAAGCTGTTTTGGACAACTTTTCTTTCCTTCATGCCAAGCACTTGGCAGACCTCCGTGCAACGTCCAGAACACGATGGGAGATGATTTCTGTGCTCCCGCAGGTTTTCCTTGCCAGACAGAGTGGAAAAGCTTTCTGCTAGGATGTAGACCACAAAAGTGGCTAAAGACGAAAATACGATGCTCTCCGGAGCTAAGAGCCACTCCCGGGCTTCTTTCGGCAGAAGTGGCGCTAAGAGAGCACTGTGAGCGGTACAATCGTCTTTGCGCGAAGAAGCCGCTTCTGCGGCTCCGGGAGCCGGAGAGAGCGGCAGCATCGGAAAGGTGAAGAAGGAAGCTGTACAACACTGGGATTGTGTGCGCAGCTTGCCAACTGATAGAAAACAGTACCTTACCACGTTCCTGACATTTCCAATCACATGAATATTCGACTGGAAGATGTTTTGGACAACTTTTCTTTCCTTCATGCCAAACACTTGGCAGACCTCCGTGCAACGTCCAGAAGACGATGGGAGATGTTTTCTGTGCTCCCGCAGGTTTTCCTTGCCAGACAGAGTGGAAAAGCTTTCTGCTAGGACGTAGACCATAAAAGACGCTAAAGACGAAGGTACGATGCTCTCCGGAGCTAAGAGCCGCTCCCGGGCTTCTTTCGGCAGAAGCGGCGCTAAGAGAGCACTGTGAGCGGTACAATCGTCTTTGAGCTAAGAAACCGCTTCTTCGGCTCCGGGAGCCGGAGAGAGCGGCAGCATCGGAAAGGTGAAGAAGGAAGCTGTACAACACTGGGATTGTGTGCGCAGCTTGCCAACTGATAGAAAACAGTACCTTACCACTTTTCTGATGTTTCCAATCACATGAATATTAGATTGGAAGCTGTTTTGGACAACTATGCTCTCCTTCATGCCAAGCACTTGGCAGACCTCCGTGCAACGTCCAGAACACGATGGGAGATGTTTTCTGTGCTCCCACAGGTTTTCCTTGCCAGACAGAGTGGAAAAGCTTTCTGCTAGGATGTAGACCACAAAAGACGCTAAAGACGAAAATACGATGCTCTCCGGAGCTATGAGCCGCTCCCGGGCTTCTTTCGGCAGAAGTGGCGCTAAGAGAGCCCGGTGAGCAGTACAATCGTCTTTGCGCGAAGAAGCCGCTTCTCCGGCTCCAGGAGCCGGAGAGAGCGGCAGCATTGGGAAGGTGAAGAAGGAAGCTGTACAACACTGGGATTGTGTGCGCAGCTTGCCAACTGATAGAAAACAGTACCTTACCACTTTCCTGATGTTTCCAATCACATGAATATTCGATTGGAAGCTGTTTTTGACAACTTTTCTTTCCGTCATGCCAAACACTTGGCAGACCTCCATGCAACGTCCAGAAGACGATGGGAGATGTTTTCTGTGCTCCCGCAGGTTTTCCTTGCCAGACAGAGTGGAAAAGCTTTCTGCTAGTATGTAGACCAGAAAAGACGCTAAAGACGAAGGTACGATGCTCTCCGGAGCTAAGAGCCGCTCCCGGGCTTCTTTCGGCAGAAGCGGCGCTAAGAGAGCACTGTGAGCGGTACAATCGTCTTTGCGCGAAGAAGCCGCTTCTTCGGCTCCGGGAGCCGGAGAGAGCGGCAGCATCGGAAAGGTGAAGAAGGAAGCTGTACAACACTGGGATTGTGTGCGCAGCTTGCCAACTGATAGAAAACAGTACCTTAACACTTTTCTTATGTTTCCAATCACATGAATATTCGATTGGAAGCTGTTTTGGACAACTATTCTCTCCTTCATGCCAAGCACTTGGCAGACCTCCGTGCAACGTCCAGAAGACGATGGGAGATGTTTTCTGTGCTCCCGCAGGTTTTCCTTGCCAGACAGAGTGGAAAAGCTTTCTGCTAGGATGTAGACCACAAAAGACGCTAAAGACGAAAATACGATGCTCTCCGGAGCTAAGAGCCGCTCCCGGGCTTCTTTCGGCAGAAGCGGCGCTAAGAGAGCACTGTGAGCGGTACAATCGTCTTTGCGCGAAGAAGCCGCTTCTGCGGCTCCGGGAGCCGGAGAGAGCGGCAGCATCGGAAAGGTGAAGAAGGAAGCTGTACAACACTGGGATTGTGTGCGCACCTTGCCAACTGATAGAAAACAGTACCTTACCACTTTCCTGACGTTTCCAATCACATGAACATTCGATTGGAAGCTGTTTTGGACAACTTTTCTTTCCTTCATGCCAAGCACTTGGCAGACCTCCGTGCAACGTCCAGAAGACGATGGGAGATGTTTTCTGTGCTCCCGCAGGTTTTCCTTGCCAGACAGAGTGGAAAAGCTTTCTGCTAGGATGTAGACCACAAAAGATGCTAAAGACGAAGGTACGATGCTCTCCGGAGCTAAGAGCCGCTCCCGGGCTTCTTTCGACAGAAGCGGCGCTAAGAGAGCACTGTGAGCGGTACAATCGTCTTTGCGCGAAGAAGCCGCTTCTTCGGCTCCGGGAGCCGGAGAGAGCGGCAGCATCGGAAAGGTGAAGAAGGAAGCTGTACAACACTGGGATTGTGTGCGCAGCTTGCCAACTGATAGAAAACAGTACCTTACCACTTTTCTGACGTTTCCAATCACATGAATATTCGATTGGAAGCTGTTTTGGACAACTTTTCTTTCCTTCATGCCAAGCACTTGGCAGACCTCCGTGCAACGTCCAGAAGACGATGGGAGATGTTTTCTGTGCTCCCGCAGGTTTTCCTTGCCAGACAGAGTGGAAAAGCTTTCTGCTAGGATGTAGACCACAAAAGACGCTAAAGACGAAGGTACGATGCTCTCCGGAGCTAAGAGCCGCTCCCGGGCTTCTTTCGGCAGAAGCGGCGCTAAGAGAGCACTGTGAGCGGTACAATCGTCTTTGCGCGAAGAAGCCGCTTCTTCGGCTCCGGGAGCCGGAGAGAGCGGCAGCATCGGAAAGGTGAAGAAGGAAGCTGTACAACACTGGGATTGTGTGCGCAGCTTGCCAACTGATAGTAAACAGTACCTTACACTTTCCTGACGTTTCCAATCACATGAATCTTCGATTGGAAGCTGTTTTGGACAACTTTTCTTTCCTCCATGCCAAGCACTTGGCAGACCTCCGTGCAACGTCCAGAACACGATGGGAGATGTTTTCTGTGCTCCCGCAGGTTTTCCTTGCCAGACAGAGTGGAAAAGCTTTCTGCTAGGATGTAGACCACAAAAGACGCTAAAGACAAAAGTACGATGCTCTCCGGAGCTAAGAGCCGCTCCCGGGCTTCTTTCGGCAGAAGCGGCGCTAAGAGAGCACTGTGAGCGGTACAATCGTCTTTGCGCGAAGAAGCCGCTTCTTCGGCTCCGGGAGCCGGAGAGAGCGGCAGCATCGGAAAGGTGAAGAAGGAAGCTGTACAACACTGGGATTGTGTGCGCAGCTTGCCAACTGATAGAAAACAGTACCTTACCACTTTCCGGACGTTTCCAATCACATGAATATTCGATTGGAAGCTGTTTTGGACAACTTTTCTTTCCTTCATGCCAAGCACTTGGCAGACCTCCGTGCAACGTCCAGAACACGATGGGAGATGTTTTCTGTGCTCCCGCAGGTTTTCCTTGCCAGACAGAGTGGAAAAGCTTTCTGCTAGGATGTAGACCACAAAAGTGGCTAAAGACGAAAATACGATGCTCTCCGGAGCTAAGAGCCGCTCCCGGGCTTCTTTCGGCAGAAGCGGCGCTAAGAGAGCACTGTGAGCGGTACAATCGTCTTTGCGCGAAGAAGCCGCTTCTGCGGCTCCGGGAGCCGGAGAGAGCGGCAGCATCGGAAAGGTGAAGAAGGAAGCTGTACAACACTGGGATTGTGTGCGCAGCTTGCCAACTGATAGAAAACAGTACCTTACCACGTTCCTGACATTTCCAATCACATGAATATTCGATTGGAAGCTGTTTTTGACAACTTTTCTTTCCGTCATGCCAAACACTTGGCAGACCTCCGTGCAACGTCCAGAAGACGATGGGAGATGTTTTCTGTGCTCCCACAGGTTTTCCTTGCCAGACAGAGTGGAAAAGCTTTCTGCTAGTATGTAGACCAGAAAAGACGCTAAAGACGAAGGTACGATGCTCTCCGGAGCTAAGAGGCGCTCCCGGGCTTCTTTCGGCAGAAGCGGCGCTAAGAGAGCACTGTGAGCGGTACAATCGTCTTTGCGCGAAGAAGCCGCTTCTTCGGCTCCGGGAGCCGGAGAGAGCGGCAGCATCGGAAAGGTGAAGAAGGAAGCTGTACAACACTGGGATTGTGTGCGCAGCTTGCCAACTGATAGAAAACAGTACCTTACCACTTTTCTTATGTTTCCAATCACATGAATATTCGATTGGAAGCTGTTTTGGACAACTATTGTCTCCTTCATGCCAAGCACTTGGCAGACCTCCGTGCAACGTCCAGAACACGATGGGAGATGTTTTCTGTGCTCCCACAGGTTTTCCTTGCCAGACAGAGTGGAAAAGCTTTCTGCTAGGATGTAGACCACAAAAGAGGCTAAAGACGAAAATACGATGCTCTCCGGAGCTAAGAGCCGCTCCCGGTCTTCTTTCGGCAGAAGTGGCGCTAAGAGAGCACTGTGAGCGGTACAATCGTCTTTGCGCGAAGAAGCCGCTTCTTCGGCTCCGGGAGCCGGAGAGAGCGGCAGCATCGGAAAGGTGAAGAAGGAAGCTGTACAACACTGGGATTGTGTGCGCAGCTTGCCAACTGATAGAAAACAGTACCTTACCACTTTCCTGACGTTTCCAATCACATGAATATTCGACTGGAAGCTGTTTTGGACAACTTTTCTTTCCTACATGCCAAACACTAGGCAGACCTCCGTGCAACGTCCAGAAGACGATGGGAGATGTTTTCTGTGCTCCCGCAGGTTTTCCTTGCCAGACAGAGTGGAAAAGCTTTCTGCTAGGATGTAGACCACAAAAGACGCTAAAGACGAAGGTACGATGCTCTCCGGAGCTAAGAGCCGCTCCCGGGCTTCTTTCGGCAGAAGCGGCGCTAAGAGAGCACTGTGAGCGGTACAATCATCTTTGCGCGAAGAAGCCGCTTCTTCGGCTCCGGGAGCCGGAGAGAGCGGCAGCATCGGAAAGGTGAAGAAGGAAGCTGTACAACACCGGGATTGTGTGCGCAGCTTGCCAACTGATAGAAAACAGTACCTTACACTTTCCTGACGTTTCCAATCACATGAATCTTCGATTGGAAGCTGTTTTGGACAACTTTTCTTTCCTTCATGCCAAGCACTTGGCAGACCTCCGTGCAACGTCCAGAAGACGATGGGAGATGTTTTCTGTGCTCCCGAAGGTTTTCCTTGCCAGACAGAGTGGAAAAGCTTTCTGCTAGGATGTAGACCACAAAAGACGCTAAAGACGAAAATACGATGCTCTCCGGAGCTAAGAGCCGCTGCCGGGCTTCTTTCGGCAGAAGCGGCGCTAAGAGAGCACTGTGAGCGGTACAATGGTCTTTGCGTGAAGAAGCCGCTTCTTCGGCTCCGGGAGCCGGAGAGAGCGGCAGCATCGGAAAGGTGAAGAAGGAAGCTGTACAACACTGGGATTGTGTGCGCAGCTTGCCAACTGATAGAAAACAGTACCTTACACTTTCCTGATGTTTCCAATCACATGAATATTCGATTGGAAGCTGTTTTGGACCACTTTTCTTTCCTTCATGCCAAGCACTTGGCAGACCTCCGTGCAACGTCCAGAACACGATGGGAGATGTTTTCTGTGCTCCCGCAGGTTTTCCTTGCCAGACAGAGTGGAAAAGCTTTCTGCTAGGATGTAGACCACAAAAGACGCTAAAGACAAAGGTACGATGCTCTCCAGAGCTAAGAGCCGCTCCCGGGCTTCTTTCGGCAGAAGCGGCGCTAAGAGAGCACTGTGAGCGGTACAATCGTCTTTGCGCGAAGAAGCCGCTTCTTCGGCTCCGGGAGCCGCAGAGAGCGGCAGCATCGGAAAGGTGAAGAAGGAAGCTGTACAACACTGGGATTGTGTGCGCAGCTTGCCAACTGATAGAAAACAGTACCTTACCACTTTCCTGACGTTTCCAATCACATGAATATTCGACTGGAAGCTGTTTTTGACAACTTTTCTTTCTATTCATGCCAAACACTTGGCAGACCTCCGTGCAACGTCCAGAAGACGATGGGAGATGTTTTCTGTGCTCCCACAGGTTTTCCTTGCCAGACAGAGTGGAAAAGCTTTCTGCTAGGACGTAGACCACAAAAGACGCTAAAGACGAAGGTACGATGCTCTCCGGAGCTAAGAGCCGCTCCCAGGCTTCTTTCGGCAGAAGCGGCGCTAAGAGAGCACTGTGAGCGGTACAATCGTCTTTGCGCGAAGAAACCGCTTCTGCGGCTCCGGGAGCCGGAGAGAGCGGCAGCATCGGAAAGGTGAAGAAGGAAGCTGTACAACACTGGGATTGTGTGCGCAGCTTCCCAACTGATAGAAAACAGTACCTTACCACTTTCCTGACGTTTCCAATCACATGAATATTCGACTGGAAGCTGTTTTGGACAACTTTTCTTTCCTTCATGCCAAGCACTTGGCAGACCTCCGTGCAACGTCCAGAAGACGATGGGAGATGTTTTCTGTGCTCCCGCAGGTTTTCCTTGCCAGACAGAGTGGAAAAGCTTTCTGCTAGGACGTAGACCACAAAAGACGCTAAAGACGAAGGTACGATGCTCTCCGGAGCTAAGAGCCGCTCCCGGGCTTCTTTCGGCAGAAGCGGCGCTAAGAGAGCACTGTGAGCGGTACAATCGTCTTTGTGCGAAGAAGCCGCTTCTGCGGCTCCGGGAGCCTGAGAGAGCGGCAGCATCGGAAAGGTGAAGAAGGAAGCTGTACAACACTGGGATTGTGTGCGCAGCTTGCCAACTGATAGAAAACAGTACCTTACGCTTTCCTGACGTTTCCAATCACATGAATATTCGAGTGGAAGCTGTTTTGGACAACTTTTCTTTCCTTCATGCCAAGCACTTGGCAGACATCCATGCAACGTCCAGAAGACGATGGGAGATGTTTTCTGTGCTCCCACAAGTTTTCCTTGCCAGACAGAGTGGAAAAGTTTTCTGCTAGGATGTAGACCACAAAAGACGCTAAAGACGAAAATACGATGCTCTCCGGAGCTAAGAGCCGCTCCCGGGCTTCTTTCGGCAGAAGTGGCGCTAAGTGAGCAATGTGAGCGGTACAATCGTCTTTGCGCGAAGAAGCCGCTTCTGCGGCTCCGGGAGCCGGAGAGAGCGGCAGCATCGGAAAGGTGAAGAAGGAAGCTGTACAACACTGGGATTGCGTGCGCAGCTTGCCAACTGATAGAAAACAGTACCTTACCACTTTCCTGACGTTTCCAATCACATGAATATTCGATTGGAAGCTGTTTTGGACAACTTTTCTTTCCTTCATGCCAAACACTTGGCAGACCTCCGTGCAACGTCCAGAAGACGATGGGAGATGTTTTCTGTGCTCCCGCAGGTTTTCCTTGCCAGACAGAGTGGAAAAGCTTTCTGCTAGGATGTAGACCACAAAAGACGCTAAAGACCAAGGTACGATGCTCTCCGGAGCTAAGAGGCGCTCCCGGGCTTCTTTCGGCAGAAGCGGCGCTAAGAGAGCACTGTGAGCGGTACAATCGTCTTTGCGCGAAGAAGCCGCTTCTTCGGCTCCGGGAGCCGGAGAGAGCGGCAGCATCGGAAAGGTGAAGAAGGAAGCTGTACAACACTGGGATTGTGTGCGCAGCTTGCCAACTGATAGAAAACAGTACCTTACACTTTCCTGATGTTTCCAATCACATGAATCTTCGATTGGAAGCTGTTTTGGACAACTTTTCTTTCCTTCATGCCAAGCACTTGGCAGACCTCCGTGCAACGTCAAGAAGACGATGGGAGATGTTTTCTGTGCTCCCGCAGGTTTTCCTTGCCAGACAGAGTGGAAAAGCTTTCTGCTAGGATGTAGACCACAAAAGACGCTAAAGACGAAAATACAATGCTCTCCGGAGCTAAGAGCCGCTCCCGGGCTTCTTTCGGCAGAAGTGGCGCTAAGAGAGCACTGTGAGCGGTACAATCGTCTTTGCGCGAAGAAGCCGCTTCTTCGGCTCCGGGAGCCGGAGAGAGCGGCAGCATTGGAAAGGTGAAGAAGGAAGCTGTACAACACTGGGATTGTGTGCGCAGCTTGCCAACTGATCGAAAAAAGTACCTTACCACTTTCCTGACGTTTCCAATCACATGAATATTCGACTGGAAGCTGTTTTGGACAACTTTTCTTTCTATTCATGCCAAACACTTGGCAGACCTCCGTGCAAAGTCCAGAACACGATGGGAGATGTTTTCTGTGCTCCCGCAGGTTTTCCTTGCCAGACAGAGTGGAAAAGCTTTCTGCTAGGACGTAGACCACAAAAGACGCTAAAGACAAAAATACGCTGCTCTCCGGAGCTAAGAGCCGCTCCCGGGCTTCTTTCGGCAGAAGCGGCGCTAAGAGAGCACTGTGAGCGCTACAATCGTCTTGCTCGAAGAAACCGCTTCTTCGGCTCCGGGAGCCGGAGAGAGCGGCAGCATCGGAAAGGTGAAGAAGGAAGCTGTACAACACTGGGATTGTGTGCGCAGCTTCCCAACTGATAGAAAACAGTACCTTACACTTTCCTGACGTTTCCAATCACATGAATATTCGACTGGAAGCTGTTTTGGACAACTTTTCTTTCCTTCATGCCAAACACTTGGCAGACCTCCGTGCAACGTCCAGAAGACGATGGGAGATGTTTTCTGTGCTCCCGCAGGTTTTCCTTGCCAGACAGAGTGGAAAAGCTTTCTGCTAGGACGTAGACCACAAAAGACGCTAAAGACGAAGGTACGATGCTCTCCAGAGCTAAGAGCCGCTGCCGGGCTTCTTTCGGCAGAAGCGGCGCTAAGAGAGCACTGTGAGCGGTACAATCGTCTTTGTGCGAAGAAGCCGCTTCTGCGGCTCCGGGAGCCGGAGAGAGCGGCAGCATCGGAAAGGTGAAGAAGGAAGCTGTACAACACTGGGATTGTGTGCGCAGCTTGCCAACTGATAGAAAACAGTACCTTACACTTTCCTGACGTTTCCAATCACATGAATATTCGAGTGGAAGCTGTTTTGTACAACTTTTCTTTCCTTCATGCCAAGCACTTGGCAGACCTCCGTGCAACGTCCAGAAGACGATGGGAGATGTTTTCTGTGCTCCCGCAGGTTTTCCTTGCCAGACAGAGTGGAAAAGCTTTCTGCTAGTATGTAGACCACAAAAGACGCTAAAGACAAAGGTACGATGCTCTCCAGAGCTAAGAGCCGCTCCCGGGCTTCTTTCGGCAGAAGCGGCGCTAAGAGAGCACTGTGAGCGGTACAATCGTCTTTGCGCGAAGAAGCCGCTTCTTCGGCTCCGGGAGACGGAGAGAGCGGCAGCATCGGAAAGGTGAAGAAGGAAGCTGTACAACACTGCGATTGTGTGCGCAGCTTGCCAACTGATAGAAAACAGTACCTTACCACTTTCCTGACGTTTCCAATCACATGAATATTCGATTGGAAGCTGTTTTGGACAACTATTCTCTCCTTCATGCCAAGCACTTGGCAGACCTCCGTGCAACGTCCAGAAGACGATGGGAGATATTTTCTGTGCTCCCACAGGTTTTCCTTGCCAGACAGAGTGGAAAAGCTTTCTGCTAGGATGTAGACCACAAAAGACGCTAAAGACGAAAATACGATGCTCTCCGGAGCTAAGAGCCGCTCCCGGGTTTCTTTCGGCAGAAGTGGCGCTAAGAGAGCAATGTGAGCGGTACAATCGTCTTTGCGCGAAGAAGCCGCTTCTGCGGCTCCGGGAGCCGGAGAGAGCGGCAGCATCGGAAATGTGAAGAAGGAAGCTGTACAACACTGGGATTGCGTGCGCAGCTTGCCAACTGATAGAAAACAGTACCTTACCACTTTCCTGACGTTTCCAATCACATGAATATTCGAGTGGAAGCTGTTTTGGACAACTTTTCTTTCCTTCATGCCAAACACTTGGCAGACCTCCGTGCAACGTCCAGAAGACGATGGGAGATGTTTTCTGTGCTCCCGCAGGTTTTCCTTGCCAGACAGAGTGGAAAAGCTTTCTGCTAGGATGTAGACCACAAAAGACGCTAAAGACGAAGGTACGATGCTCTCCGGAGCTAAGAGCCGCTCCCGGGCTTCTTTCGGCAGAAGCGGCGCTAAGAGAGCACTGTGAGCGGTACAATCGTCTTTGCGCGAAGAAGCCGCTTCTTGGGCTCCGGGAGCCGGAGAGAGCGGCAGCATCGGAAAGGTGAAGAATGAAGCTGTACAACACTGGGATTGTGTGCGCAGCTTGCCAACTGATAGAAAACAGTACCTTACCACTTTCCTGACGTTTCCAATCACATGAATCTTCGATTGGAAGCTGTTTTGGACAACTTTTCTTTCCTTCATGCCAAACACTTGGAAGACATCCGTGCAACGTCCAGAACACGATGGGAGATGTTTTCTGTGCTCCCGCAGGTTTTCCTTGCCAGACAGAGTGGAAAAGCTTTCTGCTAGGATGTAGACCACAAAAGACGCTAAAGACGAAGGTACGATGCTCTCCGGAGCTAAGAGCCGCTCCCGGGCTTCTTTCGGCAGAAGCGGCGCTAAGAGAGCACTGTGAGCGGTACAATCGACTTTGCGCGAAGAAGCCGCTTCTTCGGCTCCGGGAGCCAGAGAGAGCGGCAGCATCGCAAAGGTGAAGAAGGAAGCTGTACAACACTGGGATTGTGTGCGCAGCTTGCCAACTGATAGAAAACAGTACCTTACCACTTTCCTGACGTTTCCAATCACATGAATATTCGATTGGAAGCTGTTTTGGACAACTTTTCTTTCCTACATGCCAAACACTTGGCAGACCTCTGTGCAAAGTCCAGAAGACGATGGGAGATGTTTTCTGTGCTCCCGCAGGTTTTCCTTGCCAGACAGAGTGGAAAAGCTTTCTGCTAGGACCTAGACCACAAAAGACGCTAAAGACGAAGGTACGATGCTCTCCGGAGCTAAGAGCCGCTCCCGGGCTTCTTTCGGCAGAAGCGGCGCTAAGAGAGCACTGTGAGCGGTACAATCGTCTTTGCGCGAAGAAACCGCTTCTTCGGCTCCGGGAGCCGGAGAGAGCGGCAGCATCGGAAAGGAGAAGAAGGAAGCTGTACAACACTGGGATTGTTTGCGCAGCTTGCCAACTGATAGAAAACAGTACCTTACACTTTCCTGACGTTTCCAATCACATGAATATTCGATTGGAAGCTGTTTTGGACAACTTTTCTTTCCTTCATGCCAAGCACTTGGCAGACCTCCGTGCAACGTCCAGAAGATGATGGGAGATGTTTTCTGTGCTCCCGCAGGTTTTCCTTGCCAGACAGAGTGGAAAAGCTTTCTGCTAGGATGTAGACCACAAAAGACGCTAAAGACGAAGGTACGATGCTCTCCGGAGCTAAGAGCCGCTGCCGGGCTTCTTTCGGCAGAAGCGGCGCTAAGAGAGCACTGTGAGCGGTACAATCGTCTTTGCGCGAAGAAGCCGCTTCTTCGGCTCCGGGAGACGGAGAGAGCGGCAGCATCGGAAAGGTGAAGAAGGAAGCTGTACAACACTGGGATTGTGTGCGCAGCTTGCCAACTGATAGAAAACAGTACCTTACCACTTTTCTGATGTTTCCAATCACATGAATATTCGATTGGAAGCTGTTTTGGACAACTATTCTCTCCTTCATGCCAAGCACTTGGCAGACCTCCGTGCAACGTCCAGAACACGATGGGAGATGTTTTCTGTGCTCCCGCAGGTTTTCCTTGCCAGACAGAGTGGAAAAGCTTTCTGCTAGGATGTAGACCACAAAAGACGATAAAGACGAAAATACGATGCTCTCCGGAGCTAAGAGCCGCTCCCGGGCTTCTTTCGGCAGAAGCGGCGCTAAGAGAGCAATGTGAGCGGTACAATCGTCTTTGCGCGAAGAAGCCGCTTCTTCGGCTCTGGGAGCCGGAGAGAGCGGCAGCATCGGAAAGGTGAAGAAGGAAGCTGTACAACACTGGGATTGTGTGCGCAGCTTGCCAACTGATAGAAAACAGTACCTTACACTTTCCTGACGTTTCCAATCACATGAATATTCGATTGGAAGCTGTTTTGGACAACTTTTCTTTCCTTCATGCCAAACACTTGGAAGACCTCCGTGCAACGTCCAGAAGATGATGGGAGATGTTTTCTGTGCTCCCACAGGTTTTCCTTGCCAGACAGAGTGGAAAAGCTTTCTGCTAGGATGTAGACCACAAAAGACGCTAAAGACGAAGGTACGATGCTCTCCGGAGCTAAGAGCCGCTCCCGGGCTTCTTTCGGCAGAAGCGGCGCTAAGAGAGCAATGTGAGCGGTACAATCGTCTTTGCGCGAAGAAGCCGCTTCTTCGGCTCTGGGAGCCGGAGAGAGCGGCAGCATCGGAAAGGTGAAGAAGGAAGCTGTACAACACTGGGATTGTGTGCGCAGCTTGCCAACTGATAGAAAACAGTACCTTACCACTTTCCTGACGTTTCAAATCACATGAATATTCGACTGGAAGCTGTTTTGGACAACTTTTCTTTCTATTCATGCCAAACACTTGGCAGACCTCCGTGCAAAGTCCAGAACACGATGGGAGATGTTTTCTGTGCTCCCGCAGGTTTTCCTTGCCAGACAGAGTGGAAAAGCTTTCTGCTAGGATGTAGACCACAAAAGACGCTAAAGACGAAGGTACGATGCTCTCCGGAGCTAAGAGCCGCTCCCGGGCTTCTTTCGGCAGAAGCGGCGCTAAGAGAGCACTGGTAGCTCTACAATCGTCTTTGCGCAAGGAAGCCGCTTCTTCGGCTCCGGGAGCCAGAGAGAGCGGCAGCATCGGAAAGGTGAAGAAGGAAGCTGTACAACACTGGGATTGTGTGCGCAGCTTCCCAACTGATAGAAAACAGTACCTTACACTTTCCTGACGTTTCCAATCACATGAATATTCGACTGGAAGCTGTTTTGGACAACTTTTCTTTCCTTCATGCCAAACACTTGGCAGACCTCCGTGCAACGTCCAGAAGACGATGGGAGATGTTTTCTGTGCTCCCGCAGGTTTTCCTTGCCAGACAGAGTGGAAAAGCTTTCTGCTAGGACGTAGACCACAAAAGACGCTAAAGACGAAGGTACGATGCTCTCCAGAGCTAAGAGCCGCTCCCGGGCTTCTTTCGGCAGAAGCGGCGCTAAGAGAGCACTGTGAGCGGTACAATCGTCTTTGTGCGAAGAAGCCGCTTCTGCGGCTCCGGGAGCCGGAGAGAGCGGCAGCATCGGAAAGGTGAAGAAGGAAGCTGTACAACACTGGGATTGTGTGCGCAGCTTGCCAACTGATAGAAAACAGTACCTTACACTTTCCTGACGTTTCCAATCACATGAATATTCGAGTGGAAGCTGTTTTGTACAACTTTTCTTTCCTTCATGCCAAGCACTTGGCAGACCTCCGTGCAACGTCCAGAAGACGATGGGAGATGTTTTCTGTGCTCCCGCAGGTTTTCCTTGCCAGACAGAGTGGAAAAGCTTTCTGCTAGTATGTAGACCACAAAAGACGCTAAAGACAAAGGTACGATGCTCTCCAGAGCTAAGAGCCGCTGCCGGGCTTCTTTCGGCAGAAGCGGCGCTAAGAGAGCACTGTGAGCGGTACAATCGTCTTTGCGCGAAGAAGCCGCTTCTTCGGCTCCGGGAGACGGAGAGAGCGGCAGCATCGGAAAGGTGAAGAAGGAAGCTGTACAACACTGCGATTGTGTGCGCAGCTTGCCAACTGATAGAAAACAGTACCTTACCACTTTCCTGACGTTTCCAATCACATGAATATTCGATTGGAAGCTGTTTTGGACAACTATTCTCTCCTTCATGCCAAGCACTTGGCAGACCTCCGTGCAACGTCCAGAAGACGATGGGAGATATTTTCTGTGCTCCCACAGGTTTTCCTTGCCAGACAGAGTGGAAAAGCTTTCTGCTAGGATGTAGACCACAAAAGACGCTAAAGACGAAAATACGATGCTCTCCGGAGCTAAGAGCCGCTCCCGGGTTTCTTTCGGCAGAAGTGGCGCTAAGAGAGCAATGTGAGCGGTACAATCGTCTTTGCGCGAAGAAGCCGCTTCTGCGGCTCCGGGAGCCGGAGAGAGCGGCAGCATCGGAAATGTGAAGAAGGAAGCTGTACAACACTGGGATTGCGTGCGCAGCTTGCCAACTGATAGAAAACAGTACCTTACCACTTTCCTGACGTTTCCAATCACATGAATATTCGAGTGGAAGCTGTTTTGGACAACTTTTCTTTCCTTCATGCCAAACACTTGGCAGACCTCCGTGCAACGTCCAGAAGACGATGGGAGATGTTTTCTGTGCTCCCGCAGGTTTTCCTTGCCAGACAGAGTGGAAAAGCTTTCTGCTAGGATGTAGACCACAAAAGACGCTAAAGACGAAGGTACGATGCTCTCCGGAGCTAAGAGCCGCTCCCGGGCTTCTTTCGGCAGAAGCGGCGCTAAGAGAGCACTGTGAGCGGTACAATCGTCTTTGCGCGAAGAAGCCGCTTCTTGGGCTCCGGGAGCCGGAGAGAGCGGCAGCATCGGAAAGGTGAAGAATGAAGCTGTACAACACTGGGATTGTGTGCGCAGCTTGCCAACTGATAGAAAACAGTACCTTACCACTTTCCTGACGTTTCCAATCACATGAATCTTCGATTGGAAGCTGTTTTGGACAACTTTTCTTTCCTTCATGCCAAACACTTGGAAGACATCCGTGCAACGTCCAGAAGACGATGGGAGATGTTTTCTGTGCTCCCGCAGGTTTTCCTTGCCAGACAGAGTGGAAAAGCTTTCTGCTAGGATGTAGACCACAAAAGACGCTAAAGACGAAGGTACGATGCTCTCCGGAGCTAAGAGCCGCTCCCGGGCTTCTTTCGGCAGAAGCGGCGCTAAGAGAGCACTGTGAGCGGTACAATCGACTTTGCGCGAAGAAGCCGCTTCTTCGGCTCCGGGAGCCAGAGAGAGCGGCAGCATCGCAAAGGTGAAGAAGGAAGCTGTACAACACTGGGATTGTGTGCGCAGCTTGCCAACTGATAGAAAACAGTACCTTACCACTTTCCTGACGTTTCCAATCACATGAATATTCGATTGGAAGCTGTTTTGGACAACTTTTCTTTCCTTCATGCCAAACACTTGGCAGACCTCCGTGCAAAGTCCAGAAGACGATGGGAGATGTTTTCTGTGCTCCCGCAGGTTTTCCTTGCCAGACAGAGTGGAAAAGCTTTCTGCTAGGACCTAGACCACAAAAGACGCTAAAGACGAAGGTACGATGCTCTCCGGAGCTAAGAGCCGCTCCCGGGCTTCTTTCGGCAGAAGCGGCGCTAAGAGAGCACTGTGAGCGGTACAATCGTCTTTGCGCGAAGAAACCGCTTCTTCGGCTCCGGGAGCCGGAGAGAGCGGCAGCATCGGAAAGGAGAAGAAGGAAGCTGTACAACACTGGGATTGTGTGCGCAGCTTGCCAACTGATAGAAAACAGTACCTTACACTTTCCTGACGTTTCCAATCACATGAATATTCGATTGGAAGCTGTTTTGGACAACTTTTCTTTCCTTCATGCCAAGCACTTGGCAGACCTCCGTGCAACGTCCAGAAGATGATGGGAGATGTTTTCTGTGCTCCCGCAGGTTTTCCTTGCCAGACAGAGTGGAAAAGCTTTCTGCTAGGATGTAGACCACAAAAGACGCTAAAGACGAAGGTACGATGCTCTCCGGAGCTAAGAGCCGCTGCCGGGCTTCTTTCGGCAGAAGCGGCGCTAAGAGAGCACTGTGAGCGGTACAATCGTCTTTGCGCGAAGAAGCCGCTTCTTCGGCTCCGGGAGACGGAGAGAGCGGCAGCATCGGAAAGGTGAAGAAGGAAGCTGTACAACACTGGGATTGTGTGCGCAGCTTGCCAACTGATAGAAAACAGTACCTTACCACTTTTCTGATGTTTCCAATCACATGAATATTCGATTGGAAGCTGTTTTGGACAACTATTCTCTCCTTCATGCCAAGCACTTGGCAGACCTCCGTGCAACGTCCAGAACACGATGGGAGATGTTTTCTGTGCTCCCGCAGGTTTTCCTTGCCAGACAGAGTGGAAAAGCTTTCTGCTAGGACGTAGACCACAAAAGACGATAAAGACGAAAATACGATGCTCTCCGGAGCTAAGAGCCGCTCCCGGGCTTCTTTCGGCAGAAGTGGCGCTAAGAGAGCAATGTGAGCGGTACAATCGTCTTTGCGCGAAGAAGCCGCTTCTTCGGCTCTGGGAGCCGGAGAGAGCGGCAGCATCGGAAAGGTGAAGAAGGAAGCTGTACAACACTGGGATTGTGTGCGCAGCTTGCCAACTGATAGAAAACAGTACCTTACACTTTCCTGACGTTTCCAATCACATGAATATTCGATTGGAAGCTGTTTTGGACAACTTTTCTTTCCTTCATGCCAAGCACTTGGCTGACCTCTGTGCAACGTCCAGAAGACGATGGGAGATGTTTTCTGTGCTCCCGCAGGTTTTCCTTGCCAGACAGAGTGGAAAAGCTTTCTGCTAGTATGTAGACCACAAAAGACGCTAAAGACGAAGGTACGATGCTCTCCGGAGCTAAGAGCCGCTCCCGGGCTTCTTTCGGCAGAAGCGGCGCTAAGAGAGCACTGTGAGCGGTACAATCGTCTTTGCGCGAAGAAGCCGCTTCTTCGGCTCCGGCAGCCGGAGAGAGCGGCAGCATTGGAAAGGTGAAGAAGGAAGCTGTACAACACTGGGATTGTGTGCGCAGCTTGCCAACTGATAGAAAACAGTACCTTACCACTTTCCTGACGTTTCCAATCACATGAATATTCGACTGGAAGCTGTTTTGGACATCTTTTCTTTCTATTCATGCCAAACACGTGGAAGACCTCCGTGCAACGTCCAGAAGATGATGGGAGATGTTTTCTGTGCTCCCACAGGTTTTCCTTGCCAGACAGAGTGGAAAAGCTTTCTGCTAGGATGTAGACCACAAAAGACGCTAAAGACGAAGGTACGATGCTCTCCGGAGCTAAGAGCCGCTCCCGGGCTTCTTTCGGCAGAAGCGGCGCTAAGAGAGCAATGTGAGCGGTACAATCGTCTTTGCGCGAAGAAGCCGCTTCTTCGGCTCCGGGAGCCGGAGAGAGCGGCAGCATCGGAAAGGTGAAGAAGGAAGCTGTACAACACTGGGATTGTGTGCGCAGCTTGCCAACTGATAGAAAACAGTACCTTACCACTTTCCTGACGTTTCAAATCACATGAATATTCGACTGGAAGCTGTTTTGGACAACTTTTCTTTCTATTCATGCCAAACACTTGGCAGACCTCCGTGCAAAGTCCAGAACACGATGGGAGATGTTTTCTGTGCTCCCGCAGGTTTTCCTTGCCAGACAGAGTGGAAAAGCTTTCTGCTAGGATGTAGACCACAAAAGACGCTAAAGACGAAGGTACGATGCTCTCCGGAGCTAAGAGCCGCTCCCGGGCTTCTTTCGGCAGAAGCGGCGCTAAGAGAGCACTGGTAGCTCTACAATCGTCTTTGCGCAAGGAAGCCGCTTCTTCGGCTCCGGGAGCCAGAGAGAGCGGCAGCATCGGAAAGGTGAAGAAGGAAGCTGTACAACACTGGGATTGTGTGCGCAGCTTGCCAACTGATAGAAAACAGTACCTTACCACTTTCCTGACGTTTCCAATCACATGAATATTCGATTGGAAGCTGTTTTGGACAACTTTTCTTTCCTACATGCCAAACACTTGGCAGACCTCCGTGCAACGTCCAGAAGACGATGGGAGATGTTTTCTGTGCTCCCGCAGGTTTTCCTTGCCAGACAGAGTGGAAAAGCTTTCTGCTAGGACGTAGACCACAAAAGACGCTAAAGACGAAGGTACGATGCTCTCCGGAGCTAAGAGCCGCTCCCGGGCTTCTTTCGGCAGAAGCGGCGCTAAGAGAGCACTGTGAGCGGTACAATCGTCTTTGCGCGAAGAAACCGCTTCTTCGGCTCCGGGAGCCGGAGAGAGCGGCAGCATCGGAAAGGTGAAGAAGGGAGCTGTACAACACTGGGATTGTTTGCGCAGCTTGCCAACTGATAGAAAACAGTACCTTACACTTTCCTGACGTTTCCAATCACATGAATATTCGACTGGAAGCTGTTTTGGACAACTTTTCTTTCTATTCATGCCAAACACTTGGCAGACCTCCGTGCAAAGTCCAGAACATGATGGGAGATGTTTTCTGTGCTCCCGCAGGTTTTCCTTGCCAGACAGAGTGGAAAAGCTTTCTGCTAGGATGTAGACCACAAAAGACGCTAAAGACCAAGGTACGATGCTCTCCGGAGCTAAGAGCCGCTCCCGGGCTTCTTTCGGCAGAAGCGGCGCTAAGAGAGCACTGGTAGCGCTACAATCGTCTTTGCGCAAGGAAGCCGCTTCTTCGGCTCCAGGAGCCAGAGAGAGCGGCAGCATCGGAAAGGTGAAGAAGGAAGCTGTACAACACTGGGATTGTGTGCGCAGCTTGCCAACTGATAGAAAACAGTACCTTACCACTTTCCTGACGTTTCCAATCACATGAATCTTCGATTGGAAGCTGTTTTGGACAACTTTTCTTTCCTTCATGCCAAACACTTGGAAGACCTCCGTGCAACGTCCAGAAGATGATGGGAGATGTTTTCTGTGCTCCCACAGGTTTTCCTTGCCAGACAGAGTGGAAAAGCTTTCTGCTAGGATGTAGACCACAAAAGACGCTAAAGACGAAAATACGATGCTCTCCGGAGCTAAGAGCCGCTCCCGGGCTTCTTTCGGCAGAAGTGGCGCTAAGAGAGCAATGTGAGCGGTACAATCGTCTTTGCGCGAAGAAGCCGCTTCTGCGGCTCCGGGAGCCGGAGAGAGCGGCAGCATCGGAAATGTGAAGAAGGAAGCTGTACAACACTGGGATTGCGTGCGCAGCTTGCCAACTGATAGAAAACAGTACCTTACCACTTTCCTGACGTTTCAAATCACATGAATATTCGAGGGGAAGCTGTTTTGGACAACTTTTCTTTCCTTCATGCCAAACACTTGGCAGACCTCCGTGCAACGTCCAGAACACGATGGGAGATGTTTTCTGTGCTCCCGCAGGTTTTCCTTGCCAGACAGAGTGGAAAAGCTTTCTGCTAGGATGTAGACCACAAAAGACGCTAAAGACGAAGGTACGATGCTCTCCGGAGCTAAGAGCCGCTGCCGGGCTTCTTTCGGCAGAAGCGGCGCTAAGAGAGCACTGTGAGCGGTACAATCGTCTTTGCGCGAAGAAGCCGCTTCTTGGGCTCCGGGAGCCGGAGAGAGCGGCAGCATCGGAAAGGTGAAGAAGGAAGCTGTACAACACTGGGATTGTGTGCGCAGCTTGCCAACTGATAGAAAACAGTACCTTACACTTTCCTGACGTTTCCAATCACATGAATATTCGACTGGAAGCTGTTTTGGACAACTTTCCTTTCCTTCATGCCAAACACTTGGCAGACCTCCGTGCAAAGTCCAGAAGACGATGGGAGATGTTTTCTGTGCTCCCGCAGGTTTTCCTTGCCAGACAGAGTGGAAAAGCTTTCTGCTAGGATGTAGACCACAAAAGACGCTAAATACGAAAATACGATGCTCTCCAGAGCTAAGAGCCGCTCCCGGGCTTCTTTCGGCAGAAGCGGCGCTAAGAGAGCAATGTGAGCGGTACAATCGACTTTGCGCGAAGAAGCCGCTTCTTCGGCTCCGGGAGCCGGAGAGAGCGGCAGCATTGGAAAGGTGAGGAAGGAAGCTGTACAACACTGGGATTGTGTGCGCAGCTTGCCAACTGATAGAAAACAGTACCTTACCACTTTCCTGACGTTTCCAATCACATGAATATTCGACTGGAAGCTGTTTTGGACAACTTTTCTTTCTATTCATGCCAAACACTTGGCAGACCTCCGTGCAAAGTCCAGAACACGATGGGAGATGTTTTCTGTGCTCCCGCAGGTTTTCCTTGCCAGACAGAGTGGAAAAGCTTTCTGCTAGGATGTAGACCACAAAAGACGCTAAAGACGAAGGTACGATGCTCTCCGGAGCTAAGAGCCGCTCCCGGGCTTCTTTCGGCAGAAGCGGCGCTAAGAGAGCACTGTGAGCGGTACAATCGACTTTGCGCGAAGAAGCCGCTTCTTCGGCTCCGGGAGCCGGAGAGAGCGGCAGCATCACAAAGGTGAGGAAGGAAGCTGTACAACACTGGGATTGTGTGCGCAGCTTGCCAACTGATAGAAAACAGTACCTTACCACTTTCCTGACGTTTCCAATCACATGAATATTCGATTGGAAGCTGTTTTGGACAACTTTTCTTTCCTTCATGCCAAACACTTGGCAGACCTCCGTGCAACGTCCAGAAGACGATGGGAGATGTTTTCTGTGCTCCCGCCGGTTTTCCTTGCCAGACAGAGTGGAAAAGCTTTCTGCTAGGACGTAGACCACAAAAGACGCTAAAGACGAAGGTACGATGCTCTCCGGAGCTAAGAGCCGCTCCCGGGCTTCTTTCGGCAGAAGCGGCGCTAAGAGAGCACTGTGAGCGGTACAATCGTCTTTGCGCGAAGAAACCGCTTCTTCGGCTCCGGGAGCCGGAGAGAGCGGCAGCATCGGAAAGGTGAAGAAGGAAGCTGTACAACACTGGGATTGTTTGCGCAGCTTGCCAACTGATAGAAAACAGTACCTTACACTTTCCTGACGTTTCCAATCACATGAATATTCGATTGGAAGCTGTTTTGGATAACTTTTCTTTCCTTCATGCCAAGCACTTTGCAGAACTCCATGCAACGTCCAGAAGACGATGGGAGATGTTTTCTGTGCTCCCGCAGGTTTTCCTTGCCAGACAGAGTGGAAAAGCTTTCTGCTAGGATGTAGACCACAAAAGACGCTAAAGACGAAGGTACGATGCTCTCCGGAGCTAAGAGCCGCTGCCGGGCTTCTTTCGGCAGAAGCGGCGCTAAGAGAGCACTGTGAGCGGTACAATCGTCTTTGCGCGAAGAAGCCGCTTCTTCGGCTCCGGGAGCCGGAGAGAGCGGCAGCATCGGAAAGGTGAAGAAGGAAGCTGTACAACACTGGGATTGTGTGCGCAGCTTGCCAACTGATAGAAAACAGTACCTTACCACTTTTCTGATGTTTCCAATCACATGAATATTCGATTGGAAGCTGTTTTGGACAACTATTCTCTCCTTCATGCCAAGCACTTGGCAGACCTCCGTGCAACGTCCAGAACACGATGGGAGATGTTTTCTGTGCTCCCGCAGGTTTTCCTTGCCAGACAGAGTGGAAAAGCTTTCTGCTAGGATGTAGACCACAAAAGACGATAAAGACGAAAATACGATGCTCTCCGGAGCTAAGAGCCGCTCCCGGGCTTCTTTCGGCAGAAGTGGCGCTAAGAGAGCAATGTGAGCGGTACAATCGTCTCTGCGCGAAGAAGCCGCTTCTTCGGCTCCGGGAGCCGCAGAGAGCGGCAGCATCGGAAAGGTGAAGAAGGAAGCTGTACAACACTGGGATTGTGTGCGCAGCTTGCCAACTGATCGAAAACAGTACCTTACCACTTCCTGACGTTTCCAATCACATGAATATTCGAGTGGAAGCTGTTTTGGACAACTTTTCTTTCCTACATGCCAAACACTTGGCAGACCTCCGTGCAACGTCCAGAAGACGATGGGAGATATTTTCTGTGCTCCCGCAGGTTTTCCTTGCCAGACAGAGTGGAAAAGCTTTCTGCTAGGACGTAGACCACAAAAGACGCTAAAGACGAAGGTACGATGCTCTCCGGAGCTAAGAGCCGCTCCCGGGCTTCTTTCGGCAGAAGCGGCGCTAAGAGAGCACTGTGAGCGGTACAATCGTCATTGCGCGAAGAAAGCGCTTCTTCGGCTCCGGGAGACGGAGAGAGCGGCAGCATCGGAAAGGTGAAGAAGGAAGCTGTACAACACTGCGATTGTGTGCGCAGCTTGCCAACTGATAGAAAACAGTACCTTACACTTTCCTGACGTTTCCAATCACATGAATATTCGATTGGAAGCTGTTTTGGACAACTATTCTCTCCTTCATGCCAAGCACTTGGCAGACCTCCGTGCAACGTCCAGAAGACGATGGGAGATATTTTCTGTGCTCCCACAGGTTTTCCTTGCCAGACAGAGTGGAAAAGCTTTCTGCTAGGATGTAGACCACAAAAGACGCTAAAGACGAAGGTACGATGCTCTCCGGAGCTAAGAGCCGCTCCCGGGCTTCTTTCGGCAGAAGCGGCGCTAAGAGAGCACTGTGAGCGGTACAATCGTCTTTGCGCGAAGAAGCCGCTTCTTCGGCTCCGGGAGCCGGAGAGAGCGGCAGCATCGGAAAGGTGAAGAAGGAAGCTGTACAACACTGGGATTGTGTGCGCAGCTTGCCAACTGATAGAAAACAGTACCTTACCACTTTCCTGACGTTTCCAATCACATGAATATTCGACTGGAATCTGTTTTGGACAACTTTTCTTTCTATGCATGCCAAACACTTGGCAGACCTCCGTGCAAAGTCCAGAACACGATGGGAGATGTTTTCTGTGCTCGCGCAGGTTTTCCTTGCCAGACAGAGTGGAAAAGCTTTCTGCTAGGATGTAGACCACAAAAGACGCTAAAGACGAAGGTACGATGCTCTCCGGAGCTAAGAGCCGCTCCCGGGCTTCTTTCGGCAGAAGCGGCGCTAAGAGAGCACTGGTAGCGCTACAATCGTCTTTGCGCAAGGAAGCCGCTTCTTCGGCTCCGGGAGCCAGAGAGAGCGGCAGCATCGGAAAGGTGAAGAAGGAAGCTGTACAACACTGGGATTGTGTGCGCAGCTTGCCAACTGATAGAAAACAGTACCTTACCACTTTCCTGACGTTTCCAATCACATGAATCTTCGATTGGAAGCTGTTTTTGACAACTTTTCTTTCCTTCATGCCAAACACTTGGAAGATGTCCGTGCAACGTCCAGAAGACGATGGGAGATGTTTTCTGTGCTCCCGCAGGTTTTCCTTGCCAGACAGAGTGGAAAAGCTCTCTGCTAGGACCTAGACCACAAAAGACGCTAAAGACGAAGGTACGATGCTCTCCGGAGCTAAGAGCCGCTCCCGGGCTTCTTTCGGCAGAAGCGGCGCTAAGAGAGCACTGTGAGCGGTACAATCGTCTTTGCGCGAAGAAACCGCTTCTTCGGCTCCGGGAGCCGGAGAGAGCGGCAGCATCGGAAAGGTGAAGAAGGAAGCTGTACAACACTGGGATTGTTTGCGCAGCTTGCCAACTGATAGAAAACAGTACCTTACACTTTCCTGACGTTTCCAATCACATGAATCTTCGATTGGAAGCTGTTTTGGACAACTTTTCTTTCATTCATGCCAAGCACTTGGCAGACCTCCGTGCAACGTCCAGAAGACGATGGGAGATGTTTTCTGTGCTCCCGCAGGTTTTCCTTGCCAGACAGAGTGGAAAAGCTTTCTGCTAGGATGTAGACCACAAAAGACGCTAAAGACGAAGGTACGATGCTCTCCGGAGCTAAGAGCCGCTCCCGGGCTTCTTTCAGCAGAAGCGGCGCTAAGAGAGCACTGTGAGCGGTACAATCGTCTTTGCCCGAAGAAGCCGCTTCTTCGGCTCCGGGAGCCGGAGAGAGCGGCAGCATCGGAAAGGTGAAGAAGGAAGCTGTACAACACTGGGATTGTGTGCGCAGCTTGCCAACTGATAGAAAACAGTACCTTACCACTTTCCTGACGTTTCCAATCACATGAATATTCGATTGGAAGCTGTTTTGGACAACTTTTCTTTCCTTCATGCCAAGCACTTGGCAGACCTCCGTGCAACGTCCAGAAGACGATGGGAGATGTTTTCTGTGCTCCCGCAGGTTTTCCTTGCCAGACAGAGTGGAAAAGCTTTCTGCTAGGATGTAGACCACAAAAGACGCTAAAGACGAAGGTACGATGCTCTCCGGAGCTAAGAGCCGCTCCCGGGCTTCTTTCGGCAGAAGCGGCGCTAAGAGAGCACTGTGAGCGGTACAATCGTCTTTGCGCGAAGAAGCCGCTTCTTCGGCTCCGGGAGCCGGAGAGAGCAGCAGCATCGGAAAGGTGAAGAAGGAAGCTGTACAACACTGGGATTGTGTGCGCAGCTTGCCAACTGATAGTAAACAGTACCTTACCACTTTCCTGATGTTTCCAATCACATGAATCTTCGATTGGAAGCTGTTTTGGACAACTTTTCTTTCCTTCATGCCAAACACTTGGCAGAACTCCGTGCAACGTCCAGAAGACGATGGGAGATGTTTTCTGTGCTCCCGCAGGTTTTCCTTGCCAGACAGAGTGGAAAAGCTTTCTGCTAGGATGTAGACCACAAAAGACGCTAAAGACGAAGGTACGATGCTCTCCGGAGCTAAGAGCCGCTCCCGGGCTTCTTTCGGCAGAAGCGGCGCTAAGAGAGCACTGTGAGCGGTACAATCGTCTTTGCGCGAAGAAGCCGCTTCTTCGGCTCTGGGAGCCAGAGAGAGCGGCAGCATCGGAAAGGTGAAGAAGGAAGCTGTACAACACTAAGATTGTGTGCGCAGCTTGCTAACTGATAGAAAACAGTACCTTACCACATTCCTGACGTTTCCAATCACATGAATATTCGATTAGAAGCTGTTTTTGACAACTTTTCTTTCCTTCATGCCAAGCACTTGGCAGACCTCCATGCAACGTCCAGAACACGATGGGAGATGTTTTCTGTGCTCCCGCAGGTTTTCCTTGCCAGACAGAGTGGAAAAGCTTTCTGCTAGGATGTAGACCACAAAAGACGCTAAAGACAAAGGTACGATGCTCTCCGGAGCTAAGAGCCGCTCCCGGGCTTCTTTCGGCAGAAGCGGCGCTAAGAGAGCACTGTGACCGGCACAATCGTCTTTGCGCGAAGAAGCCGCTTCTTCGGCTACGGGAGCCGGACAGAGCGGCAGCATCGGAAAGGTGAAGAAGGAAGCTGTACAACACTGGGATTGTGTGCGCAGCTTGCCAACTGATAGAAAACAGTACCTTACACTTTCCTGACGTTTCCAATCACATGAATATTCGATTGGAAGCTGTTTTGGACAACTTTTCTTTCCTTCATTCCAAGCGCTTTGCAGAACTCCGTGCAACATCCACAAGATGATGGGAGATGTTTTCTGTGCTCCCGCAGGTTTTCCTTGCCAGACAGAGTGGAAAAGCTTTCTGCTAGTATGTAGACCACAAAAGACGCTAAAGACGAAGGTACGATGCTCTCCGGAGCTAAGAGGCGCTCCCGGGCTTCTTTCGGCAGAAGCGGCGCTAAAAGAGCACTGTGAGCGGTACAATCGTCTTTGCGCGAAGAAGCCGCTTCTTCGGCTCCGGGAGCCGGAGAGAGCGGCAGCATCGGAAAGGTGAAGAAGGAAGCTGTACAACACTGGGATTGTGTGCGCAGCTTCCCAACTGATAGAAAACAGTACCTTACACTTTCCTGACGTTTCCAATCACATGAATCTTCGATTGGAAGCTGTTTTGGACAACTTTTCTTTCCTTCATGCCAAACACTTGGCAGACCTCCGTGCAACGTCCAGAAGACGATGGGAGATGTTTTCTGTGCTCCCGCAGGTTTTCCTTGCCAGACAGAGTGGAAAAGCTTTCTGCTAGGATGTAGACCACAAAAGACGCTAAAGACGAAGGTACGATGCTCTCCGGAGCTAAGAGCCGCTCCCGGGCTTCTTTCGGCAGAAGCGGCGCTAAGAGAGCACTGTGAGCGGTACAATCGTCTTTGCGCGAAGAAGCCGCTTCTTCGGCTACGGGAGCCGGACAGAGCGGCAGCATCGGAAAGGTGAAGAAGGAAGCTGTACAACACTGGGATTGTGTGCGCAGCTTGCCAACTGATAGAAAACAGTACCTTACACTTTCCTGACGTTTCCAATCACATGAATATTCGATTGGAAGCTGTTTTGGACAACTTTTCTTTCCTTCATGCCAAGCACTTGGCAGACCTCCGTGCAATGTCCAGAAGACGATGGGAGATGTTTTCTGTGCTCCCGCAGGTTTTCCTTGCCAGACAGAGTGGAAAAGCTTTCTGCTAGGATGTAGACCACAAAAGACGCTAAAGACGAAGGTACGATGCTCTCCGGAGCTAAGAGCCGCTCCCGGGCTTCTTTCGGCAGAAGCGGCGCTAAGAGAGCACTGTGAGCGGTACAATCGACTTTGCGCGAAGAAGCCGCTTCTGCGGCTCCGGGAGCTGGAGAGAGCGGCAGCATTGAGAAGGTGAAGAAGGAAGCTGTACAACACTGGGATTGTGTGCGCACCTTGCCAACTGATAGAAAACAGTACCTTACACTTTCCTGACGTTTCCAATCACATGAATATTCGATTGGAAGCTGTTTTTGACAACTTTTCTTTCCTTCATGCCAAGCACTTGGCAGACCTCCGTGCAACGTCCAGAAGACGATGGGAGATGTTTTCTGTGCTCCCACAGGTTTTCCTTGCCAGACAGAGTGGAAAAGCTTTCTGCTAGGATGTAGACCACAAAAGACGCTAAAGACGAAGGTACGATGCTCTCCGGAGCTAAGAGGCGCTCCCGGGCTTCTTTCGGCAGAAGCAGCGCTAAGAGAGCACTGTGAGCGGTACAATCGTCTTTGCGCGAAGAAGCCGCTTCTTCGGCTCCGGGAGCCGGAGAGAGCGGCAGCATTGGGAAGGTGAAGAAGGAAGCTGTACAACACTGGGATTGTGTGCGCAGCTTGCCAACTGATAGAAAACAGTACCTTACACTTTCCTGACGTTTCCAATCACATGAATATTCGATTGGAAGCTGTTTTGGACAACTTTTCTTTCCTTCATGCCAAGCACTTGGCAGACCTCCGTGCAACGTCCAGAAGACGATGGGAGATGTTTTCTGTGCTCCCGCAGGTTTTCCTTGCCAGACAGAGTGGAAAAGCTTTCTGCTAGGATGTAGACCACAAAAGACGCTAAAGACGAAGGTACGATGCTCTCCAGAGCTAAGAGCCGCTCCCGGGCTTCTTTCGGCAGAAGCGGCGCTAAGAGAGCACTGTGAGCGGTACAATCGTCTTTGCGCGAAGAAGCCGCTTCTTGGGCTCCGGGAGCCGGACAGAGCGGCAGCATCGGAAAGGTGAAGAAGGAAGCTGTACAACACTGGGATTGTGCGCGCAGCTTGCCAACTGATAGTAAACAGTACCTTACCACTTTCCTGATGTTTCCAATCACATGAATCTTCGATTGGAAGCTCTTTTGGACAACTTTTCTTTCCTTCATGCCAAACACTTGGCAGACCTCCGTGCAACGTCCAGAAGACGATGGGAGATGTTTTCTGTGCTCCCGCAGGTTTTCCTTGCCAGACAGAGTGGAAAAGCTTTCTGCTAGGATGTAGACCACAAAAGACGCTAAAGACGAAGGTACGATGCTCTCCGGAGCTAAGAGCCGCTCCCGGGCTTCTTTCGGCAGAAGCGGCGCTAAGAGAGCACTGTGAGCGGTACAATCGTCTTTGCGCGAAGAAGCCGCTTCTTCGGCTCTGGGAGCCAGAGAGAGCGGCAGCATCGGAAAGGTGAAGAAGGAAGCTGTACAACACTGGGATTGTGTGCGCAGCTTGCCAACTGATAGAAAACAGTACCTTACCACTTTCCTGACGTTTCCAATCACATGAATATTCGATTAGAAGCTGTTTTTGACAACTTTTCTTTCCTTCATGCCAAGCACTTGGCAGACCTCCATGCAACGTCCAGAAGACGATGGGAGATGTTTTCTGTGCTCCCGCAGGTTTTCCTTGCCAGACAGAGTGGAAAAGCTTTCTGCTAGGATGTAGACCACAAAAGACGCTAAAGACGAAGGTACGATGCTCTCCGGAGCTAAGAGCCGCTCCCGGGCTTCTTTCGGCAGAAGCGGCGCTAAGAGAGCACTGGTAGCGCTACAATCGTCTTAGCGCAAGGAAGCCGCTTCTTCGGCTCCGGGAGCCAGAGAGAGCAGCAGCATCGGAAAGGTGAAGAAGGAAGCTGTACAACACTGGGATTGTGTGCGCAGCTTGCCAACTGATAGAAAACAGTACCTTACCACTTTCCTGACGTTTCCAATCACATGAATCTTCGATTGGAAGCTGTTTTGGACAACTTTTCTTTCCTTCATGCCAAACACTTGGAAGACCTCCGTGCAACGTCCAGAAGACGATGGGAGATGTTTTCTGTGCTCCCGCAGGTTTTCCTTGCCAGACAGAGTGGAAAAGCTTTCTGCTAGGATGTAGACCACAAAAGACGCTAAAGACGAAGGTACGATGCTCTCCGGAGCTAAGAGCCGCTCCCGGGCTTCTTTCGGCAGAAGCGGCGCTAAGAGAGCACTGTGAGCGGTACAATCGACTTTGCGCGAAGAAGCCGCTTCTTCGGCTCCGGGAGCCGGAGAGAGCGGCAGCATCGCAAAGGTGAAGAAGGAAGCTGTACAACACTGGGATTGTGTGCGCAGCTTGCCAACTGATAGAAAACAGTACCTTACCACTTTCCTGACGTTTCCAATCACATGAATATTCGATTGGAAGCTGTTTTGGACAACTTTTCTTTCCTTCATGCCAAACACTTGGCAGACCTCCGTGCAACGTCCAGAAGACGATGGGAGATGTTTTCTGTGCTCCCGCAGGTTTTCCTTGCCAGACAGAGTGGAAAAGCTTTCTGCTAGGATGTAGACCACAAAAGACGCTAAAGACGAAGGTACGATGCTCTCCGGAGCTAAGAGCCGCTCCCGGGCTTCTTTCAGCAGAAGCGGCGCTAAGAGAGCACTGTGAGCGGTACAATTGTCTTTGCGCGAAGAAGCCGCTTCTTCGGCTCCGGGAGCCGGAGAGAGCGGCAGCATCGGAAAGGTGAAGAAGGAAGCTGTACAACACTGGGATTGTGTGCGCAGCTTGCCAACTGATAGAAAACAGTACCTTACCACTTTCCTGACGTTTCCAATCACATGAATATTCGATTGGAAGCTGTTTTGGACAACTTTTCTTTCTTTCATGCCAAGCACTTGGCAGACCTCCGTGCAACGTCCAGAAGACGATGGGAGATGTTTTCTGTGCTCCCGCAGGTTTTCCTTGCCAGACAGAGTGGAAAAGCTTTCTGCTAGGATGTAGACCACAAAAGACGCTAAAGACGAAGGTACGATGCTCTCCAGAGCTAAGAGCCGCTCCCGGGCTTCTTTCGGCAGAAGCGGCGCTAAGAGAGCACTGTGAGCGGTACAATCGTCTTTGCGCGAAGAAGCCGCTTCTTCGGCTCCGGGAGCCGGAGAGAGCAGCAGCATCGGAAAGGTGAAGAAGGAAGCTGTACAACACTGGGATTGTGTGCGCAGCTTGCCAACTGATAGTAAACAGTACCTTACCACTTTCCTGATGTTTCCAATCACATGAATCTTCGATTGGAAGCTGTTTTGGACAACTTTTCTTTCCTTCATGCCAAGCACTTGGCAGACCTCCGTGCAACGTCCAGAAGACGATGGGAGATGTTTTCTGTGCTCCCGCAGGTTTTCCTTGCCAGACAGAGTGGAAAAGCTTTCTGCTAGGATGTAGACCACAAAAGACGCTAAAGACGAAGGTACGATGCTCTCCGGAGCTAAGAGCCGCTGCCAGGCTTCTTTCGGCAGAAGCGGCGCTAAGAGAGCACTGTGAGCGGTACAATCGTCTTTGCGCGAAGAAGCCGCTTCTTCGGCTCTGGGAGCCAGAGAGAGCGGCAGCATCGGAAAGGTGAAGAAGGAAGCTGTACAACACTGGGATTGTGTGCGCAGCTTGCTAACTGATAGAAAACAGTACCTTACCACATTCCTGACGTTTCCAATCACATGAATATTCGATTAGAAGCTGTTTTTGACAACTTTTCTTTCCTTCATGCCAAGCACTTGGCAGACCTCCATGCAACGTCCCGAACACGATGGGAGATGTTTTCTGTGCTCGCGCAGGTTTTCCTTGCCAGACAGAGTGGAAAAGCTTTCTGCTAGGATGTAGACCACAAAAGACGCTAAAGACGAAGGTACGATGCTCTCCGGAGCTAAGAGCCGCTGCCGGGCTTCTTTCGGCAGAAGCGGCGCTAAGAGAGCACTGTGAGCGGTACAATCGTCTTTGCGCGAAGAAGCCGCTTCTTCGGCTCCGGGAGCCGGACAGAGCAGCAGCATCGGAAAGGTGAAGAAGGAAGCTGTACAACACTGGGATTGTGTGCGCAGCTTGCCAACTGATAGTAAACAGTACCTTACCACTTTCCTGATGTTTCCAATCACATGAATCTTCGATTGGAAGCTGTTTTGGACAACTTTTCTTTCCTTCATGCCAAGCACTTGGCAGACCTCCGTGCAACGTCCAGAAGACGATGGGAGATGTTTTCTGTGCTCCCGCAGGTTTTCCTTGCCAGACAGAGTGGAAAAGCTTTCTGCTAGGATGTAGACCACAAAAGACGCTAAAGACGAAGGTACGATGCTCTCCGGAGCTAAGAGCCGCTCCCGGGCTTCTTTCGGCAGAAGCGGCGCTAAGAGAGCACTGTGAGCGGTACAATCGACTTTGCGCGAAGAAGCCGCTTCTTCGGCTCTGGCAGCCGGAGAGAGCGGCAGCATCGGAAAGGTGAAGAAGGAAGCTGTACAACACTGGGATTGTGTGCGCACCTTGCCAACTGATAGAAAACAGTACCTTACCACTTTCCTGACGTTTCCAATCACATGAATATTCGATTGGAAGCTGTTTTTGACAACTTTTCTTTCCTTCATGCCAAGCACTTGGCAGACCTCCGTGCAACGTCCAGAAGACGATGGGAGATGTTTTCTGTGCTCCCACAGGTTTTCCTTGCCAGACAGAGTGGAAAAGCTTTCTGCTAGGATGTAGACCACAAAAGACGCTAAAGACGAAGGTACGATGCTCTCCGGAGCTAAGAGCCGCTGCCGGGCTTCTTTCGGCAGAAGCGGCGCTAAGAGAGCACTGTGAGCGGTACAATCGTCTTTGCGCGAAGAAGCCGCTTCTGCGGTTCCGGGAGCTGGAGAGAGCGGCAGCATTGGGAAGGTGAAGAAGGAAGCTGTACAACACTGGGATTGTGTGCGCAGCTTGCCAACTGATAGAAAACAGTACCTTACACTTTCCTGACGTTTCCAATCACATGAATATTCGATTGGAAGCTGTTTTGGACAACTTTTCTTTCCTTCATGCCAAGCACTTTGCAGACCTCCATGCAACGTCCACAAGACGATGGGAGATGTTTTCTGTGCTCCCGCAGGTTTTCCTTGCCAGACAGAGTGGAAAAGCTTTCTGCTAGTATGTAGACCAGAAAAGACGCTAAAGACGAAGGTACGATGCTCTCCGGAGCTAAGCGGCGCTCCCGGGCTTCTTTCGGCAGAAGCGGCGCTAAGAGAGCACTGTGAGCGGTACAATCGTCTTTGCGCGAAGAAGCCGCTTCTTCGGCTCCGGGAGCCGGAGAGAGCGGCAGCATCGGAAAGGTGAAGAAGGAAGCTGTACAACACTGGGATTGTGTGCGCAGCTTGCCAACTGATAGAAAACAATACCTTACCACTTTCCTGACGTTTCCAATCACGTGAATATTCGATTGGAAGCTGTTTTGGACAACTTTTCTTTCCTTCATGCCAAGCACTTGGCAGACCTCCGTGCAACGTCCAGAAGACGATGGGAGATGTTTTCTGTGCTCCCGCAGGTTTTCCTTGCCAGACAGAGTGGAAAAGCTTTCTGCTAGGATGTAGACCACAAAAGACGCTAAAGACGAAGGTACGATGCTCTCCAGAGCTAAGAGCCGCTCCCGGGCTTCTTTCGGCAGAAGCGGCGCTAAGAGAGCACTGTGAGCGGTACAATCGTCTTTGCGCGAAGAAGCCGCTTCTTCGGCTCCGGGAGCCGGAGAGAGCGGCAGCATCGGAAAGGTGAAGAAGGAAGCTGTACAACACTGGGATTGTGTGCGCAGCTTGCCAACTGATAGTAAACAGTACCTTACCACTTTACTGATGTTTCCAATCACATGAATCTTCGATTGGATGCTGTTTTGGACAACTTTTCTTTCCTTCATGCCAAGCATTGGCAGACCTCTGTGCAACGTCCAGAAGACGATGGGAGATGTTTTCTGTGCTCCCGCAGGTTTTCCTTGCCAGACAGAGTGGAAAAGCTTTCTGCTAGGATGTAGACCACAAAAGACGCTAAAGACGAAGGTACGATGCTCTCCGGAGCTAAGAGCCGCTGCCGGGCTTCTTTCGGCAGAAGCGGCGCTAAGAGAGCACTGTGAGCGGTACAATCGTCTTTGCGCGAAGAAGCCGCTTCTTCGGCTCTGGGAGCCAGAGAGAGCGGCAGCATCGGAAAGGTGAAGAAGGAAGCTGTACAACACTGGGATTGTGTGCGCAGCTTACTAACTGATAGAAAACAGTACCTTACCACATTCCTGACGTTTCCAATCACATGAATATTCGATTAGAAGCTGTTTTTGACAACTTTTCTTTCCTTCATGCCAAGCACTTGGCAGACCTCCATGCAACGTCCAGAACACGATGGGAGATGTTTTCTGTGCTCCCGCAGGTTTTCCTTGCCAGACAGAGTGGAAAAGCTTTCTGCTAGGATGTAGACCACAAAAGACGCTAAAGACGAAGGTACGATGCTCTCCGGAGCTAAGAGCCGCTGCCGGGCTTCTTTCGGCAGAAGCGGCGCTAAGAGAGCACTGTGAGCGGTACAATCAACTTTGCGCGAAGAAGCCGCTTCTTCGGCTACGGGAGCCGGACAGAGCGGCAGCATCGGAAAGGTGAAGAAGGAAGCTGTACAACACTGGGATTGTGTGCGTAGCTTGCCAACTGATAGAAAACAGTACCTTACCACTTTCCTGACGTTTCCAATCACATGAATATTCGATTGGAAGCTGTTTTGGACAACTATTCTCTCCTTCATGCCAAGCACTTGGCAGACCTCCGTGCAACGTCCAGAACACGATGGGAGATGTTTTCTGTGCTCCCGCAGGTTTTCCTTGCCAGACAGAGTGGAAAAGCTTTCTGCTAGGATGTAGACCACAAAAGACTCTAAAGACAAAAGTACGATGCTCTCCAGAGCTAAGAGCCGCTCCCGGGCTTCTTTCGGCAGAAGCGGCGCTAAGAGAGAACTGTGAGCGGTACAATCGTCTTTGCGCGAAGAAGCCGCTTCTTCGGCTCCGGGAGCCGGAGAGAGCGGCAGCATCGGAAAGGTGAAGAAGGAAGCTGTACAACACTGGGATTGTGTGCGCAGCTTGCCAACTGATAGAAAACAGTACCTTACACTTTCCTGACGTTTCCAATCACATGAATATTCGATTGGAAGCTGTTTTGGACAACTTTTCTTTCCTTCATGCCAAGCACTTTGCAGACCTCCATGCAACGTCCACAAGACGATGGGAGATGTTTTCTGTGCTCCCGCAGGTTTTCCTTGCCAGACAGAGTGGAAAAGCTTTCTGCTAGTATGTAGACCAGAAAAGACGCTAAAGACGAAGGTACGATGCTCTCCGGAGCTAAGCGGCGCTCCCGGGCTTCTTTCGGCAGAAGCGGCGCTAAGAGAGCACTGTGAGCGGTACAATCGTCTTTGCGCGAAGAAGCCGCTTCTTCGGCTCCGGGAGCCGGAGAGAGCGGCAGCATCGGAAAGGTGAAGAAGGAAGCTGTACAACACTGGGATTGTGTGCGCAGCTTGCCAACTGATAGAAAACAATACCTTACCACTTTCCTGACGTTTCCAATCACATGAATATTCGATTGGAAGCTGTTTTGGACAACTTTTCTTTCCTTCATGCCAAGCACTTGGCAGACCTCCGTGCAACGTCCAGAAGACGATGGGAGATGTTTTCTGTGCTCCCGCAGGTTTTCCTTGCCAGACAGAGTGGAAAAGCTTTCTGCTAGGATGTAGACCACAAAAGACGCTAAAGACGAAGGTACGATGCTCTCCAGAGCTAAGAGCCGCTCCCGGGCTTCTTTCGGCAGAAGCGGCGCTAAGAGAGCACTGTGAGCGGTACAATCGTCTTTGCGCGAAGAAGCCGCTTCTTCGGCTCCGGGAGCCGGACAGAGCGGCAGCATCGGAAAGGTGAAGAAGGAAGCTGTACAACACTGGGATTGTGTGCGCAGCTTGCCAACTGATAGTAAACAGTACCTTACCACTTTCCTGACGTTTCCAATCACATGAATCTTCGATTGGAAGCTGTTTTGGACAACTTTTCTTTCCTTCATGCCAAGCACTTGGCAGACCTCCGTGCAACGTCCAGAAGACGATGGGAGATGTTTTCTGTGCTCCCGCAGGTTTTCCTTGCCAGACAGAGTGGAAAAGCTTTCTGCTAGGATGTAGACCACAAAAGACGCTAAAGACGAAGGTACGATGCTCTCCGGAGCTAAGAGCCGCTGCCGGGCTTCTTTCGGCAGAAGCGGCGCTAAGAGAGCACTGTGAGCGGTACAATCGTCTTTGCGCGAAGAAGCCGCTTCTTCGGCTCTGGGAGCCAGAGAGAGCGGCAGCATCGGAAAGGTGAAGAAGGAAGCTGTACAACACTGGGATTGTGTGCGCAGCTTACTAACTGATAGAAAACAGTACCTTACCACATTCCTGACGTTTCCAATCACATGAATATTCGATTAGAAGCTGTTTTTGACAACTTTTCTTTCCTTCATGCCAAGCACTTGGCAGACCTCCATGCAACGTCCAGAACACGATGGGAGATGTTTTCTGTGCTCCCGCAGGTTTTCCTTGCCAGACAGAGTGGAAAAGCTTTCTGCTAGGATGTAGACCAGAAAAGACGCTAAAGACGAAGGTACGATGCTCTCCAGAGCTAAGAGCCGCTCCCGGGCTTCTTTCGGCAGAAGCGGCGCTAAGAGAGCACTGTGAGCGGTACAATCAACTTTGCGCGAAGAAGCCGCTTCTTCGGCTACGGGAGCCGGACAGAGCAGCAGCATCGGAAAGGTGAAGAAGGAAGCTGTACAACACTGGGATTGTGTGCGCAGCTTGCCAACTGATAGAAAACAGTACCTTACACTTTCCTGACGTTTCCAATCACATGAATATTCGATTGGAAGCTGTTTTGGACAACTATGCTCTCCTTCATGCCAAGCACTTGGCAGACCTCCGTGCAACGTCCAGAAGACGATGGGAGATGTTTTCTGTGCTCCCACAGGTTTTCCTTGCCAGACAGAGTGGAAAAGCTTTCTGCTAGGATGTAGACCACAAAAGACGCTAAAGACGAAGGTACGATGCTCTCCAGAGCTAAGAGCCGCTGCCGGGCTTCTTTCGGCAGAAGCGGCGCTAAGAGAGCACTGTGAGCGGTACAATCGTCTTTGCGCGAAGAAGCCGCTTCTTCGGCTCCGGGAGCCGGAGAGAGCAGAAGCATCGGAAAGGTGAAGAAGGAAGCTGTACAACACTGGGATTGTGTGCGCAGCTTGCCAACTGATAGTAAACAGTACCTTACCACTTTCCTGATGTTTCCAATCACATGAATCTTCGATTGGAAGCTGTTTTGGACAACTTTTCTTTCCTTCATGCCAAGCACTTGGCAGACCTCCGTGCAACGTCCAGAAGACGATGGGAGATGTTTTCTGTGCTCCCGCAGGTTTTCCTTGCCAGACAGAGTGGAAAAGCTTTCTGCTAGGATGTAGACCACAAAAGACGCTAAAGACGAAGGTACGATGCTCTCCGGAGCTAAGAGCCGCTCCCGGGCTTCTTTCGGCAGAAGCGGCGCTAAGAGAGCACTGTGAGCGGTACAATCGAGTTTGCGCGAAGAAGCCGCTTCTTCGGCTCTGGCAGCCGGAGAGAGCGGCAGCATCGCAAAGGTGAAGAAGGAAGCTGTACAACACTGGGATTGTGTGCGCAGCTTGCCAAGTGATAGAAAAAAGTACCTTACCACGTTCCTGACATTTCCAATCACATGAATATTCGATTGGAAGCTGTTTTTGACAACTTTTCTTTCCTTCATGCCAAACACTTGGCAGACTTCCGTGCAACGTCCAGAAGACGATGGGAGATGTTTTCTGTGCTCCCACAGGTTTTCCTTGCCAGACAGAGTGGAAAAGCTTTCTGCTAGGATGTAGACCACAAAAGACGCTAAAGACGAAGGTACGATGCTCTCCGGAGCTAAGAGGCGCTCCCGGGCTTCTTTCGGCAGAAGCGGCGCTAAGAGAGCACTGTGAGCGGTACAATCGTCTTTGCGCGAAGAAGCCGCTTCTTCGGCTCCGGGAGCCGGAGAGAGCGGCAGCATCGGAAAGGTGAAGAAGGAAGCTGTACAACACTGGGATTGTGTGCGCAGCTTGCCAACTGATAGAAAACAGTACCTTACACTTTCCTGACGTTTCCAATCACATGAATATTCGATTGGAAGCTGTTTTGGAGAACTTTTCTTTCCTTCATGCCAAGCGCTTGGCAGACCTCCGTGCAACGTCCAGAAGACGATGGGAGATGTTTTCTGTGCTCCCGCAGGTTTTCCTTGCCAGACAGAGTGGAAAAGCTTTCTGCTAGGATGTAGACCACAAAAGACGCTAAAGACGAAGGTACGATGCTCTCCGGAGCTAAGAGCCGCTCCCGGGCTTCTTTCGGCAGAAGCGGCGCTAAGAGAGCACTGTGAGCGGTACAATCGTCTTTGCGCGAAGAAGCCGCTTCTTCGGCTCTGGCAGCCGGAGAGAGCGGCAGCATCGGAAAGGTGAAGAAGGAAGCTGTACAACACTGGGATTGTGTGCGCAGCTTGCCAACTGATAGAAAACAGTACCTTACCACTTTCCTGACGTTTCCAATCACATGAATATTCGATTGGAAGCTGTTTTTGACAACTTTTCTTTCCTTCAAGCCAAGCACTTGGCAGACCTCCGTGCAACGTCCAGAAGACGATGGGAGATGTTTTCTGTGCTCCCACAGGTTTTCCTTGCCAGACAGAGTGGAAAAGCTTTCTGCTAGGATGTAGACCACAAAAGACGCTAAAGACGAAGGTACGATGCTCTCCAGAGCTAAGAGCCGCTCCCGGGCTTCTTTCGGCAGAAGCGGCGCTAAGAGAGCACTGTGAGCGGTACAATCGTCTTTGCGCGAAGAAGCCGCTTCTTCGGCTCCGGGAGCCGGACAGAGCAGCACCATCGGAAAGGTGAAGAAGGAAGATGTACAACACTGGGATTGTGTGCGCAGCTTGCCAACTGATAGTAAACAGTACCTTACCACTTTCCTGATGTTTCCAATCACATGAATCTTCGATTGGAAGCTGTTTTGGACAACTTTTCTTTCCTTCATGCCAAGCACTTGGCAGACCTCCGTGCAACGTCCAGAAGACGATGGGAGATGTTTTCTGTGCTCCCGCAGGTTTTCCTTGCCAGACAGAGTGGAAAAGCTTTCTGCTAGGATGTAGACCACAAAAGACGCTAAAGACGAAGGTACGATGCTCTCCGGAGCTAAGAGCCGCTCCCGGGCTTCTTTCGGCAGAAGCGGCGCTAAGAGAGCACTGTGAGCGGTACAATCGACTTTGCGCGAAGAAGCCGCTTCTTCGGCTCTGGCAGCCGGAGAGAGCGGCAGCATCGGAAAGGTGAAGAAGGAAGCTGTACAACACTGGGATTGTGTGCGCACCTTGCCAACTGATAGAAAACAGTACCTTACCACTTTCCTGACGTTTCCAATCACATGAATCTTCGATTGGAAGCTGTTTTTGACAACTTTTCTTTCCTTCATGCCAAGCACTTGGCAGACCTCCGTGCAACGTCAAGAAGACGATGGGAGATGATTTCTGTGCTCCCACAGGTTTTCCTTGCCAGACAGAGTGGAAAAGCTTTCTGCTAGGATGTAGACCACAAAAGACGCTAAAGACGAAGGTACGATGCTCTCCGGAGCTAAGAGCCGCTGCCGGGCTTCTTTCGGCAGAAGCGGCGCTAAGAGAGCACTGTGAGCGGTACAATCGACTTTGCGCGAAGAAGCCGCTTCTGCGGTTCCGGGAGCTGGAGAGAGCGGCAGCATTGGGAAGGTGAAGAAGGAAGCTGTACAACACTGGGATTGTGTGCGCAGCTTGCCAACTGATAGAAAACAGTACCTTACACTTTCCTGACGTTTCCAATCACATGAATATTCGATTGGAAGCTGTTTTGGACAACTTTTCTTTCCTTCATGCCAAGCACTTTGCAGACCTCCATGCAACGTCCACAAGACGATGGGAGATGTTTTCTGTGCTCCCGCAGGTTTTCCTTGCCAGACAGAGTGGAAAAGCTTTCTGCTAGGACGTAGACCAGAAAAGACGCTAAAGACGAATGTACGATGCTCTCCGGAGCTAAGAGCCGCTCCCGGGCTTCTTTCGGCAGAAGCGGCGCTAAGAGAGCACTGTGAGCGGTACAATCGTCATTGCGCGAAGAAGCCGCTTCTTCGGCTCCGGGAGCCGGAGAGAGCGGCAGCATCGGAAAGGTGAAGAAGGAAGCTGTACAACACTGGGATTGTGTGCGCAGCTTGCCAACTGATAGAAAACAATACCTAACCACTTTCCTGACCTTTCCAATCACATGAATATTCGATTGGAAGCTGTTTTGGACAACTTTTCTTTCCTTCATGCCAAGCACTTGGCAGACCTCCGTGCAACGTCCAGAAGACGATGGGAGATGTTTTCTGTGCTCCCGCAGGTTTTCCTTGCCAGACAGAGTGGAAAAGCTTTCTGCTAGGATGTAGACCACAAAAGACGCTAAAGACGAAGGTACGATGCTCTCCAGAGCTAAGAGCCGCTCCCGGGCTTCTTTCGGCAGAAGCGGCGCTAAGAGAGCACTGTGAGCGGTACAATCGTCTTTGCGCGAAGAAGCCGCTTCTTCGGCTCCGGGAGCCGGACAGAGCGGCAGCATCGGAAAGGTGAAGAAGGAAGCTGTACAACACTGGGATTGTGTGCGCAGCTTGCCAACTGATAGAAAACAGTACCTTACCACTTTCCTGACGTTTCCAATCACATGAATCTTCGATTGGAAGCTGTTTTGGACAACTTTTCTTTCCTTCATGCCAAGCACTTGGCAGACCTCTGTGCAACGTCCAGAAGACGATGGGAGATGTTTTCTGTGCTCCCGCAGGTTTTCCTTGCCAGACAGAGTGGAAAAGCTTTCTGCTAGGATGTAGACCACAAAAGACGCTAAAGACGAAGGTACGATGCTCTCCGGAGCTAAGAGCCGCTGCCGGGCTTCTTTCGGCAGAAGCGGCGCTAAGAGAGCACTGTGAGCGGTACAATCGTCTTTGCGCGAAGAAGCCGCTTCTTCGGCTCTGGGAGCCAGAGAGAGCGGCAGCATCGGAAAGGTGAAGAAGGAAGCTGTACAACACTGGGATTGTGTGCGCAGCTTACTAACTGATAGAAAACAGTACCTTACCACATTCCTGACGTTTCCAATCACATGAATATTCGATTAGAAGCTGTTTTTGACAACTTTTCTTTCCTTCATGCCAAGCACTTGGCAGACCTCCATGCAACGTCCAGAACACGATGGGAGATGTTTTCTGTGCTCCCGCAGGTTTTCCTTGCCAGACAGAGTGGAAAAGCTTTCTGCTAGGATGTAGACCAGAAAAGACGCTAAAGACGAAGGTACGATGCTCTCCAGAGCTAAGAGCCGCTCCCGGGCTTCTTTCGGCAGAAGCGGCGCTAAGAGAGCACTGTGAGCGGTACAATCAACTTTGCGCGAAGAAGCCGCTTCTTCGGCTACGGGAGCCGGACAGAGCAGCAGCATCGGAAAGGTGAAGAAGGAAGCTGTACAACACTGGGATTGTGTGCGCAGCTTGCCAACTGATAGAAAACAGTACCTTACACTTTCCTGACGTTTCCAATCACATGAATATTCGATTGGAAGCTGTTTTGGACAACTTTTCTTTCCTTCATGCCAAGCGCTTGGCAGACCTCCGTGCAACGTCCAGAAGACGATGGGAGATGTTTTCTGTGCTCCCACAGGTTTTCCTTGCCAGACAGAGTGGAAAAGCTTTCTGCTAGGATGTAGACCACAAAAGACGCTAAAGACGAAGGTACGATGCTCTCCGGAGCTAAGAGCCGCTCCCGGGCTTCTTTCGGCAGAAGCGGCGCTAAGAGAGCACTGTGAGCGGTACAATCCTCTTTGCGCGAAGAAGCCGCTTCTTCGGCTCCGGGAGCCGGAGAGAGCGGCAGCATCGGAAAGGTGAAGAAGGAAGCTGTACAACACTGGGATTGTGTGCGCAGCTTGCCAACTGATAGAAAACAGTACCTTACCACTTTCCTGACGTTTCCAATCACATGAATATTCGATTGGAAGCTGTTTTGGACAACTATGCTCTCCTTCATGCCAAGCACTTGGCAGACCTCCGTGCAACGTCCAGAAGACGATGGGAGATGTTTTCTGTGCTCCCACAGGTTTTCCTTGCCAGACAGAGTGGAAAAGCTTTCTGCTAGGATGTAGACCACAAAAGACGCTAAAGACGAAGGTACGATGCTCTCCGGAGCTAAGAGCCGCTCCCGGGCTTCTTTCGGCAGAAGCGGCGCTAAGAGAGCACTGTGAGCAGTACAATCGACTTTGCGCGAAGAAGCCGCTTCTGCGGCTCTGGGAGCTGGAGAGAGCGGCAGCATTGGGAAGGTGAAGAAGGAAGCTGTACAACACTGGGATTGTGTGCGCAGCTTGCCAACTGATAGAAAACAGTACCTTACACTTTCCTGACGTTTCCAATCACATGAATATTCGATTGGAAGCTGTTTTGGACAACTTTTCTTTCCTTCATGCCAAGCACTTTGCAGACCTCCATGCAACGTCCACAAGACGATGGGAGATGTTTTCTGTGCTCCCGCAGGTTTTCCTTGCCAGACAGAGTGGAAAAGCTTTCTGCTAGGATGTAGACCAGAAAAGACGCTAAAGACGAAGGTACGATGCTCTCCGGAGCTAAGAGCCGCTGCCGGGCTTCTTTCGGCAGAAGCGGCGCTAAGAGAGCACTGTGAGCGGTACAATCGTCTTTGCGCGAAGAAGCCGCTTCTTCGGCTCCGGGAGCCGGAGAGAGCGGCAGCATCGGAAAGGTGAAGAAGGAAGCTGTACAACACTGGGATTGTGTGCGCAGCTTGCCAACTGATAGAAAACAGTACCTTACCACTTTCCTGATGTTTCCAATCACATGAATCTTCGATTGGAAGCTGTTTTGGACAACTTTTCTTTCCTTCATGCCAAGCACTTGGCAGACCTCCGTGCAACGTCCAGAAGACGATGGGAGATGTTTTCTGTGCTCCCGCAGGTTTTCCTTGCCAGACAGTGTGGAAAAGCTTTCTGCTAGGATGTAGACCACAAAAGACGCTAAAGACGAAGGTACGATGCTCTCCAGAGCTAAGAGCCGCTCCCAGGTTTCTTTCGGCAGAAGCGGCGCTAAGAGAGCACTGTGAGCGGTACAATCGTCTTTGCGCGAAGAAGCCGCCTCTTCGGCTCTGGGAGCCAGAGAGAGCGGCAGCATCGGAAAGGTGAAGAAGGAAGCTGTACAACACTGGGATTGTGTGCGCAGCTTGCCAACTGATAGTAAACAGTACCTTACCACTTTCCTGATGTTTCCAATCACATGAATCTTCGATTGGAAGCTGTTTTGGACAACTTTTCTTTCCTTCATGCCAAGCACTTGGCAGACCTCCGTGCAACGTCCAGAAGACGATGGGAGATGTTTTCTGTGCTCCCGCAGGTTTTCCTTGCCAGACAGAGTGGAAAAGCTTTCTGCTAGGATGTAGACCACAAAAGACGCTAAAGACGAAGGTACGATGCTCTCCGGAGCTAAGAGCCGCTGCCGGGCTTCTTTCGGCAGAAGCGGCGCTAAGAGAGCACTGTGAGCGGTACAATCGTCTTTGCGCGAAGAAGCCGCTTCTTCGGCTCCGGGAGCCAGAGAGAGCGGCAGCATCGGAAAGGTGAAGAAGGAAGCTGTACAACACTGGGATTGTGTGCGCAGCTTGCTAACTGATAGAAAACAGTACCTTACCACATTCCTGACGTTTCCAATCACATGAATATTCGATTAGAAGCTGTTTTTGAAAACTTTTCTTTCCTTCATGCCAAGCACTTGGCAGACCTCCATGCAACGTCCAGAACACGATGGGAGATGTTTTCTGTGCTCCCGCAGGTTTTCCTTGCCAGACAGAGTGGAAAAGCTTTCTGCTAGGATGTAGACCACAAAAGACGCTAAAGACGAAGGTACGATGCTCTCCGGAGCTAAGAGCCGCTCCCGGGCTTCTTTCGGCAGAAGCGGCGCTAAGAGAGCACTGTGAGCGGTACAATCGTCTTTGCGCGAAGAAGCCGCTTCTTCGGCTCCGGGAGCCGGAGAGAGCGGCAGCATCGGAAAGGTGAAGAAGGAAGCTGTACAACACTGGGATTGTGTGCGCAGCTTGCCAACTGATAGTAAACAGTACCTTACCACTTTCCTGATGTTTCCAATCACATGAATCTTCGATTGGAAGCTGTTTTGGACAACTTTTCTTTCCTTCATGCCAAGCACTTGGCAGACCTCCGTGCAACGTCCAGAAGACGATGGGAGATGTTTTCTGTGCTCCCGCAGGTTTTCCTTGCCAGACAGAGTGGAAAAGCTTTCTGCTAGGATGTAGACCACAAAAGACGCTAAAGACGAAGGTACGATGCTCTCCGGAGCTAAGAGCCGCTGCCGGGCTTCTTTCGGCAGAAGCGGCGCTAAGAGAGCACTGTGAGCGGTACAATCGTCTTTGCGCGAAGAAGCCGCTTCTTCGGCTCCGGGAGCCAGAGAGAGCGGCAGCATCGGAAAGGTGAAGAAGGAAGCTGTACAACACTGGGATTGTGTGCGCAGCTTGCTAACTGATAGAAAACAGTACCTTACCACATTCCTGACGTTTCCAATCACATGAATATTCGATTAGAAGCTGTTTTTGAAAACTTTTCTTTCCTTCATGCCAAGCACTTGGCAGACCTCCATGCAACGTCCAGAACACGATGGGAGATGTTTTCTGTGCTCCCGCAGGTTTTCCTTGCCAGACAGAGTGGAAAAGCTTTCTGCTAGGATGTAGACCACAAAAGACGCTAAAGACGAAGGTACGATGCTCTCCGGAGCTAAGAGCCGCTCCCGGGCTTCTTTCGGCAGAAGCGGCGCTAAGAGAGCACTGTGAGCGGTACAATCGTCTTTGCGCGAAGAAGCCGCTTCTTCGGCTCCGGGAGCCGGAGAGAGCGGCAGCATCGGAAAGGTGAAGAAGGAAGCTGTACAACACTGGGATTGTGTGCGCAGCTTGCCAACTGATAGTAAACAGTACCTTACCACTTTCCTGATGTTTCCAATCACATGAATCTTCGATTGGAAGCTGTTTTGGACAACTTTTCTTTCCTTCATGCCAAGCACTTGGCAGACCTCCGTGCAACGTCCAGAAGACGATGGGAGATGTTTTCTGTGCTCCCGCAGGTTTTCCTTGCCAGACAGAGTGGAAAAGCTTTCTGCTAGGATGTAGACCACAAAAGACGCTAAAGACGAAGGTACGATGCTCTCCGGAGCTAAGAGCCGCTCCCGGGCTTCTTTCGGCAGAAGCGGCGCTAAGAGAGCACTGTGAGCGGTACAATCGTCTTTGCGCGAAGAAACCGCTTCTTCGGATCCGGGAGCCGGAGAGAGCGGCAGCATCGGAAAGGTGAAGAAGGAAGCTGTACTACACTGGGATTGTGTGTGCAGCTTGCCAACTGATAGTAAACAGTACCTTACCACTTTCCTGATATTTCCAATCACATGAATATTCGATTGGAAGCTGTTTTGGACAACTTTTCTTTCCTTCATGCCAAGCACTTGGCAGACCTCCGTGCAACGTCCGGAACACGATGGGAGGTGTTTTCTGTGCTCCCGCAGGTTTTCCTTGCCAGACAGAGTGGAAAAGCTTTCTGCTAGGATGTAGACCACAAAAGACGCTAAAGACGAAGGTACGATGCTCTCCGGAGCTAAGAGCCGCTCCCGGGCTTCTTTCGGCAGAAGCGGCGCTAAGAGAGCACTGTGAGCGGTACAATCCTCTTTGCGCGAAGAAGCCGCTTCTTCGGCTCCGGGAGCCGGAGAGAGCGGCAGCATCGGAAAGTTGAAGAAGGAAGCTGTACAACACTGGGATTGTGTGCGCAGCTTGCCAACTGATAGAAAACAATACCTTACCACTTTCCTGACGTTTCCAATCACATGAATATTCGATTAGAAGCTGTTTTTGACAACTTTTCTTTCCTTCATGCCAAGCACTTGGCAGACCTCGGTGCAACGTCCAGAAGACGATGGGAGATGATTTCTGTGCTCCCGCAGGTTTTCCTTGCCAGACAGAGTGGAAAAGCTTTCTGCTAGGATGTAGACCACAAAAGAGTCTAAAGACGAAAATACGATGCTCTCCGGAGCTAAGAGCCGCTCCCTAGCTTCTTTCGGCAGAAGCGGCGCTAAGAGAGCACTGTGAGCGGTACAATCGTCTTTGCGCGAAGAAGCCACTTCTTCAGCTCCGGGAGCCGGAGAGACCGGCAGCATCGGAAAGGTGAAGAAGGAAGCTGTACAACACTGGGATTGTGTGCGCAGCTTGCCAACTGATAGAAAACAGTACATTACCACGTTCCTGACATTTCCAATCACATGAATATTCGATTGGAAGATGTTTTGGACAACTTTTCTTTCCTTCATGCCAAACACTTGGCAGACCTCCGTGCAACGTCCAGAACACGATGGGAGATGTTTTCTGTGCTCCCGCAGGTTTTCCTTGCCAGACAGAGTGGAAAAGCTTTCTGCTAGGATGTAGACCACAAAAGACGCTAAAGACGAAGGTACGATGCTCTCCGGAGCTAAGAGCCGCTCCCGGGCTTCTTTCGGCAGAAGTGGCGCTAAGAGAGCACTGTGAGCAGTACAATCGTCTTTGCGCGAAGAAGCCGCTTCTTCGGTTCCAGGAGCCGGAGAGAGCGGCAGCATTGGGAAGGTGAAGGAGGAAGCTGTACAACACTGGGATTGTGTGCGCAGCTTGCCAACTGATAGTAAACAGTACCTTACCACTTTCCTGACGTTTCCAATGACATGAATATTCGACTGGAAGCTGTTTTGGACAACTTTTCTTTCCTTCATGCCAAACACTTGGCAGACCTCCGTGCAACGTCCAGAACACGATGGGAGATGTTTTCTGTGCTCCCGCAGGTTTTCCTTGCCAGACAGAGTGGAAAAGCTTTCTGCTAGGTTGTAGACCAGAAAAGACGCTAAAGACGAAGGTACGATGCTCTCCGGAGCTAAGAGCCGCGGCCGGGCTTCTTTCGGCAGAAGCGGCGCTAAGAGAGCACTGTGAGCGGTACAATCGTCATTGCGCGAAGAAAGCGCTTCTTCGGCTCCGGGAGCCGGAGAGAGCGGCAGCATCGGAAAGGTGAAGAAGGAAGCTGTACAACACTGGGATTGTGTGCGCAGCTTGCCAACTGATAGAAAACAGTACCTTACACTTTCCTGACGTTTCCAATCACATGAACATTCGACTGGAAGCTGTTTTGGACAACTTTTCTTTCCTTCATGCCAAGCACTTGGCAGACCTCCGTGCAACGTCCAGAAGACGATGGGAGATGTTTTCTGTGCTCCCGCAGGTTTTCCTTGCCAGACAGAGTGGAAAAGCTTTCTGCTAGGATGTAGACCACAAAAGACGCTAAAGACGAAGGTACGATGCTCTCCGGAGCTAAGAGCCGCTGCCGGGCTTCTTTCGGCAGAAGCGGCGCTAAGAGAGCACTGTGAGCGGTACAATCGTCCTTGCGCGAAGAAGCCGCTTCTTCGGCTCCGGGAGCCGGAGAGAGCGGCAGCATCGGAAAGGTGAAGAAGGAAGCTGTACAACACTGGGATTGTGTGCGCAGCTTCCCAACTGATAGAAAACAGTACCTTACCACTTTTCTGACGTTTCCAATCACATGAATATTCGATTGGAAGCTGTTTTAAACAACTTTTCTTTCCTTCATGCCAAGCACTTGGCAGACCTCTGTGCAAAGTCCAGAAGACGATGGGAGATGTTTTCTGTGCTCCCGCAGGTTTTCCTTGCCAGACAGAGTGGAAAAGCTTTCTGCTAGGATGTAGACCACAAAAGACGCTAAAGACGAAGGTACGATGCTCTCCGGAGCTAAGAGCCGCTCCCGGGCTTCTTTCGGCAGAAGCGGCGCTAAGAGAGCACTGTGAGCGGTACAATCGTCTTTGCGCGAAGAAGCCGCTTCTTCGGCTCCGGGAGCCGGAGAGAGCGGCAGCATTGGGAAGGTGAAGAAGGAAGCTGTACAACACTGGGATTGTGTGCGCAGCTTGCCAACTGATAGAAAACCGTACCTTACACTTTCCTGACGTTTCCAATCACATGAATATTCGATTGGAAGCTGTTTTGGACAACTTTTCTTTCCTTCATGCCAAGCACTTGGCAGACCTCCGTGCAACGTCCAGAAGACGATGGGAGATGTTTTCTGTGCTCCCGCAGGTTTTCCTTGCCAGACAGAGTGGAAAAGCTTTCTGCTAGGATGTAGACCACAAAAGACGCTAAAGACGAAGGTACGATGCTCTCCGGAGCTAAGAGCCGCTCCCGGGCTTCTTTCGGCAGAAGCGGCGCTAAGAGAGCACTGTGAGCGGTACAATCGTCTTTGCGCGAAGAAGCCGCTTCTTCGGCTCCGGGAGCCGGAGAGAGCGGCAGCATCGGAAAGTTGAAGAAGGAAGCTGTACAAGACTGGGATTGTGTGCGCAGCTTGCCAACTGATAGAAAACAGTACCTTACCACTTTCCTGATGTTTCCAATCACATGAATATTCGATTGGAAGCTGTTTTGGACAACTTTCCTTTCCTTCATGCCAAACACTTGGCAGACCTCCGTGCAACGTCTAGAAGACGATGGGAGATGTTTTCTGTGCTCCCGCAGGTTTTCCTTGCCAGACAGAGTGGAAAAGCTTTCTGCTAGGATGTAGACCACAAAAGACGCTAAAGACGAAGGTACAATGCTCTCCGGAGCTAAGAGCCGCTCCCGGGCTTCTTTCGGCATAAGCGGCGCTAAGAGAGCACTGTGAGCGGTACAATCGTCTTTGCGCGAAGAAGCCGCTTCTTCGGCTCCGGGAGCCGGAGAGAGCTGCAGCATCGGAAAGGTGAAGAAGGAAGCTGTACAACACTGGGATTGTGTGCGCAGCTTGCCAACTGATAGAAAACAGTACCTTACTACTTTCCTGACGTTTCCAATCACATGAATATTCGATTGGAAGCTGTTTTTGACAACTTTTCTTTCCGTCATGCCAAGCACTTGGCAGACCTCCATGCAACGTCCAGAAGACGATGGGAGATGTTTTCTGTGCTCCCACAGGTTTTCCTTGCCAGACAGAGTGGAAAAGCTTTCTGCTAGGATGTAGACCACAAAAGACGCTAAAGACGAAGGTACGATGCTCTCCGGAGCTAAGAGCCGCTCCCGGGCTTCTTTCGGCAGAAGCGGCGCTAAGAGAGCACTGTGAGCGGTACAATCGACTTTGCGCGAAGAAGCCGCTTCTGCGGCTCCGGGAGCTGGAGAGAGCGGCAGCATTGGGAAGGTGAAGAAGGAAGCTGTACAACACTGGGATTGTGTGTGCAGCTTGCCAAGTGATAGAAAACAGTACCTTACACTTTCCTGACCTTTCCAATCACATGAATATTCGAGTGGAAGCTGTTTTGGACAACTTTTCTTTTCTTCATGCCAAGCACTTGGCAGACCTCCGTGCAACGTCCGGAACACGATGGGAGATATTTTCTGTGCTCCCGCAGGTTTTCCTTGCCAGACAGAGTGGAAAAGCTTTCTGCTAGGATGTAGACCACAAAAGACGCTAAAGACAAAGGTACGATGCTCTCCAGAGCTAAGAGCCGCTCCCGGGCTTCTTTCGGCAGAAGCGGCGCTAAGAGAGCACTGTGAGCGGTACAATCCTCTTTGCGCGAAGAAGCCGCTTATTCGGCTCCTTGAGCCGGAGAGAGCGGCAGCATCGGAAAGGTGAAGAAGGAAGCTGTACAACACTGGGATTGTGTGCGCAGCTTGCCAACTGATAGAAAACAGTACCTTACCACTTTCCTGACGTTTCCAATCACATGAATCTTCGATTGGAAGCTGTTTTGGACAACTTTTCTTTCCTTCATGCCAAGCACTTGGCAGACCTCCGTGCAACGTCCAGAAGACGATGGGAGATGATTTCTGTGCTCCCGCAGGTTTTCCTTGCTAGACAGAGTGGAAAAGCTTTCTGCTAGGATGTAGACCACAAAAGTGGCTAAAGACGAAAATACGATGCTCTCCGGAGCTAAGAGCCGCTCCCGGGCTTCTTTCGGCAGAAGTGGCGCTAAGAGAGCACTGTGAGCGGTACAATCGTCTTTGCGCGAAGAAGCCGCTTCTTGGGCTCCGGGAGCCGGAGAGAGCGGCAGCATCGGAAAGGTGAAGAAGGAAGCTGTACAACACTGGGATTGTGTGCGCAGCTTGCCAAGTGATAGAAAAAAGTACCTTACCACGTTCCTGACATTTCCAATCACATGAATATTCGACTGGAAGATGTTTTGGACAACTTTTCTTTCCTTCATGCCAAACACTTGGCAGACCTCCGTGCAACGTCCAGAAGACGATGGGAGATGTTTTCTGTGCTCCCGCAGGTTTTCCTTGCCAGACAGAGTGGAAAAGCTTTCTGCTAGGATGTAGACCACAAAAGACGCTAAAGACGAAGGTACGATGCTCTCCGGAGCTAAGAGCCGCTCCCGGGCTTCTTTCGGCAGAAGCGGCGCTAAGAGAGCACTGTGAGCGGTACAATCGTCCTTGAGCGAAGAAACCGCTTCTTCGGCTCCGGGAGCCGGAGAGAGCGGCAGCATCGGAAAGGTGAAGAAGGAAGCTGTACAACACTGGGATTGTGTGCGCAGCTTGCCAACTGATAGAAAACAGTACCTTACCACTTTCCTGATGTTTCCAATCACATGAATATTCGATTGGAAGCTGTTTTGGACAACTATGCTCTCCTTCATGCCAAGCACTTGGCAGACCTCCGTGCAACGTCCAGAACACGATGGGAGATGTTTTCTGTGCTCCCACATGTTTTCCTTGCCAGACAGAGTGGAAAAGCTTTCTGCTAGGATGTAGACCACAAGAGACGCTAAAGACGAAAATACGATGCTCTCCGGAGCTAAGAGCCGCTCCCGGGCTTCTTTCGGCAGAAGTGGCGCTAAGAGAGCACTGTGAGCAGTACAATCGTCTTTGCGCGAAGAAGCCGCTTCTTCGGCTCCAGGAGCCGGAGAGAGCGGCAGCATTGGGAAGGTGAAGAAGGAAGCTGTACAACACTGGGATTGTGTGCGCAGCTTGCCAACTGATAGAAAACAGTACCTTACCACTTTCCTGATGTTTCCAATCACATGAATATTCGATTGGAAGCTGTTTTGGACAACTTTTCTTTCCATTCATGCCAAACACTTGGCAGACCTCCGTGCAAAGTCCAGAAAATGATGGGAGATGTTTTCTGTGCTCCCGCAGGTTTTCCTTGCCAGACAGAGTGGAAAAGCTTTCTGCTAGGATGTAGACCACAAAAGACGCTAAAGACGAAGGTACGATGCTCTCCGGAGCTAAGAGCCGCTCCCGGGCTTCTTTCGGCAGAATCGGCGCTAAGAGAGCACTGTGAGCGGTACAATCGACTTTGCGCGAAGAAGCCGCTTCTGTGGCTCCGGGAGCCGGAGAGAGCGGCAGCATCGGAAAGGTGAAGAAGGAAGCTGTACAACACTGGGATTGTGTGCGCAGCTTGCCAACTGATAGAAAACAGTACCTTAGACTTTCCTGACATTTCCAATCACATGAATATTCGATTGGAAGCTGTTTTGGACAACTTTTCTTTCCTTCATGCCAAACACTTGGCAGACCTCCGTGCAACGTCCAGAAGACGATGGGAGATGTTTTCTGTGCTCCCGCAGGTTTTCCTTGCCAGACAGAGTGGAAAAGCTTTCTGCTAGGATGTAGACCACAAAAGACGCTAAAGACGAAGGTACAATGCTCTCCGGAGCTAAGAGCCGCTCCCGGGCTTCTTTCGGCATAAGCGGCGCTAAGAGAGCACTGTGAGCGGTACAATCGTCTTTGCGCGAAGAAGCCGCTTCTTCGGCTCCGGGAGCCGGAGAGATCGGCAGCATCGGAAAGGTGAAGAAGGAAGCTGTACAACACTGGGATTGTGTGCGCAGCTTGCCAACTGATAGAAAACAGTACCTTACCACTTTCCTGACGTTTCCAATCACATGAATATTCGATTGGAAGCTGTTTTGGACAACTTTTCTTTCCGTCATGCCAAGCACTTGGCAGACCTCCATGCAACGTCCAGAAGACGATGGGAGATGTTTTCTGTGCTCCCACAGGTTTTCCTTGCCAGACAGAGTGGAAAAGCTTTCTGCTAGGATGTAGACCACAAAAGACGCTAAAGACGAAGGTACGATGCTCTCCGGAGCTAAGAGCCGCTGCCGGGCTTCTTTCGGCAGAATCGGCGCTAAGAGAGCACTGTGAGCGGTACAATCGACTTTGCGCGAAGAAGCCGCTTCTGCGGCTCCGGGAGCTGGAGAGAGCGGCAGCATTGGGAAGGTGAAGAAGGAAGCTGTACAACACTGGGATTGTGTGTGCAGCTTGCCAACAGATAGAAAACAGTACCTTACACTTTCCTGACCTTTCCAATCACATGAATATTCGAGTGGAAGCTGTTTTGGACAACTTTTCTTTCCTTCATGCCAAGCACTTGGCAGACCTCCGTGCAACGTCCAGAACACGATGGGAGATGTTTTCTGTGCTCCCGCAGGTTTTCCTTGCCAGACAGAGTGGAAAAGCTTTCTGCTAGGATGTAGACCACAAAAGACGCTAACGACAAAAGTACGATGCTCTCCAGAGCTAAGAGCCGCTCCCGGGCTTCTTTCGGCAGAAGCGGCGCTAAGAGAGCACTGTGAGCGGTACAATCGTCTTTGCGCGAAGAAACCGCTTCTTCGGCTCCGGGAACCGGAGAGAGCGGCAGCATCGGAAAGGTGAAGAAGGAAGCTGTACTACACTGGGATTGTGTGCGCAGCTTGCCAACTGATAGTAAACAGTACCTTACCACTTTCCTGATATTTCCAATGACATGAATATTCGACTGGAAGCTGTTTTGGACAACTTTTCTTTCCTTCATGCCAAGCACTTGGCAGACCTCCGTGCAACGTCCAGAAGACGATGGGAGATGTTTTCTGTGCTCCCGCAGGTTTTCCTTGCCAGACAGAGTGGAAAAGCTTTCTGCTAGGACGTAGACCACAAAAGACGCTAAAGACGAAGGTACGATGCTCTCCGGAGCTAAGAGCCGCTCCCGGGCTTCTTTCGGCAGAAGCGGCGCTAAGAGAGCACTGTGAGCGGTACAATCGTCTTTGCGCGAAGAAGCCGCTTCTGCGGCTCCGGGAGCCGGAGAGAGCGGCAGCATCGGAAAGGTGAAGAAGGAAGCTGTACAACACTGGGATTGTGTGCGCAGCTTGCCAACTGATAGAAAACAGTACCTTACCACGTTCCTGACATTTCCAATCACATGAATATTCGACTGGAAGATGTTTTGGACAACTTTTCTTTCCTTCATGCCAAACACTTGGCAGACCTCCGTGCAACGTCCAGAAGACGATGGGAGATGTTTTCTGTGCTCCCGCAGGTTTTCCTTGCCAGACAGAGTGGAAAAGCTTTCTGCTAGGATGTAGACCACAAAAGACGCTAAAGACGAATGTACGATGCTCTCCGGAGCTAAGAGCCGCTCCCGGGCTTCTTTCGGCAGAAGCGGCGCTAAGAGAGCACTGTGAGCGGTACAATCGTCTTTGAGCGAAGAAACCGCTTCTTCGGCTCCGGGAGCCGGAGAGAGCGGCAGCATCGGAAAGGTGAAGAAGGAAGCTGTACAACACTGGGATTGTGTGCGCAGCTTGCCAACTGATAGAAAACAGTACCTTACCACTTTTCTGATGTTTCCAATCACATGAATATTCGATTGGAAGCTGTTTTGGACAACTATGCTCTCCTTCATGCCAAGCACTTGGCAGACCTCCGTGCAACGTCCAGAAGACGATGGGAGATGTTTCCTGTGCTCCCACAGGTTTTCCTTGCCAGACAGAGTGGAAAAGCTTTCTGCTAGGATGTAGACCACAAAAGACGCTAAAGACGAAAATACGATGCTCTCCGGAGCTAAGAGCCGCTCCCGGGCTTCTTTCGGCAGAAGTGGCGCTAAGAGACTACTGTGAGCAGTACAATCGTCTTTGCGCGAAGAAGCCGGTTCTTCGGCTCCAGGAGCCGGAGAGAGCGGCAGCATCGGGAAGGTGAAGAAGGAAGCTGTACAACACTGGGATTGTGTGCGCAGCTTGCCAACTGATAGAAAACAGTACCTTACCACTTTCCTGACGTTTCCAATGACATGAATATTCGACTGGAAGCTGTTTTGGACAACTTTTCTTTCCTTCATGCCAAACACTTGGCAGACCTCCGTGCAACGTCCAGAAGACGATGGGAGATGTTTTCTGTGCTCCCGCAGGTTTTCCTTGCCAGACAGAGTGGAAAAGCTTTCTGCTAGGATGTAGACCACAAAAGACGCTAAAGACGAAGGTACGATGCTCTCCGGAGCTAAGAGCCGCTCCCGGGCTTCTTTCGGCAGAAGCGGCGCTAAGAGAGCACTGTGAGCGGTACAATCGTCTTTGCGCGAAGAAGCCGCTTCTGCGGCTCCGGGAGCCGGAGAGAGCGGCAGCATCGGAAAGGTGAAGAAGGAAGCTGTACAACACTGGGATTGTGTGCGCAGCTTGCCAACTGATAGAAAACAGTACCTTACCACTTTCCTGATGTTTCCAATCACATGAATATTCGATTGGAAGCTGTTTTGGACAACTTTTCTTTCCTTCCTGCCAAGCACTTGGCAGACCTCCGTGCAACGTCCAGAAGACGATGGGAGATGTTTTCTGTGCTCCCGCAGGTTTTCCTTGCCAGACAGAGTGGAAAAGCTTTCTGCTAGGATGTAGACCACAAAAGACGCTAAAGACGAAGGTAGGTGCTCTCCGGAGCTAAGAGCCGCTGCCGGGCTTCTTTCGGCAGAAGCGGCGCTAAGAGAGCACTGTAAGCGGTACAATCGTCTTTGCGCGAAGAAGCCGCTTCTTCGGCTCCGGGAGCCGGAGAGAGCGGCAGCATCGGAAAGGTGAAGAAGGAAGCTGTACAACACTGGGATTGTGTGCGCAGCTTGCCAACTGATAGAAAACAGTACCTTACCACTTTCCTGATGTTTCCAATCACATGAATATTCGATTGGAAGCTGTTATGGACAACTTTTCTTTCCATTCATGCCAAACACTTGGCAGACCTCAGTGCAAAGTCCAGAAAACGATGGGAGATATTTTCTGTGCTCCCGCAGGTTTTCCTTGCCAGACAGAGTGGAAAAGCTTTCTGCTAGGATGTAGACCACAAAAGACGCTAAAGATGAAGGTACGATGCTCTCCGGAGCTAAGAGCCGCTCCCGGGCTTCTTTCGGCAGAAGTGGCGCTAAGAGAGCACTGTGAGCGGTACAATCGTCTTTGCGCGAAGAAGCCGCTTCTTCGGCTCCGGGAGCCGGAGAGAGCGGCAGCATCGGAAAGGTGAAGAAGGAAGCTGTACAACACTGGGATTGTGTGCGCAGCTTGCCAACTGATAGAAAACAGTACCTTACCACGTTCCTGACATTTCCAATCACATGAATCTTCGATTGGAAGCTGTTTTGGACAACTTTTCTTTCCTTCATGCCAAACACTTGGCAGACCTCCGTGCAACGTCCAGAAGACGATGGGAGATGTTTTCTGTGCTCCCGCAGGTTTTCCTTGCCAGACAGAGTGGAAAAGCTTTCTGCTAGGATGTAGACCACAAAAGACGCTAAAGACGAAGGTACGATGCTCTCCGGAGCTAAGAGCCGCTCCCGGGCTTCTTTCGGCAGAAGCGGCGCTAAGAGAGCACTGTGAGCGGTACAATCGTCTCTGCGCAAAGAAGCCGCTTCTGCGGCTCCGGGAGCCGGAGAGAGCGGCAGCATCGGAAAGGTGAAGAAGGAAGCTGTACAACACTGGGATTGTGTGCGCAGCTTGCCAACTGATAGAAAACAGTACCTTACCACTTTCCTGACGTTTCCAATCACATGAATATTCGATTGGAAGCTGTTTTTGACAACTTTTCTTTCCGTCATGCCAAACACTTGGCAGACCTCCATGCAACGTCCAGAAGACGATGGGAGATGTTTTCTGTGCTCCCACAGGTTTTCCTTGCCAGACAGAGTGGAAAAGCTTTCTGCTAGGATGTAGACCACAAAAGACGCTAAAGACGAAGGTACGATGCTCTCCGGAGCTAAGAGCCGCTGCCGGGCTTCTTTTGGCAGAAGCGGCGCTAAGAGAGCACTGTGAGCGGTAAAATCGTCTTTGCGCGAAAAAGCCGCTTCTTCGGCTCCGGGAGCCGGAGAGAGCGGCAGCATCGGAAAGGTGAAGAAGGAAGCTGTACAACACTGGGATTGTGTGCGCAGCTTGCCAACTGATAGAAAACAGTACCTTACCACTTTTCTTATGTTTCCAATCACATGAATATTCGATTGGAAGCTGTTTTCGACAACTATTGTCTCCTTCATGCCAAGCACTTGGCAGACCTCCGTGCAACGTCCAGAACACGATGGGAGATGTTTTCTGTGCTCCCACAGGTTTTCCTTGCCAGACAGAGTGGAAAAGCTTTCTGCTAGGATGTAGACCACAAAAGACGATATAGACGAAAATACGATGCTCTCCGGAGCTAAGAGCCGCTCCCGGGCTTCTTTCGGCAGAAGTGGCGCTAAGAGAGCACTGTGAGCGGTACAATCGTCTTTGCGCGAAGAAGCCGCTTCTTCGGCTCCGGGAGCCGGAGAGAGCGGCAGCATCGGAAAGGTGAAGAAGGAAGCTGTACAACACTGGGATTGTGTGCGCAGCTTGCCAACTGTTAGAAAACAGTACCTTACCACTTTCCTAACGTTTCCAATCACATGAATATTCGACTGGAAGCTGTTTTGGACAACTTTTCTTTCCTACATGCCAAACACTAGGCAGACCTCCGTGCAACGTCCAGAAGACGATGGGAGATGTTTTCTGTGCTCCCGCAGGTTTTCCTTGCCAGACAGAGTGGAAAAGATTTCTGCTAGGATGTAGACCACAAAAGACGCTAAAGACGAAGGTACGATGCTCTCCGGAGCTAAGAGCCGCTGCCGGGCTTCTTTCGGCAGAAGCGGCGCTAAGAGAGCACTGTGAGCGGTACAATCGTCTTTGCGCGAAGAAGCCGCTTCTTCGGCTCCGGGAGCCGGAGAGAGCGGCAGCATCGGAAAGGTGAAGAAGGAAGCTGTACAACACTGGGATTGTGTGCGCAGCTTGCCAACTGATAGAAAACAGTACCTTACACTTTCCTGACGTTTCCAATCACATGAATCTTCGATTGGAAGCTGTTTTGGACAACTTTTCTTTCCTTCATGCCAAGCACTTGGCAGAACTCCGTGCAACATCCAGAAGACGATGGGAGATGTTTTCTGTGCTCCCGCAGGTTTTCCTTGCCAGACAGAGTGGAAAAGCTTTCTGCTAGGATGTAGACCACAAAAGACGCTAAAGACGAAAATACGATGCTCTCCGGAGCTAAGAGCCGCTCCCGGGCTTCTTTCGGCAGAAGCGGCGCTAAGAGAGCACTGTGAGCGGTACAATCGTCTTTGCGCGAAGAAGCCGCTTCTTCGGCTCCGGGAGCCGGAGAGAGCGGCAGCATCGGAAAGGTGAAGAAGGAAGCTGTACAACACTGGGATTGTGTGCGCAGCTTGCCAACTGATAGAAAACAGTACCTTACACTTTCCTGACGTTTCCAATCACATGAATATTCGATTGGAAGCTGTTTTGGACAACTTTTCTTTCCTTCATGCCAAGCACTTGGCAGACCTCCGTGCAACGTCCAGAAGACGATGGGAGATGTTTTCTGTGCTCCCGCAGGTTTTCCTTGCCAGACAGAGTGGAAAAGCTTTCTGCTAGGATGTAGACCACAAAAGACGCTAAAGACAAAGGTACGATGCTCTCCAGAGCTAAGAGCCGCTCCCGGGCTTCTTTCGGCAGAAGCGGCGCTAAGAGAGCACTGTGAGCGGTACAATCGTCTTTGCGCGAAGAAGCCGCTTCTTCGGCTCCGGGAGCCGGAGAGAGCGGCAGCATCGGAAAGGTGAAGAAGGAAGCTGTACAACACTGGGATTGTGTGCGCAGCTTGCCAACTGATAGAAAACAGTACCTTACCACTTTCCTGACGTTTCCAATCACATGAATATTCGACTGGAAGCTGTTTTGGACAACTTTTCTTTCTATTCATGCCAAACACTTGGCAGACCTCCGTGCAACGTCTAGAAGACGATGGGAGATGTTTTCTGTGCTCCCACAGGTTTTCCTTGCCAGACAGAGTGGAAAAGCTTTCTGCTAGGACGTAGACCACAAAAGACGCTAAAGAAGAAGGTACGATGCTCTCCGGAGCTAAGAGCCGCTCCCGGGCTTCTTTCGGCAGAAGCGGCGCTAAGAGAGCACTGTGAGCGGTACAATCGTCTTTGCGCGAAGAAACCGCTTCTTCGGTTCCGGGAGCCGGAGAGAGCGGCAGCATCGGAAAGGTGAAGAAGGAAGCTGTACAACACTGGGATTGTGTGCGCAGCTTCCCAACTGATAGAAAACAGTACCTTACACTTTCCTGACGTTTCCAATCACATGAATATTCGACTGGAAGCTGTTTTGGACAACTTTTCTTTCCTTCATGCCAAGCACTTGGCAGACCTCCGTGCAACGTCCAGAAGACGATGGGAGATGTTTTCTGTGCTCCCGCAGGTTTTCCTTGCCAGACAGAGTGGAAAAGCTTTCTGCTAGGACGTAGACCACAAAAGACGCTAAAGACGAAGGTACGATGCTCTCCGGAGCTAAGAGCCGCTCCCGGGCTTCTTTCGGCAGAAGCGGCGCTAAGAGAGCACTGTGAGCGGTACAATCGTCTTTGTGCGAAGAAGCCGCTTCTGCGGCTCCGGGAGCCGGAGAGAGCGGCAGCATCGGAAAGGTGAAGAAGGAAGCTGTACAACACTGGGATTGTGTGCGCAGCTTGCCAACTGATAGAAAACAGTACCTTACACTTTCCTGACGTTTCCAATCACATGAATATTCGAGTGGAAGCTGTTTTGGACAACTTTTCTTTCCTTCATGCCAAGCACTTGGCAGACCTCCGTGCAACGTCCAGAAGACGATGGGAGATGTTTTCTGTGCTCCCACAGGTTTTCCTTGCCAGACAGAGTGGAAAAGCTTTCTGCTAGTATGTAGACCATAAAAGACGCTAAAGACGAAGGTACGATGCTCTCCAGAGCTAAGAGGCGCTCCCGGGCTTCTTTCGGCAGAAGCGGCGCTAAGAGAGCACTGTGAGCGGTACAATCGTCTTTGCGCGAAGAAGCCGCTTCTTCGGCTCCGGGAGCCGGAGAGAGCGGCAGCATCGGAAAGGTGAAGAAGGAAGCTGTACAACACTGGGATTGTGTGCGCAGCTTGCCAACTGATAGAAAACAGTACCTTACCACTTTCCTGACGTTTCCAATCACATGAATATTCGATTGGAAGCTGTTTTGGACAACTATTCTCTCCTTCATGCCAAGCACTTGGCAGACCTCCGTGCAACGTCCAGAACACGATGGGAGATATATTCTGTGCTCCCGCAGGTTTTCCTTGCCAGACAGAGTGGAAAAGCTTTCTGCTAGGATGTAGACCACAAAAGACGCTAAAGACGAAAATACGATGCTCTCCGGAGCTAAGAGCCGCTCCCGGGCTTCTTTCGGCAGAAGTGGCGCTAAGAGAGCAATGTGAGCGGTACAATCGTCTTTGCGCGAAGAAGCCGCTTCTGCGGCTCCGGGAGCCGGAGAGAGCGGCAGCATCGGAAAGGTGAAGAAGGAAGCTGCACAACACTGGGATTGTGTGCGCAGCTTGCCAACTGATAGAAAACAGTACCTTACCACTTTCCTGACGTTTCCAATCACATGAATATTCGACTGGAAGCTGTTTTGGACAACTTTTCTTTCCTTCATGCCAAACACTAGGCAGACCTCCGTGCAACGTCCAGAAGACGATGGGAGATGTTTTCTGTGCTCCCGCAGGTTTTCCTTGCCAGACAGAGTGGAAAAGCTTTCTGCTAGGATGTAGACCACAAAAGACGCTAAAGACGAAGGTACGATGCTCTCCGGAGCTAAGAGCCGCTCCCGGGCTTTTTCAGCAGAAGCGGCGCTAAGAGAGCACTGTGAGCGGTACAATCGTCTTTGCGCGAAGAAGCCGCTTCTTCGGCTCCGGGAGACGGAGAGAGCGGCAGCATCGGAAAGGTGAAGAAGGAAGCTGTACAACACTGGGATTGTGTGCGCAGCTTGCCAACTGATAGAAAACAGTACCTTACACTTTCCTGACGTTTCCAATCACATGAATCTTCGATTGGAAGCTGTTTTGGACAACTTTTCTTTTCTTCATTCCTAACACTTGGCAGACCTCCGTGCAACGTCCAGAAGACGATGGGAGATGTTTTCTGTGCTCCCGCAGGTTTTCCTTGCCAGACAGAGTGGAAAAGCTTTCTGCTAGGATGTAGACCACAAAAGACGCTAAAGACGAAGGTACGATGCTCTCCGGAGCTAAGAGCCGCTCCCGGGCTTCTTTCGGCAGAAGCGGCGCTAAGAGAGCACTGTGAGCGGTACAATCGTCTTTGCGCGAAGACGCCGCTTCTTCGGCTCCGGGAGCCGGAGAGAGCGGCAGCATCGGAAAGGTGAAGAAGGAAGCTGTACAACACTGGGATTGTGTGCGCAGCTTGCCAACTGATAGAAAACAGTACCTTACCACTTTCCTGACGTTTCCAATCACATGAATCTTCGATTGGAAGCTGTTTTGGACAACTTTTCTTTCCTTCATGCCAAGCACTTGGCAGACCTCCGTGCAACGTCAAGAAGACGATGGGAGATGTTTTCTGTGCTCCCGCAGGTTTTCCTTGCCAGACAGAGTGGAAAAGCTTTCTGCTAGGATGTAGACCACAAAAGACGCTAAAGACGAAGGTAGGTGCTCTCCGGAGCTAAGAGCCGCTCCCGGGCTTCTTTCGGCAGAAGCGGCGCTAAGAGAGCACTGTGAGCGGTACAATCATCTTTGCGCGAAGAAGCCGCTTCTTCGGCTCCGGGAGCCGGAGAGAGCGGCAGCATCGGAAAGGTGAAGAAGGAAGCTGTACAACACTGGGATTGTGTGCGCAGCTTGCCAACTGATAGAAAACAGTACCTTACACTTTCCTGACGTTTCCAATCACATGAATCTTCGATTGGAAGCTGTTTTGGACAACTTTTCCTTCCTTCATGCCAAGCACTTGGCAGAACTCCGTGCAACGTCCAGAAGACGATGGGAGATGTTTTCTGTGCTCCCGCAGGTTTTCCTTGCCAGACAGAGTGGAAAAGCTTTCTGCTAGGATGTAGACCACAAAAGACGCTAAAGACGAAAATACGATGCTCTCCGGAGCTAAGAGCCGCTCCCGGCCTTCTTTCGGCAGAAGCGGCGCTAAGAGAGCACTGTGAGCGGTACAATCGTCTTTGCGCGAAGAAGCCGCTTCTTCGGCTCCGGGAGCCGGAGAGAGCGGCAGCATCGGAAAGGTGAAGAAGGAAGCTGTACAACACTGGGATTGTGTGCGCAGCTTGCCAACTGATAGAAAACAGTACCTTACACTTTCCTGATGTTTCCAATCACATGAATATTCGATTGGAAGCTGTTTTGGACAACTTTTCTTTCCTTCATGCCAAGCACTTGGCAGACCTCCGTGCAACGTCCAGAAGACGATGGGAGATGTTTTCTGTGCTCCCGCAGGTTTTCCTTGCCAGACAGAGTGGAAAAGATTTCTGCTAGGATGTAGACCACTAAAGACGCTAAAGACAAAGGTACGATGCTCTCCAGAGCTAAGAGCCGCTCCCGGGCTTCTTTCGGCAGAAGCGGCGCTAAGAGAGCACTGTGAGCGGTACAATCGTCTTTGCGCGAAGAAGCCGCTTCTTCGGCTCCGGGAGCCGGAGAGAGCGGCAGCATCGGAAAGGTGAAGAAGGAAGCTGTACAACACTGGGATTGTGTGCGCAGCTTGCCAACTGATAGAAAACAGTACCTTACCACTTTCCTGACGTTTCCAATCACATGAATATTCGACTGGAAGCTGTTTTGGACAACTTTTCTTTCTATTCATGCCAAACACTTGGCAGACCTCCGTGCAACGTCCAGAAGACGATGGGAGATGTTTTCTGTGCTCCCACAGGTTTTCCTTGCCAGACAGAGTGGAAAAGCTTTCTGCTAGGACGTAGACCACAAAAGACGCTAAAGAAGAAGGTACGATGCTCTCCGGAGCTAAGAGCCGCTCCCGGGCTTCTTTCGGCAGAAGCGGCGCTAAGAGAGCACTGTGAGCGGTACAATCGTCTTTGCGCGAAGAAACCGCTTCTTCGGCTCCGGGAGCCGGAGAGAGCGGCAGCATCGGAAAGGTGAAGAAGGAAGCTGTACAACACTGGGATTGTGTGCGCAGCTTCCCAACTGATAGAAAACAGTACCTTACACTTTCCTGACGTTTCCAATCACATGAATCTTCGATTGGAAGCTGTTTTGGACAACTTTTCTTTCCTTCATGCCAAGCACTTGGCAGACCTCCGTGCAACGTCCAGAAGACGATGGGAGATGTTTTCTGTGCTCCCGCAGGTTTTCCTTGCCAGACAGAGTGGAAAAGCTTTCTGCTAGGACGTAGACCACAAAAGACGCTAAAGACGAAGGTACGATGCTCTCCGGAGCTAAGAGCCGCTGCCGGGCTTCTTTCGGCAGAAGCGGCGCTAAGAGAGCACTGTGAGCGGTACAATCGTCTTTGTGCGAAGAAGCCGCTTCTGCGGCTCCGGGAGCCGGAGAGAGCGGCAGCATCGGAAAGGTGAAGAAGGAAGCTGTACAACACTGGGATTGTGTGCGCAGCTTGCCAACTGATAGAAAACAGTACCTTACACTTTCCTGACGTTTCCAATCACATGAATATTCGAGTGGAAGCTGTTTTGGACAACTTTTCTTTCCTTCATGGCAAGCACTTGGCAGACCTCCGTGCAACGTCCAGAAGACAATGGGAGATGTTTTCTGTGCTCCCGCAGGTTTTCCTTGCCAGACAGAGTGGAAAAGCTTTCTGCTAGTATGTAGACCACAAAAGACGCTAAAGACGAAGGTACGATGCTCTCCTGAGCTAAGAGCCGCTCCCGGGCTTCTTTCGGCAGAAGCGGCGCTAAGAGAGCACTGTGAGCGGTACAATCGTCTTTGCGCGAAGAAGCCGCTTCTTCGGCTCCGGGAGCCGGAGAGAGCGGCAGCATCTGAAAGGTGAAGAAGGAAGCTGTACAACACTTAGATTGTGTGCGCAGCTTGCCAACTGATAGAAAACAGTACCTTACCACTTTCCTGACGTTTCCAATCACATGAATATTCGATTGGAAGCTGTTTTGGACAACTATTCTCTCCTTCATGCCAAGCACTTGGCAGACCTCCGTGCAACGTCCAGAACACGATGGGAGATATTTTCTGTGCTCCCGCAGGTTTTCCTTGCCAGACAGAGTGAAAAAGCTTTCTGCTAGGATGTAGACCACAAAAGACGCTAAAGACGAAAATACGATGCTCTCCGGAGCTAAGAGCCGCTCCCGGGCTTCTTTCGGCAGAAGTGGCGCTAAGAGAGCAATGTGAGCGGTACAATCGTCTTTGCACGAAGAAGCCGCTTCTGCGGCTCCGGGAGCCGGAGAGAGCGGCAGCATCGGAAAGGTGAAGAAGGAAGCTGTACAACACTGGGATTGTGTGCGCAGCTTCCCAACTGATAGAAAACAGTACCTTACACTTTCCTGACGTTTCCAATCACATGAATATTCGACTGGAAGCTGTTTTGGACAACTTTTCTTTCCTTCATGCCAAGCACTTGGCAGACCTCCGTGCAACGTCCAGAAGACGATGGGAGATGTTTTCTGTGCTCCCACAGGTTTTCCTTGCCAGACAGAGTGGAAAAGCTTTCTGCTAGGACGTAGACCACAAAAGACGCTAAAGACGAAGGTACGATGCTCTCCGGAGCTAAGAGCCGCTCCCGGGCTTCTTTCGGCAGAAGCGGCGCTAAGAGAGCACTGTGAGCGGTACAATCGTCTTTGTGCGAAGAAGCCGCTTCTGCGGCTCCGGGAGCCGGAGAGAGCGGCAGCATCGGAAAGGTGAAGAAGGAAGCTGTACAACACTGGGATTGTGTGCGCAGCTTCCCAACTGATAGAAAACAGTACCTTACACTTTCCTGACGTTTCCAATCACATGAATATTCGACTGGAAGCTGTTTTGGACAACTTTTCTTTCCTTCATGCCAAGCACTTGGCAGACCTCCGTGCAACGTCTAGAAGACGATGGGAGATGTTTTCTGTGCTCCCGCAGGTTTTCCTTGCCAGACAGAGTGGAAAAGCTTTCTGCTAGGACGTAGACCACAAAAGACGCTAAAGACGAAGGTACGATGCTCTCCGGAGCTAAGAGCCGCTCCCGGGCTTCTTTCGGCAGAAGCGGCGCTAAGAGAGCACTGTGAGCGGTACAATCGTCTTTGTGCGAAGAAGCCGCTTCTGCGGCTCCGGGAGCCGGAGAGAGCGGCAGCATCGGAAAGGTGAAGAAGGAAGCTGTACAACACTGGGATTGTGTGCGCAGCTTCCCAACTGATAGAAAACAGTACCTTACACTTTCCTGACGTTTCCAATCACATGAATATTCGATTGGAAGCTGTTTTGGACAACTATTCTCTCCTTCATGCCAAGCACTTGGCAGACCTCCGTGCAACGTCCAGAACACGATGGGAGATATTTTCTGTGCTCCCGCAGGTTTTCCTTGCCAGACAGAGTGGAAAAGCTTTCTGCTAGGATGTAGACCACAAAAGACGCTAAAGACGAAAATACGATGCTCTCCGGAGCTAAGAGCCGCTCCCGGCCTTCTTTCGGCAGAAGTGGCGCTAAGAGAGCAATGTGAGCGGTACAATCGTCTTTGCGCAAAGAAGCCGCTTCTGCGGCTCCGGGAGCCGGAGAGAGCGGCAGCATCGGAAAGGTGAAGAAGGAAGCTGTACAACACTGGGATTGTGTGCGCAGCTTGCCAACTGATAGAAAACAGTACCTTACCACTTTCCTGACGTTTCCAATCACATGAATATTCGACTGGAAGCTGTTTTGGACAACTTTTCTTTCCTTCATGCCAAACACTAGGCAGACCTCCGTGCAACGTCCAGAAGACGATGGGAGATGTTTTCTGTGCTCCCGCAGGTTTTCCTTGCCAGACAGAGTGGAAAAGCTTTCTGCTAGGATGTAGACCACAAAAGACGCTAAAGATGAAGGTACGATGCTCTCCGGAGCTAAGAGCCGCTGCCGGGCTTTTTCAGCAGAAGCGGCGCTAAGAGAGCACTGTGAGCGGTACAATCGTCTTTGCGCGAAGAAGCCGCTTCTTCGGCTCCGGGAGACGGAGAGAGCGGCAGCATCGGAAAGGTGAAGAAGGAAGCTGTACAACACTGGGATTGTGTGCGCAGCTTGCCAACTGATAGAAAACAGTACCTTACACTTTCCTGACGTTTCCAATCACATGAATCTTCGATTGGAAGCTGTTTTGGACAACTTTTCTTTTCTTCATTCCTAACACTTGGCAGTCCTCCGTGCAACGTCCAGAAGACGATGGGAGATGTTTTCTGTGCTCCCGCAGGTTTTCCTTGCCAGACAGAGTGGAAAAGCTTTCTGCTAGGATGTAGACCACAAAAGACGCTAAAGACGAAGGAACGATGCTCTCCGGAGCTAAGAGCCGCTCCCGGGCTTCTTTCGGCAGAAGCGGCGCTAAGAGAGCACTGTGAGCGGTACAATCGTCTTTGCGCGAAGAAGCCGCTTCTTCGGCTCCGGGAGCCGGAGAGAGCGGCAGCATCGGAAAGGTGAAGAAGGAAGCTGTACAACACTGGGATTGTGTGCGCAGCTTGCCAACTGATAGAAAACAGTACCTTACACTTTCCTGATGTTTCCAATCACATGAATCTTCGATTGGAAGCTGTTTTGGACAACTTTTCTTTCCTTCATGCCAAGCACTTGGCAGACCTCCGTGCAACGTCAAGAAGACGATGGGAGATGTTTTCTGTGCTCCCGCAGGTTTTCCTTGCCAGACAGAGTGGAAAAGCTTTCTGCTAGGATGTAGACCACAAAAGACGCTAAAGACGAAGGTAGGTGCTCTCCGGAGCTAAGAGCCGCTCCCGGGCTTCTTTCGGCAGAAGCGGCGCTAAGAGAGCACTGTGAGCGGTACAATCATCTTTGCGCGAAGAAGCCGCTTCTTCGGCTCCGGGAGCCGGAGAGAGCGGCAGCATCGGAAAGGTGAAGAAGGAAGCTGTACAACACTGGGATTGTGTGCGCAGCTTGCCAACTGATAGAAAACAGTACCTTACACTTTCCTGACGTTTCCAATCACATGAATCTTCGATTGGAAGCTGTTTTGGACAACTTTTCTTTCCTTCATGCCAAGCACTTGGCAGAACTCCGTGCAACGTCCAGAAGACGATGGGAGATGTTTTCTGTGCTCCCGCAGGTTTTCCTTGCCAGACAGAGTGGAAAAGCTTTCTGCTAGGATGTAGACCACAAAAGACGCTAAAGACGAAAATACGATGCTCTCCGGAGCTAAGAGCCGCTCCCGGCCTTCTTTCGGCAGAAGCGGCGCTAAGAGAGCACTGTGAGCGGTACAATCGTCTTTGCGCGAAGAAGCCGCTTCTTCGGCTCCGGGAGCCGGAGAGAGCGGCAGCATCGGAAAGGTGAAGAAGGAAGCTGTACAACACTGGGATTGTGTGCGCAGCTTGCCAACTGATAGAAAACAGTACCTTACACTTTCCTGATGTTTCCAATCACATGAATATTCGATTGGAAGCTGTTTTGGACAACTTTTCTTTCCTTCATGCCAAGCACTTGGCAGACCTCCGTGCAACGTCCAGAAGACGATGGGAGATGTTTTCTGTGCTCCCGCAGGTTTTCCTTGCCAGACAGAGTGGAAAAGATTTCTGCTAGGACGTAGACCACAAAAGACGCTAAAGACGAAGGTACGATGCTCTCCGGAGCTAAGAGCCGCTCCCGGGCTTCTTTCGGCAGAAGCGGCGCTAAGAGAGCACTGTGAGCGGTACAATCGTCTTTGTGCGAAGAAGCCGCTTCTGCGGCTCCGGGAGCCGGAGAGAGCGGCAGCAACGGAAAGGTGAAGAAGGAAGCTGTACAACACTGGGATTGTGTGCGCAGCTTGCCAACTGATAGAAAACAGTACCTTACACTTTCCTGATGTTTCCAATCACATGAATATTCGAGTGGAAGCTGTTTTGGACAACTTTTCTTTCCTTCATGCCAAGCACTTGGCAGACCTCCGTGCAACGTCCAGAAGACGATGGGAGATGTTTTCTGTGCTCCCACAGGTTTTCCTTGCCAGACAGAGTGGAAAAGCTTTCTGCTAGTATGTAGACCACAAAAGACGCTAAAGACGAAGGTACGATGCTCTCCAGAGCTAAGAGCCGCTCCCGGGCTTCTTTCGGCAGAAGCGGCGCTAAGAGAGCACTGTGAGCGGTACAATCGTCTTTGCGCGAAGAAACCGCTTCTTCGGCTCCGGGAGCCGGAGAGAGCGGCAGCATCGGAAAGGTGAAGAAGGAAGCTGTACAACACTGGGATTGTGTGCGCAGCTTCCCAACTGATAGAAAACAGTACCTTACACTTTCCTGATGTTTCCAATCACATGAATCTTCGATTGGAAGCTGTTTTGGACAACTTTTCTTTCCTTCATGCCAAGCACTTGGCAGACCTCCGTGCAACGTCCAGAAGACGATGGGAGATGTTTTCTGTGCTCCCGCAGGTTTTCCTTGCCAGACAGAGTGGAAAAGCTTTCTGCTAGGACGTAGACCACAAAAGACGCTAAAGACGAAGGTACGATGCTCTCCGGAGCTAAGAGCCGCTCCCGGGCTTCTTTCGGCAGAAGCGGCGCTAAGAGAGCACTGTGAGCGGTACAATCGTCTTTGTGCGAAGAAGCCGCTTCTGCGGCTCCGGGAGCCGGAGAGAGCGGCAGCATCGGAAAGGTGAAGAAGGAAGCTGTACAACACTGGGATTGTGTGCGCAGCTTGCCAACTGATAGAAAACAGTACCTTACACTTTCCTGACGTTTCCAATCACATGAATATTCGAGTGGAAGCTGTTTTGGACAACTTTTCTTTCCTTCATGCCAAGCACTTGGCAGACCTCCGTGCAACGTCCAGAAGACGATGGGAGATGTTTTCTGTGCTCCCGCAGGTTTTCCTTGCCAGACAGAGTGGAAAAGCTTTCTGCTAGTATGTAGACCACAAAAGACGCTAAAGACGAAGGTACGATGCTCTCCAGAGCTAAGAGCCGCTCCCGGGCTTCTTTCGGCAGAAGTGGCGCTAAGAGAGCACTGTGAGCGGTACAATCGTCTTTGCGCGAAGAAGCCGCTTCTTCGGCTCCGGGAGCCGGAGAGAGCGGCAGCATCTGAAAGGTGAAGAAGGAAGCTGTACAACACTTAGATTGTGTGCGCAGCTTGCCAACTGATAGAAAACAGTACCTTACCACTTTCCTGACGTTTCCAATCACATGAATATTCGATTGGAAGCTGTTTTGGACAACTATTCTCTCCTTCATGCCAAGCACTTGGCAGACCTCCGTGCAACGTCCAGAACACGATGGGAGATATTTTCTGTGCTCCCGCAGGTTTTCCTTGCCAGACAGAGTGGAAAAGCTTTCTGCTAGGATGTAGACCACAAAAGACGCTAAAGACGAAATTACGATGCTCTCCGGAGCTAAGAGCCGCTCCCGGGCTTCTTTCGGCAGAAGTGGCGCTAAGAGAGCAATGTGAGCGGTACAATCGTCTTTGCGCGAAGAAGCCGCTTCTGCGGCTCCGGGAGCCGGAGAGAGCGGCAGCATCGGAAAGGTGAAGAAGGAAGCTGTACAACACTGGGATTGTGTGCGCAGCTTCCCAACTGATAGAAAACAGTACCTTACACTTTCCTGACGTTTCCAATCACATGAATATTCGACTGGAAGCTGTTTTGGACAACTTTTCTTTCCTTCATGCCAAGCACTTGGCAGACCTCAGTGCAACGTCCAGAAGACGATGGGAGATGTTTTCTGTGCTCCCGCAGGTTTTCCTTGCCAGACAGAGTGGAAAAGCTTTCTGCTAGGACGTAGACCACAAAAGACGCTAAAGACGAAGGTACGATGCTCTCCGGAGCTAAGAGCCGCTCCCGGGCTTCTTTCGGCAGAAGCGGCGCTAAGAGAGCACTGTGAGCGGTACAATCGTCTTTGTGCGAAGAAGCCGCTTCTGCGGCTCCGGGAGCCGGAGAGAGCGGCAGCATCGGAAAGGTGAAGAAGGAAGCTGTACAACACTGGGATTGTGTGCGCAGCTTGCCAACTGATAGAAAACAGTACCTTACACTTTCCTGACGTTTCCAATCACATGAATATTCGATTGGAAGCTGTTTTGGACAACTATTCTCTCCTTCATGCCAAGCACTTGGCAGACCTCCGTGCAACGTCCAGAAGACGATGGGAGATATTTTCTGTGCTCCCGCAGGTTTTCCTTGCCAGACAGAGTGGAAAAGCTTTCTGCTAGGATGTAGACCACAAAAGACGCTAAAGACGAAAATACGATGCTCTCCGGAGCTAAGAGCCGCTCCCGGGTTTCTTTCGGCAGAAGTGGCGCTAAGAGAGCAATGTGAGCGGTACAATCGTCTTTGCGCGAAGAAGCCGCTTCTGCAGCTCCGGGAGCCGGAGAGAGCGGCAGCATCGGAAAGGTGAAGAAGGAAGCTGTACAACACTGGGATTGTGTGCGCAGCTTGCCAACTGATAGAAAACAGTACCTTACCACTTTCCTGACGTTTCCAATCACATGAATATTCGACTGGAAGCTGTTTTGGACAACATTTCTTTCCTTCATGCCAAACACTAGGCAGACCTCCGTGCAACGTCCAGAAGACGATGGGAGATGTTTTCTGTGCTCCCGCAGGTTTTCCTTGCCAGACAGAGTGGAAAAGCTTTCTGCTAGGATGTAGACCACAAAAGACGCTAAAGATGAAGGTACGATGCTCTCCGGAGCTTAGAGCCGCTCCCGGGCTTCTTTCGGCAGAAGCGGCGCTAAGAGAGCACTGTGAGCGGTACAATCGTCTTTGCGCGAAGAAGCCGCTTCTTCGGCTCCGGGAGCCGGAGAGAGCGGCAGCATCGGAAAGGTGAAGAAGGAAGCTGTACAACACTGGGATTGTGTGCGCAGCTTGCCAACTGATAGAAAACAGTACCTTACACTTTCCTGACGTTTCCAATCACATGAATCTTCGATTGGAAGCTGTTTTGGACAACTTTTCTTTTCTTCATTCCTAACACTTGGCAGACCTCCGTGCAACGTCCAGAAGACGATGGGAGATGTTTTCTGTGCTCCCGCAGGTTTTCCTTGCCAGACAGAGTGGAAAAGCTTTCTGCTAGGATGTAGACCACAAAAGACGCTAAAGACGAAGGTACGATGCTCTCCGGAGCTAAGAGCCGCTCCCGGGCTTCTTTCGGCAGAAGCGGCGCTAAGAGAGCACTGTGAGCGGTACAATCGTCTTTGCGCGAAGAAGCCGCTTCTTCGGCTCCGGGAGCCGGAGAGAGCGGCAGCATCGGAAAGGTGAAGAAGGAAGCTGTACAACACTGGGATTGTGTGCGCAGCTTGCCAACTGATAGAAAACAGTACCTTACACTTTCCTGACGTTTCCAATCACATGAATCTTCGATTGGAAGCTGTTTTGGACAACTTTTCTTTCCTTCATGCCAAACACTTGGCAGACCTCCGTGCAACGTCCAGAAGACGATGGGAGATGTTTTCTGTGCTCCCGCAGGTTTTCCTTGCCAGACAGAGTGGAAAAGCTTTCTGCTAGGATGTAGACCACAAAAGACGCTAAAGACGAAGGTAGGTGCTCTCCGGAGCTAAGAGCCGCTCCCGGGCTTCTTTCGGCAGAAGCGGCGCTAAGAGAGCACTGTGAGCGGTACAATCATCTTTGCGCGAAGAAGCCGCTTCTTCGGCTCCGGGAGCCGGAGAGAGCGGCAGCATCGGAAAGGTGAAGAAGGAAGCTGTACAACACTGGGATTGTGTGCGCAGCTTGCCAACTGATAGAAAACAGTACCTTACACTTTCCTGACGTTTCCAATCACATGAATCTTCGATTGGAAGCTGTTTTGGACAACTTTTCTTTCCTTCATGCCAAGCACTTGGCAGAACTCCGTGCAACGTCCAGAAGACGATGGGAGATGTTTTCTGTGCTCCCGCAGGTTTTCCTTGCCAGACAGAGTGGAAAAGCTTTCTGCTAGGATGTAGACCACAAAAGACGCTAAAGACGAAAATACGATGCTCTCCGGAGCTAAGAGCCGCTCCCGGCCTTCTTTCGGCAGAAGCGGCGCTAAGAGAGCACTGTGAGCGGTACAATCGTCTTTGCGCGAAGAAGCCGCTTCTTCGGCTCCGGGAGCCGGAGAGAGCGGCAGCATCGGAAAGGTGAAGAAGGAAGCTGTACAACACTGGGATTGTGTGCGCAGCTTGCCAACTGATAGAAAACAGTACCTTACACTTTCCTGACGTTTCCAATCACATGAATATTCGATTGGAAGCTGTTTTGGACAACTTTTCTTTCCTTCATGCCAAGCACTTGGCAGACCTCCGTGCAACGTCCAGAAGACGATGGGAGATGTTTTCTGTGCTCCCGCAGGTTTTCCTTGCCAGACAGAGTGGAAAAGCTTTCTCCTAGGACGTAGACCACAAAAGACGCTAAAGACGAAGGTACGATGCTCTCCGGAGCTAAGAGCCGCTCCCGGGCTTCTTTCGGCAGAAGCGGCGCTAAGAGAGCACTGTGAGCGGTACAATCGTCTTTGTGCGAAGAAGCCGCTTCTGCGGCTCCGGGAGCCGGAGAGAGCGGCAGCATCGGAAAGGTGAAGAAGGAAGCTGTACAACACTGGGATTGTGTGCGCAGCTTGCCAACTGATAGAAAACAGTACCTTACACTTTCCTGACGTTTCCAATCACATGAATATTCGAGTGGAAGCTGTTTTGGACAACTTTTCTTTCCTTCATGCCAAGCACTTTGCAGACCTCCGTGCAACGTCCAGAAGACGATGGGAGATGTTTTCTGTGCTCCCACAGGTTTTCCTTGCCAGACAGAGTGGAAAAGCTTTCTGCTAGTATGTAGACCACAAAAGACGCTAAAGACGAAGGTACGATGCTCTCCAGAGCTAAGAGCCGCTCCCGGGCTTCTTTCGGCAGAAGCGGCGCTAAGAGAGCACTGTGAGCGGTACAATCGTCTTTGCGCGAAGAAGCCGCTTCTTCGGCTCCGGGAGCCGGAGAGAGCGGCAGCATCTGAAAGGTGAAGAAGGAAGCTGTACAACACTTAGATTGTGTGCGCAGCTTGCCAACTGATAGAAAACAGTACCTTACCACTTTCCTGACGTTTCCAATCACATGAATATTCGATTGGAAGCTGTTTTGGACAACTATTCTCTCCTTCATGCCAAGCACTTGGCAGACCTCCGTGCAACGTCCAGAACACGATGGGAGATATTTTCTGTGCTCCCGCAGGTTTTCCTTGCCAGACAGAGTGGAAAAGCTTTCTGCTAGGATGTAGACCACAAAAGACGCTAAAGACGAAAATACGATGCTCTCCAGAGCTAAGAGCCGCTCCCGGGCTTCTTTCGGCAGAAGTGGCGCTAAGAGAGCAATGTGAGCGGTACAATCGTCTTTGCGCGAAGAAGCTGCTTCTGCGGCTCCGGGAGCCGGAGAGAGCGGCAGCATCGGAAAGGTGAAGAAGGAAGCTGTACAACACTGGGATTGTGTGCGCAGCTTGCCAACTGATAGAAAACAGTACCTTACCACTTTCCTGACGTTTCCAATCACATGAATATTCGACTGGAAGCTGTTTTGGACAACTTTTCTTTCCTTCATGCCAAACACTAGGCAGACCTCCGTGCAACGTCCAGAAGACGATGGGAGATGTTTTCTGTGCTCCCGCAGGTTTTCCTTGCCAGACAGAGTGGAAAAGCTTTCTGCTAGGATGTAGACCACAAAAGACGCTAAAGACGAAGGTACGATGCTCTCCGGAGCTAAGAGCCGCTCCCGGGCTTTTTCAGCAGAAGCGGCGCTAAGAGAGCACTGTGAGCGGTACAATCGTCTTTGCGCGAAGAAGCCGCTTCTTCGGCTCCGGGAGACGGAGAGAGCGGCAGCATCGGAAAGGTGAAGAAGGAAGCTGTACAACACTGGGATTGTGTGCGCAGCTTGCCAACTGATAGAAAACAGTACCTTACACTTTCCTGACGTTTCCAATCACATGAATCTTCGATTGGAAGCTGTTTTGTACAACTTTTCTTTTCTTCATTCCTAACACTTGGCAGACCTCCGTGCAACGTCCAGAAGACGATGGGAGATGTTTTCTGTGCTCCCGCAGGTTTTCCTTGCCAGACAGAGTGGAAAAGCTTTCTGCTAGGATGTAGACCACAAAAGACGCTAAAGACGAAGGTACGATGCTCTCCGGAGCTAAGAGCCGCTGCCGGGCTTCTTTCGGCAGAAGCGGCGCTAAGAGAGCACTGTGAGCGGTACAATAGTCTTTGTGCGAAGAAGCCGCTTCTGCGGCTCCGGGAGCCGGAGAGAGCGGCAGCATCGGAAAGGTGAAGAAGGAAGCTGTACAACACTGGGATTGTGTGCGCAGCTTGCCAACTGATAGAAAACAGTACCTTACACTTTCCTGACGTTTCCAATCACATGAATATTCGAGTGGAAGCTGTTTTGGACAACTTTTCTTTCCTTCATGCCAAGCACTTGGCAGACCTCCGTGCAACGTCCAGAAGACGATGGGAGATGTTTTCTGTGCTCCCACAGGTTTTCCTTGCCAGACAGAGTGGAAAAGCTTTCTGCTAGGATGTAGACCACAAAAGACGCTAAAGACGAAGGTACGATGCTCTCCGGAGCTAAGAGCCGCTCCCGGGCTTTTTCAGCAGAAGCGGCGCTAAGAGAGCACTGTGAGCGGTACAATCGTCTTTGCGCGAAGAAGCCGCTTCTTCGGCTCCGGGAGCCGGAGAGAGCGGCAGCATCGGAAAGGTGAAGAAGGAAGCTGTACAACACTGGGATTGTGTGCGCAGCTTGCCAACTGATAGAAAACAGTACCTTACCACTTTCGTGACGTTTCCAATCACATGAATCTTCGATTGGAAGCTGTTTTGGACAACTTTTCTTTCCTTCATGCCAAGCACTTGGCAGACCTCCGTGCAACGTCAAGAAGACGATGGGAGATGTTTTCTGTGCTCCCGCAGGTTTTCCTTGCCAGACAGAGTGGAAAAGCTTTCTGCTAGGATGTAGACCACAAAAGACGCTAAAGACGAACGTAGGTGCTCTCCGGAGCTAAGAGCCGCTCCCGGGCTTCTTTCGGCAGAAGCGGCGCTAAGAGAGCACTGTGAGCGGTACAATCATCTTTGCGCGAAGAAGCCGCTTCTTCGGCTCCGGGAGCCGGAGAGAGCGGCAGCATCGGAAAGGTGAAGAAGGAAGCTGTACAACACTGGGATTGTGTGCGCAGCTTGCCAACTGATAGAAAACAGTACCTTACACTTTCCTGACGTTTCCAATCACATGAATATTCGATTGGAAGCTGTTTTGGACAACTTTTCTTTCCTTCATGCCAAGCACTAGGCAGAACTCCGTGCAACGTCAAGAAGACGATGGGAGATGTTTTCTGTGCTCCCGCAGGTTTTCCTTGCCAGACAGAGTGGAAAAGCTTTCTGCTAGGATGTAGACCACAAAAGACGCTAAAGACGAAAATACGATGCTCTCCGGAGCTAAGAGCCGCTCCCGGCCTTCTTTCGGCAGAAGCGGCGCTAAGAGAGCACTGTGAGCGGTACAATCGTCTTTGCGCGAAGAAGCCGCTTCTTCGGCTCCGGGAGCCGGAGAGAGCGGCAGCATCGGAAAGGTGAAGAAGGAAGCTGTACAACACTGGGATTGTGTGCGCAGCTTGCCAACTGATAGAAAACAGTACCTTACACTTTCCTGATGTTTCCAATCACATGAATATTCGATTGGAAGCTGTTTTGGACAACTTTTCTTTCCTTCATGCCAAGCACTTGGCAGACCTCCGTGCAACGTCCAGAAGACGATGGGAGATGTTTTCTGTGCTCCCGCAGGTTTTCCTTGCCAGACAGAGTGGAAAAGATTTCTGCTAGGATGTAGACCACAAAAGACGCTAAAGACAAAGGTACGATGCTCTCCAGAGCTAAGAGCCGCTCCCGGGCTTCTTTCGGCAGAAGCGGCGCTAAGAGAGCACTGTGAGTGGTACAATCGTCTTTGCGCGAAGAAGCCGCTTCTTCGGCTCCGGGAGCCGGAGAGAGCGGCAGCATCGGAAAGGTGAAGAAGGAAGCTGTACAACACTGGGATTGTGTGCGCAGCTTGCCAACTGATAGAAAACAGTACCTTACCACTTTCCTGACGTTTCCAATCACATGAATATTCGACTGGAAGCTGTTTTGGACAACTTTTCTTTCTATTCATGCCAAACACTTGGCAGACCTCCGTGCAACGTCCAGAAGACCATGGGAGATGTTTTCTGTGCTCCCACAGGTTTTCCTTGCCAGACAGAGTGGAAAAGCTTTCTGCTAGGACGTAGACCACAAAAGACGCTAAAGAAGAAGGTACGATGCTCTCCGGAGCTAAGAGCCGCTCCCGGGCTTCTTTCGGCAGAAGCGGCGCTAAGAGAGCACTGTGAGCGGTACAATCGTCTTTGCGCGAAGAAACCGCTTCTTCGGCTCCGGGAGCCGGAGAGAGCGGCAGCATCGGAAAGGTGAAGAAGGAAGCTGTACAACACTGGGATTGTGTGCGCAGCTTCCCAACTTATAGAAAACAGTACCTTACACTTTCCTGACGTTTCCAATCACATGAATATTCGACTGGAAGCTGTTTTGGACAACTTTTCTTTCCTTCATGCCAAACACTTGGCAGACCTCCGTGCAACGTCCAGAAGACGATGGGAGATGTTTTCTGTGCTCCCGCAGGTTTTCCTTGCCAGACAGAGTGGAAAAGCTTTCTGCTAGGACGTAGACCACAAAAGACGCTAAAGACGAAGGTACGATGCTCTCCGGAGCTAAGAGCCGCTCCCGGCCTTCTTTCGGCAGAAGCGGCGCTAAGAGAGCACTGTGAGCGGTACAATCGTCTTTGTGCGAAGAAGCCGCTTCTGCGGCTCCGGGAGCCGGAGAGAGCGGCAGCATCGGAAAGGTGAAGAAGGAAGCTGTACAACACTGGGATTGTGTGCGCAGCTTGCCAACTGATAGAAAACAGTACCTTACACTTTCCTGACGTTTCCAATCACATGAATATTCGAGTGGAAGCTGTTTTGGACAACTTTTCTTTCCTTCATGCCAAGCACTTGGCAGACCTCCGTGCAACGTCCAGAAGACGATGGGAGATGTTTTCTGTGCTCCCACAGGTTTTCCTTGCCAGACAGAGTGGAAAAGCTTTCTGCTAGTATGTAGACCACAAAAGACGCTAAAGACGAAGGTACGATGCTCTCCAGAGCTAAGAGCCGCTCCCGGGCTTCTTTCGGCAGAAGCGGCGCTAAGAGAGCACTGTGAGCGGTACAATCGTCTTTGCGCGAAGAAGCCGCTTCTTCGGCTCCGGGAGCCGGAGAGAGCGGCAGCATCTGAAAGGTGAAGAAGGAAGCTGTACAACACTTAGATTGTGTGCGCAGCTTGCCAACTGATAGAAAACAGTACCTTACCACTTTCCTGACGTTTCCAATCACATGAATATTCGATTGGAAGCTGTTTTGGACAACTATTCTCTCCTTCATGCCAAGCACATGGCAGACCTCCGTGCAACGTCCAGAACACGATGGGAGATATTTTCTGTGCTCCCGCAGGTTTTCCTTGCCAGACAGAGTGGAAAAGCTTTCTGCTAGGATGTAGACCACAAAAGACGCTAAAGACGAAAATACGATGCTCTCCGGAGCTAAGAGCCGCTCCCGGGCTTCTTTCGGCAGAAGTGGCGCTAAGAGAGCAATGTGAGCGGTACAATCGTCTTTGCGCGAAGAAGCCGCTTCTGCGGCTCCGGGAGCCGGAGAGAGCGGCAGCATCGGAAAGGTGAAGAAGGAAGCTGTACAACACTGGGATTGTGTGCGCAGCTTCCCAACTGATAGAAAACAGTACCTTACACTTTCCTGACGTTTCCAATCACATGAATCTTCGATTGGAAGCTGTTTTGGACAACTTTTCTTTTCTTCATTCCTAACACTTGGCAGACCTCCGTGCAACGTCCAGAAGACGATGGGAGATGTTTTCTGTGCTCCCGCAGGTTTTTCTTGCCAGACAGAGTGGAAAAGCTTTCTGCTAGGATGTAGACCACAAAAGACGCTAAAGACGAAGGTACGATGCTCTCCGGAGCTAAGAGCCGCTCCCGGCCTTCTTTCGGCAGAAGCGGCGCTAAGAGAGCACTGTGAGCGGTACAATCGTCTTTGCGCGAAGAAGCCGCTTCTTCGGCTCCGGGAGCCGGAGAGAGCGGCAGCATCGGAAAGGTGAAGAAGGAAGCTGTACAACACTGGGATTGTGTGCGCAGCTTGCCAACTGATAGAAAACAGTACCTTACACTTTCCTGACGTTTCCAATCACATGAATATTCGATTGGAAGCTGTTTTGGACAACTTTTCTTTCCTTCATGCCAAGCACTTGGCAGACCTCCGTGCAACGTCAAGAAGACGATGGGAGATGTTTTCTGTGCTCCCGCAGGTTTTCCTTGCCAGACAGAGTGGAAAAGCTTTCTGCTAGGATATAGACCACAAAAGACGCTAAAGACGAAGGTAGGTGCTCTCCGGAGCTAAGAGCCGCTGCCGGGCTTCTTTCGGCAGAAGCGGCGCTAAGAGAGCACTGTGAGCGGTACAATCATCTTTGCGCGAAGAAGCCGCTTCTTCGGCTCCGGGAGCCGGAGAGAGCGGCAGCATCGGAAAGGTGAAGAAGGAAGCTGTACAACACTGGGATTGTGTGCGCAGCTTGCCAACTGATAGAAAACAGTACCTTACCACTTTCCTGACGTTTCCAATCACATGAATATTCGATTGGAAGCTGTTTTGGACAACTATTCTCTCCTTCATGCCAAGCACTTGGCAGACCTCCGTGCAACGTCCAGAACACGATGGGAGATATTTTCTGTGCTCCCGCAGGTTTTCCTTGCCAGACAGAGTGGAAAAGCTTTCTGCTAGGATGTAGACCACAAAAGACGCTAAAGACGAAAATACGATGCTCTCCGGAGCTAAGAGCCGCTCCCGGGCTTCTTTCGGCAGAAGTGACGCTAAGAGAGCAATGTGAGCGGTACAATCGTCTTTGCGCGAAGAAGCCGCTTCTGCGGCTCCGGGAGCCGGAGAGAGCGGCAGCATCGGAAAGGTGAAGAAGGAAGCTGTACAACACTGGGATTGTGTGCGCAGCTTGCCAACTGATAGAAAACAGTACCTTACCACTTTCCTGACGTTTCCAATCACATGAATATTCGACTGGAAGCTGTTTTGGACAACTTTTCTTTCCTTCATGCCAAACACTAGGCAGACCTCCGTGCAACGTCCAGAAGACGATGGGAGATGTTTTCTGTGCTCCCGCAGGTTTTCCTTGCCAGACAGAGTGGAAAAGCTTTCTGCTAGGATGTAGACCACAAAAGACGCTAAAGACGAAGGTACGATGCTCTCCGGAGCTAAGAGCCGCTCCCGGGCTTTTTCAGCAGAAGCGGCGCTAAGAGAGCACTGTGAGCGGTACAATCGTCTTTGCGCGAAGAAGCCGCTTCTTCGGCTCCGGGAGACGGAGAGAGCGGCAGCATCGGAAAGGTGAAGAAGGAAGCTGTACAACACTGGGATTGTGTGCGCAGCTTGCCAACTGATAGAAAACAGTACCTTACACTTTCCTGACGTTTCCAATCACATGAATCTTCGACTGGAAGCTGTTTTGGACAACTTTTCTTTCCTTCATTCCTAACACTTGGCAGACCTCCGTGCAACGTCCAGAAGACGATGGGAGATGTTTTCTGTGCTCCCGCAGGTTTTCCTTGCCAGACAGAGTGGAAAAGCTTTCTGCTAGGATGTAGACCACAAAAGACGCTAAAGACGAAAATACGATGCTCTCCGGAGCTAAGAGCCGCTCCCGGCCTTCTTTCGGCAGAAGCGGCGCTAAGAGAGCACTGTGAGCGGTACAATCGTCTTTGCGCGAAGAAGCCGCTTCTTCGGCTCCGGGAGCCGGAGAGAGCGGCAGCATCGGAAAGGTGAAGAAGGAAGCTGTACAACACTGGGATTGTGTGCGCAGCTTGCCAACTGATAGAAAACAGTACCTTACCACTTTCCTGACGTTTCCAATCACATGAATATTCGATTGGAAGCTGTTTTGGACAACTATTCTCTCCTTCATGCCAAGCACTTGGCAGACCTCCGTGCAACGTCCAGAACACGATGGGAGATATTTTCTGTGCTCCCGCAGGTTTTCCTTGCCAGACAGAGTGGAAAAGCTTTCTGCTAGGATGTAGACCACAAAAGACGCTAAAGACGAAAATACGATGCTCTCCGGAGCTAAGAGCCGCTCCCGGGCTTCTTTCGGCAGAAGTGGCGCTAAGAGAGCAATGTGAGCGGTACAATCGTCTTTGCGCGAAGAAGCCGCTTCTGCGGCTCCGGGAGCCGGAGAGAGCGGCAGCATCGGAAAGGTGAAGAAGGAAGCTGTACAACACTGGGATTGTGTGCGCAGCTTCCCAACTGATAGAAAACAGTACCTTACACTTTCCTGACGTTTCCAATCACATGAATCTTCGATTGGAAGCTGTTTTGGACAACTTTTCTTTTCTTCATTCCTAACACTTGGCAGACCTCCGTGCAACGTCCAGAAGACGATGGGAGATGTTTTCTGTGCTCCCGCAGGTTTTTCTTGCCAGACAGAGTGGAAAAGCTTTCTGCTAGGATGTAGACCACAAAAGACGCTAAAGACGAAGGTACGATGCTCTCCGGAGCTAAGAGCCGCTCCCGGGCTTCTTTCGGCAGAAGCGGCGCTAAGAGAGCACTGTGAGCGGTACAATCGTCTTTGCGCGAAGAAGCCGCTTCTTCGGCTCCGGGAGCCGGAGAGAGCGGCAGCATCGGAAAGGTGAAGAAGGAAGCTGTACAACACTGGGATTGTGTGCGCAGCTTGCCAACTGATAGAAAACAGTACCTTACACTTTCCTGACGTTTCCAATCACATGAATATTCGATTGGAAGCTGTTTTGGACAACTTTTCTTTCCTTCATGCCAAGCACTTGGCAGACCTCCGTGCAACGTCAAGAAGACGATGGGAGATGTTTTCTGTGCTCCCGCAGGTTTTCCTTGCCAGACAGAGTGGAAAAGCTTTCTGCTAGGATATAGACCACAAAAGACGCTAAAGACGAAGGTAGGTGCTCTCCGGAGCTAAGAGCCGCTGCCGGGCTTCTTTCGGCAGAAGCGGCGCTAAGAGAGCACTGTGAGCGGTACAATCATCTTTGCGCGAAGAAGCCGCTTCTTCGGCTCCGGGAGCCGGAGAGAGCGGCAGCATCGGAAAGGTGAAGAAGGAAGCTGTACAACACTGGGATTGTGTGCGCAGCTTGCCAACTGATAGAAAACAGTACCTTACACTTTCCTGACGTTTCCAATCACATGAATCTTCGATTGGAAGCTGTTTTGGACAACTTTTCTTTCCTTCATGCCAAGCACTTGGCAGAACTCCGTGCAACGTCCAGAAGACGATGGGAGATGTTTTCTGTGCTCCCGCAGGTTTTCCTTGCCAGACAGAGTGGAAAAGCTTTCTGCTAGGATGTAGACCACAAAAGACGCTAAAGACGAAAATACGATGCTCTCCGGAGCTAAGAGCCGCTCCCGGCCTTCTTTCGGCAGAAGCGGCGCTAAGAGAGCACTGTGAGCGGTACAATCGTCTTTGCGCGAAGAAGCCGCTTCTTCGGCTCCGGGAGCCGGAGAGAGCGGCAGCATCGGAAAGGTGAAGAAGGAAGCTGTACAACACTGGGATTGTGTGCGCAGCTTGCCAACTGATAGAAAACAGTACCTTACCACTTTCCTGACGTTTCCAATCACATGAATATTCGATTGGAAGCTGTTTTGGACAACTATTCTCTCCTTCATGCCAAGCACTTGGCAGACCTCCGTGCAACGTCCAGAACACGATGGGAGATATTTTCTGTGCTCCCGCAGGTTTTCCTTGCCAGACAGAGTGGAAAAGCTTTCTGCTAGGATGTAGACCACAAAAGACGCTAAAGACGAAAATACGATGCTCTCCGGAGCTAAGAGCCGCTCCCGGGCTTCTTTCGGCAGAAGTGACGCTAAGAGAGCAATGTGAGCGGTACAATCGTCTTTGCGCGAAGAAGCCGCTTCTGCGGCTCCGGGAGCCGGAGAGAGCGGCAGCATCCGAAAGGTGAAGAAGGAAGCTGTACAACACTGGGATTGTGTGCGCAGCTTGCCAACTGATAGAAAACAGTACCTTACCACTTTCCTGACGTTTCCAATCACATGAATATTCGACTGGAAGCTGTTTTGGACAACTTTTCTTTCCTTCATGCCAAACACTAGGCAGACCTCCGTGCAACGTCCAGAAGACGATGGGAGATGTTTTCTGTGCTCCCGCAGGTTTTCCTTGCCAGACAGAGTGGAAAAGCTTTCTGCTAGGATGTAGACCACAAAAGACGCTAAAGACGAAGGTACGATGCTCTCCGGAGCTAAGAGCCGCTCCCGGGCTTTTTCAGCAGAAGCGGCGCTAAGAGAGCACTGTGAGCGGTACAATCGTCTTTGCGCGAAGAAGCCGCTTCTTCGGCTCCGGGAGACGGAGAGAGCGGCAGCATCGGAAAGGTGAAGAAGGAAGCTGTACAACACTGGGATTGTGTGCGCAGCTTGCCAACTGATAGAAAACAGTACCTTACACTTTCCTGACGTTTCCAATCACATGAATCTTCGACTGGAAGCTGTTTTGGACAACTTTTCTTTCCTTCATTCCTAACACTTGGCAGACCTCCGTGCAACGTCCAGAAGACGATGGGAGATGTTTTCTGTGCTCCCGCAGGTTTTCCTTGCCAGACAGAGTGGAAAAGCTTTCTGCTAGGATGTAGACCACAAAAGACGCTAAAGACGAAAATACGATGCTCTCCGGAGCTAAGAGCCGCTCCCGGCCTTCTTTCGGCAGAAGCGGCGCTAAGAGAGCACTGTGAGCGGTACAATCGTCTTTGCGCGAAGAAGCCGCTTCTTCGGCTCCGGGAGCCGGAGAGAGCGGCAGCATCGGAAAGGTGAAGAAGGAAGCTGTACAACACTGGGATTGTGTGCGCAGCTTGCCAACTGATAGAAAACAGTACCTTACCACTTTCCTGACGTTTCCAATCACATGAATATTCGATTGGAAGCTGTTTTGGACAACTATTCTCTCCTTCATGCCAAGCACTTGGCAGACCTCCGTGCAACGTCCAGAACACGATGGGAGATATTTTCTGTGCTCCCGCAGGTTTTCCTTGCCAGACAGAGTGGAAAAGCTTTCTGCTAGGATGTAGACCACAAAAGACGCTAAAGACGAAAATACGATGCTCTCCGGAGCTAAGAGCCGCTCCCGGGCTTCTTTCGGCAGAAGTGACGCTAAGAGAGCAATGTGAGCGGTACAATCGTCTTTGCGCGAAGAAGCCGCTTCTGCGGCTCCGGGAGCCGGAGAGAGCGGCAGCATCGGAAAGGTGAAGAAGGAAGCTGTACAACACTGGGATTGTGTGCGCAGCTTGCCAACTGATAGAAAACAGTACCTTACCACTTTCCTGACGTTTCCAATCACATGAATCTTCGATTGGAAGCTGTTTTGGACAACTTTTCTTTCCTTCATGCCAAACACTTGGCAGACCTCCGTGCAACGTCCAGAAGACGATGGGAGATGTTTTCTGTGCTCCCGCAGGTTTTCCTTGCCAGACAGAGTGGAAAAGCTTTCTGCTAGGATGTAGACCACAAAAGACGCTAAAGACGAAGGTACGATGCTCTCCGGAGCTAAGAGCCGCTCCCGGGCTTCTTTCGGCAGAAGCGGCGCTAAGAGAGCACTGTGTGCGGTACAATCGACTTTGCGCGAAGAAGCCGCTTCTTCGGCTCCGGGAGCCGGAGAGAGCGGCAGCATCGCAAAGGTGAAGAAGGAAGCTGTACAACACTGGGATTGTGTGCGCAGCTTGCCAACTGATAGAAAACAGTACCTTACCACTTTCCTGACGTTTCCAATCACATGAATATTCGATTGGGAGCTGTTTTGGACAACTATTCTTTCCTACATGCCAAACACTTGGCAGACCTCCGTGCAAAGTCCAGAAGACGATGGGAGATGTTTTCTGTGCTCCCGCAGGTTTTCCTTGCCAGACAGAGTGGAAAAGCTTTCTGCTAGGTCCTAGACCACAAAAGACGCTAAAGACGAAGGTACGATGCTCTCCAGAGCTAAGAGCCGCTCCCGGGCTTCTTTCGGCAGAAGCGGCGCTAAGAGAGCACTGTGAGCGGTACAATCGTCTTTGCGCGAAGAAACCGCTTCTTCGGCTCCGGGAGCCGGAGAGAGCGGCAGCATCGGAAAGGTGAAGAAGGAAGCTGTACAACACTGGGATTGTGTGCGCAGCTTGCCAACTGATAGAAAACAGTACCTTACCACTTTCCTGACGTTTCCAATCACATGAATATTCGATTGGAAGCTGTTTTGGACAACTATTCTCTCCTTCATGCCAAGCACTTGGCAGACCTCCGTGCAACGTCCAGAAGACGATGGGAGATGTTTTCTGTGCTCCCGCAGGTTTTCCTTGCCAGACAGAGTGGAAAAGCTTTCTGCTAGGATGTAGACCACAAAAGACGCTAAAGACGAAGGTACGATGCTCTCCGGAGCTAAGAGCCGCTGCCGGGCTTCTTTCGGCAGAAGCGGCGCTAAGAGAGCACTGTGAGCGGTACAATCGTCTTTGCGCAAAGAAGCCGCTTCTTCCGCTCCGGGAGCCGGAGAGAGCGGCAGCATCGGAAAGGTGAAGAAGGAAGCTGTACAACACTGGCATTGTGTGCGCAGCTTGCCAACTGATAGAAAACAGTACCTTACCACTTTTCTGATGTTTCCAATCACATGAATATTCGATTGGAAGCTGTTTTGGACAACTATTCTTTCCTTCATGCCAAGCACTTAGCAGACCTCCGTGCAACGTCCAGAACACGATGGGAGATGTTTTCTGTGCTCCCGCAGGTTTTCCTTGCCAGACAGAGTGGAAAAGCTTTCTGCTAGGATGTAGACCACAAAAGACGATAAAGACGAAAATACGATGCTCTCCGGAGCTAAGAGCCTCTCCCGGGCTTCTTTCGGCAGAAGTGGCGCTAAGAGAGCAATGTGAGCGGTACAATCGTCTCTGCGCGAAGAAGCCGCTTCTTCGGCTCCGGGAGCCGGAGAGAGCGGCAGCATCGGAAAGGTGAAGAAGGAAGCTGTACAACACTGGGATTGTGTGCGCAGCTTGCCAACTGATAGAAAACAGTACCTTACACTTTCCTGACGTTTCCAATCACATGAATATTCGATTGGAAGCTGTTTTGGACAACTTTTCTTTCCTTCATGGCAAGAACTTGGCAGACCTCCGTGCAACGTCCAGAAGACGATGGGAGATGTTTTCTGTGCTCCCGCAGGTTTTCCTTGCCAGACAGAGTGGAAAAGCTTTCTGCTAGGATGTAGACCACAAAAGACGCTAAAGACGAAGGTACGATGCTCTCCGGAGCTAAGAGCCGCTCCCGGGCTTCTTTCGGCAGAAGTGGCGCTAAGAGAGCAATGTGAGCGGTACAATCGTCTTTGCGCGAAGAAGCCGCTTCTTCGGCTCCGGCAGCCGGAGAGAGCGGCAGCATCGGAAAGGTGAAGAAGGAAGCTGTACAACACTGGGATTGTGTGCGCAGCTTGCCAACTGATAGAAAACAGTACCTTACCACTTTCCTGACGTTTCCAATCACATGAATATTCGACTGGAAGCTGTTTTGGACAACTTTTCTTTCTATTCATGCCAAACACTTGGCAGACCTCCGTGCAAAGTCCAGAAGACGATGGGAGATGTTTTCTGTGCTCCCGCAGGTTTTCCTTGCCAGACAGAGTGGAAAAGCTTTCTGCTAGGATGTAGACCACAAAAGACGCTAAAGACCAAGGTACGATGCTCTCCGGAGCTAAGAGCCGCTCCCGGGCTTCTTTCGGCAGAAGCGGCGCTAAGAGAGCACTGGAAGCGCTACAATCGTCTTTGCGCAAGGAAGCCGCTTCTTGGGCTCGGGGAGCCGGAGAGAGCGGCAGCAACGGAAAGGTGAAGAAGGAAGATGTACAACACTGGGATTGTGTGCGCAGCTTGCCAACTGATAGAAAACAGTACCTTACACTTTCCTGACGTTTCCAATCACATGAATATTCGACTGGAAGCTGTTTTGGACAACTTTTCTTTCCTTCATGCCAAACACTTGGCAGACCTCCGTGCAAAGTCCAGAAGACGATGGGAGATGTTTTCTGTGCTCCCGCAGGTTTTCCTTGCCAGACAGAGTGGAAAAGCTTTCTGCTAGGATGTAGACCACAAAAGACGCTAAATACGAAAATACGATGCTCTCCGGAGCTAAGAGCCGCTCCCGGGCTTCTTTCGGCAGAAGCGGCGCTAAGAGAGCAATGTGAGCGGTACAATCGTCTTTGCGCGAAGAAGCTGCTTCTTCGGCTCCGGGAGCCAGAGAGAGCGGCAGCATCGGAAAGGTGAAGAAGGAAGCTGTACAACACTGGGATTGTGTGCGCAGCTTGCCAACTGATAGAAAACAGTACCTTACCACTTTCCTGACGTTTCCAATCACATGAATCTTCGATTGGAAGCTGTTTTGGACAACTTTTCTTTCCTTCATGCCAAACACTTGGAAGACCTCCGTGCAACGTCCAGAAGACGATGGGAGATGTTTTCTGTGCTCCCGCAGGTTTTCCTTGCCAGACAGAGTGGAAAAGCTTTCTGCTAGGATGTAGACCACAAAAGACGCTAAAGACGAAGGTACGATGCTCTCCGGAGCTAAGAGCCGCTCCCGGGCTTCTTTCGGCAGAAGCGGCGCTAAGAGAGCACTGTGAGCGGTAAAATTGACTTTGCGCGAAGAAGCCGCTTCTTCGGCTCCGGGAGCCGGAGAGAGCGGCAGCATCGGAAAGGTGAAGAAGGAAGCTGTACAACACTGGGATTGTGTGCGCAGCTTGCCAACTGATAGAAAACAGTACCTTACCACTTTCCTGACGTTTCCAATCACATGAATATTCGATTGGAAGCTGTTTTGGACAACTTTTCTTTCCTACATGCCAAACACTTGGCAGACCTCCGTGCAACGTCCAGAAGACGATGGGAGATGTTTTCTGTGCTCCCGCAGGTTTTCCTTGCCAGACAGAGTGGAAAAGCTTTCTGCTAGGATGTAGACCACAAAAGACGCTAAAGACGAAGGTACGATGCTCTCCGGAGCTAAGAGCCATTCCCGGGCTTCTTTCGGCAGAAGCGGCGCTAAGAGAGCACTGTGAGCGGTACAATCGTCTTTGCGCGAAGAAACCGCTTCTTCGGCTCCGGGAGCCGGAGAGAGCGGCAGCATCGGAAAGGTGAAGAAGGAAGCTGTACAACACTGGGATTGTTTGCGCAGCTTGCCAACTGATAGAAAACAGTACCTTACACTTTCCTGACGTTTCCAATCACATGAATATTCGACTGGAAGCTGTTTTGGACAACTTTTCTTTCTATTCATGCCAAACACTTGGCAGACCTCCGTGCAAAGTCCAGAACACGATGGGAGATGTTTTCTGTGCTCCCGCAGGTTTTCCTTGCCAGACAGAGTGGAAAAGCTTTCTGCTAGGATGTAGACCACAAAAGACGCTAAAGACCAAGGTACGATGCTCTCCGGAGCTAAGAGCCGCTCCCGGGCTTCTTTCGGCAGAAGCGGCGCTAAGAGAGCACTGGTAGCGCTACAATCGTCTTTGCGCAAGGAAGCCGCTTCTTCGGCTCCAGGAGCCAGAGAGAGCGGCATCATCGGAAAGGTGAAGAAGGAAGCTGTACAACACTGGGATTGTGTGCGCAGCTTGCCAACTGATAGAAAACAGTACCTTACCACTTTCCTGACGTTTCCAATCACATGAATCTTCGATTGGAAGCTGTTTTGGACAACTTTTCTTTCCTTCATGCCAAACACTTGGAAGACCTCCGTGCAACGTCCAGAAGACGATGGGAGATGTTTTCTGTGCTCCCACAGGTTTTCCTTGCCAGACAGAGTGGAAAAGCTTTCTGCTAGGATGTAGACCACAAAAGACGCTAAAGACGAAAATACGATGCTCTCCGGAGCTAAGAGCCGCTCCCGGGCTTCTTTCGGCAGAAGCGGCGCTAAGAGAGCAATGTGAGCGGTACAATCGTCTTTGCGCGAAGAAGCCGCTTCTGCGGCTCCGGGAGCCGGAGAGAGCGGCAGCATCGGAAATGTGAAGAAGGAAGCTGTACAACACTGGGATTGCGTGCGCAGCTTGCCAACTGATAGAAAACAGTACCTTACCACTTTCCTGACGTTTCCAATCACATGAATATTCGAGTGGAAGCTGTTTTGGACAACTTTTCTTTCCTTCATGCCAAACACTTGGCAGACCTCCGTGCAACGTCCAGAACACGATGGGAGATGTTTTCTGTGCTCCCGCAGGTTTTCCTTGCCAGACAGAGTGGAAAAGCTTTCTGCTAGGATGTAGACCACAAAAGACGCTAAAGACGAAGGTACGATGCTCTCCGGAGCTAAGAGCCGCTCCCGGGCTTCTTTCGGCATAAGCGGCGCTAAGAGAGCACTGTGAGCGGTACAATCGTCTTTGCGCGAAGAAGCCGCTTCTTGGGCTCCGGGAGCCGGAGAGAGCGGCAGCATCGGAAAGGTGAAGAAGGAAGCTGTACAACACTGGGATTGTGTGCGCAGCTTGCCAACTGATAGAAAACAGTACCTTACACTTTCCTGACGTTTCCAATCACATGAATATTCGACTGGAAGCTGTTTTGGACAACTTTTCTTTCCTTCATGCCAAACACTTGGCAGACCTCCGTGCAAAGTCTGGAAGACGATGGGAGATGTTTTCTGTGCTCCCGCAGGTTTTCCTTGCCAGACAGAGTGGAAAAGCTTTCTGCTAGGATGTAGACCACAAAAGACGCTAAATACGAAAATACGATGCTCTCCGGAGCTAAGAGCCGCTCCCGGGCTTCTTTCGGCAGAAGCGGCGCTAAGAGAGCAATGTGAGCGGTACAATCGTCTTTGCGCGAAGAAGCCGCTTCTTCGGCTCCGGGAGCCGGAGAGAGCGGCAGCATCGGAAAGGTGAAGAAGGAAGCTGTACAACACTGGGATTGTGTGCGCAGCTTGCCAACTGATAGAAAACAGTACCTTACCACTTTCCTGACATTTCCAATCACATGAATATTCGACTGGAAGCTGTTTTGGACAACTTTTCTTTCTATTCATGCCAAACACTTGGCAGACCTCCGTGCAAAGTCCAGAAGACGATGGGAGTTATTTTCTGTGCTCCCGCAGGTTTTCCTTGCCAGACAGAGTGGAAAAGCTTTCTGCTAGGACGTAGACCACAAAAGACGCTAAAGACGAAGGTACGATGCTCTCCGGAGCTAAGAGCCGCGGCCGGGCTTCTTTCGGCAGAAGCGGCGTTAAGAGAGCACTGTGAGCGGTACAATCGTCATTGCGCGAAGAAACCGCTTCTTCGGCTCCGGGAACCGGAGAGAGCGGCAGCATCGGAAAGGTGAAGAAGGAAGCTGTACAACACTGGGATTGTGTGCGCAGCTTGCCAACTGATAGAAAACAGTACCTTACACTTTCCTGACGTTTCCAATCACATGAATATTCGATTGGAAGCTGTTTTGGACAGCTTTTCTTTCCTTCATGCCAAACACTTGGCAGACCTCCGTGCAACGTCCTGAAGACGATGGGAGATGTTTTCTGTGCTCCCGCAGGTTTTCCTTGCCAGACAGAGTGGAAAAGCTTTCTGCTAGGATGTAGACCACAAAAGACGCTAAAGACGAAGGTACGATGCTCTCCGGAGCTAAGAGCCGCTGCCGGGCTTCTTTCGGCAGAAGCGGCGCTAAGAGAGCACTGTGAGCGGTACAATCGTCTTTGCGCAAAGAAGCCGCTTCTTCGGCTCCGGCAGCCGGAGAGAGCGGCAGCATCGGAAAGGTGAAGAAGGAAGCTGTACAACACTGGGATTGTGTGCGCAGCTTGCCAACTGATAGAAAACAGTACCTTACACTTTCCTGACGTTTCCAATCACATGAATCTTCGATTGGAAGCTGTTTTGGACAACTTTTCTTTCCTTCATGCCAAGCACTTGGCAGACCTCCGTGCAACGTCCAGAAGACGATGGGAGATGTTTTCTGTGCTCCCGCAGGTTTTCCTTGCCAGACAGAGTGGAAAAGCTTTCTGCTAGGATGTAGACCACAAAAGACGCTAAAGACGAAGGTAGGTGCTCTCCGGAGCTAAGAGCCGCTCCCGGGCTTCTTTCGGCAGAAGCGGCGCTAAGAGAGCACTGTGAGCGGTACAATCGTCTTTGCGCGAAGAAGCCGCTTCTTGGGCTCCGGGAGCCGGAGAGAGCGGCAGCATCGGAAAGGTGAAGAAGGAAGCTGTACAACACTGGGATTGTGTGCGCAGCTTGCCAACTGATAGAAAACAGTACCTTACACTTTCCTGACGTTTCCAATCACATGAATATTCGACTGGAAGCTGTTTTGGACAACTTTTCTTTCCTTCATGCCAAACACTTGGCAGACCTCCGTGCAAAGTCCAGAAGACGATGGGAGATGTTTTCTGTGCTCCCGCAGGTTTTCCTTGCCAGACAGAGTGGTAAAGCTTTCTGCTAGGATGTAGACCACAAAAGACGCTAAATACGAAAATACGATGCTCTCCGGAGCTAAGAGCCGCTCCCGGGCTTCTTTCGGCAGAAGCGGCGCTAAGAGAGCAATGTGAGCGGTACAATCGTCTTTGCGCGAAGAAGCCGCTTCTTCGGCTCCGGGAGCCGGAGAGAGCGGCAGCATCGGAAAGGTGAAGAAGGAAGCTGTACAACACTGGGATTGTGTGCGCAGCTTGCCAACTGATAGAAAACAGTACCTTACCACTTCCTGACGTTTCCAATCACATGAATATTCGACTGGAAGCTGTTTTGGACAACTTTTCTTTCCTACATGCCAAACACTTGGCAGACCTCCGTGCAACGTCCAGAAGACGATGGGAGATATTTTCTGTGCTCCCGCAGGTTTTCCTTGCCAGACAGAGTGGAAAAGCTTTCTGCTAGGACGTAGACCACAAAAGACGCTAAAGACGAAGGTACGATGCTCTCCGGAGCTTAGAGCCGCGGCCAGGCTTCTTTCGGCAGAAGCGGCGCTAAGAGAGCACTGTGAGCGGTACAATCGTCATTGCGCGAAGAAACCGCTTCTTCGGCTCCGGGAACCGGAGAGAGCGGCAGCATCGGAAAGGTGAAGAAGGAAGCTGTACAACACTGGGATTGTGTGCGCAGCTTGCCAACTGATAGAAAACAGTACCTTACACTTTCCTGACGTTTCCAATCACACGAAACTTCGATTGGAAGCTGTTTTGGACAACTTTTCTTTCCTTCATGCCAAACACTTGGCAGACCTCCGTGCAACGTCCAGAAGACGATGGGAGATGTTTTCTGTGCTCCCGCAGGTTTTCCTTGCCAGACAGAGTGGAAAAGCTTTCTGCTAGGATGTAGACCACAAAAGACGCTAAAGACGAAGGTACGATGCTCTCCGGAGCTAAGAGCCGCTGCCGGGCTTCTTTCGGCAGAAGCGGCGCTAAGAGAGCACTGTGAGCGGTACAATCGTCTTTGCGCAAAGAAGCCGCTTCTTCGGCTCCGGCAGCCGGAGAGAGCGGCAGCATCGGAAAGGTGAAGAAGGAAGCTGTACAACACTGGGATTGTGTGCGCAGCTTGCCAACTGATAGAAAACAGTACCTTACACTTTCCTGAAGTTTCCAATCACATGAATATTCGACTGGAAGCTGTTTTGGACAACTTTTCTTTCCTTCATGCCAAACACTTGGCAGACCTCCGTGCAAAGTCCAGAAGACGATGGGAGATGTTTTCTGTGCTCCCGCAGGTTTTCCTTGCCAGACAGAGTGGTAAAGCTTTCTGCTAGGATGTAGACCACAAAAGACGCTAATTACGAAAATACGATGCTCTCCGGAGCTAAGAGCCGCTCCCGGGCTTCTTTCGGCAGAAGCGGCGCTAAGAGAGCAATGTGAGCGGTACAATCGTCTTTGCGCGAAGAAGCCGCTTCTTCGGCTCCGGGAGCCGGAGAGAGCGGCAGCATCGGAAAGGTGAAGAAGGAAGCTGTACAACACTGGGATTGTGTGCGCAGCTTGCCAACTGATAGAAAACAGTACCTTACCACTTTCCTGACGTTTCCAATCACATGAATATTCGACTGGAAGCTGTTTTGGACAACTTTTCTTTCTATTCATGCCAAACACTTGGCAGACCTCCGTGCAAAGTCCAGAACACGATGGGAGATGTTTTCTGTGCTCCCGCAGGTTTTCCTTGCCAGACAGAGTGGAAAAGCTTTCTGCTAGGATGTAGACCACAAAAGACGCTAAAGACGAAGGTACGATGCTCTCCGGAGCTAAGAGCCGCTCCCGGGCTTCTTTCGGCAGAAGCGGCGCTAAGAGAGCACTGGTAGCGCTACAATCGTCTTTGCGCAAGGAAGCCGCTTCTTCGGCTCCGGGAGCCAGAGAGAGCGGCAGCATCGGAAAGGTGAAGAAGGAAGCTGTACAACACTGGGATTGTGTGCGCAGCTTGCCAACTGATAGAAAACAGTACCTTACCACTTTCCTGACGTTTCCAATCACATGAATCTTCGATTGGAAGCTGTTTAGGACAACTTTTCTTTCCTTCATGCCAAACACTTGGAAGACCTCCGTGCAACGTCCAGAAGACGATGGGAGATGTTTTCTGTGCTCCCGCAGGTTTTCCTTGCCAGACAGAGTGGAAAAGCTTTCTGCTAGGATGTAGACCACAAAAGACGCTAAAGACGAAGGTACGATGCTCTCCGGAGCTAAGAGCCGCTCCCGGGCTTCTTTCGGCAGAAGCGGCGCTAAGAGAGCACTGTGAGCGGTACAATCGACTTTGCGCGAAGAAGCCGCTTCTTCGGCTCCGGGAGCCGGAGAGAGCGGCAGCATCGGAAATGTGAAGAAGGAAGCTGTACAACACTGGGATTGTGTGCGCAGCTTGCCAACTGATAGAAAACAGTACCTTACCACTTTCCTGACGTTTCCAATCACATGAATATTCGATTGGAAGCTGTTTTGGACAACTTTTCTTTCCTACATGCCAAACACTTGGCAGACCTCCGTGCAACGTCCAGAAGACGATGGGAGATGTTTTCTGTGCTCCCGCAGGTTTTCCTTGCCAGACAGAGTGGAAAAGCTTTCTGCTAGGACGTAGACCACAAAAGACGCTAAAGACGAAGGTACGATGCTCTCCGGAGCTAAGAGCCGCTCCCGGGCTTCTTTCGGCAGAAGCGGCGCTAAGAGAGCACTGTGAGCAGTACAATCGTCTTTGCGCGAAGAAACCGCTTCTTCGGCTCCGGGAGCCGGAGAGAGCGGCAGCATCCGAAAGGTGAAGAAGGAAGCTGTACAACACTGGGATTGTTTGCGCAGCTTGCCAACTGATAGAAAACAGTACCTTACACTTTCCTGACGTTTCCAATCACATGAATATTCGATTGGAAGCTGTTTTGGACAACTTTTCTTTCCTTCATGCCAAGCACTTGGCAGACCTCCGTGCAACGTCCAGAAGACGATGGGAGATGTTTTCTGTGCTCCCGCAGGTTTTCCTTGCCAGACAGAGTGGAAAAGCTTTCTGCTAGGATGTAGACCACAAAAGACGCTAAAGACAAAGGTACGATGCTCTCCGGAGCTAAGAGCCGCTCCCGGGCTTCTTTCGGCAGAAGCGGCGCTAAGAGAGCACTGTGAGCGGTACAATCGTCTTTGCGCGAAGAAGCCGCTTCTTCGGCTCCGGGAGCCGGAGAGAGCGGCAGCATCGGAAAGGTGAAGAAGGAAGCTGTACAACACTGGGATTGTGTGCGCAGCTTGCCAACTGATAGAAAACAGTACCTTACCACTTTTCTGATGTTTCCAATCACATGAATATTCGATTGGAAGCTGTTTTGGACAACAATTCTCTCCTTCATGCCAAGCACTTCGCAGACCTCCGTGCAACGTCCAGAACACGATGGGAGATGTTTTCTGTGCTCCCGCAGGTTTTCCTTGCCAGACAGAGTGGAAAAGCTTTCTGCTAGGATTTAGACCACAAAAGACGATAAAGACGAAAATACGATGCTCTCCGGAGCTAAGAGCCGCTCCCGGGCTTCTTTCGGCAGAAGTGGCGCTAAGAGAGCAATGTGAGCGGTACAATCGTCTCTGCGCGAAGAAGCCGCTTCTTCGGCTCCGGGAGCCGGAGAGAGCGGCAGCATCGGAAAGGTGAAGAAGGAAGCTGTACAACACTGGGATTGTGTGCGCAGCTTGCCAACTGATAGAAAACAGTACCTTACCACTTCCTGACGTTTCCAATCACATGAATATTCGACTGGAAGCTGTTTTGGACAACTTTTCTTTCCTACATGCCAAACACTTGGCAGACCTTCGTGCAACGTCCAGAAGACGATGGGAGATATTTTCTGTGCTCCCGCAGGTTTTCCTTGCCAGACAGAGTGGAAAAGCTTTCTGCTAGGACGTAGACCACAAAAGACGCTAAAGACGAAGGTACGATGCTCTCCGGAGCTAAGAGCCGCTCCCGGGCTTCTTTCGGCAGAAGCGGCGCTAAGAGAGCACTGTGAGCGGTACAATCGTCATTGCGCGAAGAAACCCCTTCTTCGGCTCCGGGAGCCGGAGAGAGCGGCAGCATCGGAAAGGTGAAGAAGGAAGCTGTACAACACTGGGATTGTGTGCGCAGCTTGCCAACTGATAGAAAACAGTACCTTACACTTTCCTGACGTTTCCAATCACATGAATATTCGACTGGAAGCTGTTTTGGACAACTTTTCTTTCCTACATGCCAAACACTTGGCAGACCTCCGTGCAACGTCCAGAAGACGATGGGAGATGTTTTCTGTGCTCCCGCAGGTTTTCCTTGCCAGACAGAGTGGAAAAGCTTTCTGCTAGGACGTAGACCACAAAAGACGCTAAAGACGAAGGTACGATGCTCTCCGGAGCTAAGAGCCGCGGCCGGGCTTCTTTCGGCAGAAGCGGCGCTAAGAGAGCACTGTGAGCGGTACAATCGTCATTGCGCGAAGAAACCGCTTCTTCGGCTCCGGGAGCCGGAGAGAGCGGCAGCATCGGAAAGGTGAAGAAGGAAGCTGTACAACACTGGGATTGTGTGCGCAGCTTGCCAACTGATAGAAAACAGTACCTTACACTTTCCTGACGTTTCCAATCACATGAATATTCGATTGGAAGCTGTTTTGGACAACTTTTCTTTCCTTCATGCCAAGCACTTGGCAGACCTCCGTGCAACGTCCAGAAGACGATGGGAGATGTTTTCTGTGCTCCCGCAGGTTTTCCTTGCCAGACAGAGTGGAAAAGCTTTCTGCTAGGATGTAGACCACAAAAGACGCTAAAGACGAAGGTACGATGCTCTCCGGAGCTAAGAGCCGCTCCCGGGCTTCTTTCGGCAGAAGCGGCGCTAAGAGAGCACTGTGAGCGGTACAATCGTCTTTGCGCGAAGAAGCCGCTTCTTCGGCTCCGGCAGCCGGAGAGAGCGGCAGCATCGGAAAGGTGAAGAAGTAAGCTGTACAACATTGGGATTGTGTGCGAAGCTTGCCAACTGATAGAAAACAGTACCTTACCACTTTCCTGACGTTTCCAATCACATGAATATTCTACTGGAAGCTGTTTTGGACAACTTTTCTTTCTATTCATGCCAAACACTTGGCAGACCTCCGTGCAAAGTCCAGAACACGATGGGAGATGTTTTCTGTGCTCCCGCAGGTTTTCCTTGCCAGACAGAGTGGAAAAGCTTTCTGCTAGGATGTAGACCACAAAAGACGCTAAAGACCAAGGTACGATGCTCTCCGGAGCTAAGAGCCGCTCCCGGGCTTCTTTCGGCAGAAGCGGCGCTAAGAGAGCACTGGTAGCGCTACAATCGTCTTTGCGCAAGGAAACCGCTTCTTCGGCTCCGGGAGCCAGAGAGAGCGGCAGCATCGGAAAGGTGAAGAAGGAAGCTGTACAACACTGGGATTGTGTGCGCAGCTTGCCAACTGATAGAAAACAGTACCTTACCACTTTCCTGACATTTCCAATCACATGAATCTTCGATTGGAAGCTGTTTTTGACAACTTTTCTTTACTTCATGCCAAACACTTGGCAGACCTCCGTGCAACGTCCAGAAGACGATGGGAGATGTTTTCTGTGCTCCCGCAGGTTTTCCTTGCCAGACAGAGTGGAAAAGCTTTCTGCTAGGATGTAGACCACAAAAGACGCTAAAGACGAAGGTACGATGCTCTCCGGAGCTAAGAGCCGCTCCCGGGCTTCTTTCGGCAGAAGCGGCGCTAAGAGAGCACTGTGAGCGGTACAATCGACTTTGCGCGAAGAAGCCGCTTCTTCGGCTCCGGGAGCCGGAGAGAGCGGCAGCATCGGAAAGGTGAAGAAGGAAGCTGTACAACACTGGGATTGTGTGCGCAGCTTGCCAACTGATAGAAAACAGTACCTTACCACGTTCCTGACGTTTCCAATCACATGAATATTCGATTGGAAGCTGTTTTGGACAACTTTTCTTTCCTACATGCCAAACACTTGGCAGACCTCCGTGCAACGTCCAGAAGACGATGGGAGATGTTTTCTGTGCTCCCGCAGGTTTTCCTTGCCAGACAGAGTGGAAAAGCTTTCTGCTAGGACGTAGACCACAAAAGACGCTAAAGACGAAGGTACGATGCTCTCCGGAGCTAAGAGCCGCTCCCGGGCTTCTTTCGGCAGAAGCGGCGCTAAGAGAGCACTGTGAGCGGTACAATCGTCTTTGCGCGAAGAAACCGCTTCTTCGGCTCCGGGAGCCGGAGAGAGCGGCAGCATCGGAAAGGTGAAGAAGGAAACTGTACAACACTGGGATTGTTTGCGCAGCTTGCCAACTGATCGAAAACAGTACCTTACCACTTTCCTGACGTTTCCAATCACATGAATATTCGATTGGAAGCTGTTTTGGACAACTTTTCTTTCCTTCATGCCAAGCACTTGGCAGACCTCCGTGCAACGTCCAGAACACGATGGGAGATGTTTTCTGTGCTCCCGCAGGTTTTCCTTGCCAGACAGAGTGGAAAAGCTTTCTGCTAGAATGTAGACCACAAAAGACGATAAAGACGAAAATACGATGCTCTCCGGAGCTAAGAGCCGCTCCCTGGCTTCTTTCGGCAGAAGTGGCGCTAAGAGAGCAATGTGAGCGGTATAATCGTCTCTGCGCGAAGAAGCCGCTTCTTCGGCTCCGGGAGCCGGAGAGAGCGGCAGCATCGGAAAGGTGAAGAAGGAAGCTGTACAACACTGGGATTGTGTGCGCAGCATGCCAACTGATAGTAAACAGTACCTTACCACTTCCTGACGTTTCCAATCACATGAATATTCGACTGGAAGCCGTTTTGGACAACTTTTCTTTCCTACATGCCAAACACTTGGCAGACCTCCGTGCAACGTCCAGAAGACGATGGGAGATGTTTTCTGTGCTCCCGCAGGTTTTCCTTGCCAGACAGAGTGGAAAAGCTTTCTGCTAGGACGTAGACCACAAAAGACGCTAAAGACGAAGGTACGATGCTCTCCGGAGCTAAGAGCCGCTCCCGGGCTTCTTTCGGCAGAAGCGGCGCTAAGAGAGCACTGTGAGCGGTACAATCGTCATTGCGCGAAGAAACCGCTTCTTCGGCTCCGGGAGCCGGAGAGAGCGGCAGCATCGGAAAGGTGAAGAAGGAAGCTGTACAACACTGGGATTGTGTGCGCAGCTTGCCAACTGATAAAAAACAGTACCTTACCACTTTCCTGACGTTTCCAATCACATGAATATTCGATTGGAAGCTGTTTTTGACAACTTTTCTTTCCTTCATGCCAAGCACTTGGCAGACCTCCGTGCAACGTCAAGAAGACGATGGGAGATGTTTTCTGTGCTCCCGCAGGTTTTCCTTGCCAGACAGAGTGGAAAAGCTTTCTGCTAGGATGTAGACCACAAAAGACGCTAAAGACGAAGGTACGATGCTCTCCGGAGCTAAGAGCCGCTCCCGGGCTTCTTTCGGCAGAAGCGGCGCTAAGAGAGCACTGTGAGCGGTACAATCGTCTTTGCGCGAAGAAGCCGCTTCTTCGGCTCCGGGAGCCGGAGAGAGCGGCAGCATCGGAAAGGTGAAGAAGGAAGCTGTACAACACTGGGATTGTGTGCGCAGCTTGCCAACTGATAGAAAACAGTACCTTACCACTTTCCTGACGTTTCCAATCACATGAATATTCGAGTGGAAGCTGTTTCGGACAACTTTTCTTTCCTTTCATGCCAAACACTTGGCAGACCTCCGTGCAACGTCCAGAACACGATGGGAGATGTTTTCTGTGCTCCCGCAGGTTTTCCTTGCCAGACAGAGTGGAAAAGCTTTCTGCTAGGATGTAGACCACAAAAGACGCTAAAGACGAAGGTACGATGCTCTCCGGAGCTAAGAGCCGCTCCCGGGCTTCTTTTGGCAGAAGCGGCGCAAAGAGAGCACTGTGAGCGGTACAATCGACTTTGCGCGAGGAAGCCGCTTCTCCGACTCCGGGAGCTGGAGAGAGCGGCAGCATCGGAAAGGTGAAGAAGGAAGCTGTACAACACTGGGATTGTGTGCGCAGCTTGCCAACTGATAGAAAACAGTACCTTACCACTTTCCTGACGTTTCCAATCACATGAATATTCGATTGGAAGCTGTTTTGGACAACTTTTCTTTCCTTCATGCCAAACACTTGGCAGACCTCCGTGCAACGTCCAGAAGACGATGGGAGATGTTTTCTGTGCTCCCACAGGTTTTCCTTGCCAGACAGAGTGGAAAAGCTTTCTGCTAGGATATAGACCACAAAAGACGCTAAAGACGAAGGTACGATGCTCTCCAGAGCTAAGAGGCGCTGCCGGGCTTCTTTCGGCAGAAGCGGCGCTAAGAGAGCACTGTGAGCGGTGCAATCGTCTTTGCGCGAAGAAGCCGCTTCTTCGGCTCCGGGAGCCGGAGAGAGCGGCAGCATCGGAAAGGTGAAGAAGGAAGCTGTACAACACTGGGATTGTGTGCGCAGCTTGCCAACTGATAGAAAACAGTACCTTACCACTTTCCTGACGTTTGCAATCACATGAATAATCGATTGGAAGCTCTTTTGGACAACTTTTCTTTCCTTCATGCCAAGCACTTGGCAGACCTCTGTGCAACGTCCAGAAGACGATGGGAGATGTTTTCTGTGCTCTCGCAGGTTTTCCTTGCCAGACAGAGTGGAAAAGCTTTCTGCTAGGATGTAGACCAGAAAAGACGCTAAAGACAAAGGTACGATGCTCTCCAGAGCTAAGAGCCGCTCCCGGGCTTCTTTCGGCAGAAGCGGCGCTAAGAGAGCACTGTGAGCGGTACAATCGTCTTTGCGCAAAGAAGCCGCTTCGTCGGCTCCGGGAGCCGGAGAGAGCGGCAGCATCGGAAAGGTGAAGAAGGAAGCTGTACAACACTGGGATTGTGTGCGCAGCTTGCCAACTGATAGAAAACAGTACCTTACACTTTCCTGACGTTTCCAATCACATGAATATTCGATTGGAAGCTGTTTTGGACAACTTTTCTTTCCTTCATGCCAAACACTTGGCAGACCTCCGTGCAACGTCCAGAAGACGATGGGAGATGTTTTCTGTGCTCCCGCAGGTTTTCCTTGCCAGACAGAGTGGTAAAGCTTTCTGCTAGGATGTAGACCACAAAAGACGCTAAAGACGAAAATACGATGCTCCCCGGAGCTAAGAGCCGCTCCCGGGCTTCTTTCGGCAGAAGCGGCGCTAAGAGAGCACTGTGAGCGGTACAATCGTCTTTGCGCGAAGATGCCGCTTCTTCGGCTCCGGGAGCCGGAGAGAGCGGCAGCATCGGAAAGGTGAAGAAGGAAGCTGTACAACACTGGGATTGTGTGCGCAGCTTGCCAACTGATAGAAAACAGTACCTTACACTTTCCTGACGTTTCCAATCACATGAATATTCGAGTGGAAGCTGTTTTGGTCAACTTTTCTTTCCTTCGTGCCAAACACTTTGCAGACCTCGGTGCAACGTCCAGAACACGATGGGAGATGTTTTCTGTGCTCCCGCAGGTTTTCCTTGCCAGACAGAGTGGAAAAGCTTTCTGCTAGGATGTAGACCACAAAAGACGCTAAGGACGAAAATACGATGCTCTCCGGAGCTAAGAGCCGCTGCCGGGCTTCTTTCGGCAGAAGCAGCGCTAAGAGAGCACTGTGAGCGGTACAATCGACTTTGCGCGAAGAAGCCGCTTCTTGGGCTCCGGGAGCCGGAGAGAGCGGCAGCATCGGAAAGGTGAAGAGGAAGCTGTACAACACTGGGATTGTGTGCGCAGCTTGCCAACTGATAGAAAACAGTACCTTACCACTTTCCTGACGTTTCCAATCACATGAATATTCGACTGGAAGCTGTTTTGGACAACTATTCTCTCCTTCATGCCAAGCACTTGGCAGACCTCCGTGCAACGTCCAGAACACGATGGGAGATGTTTTCTGTGCTCCCGCAGGTTTTCCTTGCCAGACAGAGTGGAAAAGCTTTCTGCTAGGATGTAGACCACAAAAGACGCTAAAGACGAAAATACGATGCTCTCCGGAGCTAAGAGCCGCTCCCAGGCTTCTTTCGGCAGAAGCAGCGCTAAGAGAGCACTGTGAGCGGTACAATCGACTTTGCGCGAAGAAGCCGCTTTTTGGGCTCCGGGAGCCGGAGAGAGCGGCAGCATCGGAAAGGTGAAGAAGGAAGCTGTACAACACTGGGATTGTGTGCGCAGCTTGCCAACTAATAGAAAACAGTACCTTACCACTTTCCTGACGTTTCCAATCACATGAATATTCGACTGGAAGCTGTTTGGACAACTATTCTCTCCTTCATGCCAAGCACTTGGCAGACCTCCGTGCAACGTCCAGAACACGATGGGAGATGTTTTCTGTGCTCCCGCAGGTTTTCCTTGCCAGACAGAGTGGAAAAGCTTTCTGCTAGGATGTAGACCACAAAAGACGATAAAGACGAAAATACGATGCTCTCCGGAGCTAAGAGCCGCTCCCGGGCTTCTTTCGGCAGAAGCGGCGCTAAGAGAGCAATGTGAGCGGTACAATCGTCTCTGCGCGAAGAAGCCGCTTCTTCGGCTCCGGGAGCCAGAGAGAGCGGCAGCATCGGAAAGGTGAAGAAGGAAGCTGTACAACACTGGGATTGTGTGCGCAGCTTGCCAACTGATCGAAAACAGTACCTTACCACTTCCTGACGTTTCCAATCACATGAATATTCGACTGGAAGCTGTTTTGGACAACTTTTCTTTCCTACATGCCAAACACTTGGCAGACCTCCGTGCAACGTCCAGAAGACGATGGGAGATGTTTTCTGTGCTCCCGCAGGTTTTCCTTGCCAGACAGAGTGGAAAAGCTTTCTGCTAGGACGTAGACCACAAAAGACGCTAAAGACGAAGGTACGATGCTCTCCGGAGCTAAGAGCCGCTGCCGGGCTTCTTTCGGCAGAATCGGCGCTAAGAGAGCACTGTGAGCGGTACAATCGACTTTGCGCGAAGAAGCCGCTTCTGTGGCTCCGGGAGCCGGAGAGAGCGGCAGCATCGGAAAGGTGAAGAAGGAAGCTGTACAACACTGGGATTGTGTGCGCAGCTTGCCAACTGATAGAAAACAGTACCTTACCACTTTCCTGACGTTTCCAATCACATGAATACTCGAGTGGAAGCTGTTTCGGACAACTTTTCTTTCCATTCATGCCAAACACTTGGCAGACCTCCGTGCAACGTCCAGAAGACGATGGGAGATGTTTTCTGTGCTCCCGCAGGTTTTCCTTGCCAGACAGAGTGGAAAAGCTTTCTGCTAGGATGTAGACCAGAAAAGACGCTAAAGACGAAGGTACGATGCTCTCCGGAGCTAAGAGCCGCTGCCGGGCTTCTTTCGGCAGAAGCGGCGCTAAGAGAGCACTGTGAGCGGTACAATCGACTTTGCGCGAAGAAGCCGCTTCTGCGGCTCCGGGAGCCGGAGAGAGCGGCAGCATCGGAAAGGTGAAGAAGGAAGCTGTACAACACTGGGATTGTGTGCGCAGCTTGCCAACTGATAGAAAACAGTACCTTACACTTTCCTGACGTTTCCAATCACATGAATATTCGAGTGGAAGCTGTTTTGGTCAACTTTTCTTTCCTTCGTGCCAAACACTTTGCAGACCTCGGTGCAACGTCCAGAACACGATGGGAGATGTTTTCTGTGCTCCCGCAGGTTTTCCTTGCCAGACAGAGTGGAAAAGCTTTCTGCTAGGATGTAGACCACAAAAGACGCTAAGGACGAAAATACGATGCTCTCCGGAGCTAAGAGCCGCTGCCGGGCTTCTTTCGGCAGAAGCAGCGCTAAGAGAGCACTGTGAGCGGTACAATCGACTTTGCGCGAAGAAGCCGCTTCTTGGGCTCCGGGAGCCGGAGAGAGCGGCAGCATCGGAAAGGTGAAGAGGAAGCTGTACAACACTGGGATTGTGTGCGCAGCTTGCCAACTGATAGAAAACAGTACCTTACCACTTTCCTGACGTTTCCAATCACATGAATATTCGACTGGAAGCTGTTTTGGACAACTATTCTCTCCTTCATGCCAAGCACTTGGCAGACCTCCGTGCAACGTCCAGAACACGATGGGAGATGTTTTCTGTGCTCCCGCAGGTTTTCCTTGCCAGACAGAGTGGAAAAGCTTTCTGCTAGGATGTAGACCAGAAAAGACGCTAAAGACGAAGGTACGATGCTCTCCGGAGCTAAGAGCCGCTGCCGGGCTTCTTTCGGCAGAAGCGGCGCTAAGAGAGCACTGTGAGCGGTACAATCGACTTTGCGCGAAGAAGCCGCTTCTGCGGCTCCGGGAGCCGGAGAGAGCGGCAGCATCGGAAAGGTGAAGAAGGAAGCTGTACAACACTGGGATTGTGTGCGCAGCTTGCCAACTGATAGAAAACAGTACCTTACACTTTCCTGACGTTTCCAATCACATGAATATTCGATTGGAAGATGTTTTGGACAATTTTTCTTTCCTTCATGCAAAGCACTTGGCAGACCTCCGTGCAACGTCCAGAACACGATGGGAGATGTTTTCTGTGCTCCCGCAGGTTTTCCTTGCCAGACAGAGTGGAAAACTTTCTGCTAGGACGTAGACCACAAAAGACGCTAAAGACAAAGGTATGATGCTCTCCAGAGCTAAGAGCCGCTGCCGGGCTTCTTTCGGCAGAAGCGGCGCTAAGAGAGCACTGTGAGCGGTACAATCGTCTTTGCGCGAAGAAGCCGCTTCTTCGGCTCCGGGAGCCGGAGAGAGCGGCAGCATCGGAAAGGTGAAGAAGGAAGCTGTACAACACTGGGATTGTGTGCGCAGCTTGCCAACTGATAGAAAACAGTACCTTACACTTTCCTGACGTTTCCAATCACATGAATATTCGAGTGGAAGCTGTTTTGGACAACTTTAATTTCCTACATGCCAAGCACTTGGCAGACCTCCGTGCAATGTCCAGAACACGATGGGAGATGTTTTCTGTGCTCCCGCAGGTTTTCCTTGCCAGACAGAGTGGAAAAGCTTTCTGCTAGGACGTAGACCACAAAAGACGCTAAAGACGAAGGTACGATGCTCTCCGGAGCTAAGAGCCGCTGCCGGGCTTCTTTCGGCAGAAGCGGCGCTAAGAGAGCACTGTGAGCGGTACAATCGTCTTTGCGCGAAGAAGCCGCTTCTTCGGCTCCGGGAGCCGAAAAGACCGGCAGCATCGGAAAGGTGAAGAAGGAAGCTGTACAACACTGGGATTGTGTGCGCAGCTTGCCAACTGATAGAAAACAGTACCTTACACTTTCCTGATGTTTCCAATCACATGAATCTTCGATTGGAAGCTGTTTTGGACAACTTTTCTTTCCTTCATGCCAAGCACTTGGCAGACCTCCGTGCAACGTCCAGAAGACAATGGGAGATGTTTTCTGTGCTCCCGCAGGTTTTCCTTGCCAGACAGAGTGGAAAAGCTTTCTGCTAGGATGTAGACCACAAAAGACGCTAAAGACGAAGGTACGATGCTCTCCGGAGCTAAGAGCCGCTCCCGGGCTTCTTTCGGCAGAAGCGGCGCTAAGAGAGCACTGTGAGCGGTACAATCGACTTTGCGCGAAGAAGCCGCTTCTGCGGCTCCGGGAGCCGGAGAGAGCGGCAGCATCGGAAAGGTGAAGAAGGAAGCTGTACAACACTGGGATTGTGTGCGCAGCTTGCCAACTGATAGAAAACAGTACCTTACACTTTCCTGACGTTTCCAATCACATGAATCTTCGATTGGAAGCTGTTTTGGAAAACTTTTCTTTCCTTCATGCCAAGCACTTGGCAGACCTCTGTGCAACGTCCAGAAGACGATGGGAGATGTTTTCTGTGCTCCCGCAGGTTTTCCTTGCCAGACAGAGTGGAAAAGCTTTCTGCTAGGATGTAGACCACAAAAGACGCTAAAGACGAAGGTACGATGCTCTCCGGAGCTAAGAGCCGCTCCCGGGCTTCTTTCGGCAGAAGCGGCGCTAAGAGAGCACTGTGAGCGGTGCAATCGTCTTTGCGCGAAGAATCCGCTTCTTCGGCTCCGGGAGACGGAGAGAGCGGCAGCATCGGAAAGGTGAAGAAGGAAGCTGTACAACACTGGGATTGTGTGCGCAGCTTGCCAACTGATAGAAAACAGTACCTTACACTTTCCTGACGTTTCCAATCACATGAATATTTGACTGGAAGCTGTTTTGGACAACTTTTCTTTCCTTCATGCCAAACACTTGGCAGACCTCCGTGCAACGTCCAGAAGACGATGGGAGATGTTTTCTGTGCTCCCGCAGGTTTTCCTTGCCAGAGTGGAAAAGCTTTCTGCTAGGATGTAGACCACAAAAGACGCTAAAGACGAAGGTACGATGCTCTCCGGAGCTAAGAGCCGCTCCCGGGCTTCTTTCGGCAGAAGCGGCGCTAAGAGAGCACTGTGAGCGGTACAATCGTCTTTGCACGAAGAAACCGCTTCTTCGGCTCCGGGAGCCGGAGAGAGCGGCAGCATCGGAAAGGTGAAGAAGGAAGCTGTACAACACTGGGATTGTGTGCGCAGCTTGCCAACTGATAGAAAACAGTACCTTACCACTTTCCTGACGTTTCCAATCACATGAATATTCGATTGGAAGCTGTTTTGGACAACTATTCTCTCCTTCATGGCAAGCACTTGGCAGACCTCCGTGCAACGTCCAGAACACGATGGGAGATGTTTTCTGTGCTCCCGCAGGTTTTCCTTGCCAGACAGAGTGGAAAAGCTTTCTGCTAGGATGTAGACCACAAAGACGCTAAAGACGAAGGTAGGATGCTCTCCGGAGCTAAGAGCCGCTCCCGGGCTTCTTTCGGCAGAAGCGGCGCTAAGAGAGCACTGTGAGCGGTACAATCGTCTTTGCGCGAAGAAACCGCTTCTTCGGCTCCGGGAGCCGGAGAGAGCGGCAGCATCGGAAAGGTGAAGAAGGAAGCTGTACAACACTGGGATTGTGTGCGCAGCTTGCCAACTGATAGAAAACAGTACCTTACCACTTTTCTGATGTTTCCAATCACATGAATATTCGATTGGAAGCTGTTTTAGACAACTATTCTCTCCTTCATGCCAAGCACTTGGCAGACCTCCGTGCAACGTCCAGAAGACGATGGGAGATGTTTTCTGTGCTCCCGCAGGTTTTCCTTGCCAGACAGAGTGGAAAAGCTTTCTGCTAGGATGTAGACCACAAAAGACGCTAAAGACGAAGGTACGATGCTCTCCGGAGCTAAGAGCCGCTCCCGGGCTTCTTTCGGCAGAAGCGGCGCTAAGAGAGCACTGTGAGCGGTACAATCGTCTTTGCGCGAAGAAGCCGCTTCTTCGGCTCCGGGAGCCGGAGAGAGCGGCAGCATCGGAAAGGTGAAGAAGGAAGCTGTACAACACTGGGATTGTGTGCGCAGCTTGCCAACTGATAGAAAACAGTACCTTACCACTTTCCTGACGTTTCCAATCACATGAATATTCGACTGGAAGCTGTTTTGGACAACTTTTCTTTCCTTCATGCCAAACACTTGGCAGACCTCCGTGCAACGTCCAGAAGACGATGGGAGATGTTTTCTGTGCTCCCGCAGGTTTTCCTTGCCAGACAGAGTGGAAAAGCTTTCTGCTAGGATGTAGACCACAAAAGACGCTAAAGACGAAGGTACGATGCTCTCCGGAGCTAAGAGCCGCTGCCGGGCTTCTTTCGGCAGAAGCGGCGCTAAGAGAGCACTGTGAGCGGTACAATCGTCTTTGCGCGAAGAAGCCGCTTCTTCGGCTCCGGGAGCCGGAGAGAGCGGCAGCATCGGAAAGGTGAAGAAGGAAGCTGTACAACACTGGGATTGTGTGCGCAGCTTGCCAACTGATAGAAAACAGTACCTTACACTTTCCTGACGTTTCCAATCACATGAATATTCGAGTGGAAGCTGTTTTGGACAACTTTTCTTTCCTACATGCCAAGCACTTGGCAGACCTCCGTGCAATGTCCAGAATACGATGGGAGATGTTTTCTGTGCTCCCGCAGGTTTTCCTTGCCAGACAGAGGGGAAAAGCTTTCTGCTAGGATGTAGACCACAAAAGACGCTAAAGACGAAGGTACGATGCTCTCCGGAGCTAAGAGCCGCTCCCGGGCTTCTTTTGGCAGAAGCGGCGCTAAGAGAGCACTGTGAGCGGTACAATCGACTTTGCGCGAGGAAGCCGCTTCTCCGACTCCGGGAGCTGGAGAGAGCGGCAGCACCGGAAAGGTGAAGAAGGAAGCTGTACAACACTGGGATTGTGTGCGCAGCTTGCCAACTGATAGAAAACAGTACCTTACCACTTTCCTGACGTTTCCAATCACATGAATATTCGATTGGAAGCTGTTTTGGACAACTTTTCTTTCCTTCATGCCAAACACTTGGCAGACCTCCGTGCAATGTCCAGAAGACGATGGGAGATGTTTTCTGTGCTCCCGCAGGTTTTCCTTGCCAGACAGAGTGGAAAAGCTTTCTGCTAGGATGTAGACCACAAAAGACGCTGAAGACGAAGGTACGATGCTCTCCAGAGCTAAGAGCCGCTGCCGGGCTTCTTTCGGCAGAAGCGGCGCTAAGAGAGCACTGTGAGCGGTGCAATCGTCTTCGCGCGAAGAAGCCGCTTCTGTGGCTCCGGGAGCCGGAGAGAGCGGCAGCATCGGAAAGGTGAAGAAGGAAGCTGTACAACACTGGGATTGTGTGCGCAGCTTGCCAACTGATAGAAAACAGTACCTTACCACTTTTCTGATGTTTCCAATCACATGAATATTCGACTGGAAGCTGTTTTGGCAACTTTTCTTTCCTTCATGCCAAGCACTTGGCAGACCTCTGTGCAACGTCCAGAAGACGATGGGAGATGTTTTCTGTGCTCCCGCAGGTTTTCCTTGCCAGACAGAGTGGAAAAGCTTTCTGCTAGGATGTAGACCAGAAAAGACGCTAAAGACAAAGGTACGATGCTCTCCAGAGCTAAGAGCCGCTCCCGGGCTTCTTTCGGCAGAAGCGGCGCTAAGAGAGCACTGTGAGCGGTACAATCGTCTTTGCGCAAAGAAGCCGCTTCTTCGGCTCCGGGAGCCAGAGAGAGCGGCAGCATCGGAAAGGTGAAGAAGGAAGCTGTACAACACTGGGATTGTGTGCGCAGCTTGCCAACTGATAGAAAACAGTACCTTACACTTTCCTGACGTTTCCAATCACATGAATATTCGATTGGAAGCTGTTTTGGACAACTTTTCTTTCCTTCATGCCAAACACTTGGCCGACTTCCGTGCAACGTCCAGAAGACGATGGGACATATTTTCTGTGCTCCCGCAGGTTTTCCTTGCCAGACAGAGTGGAAAAGCTTTCTGCTAGGATGTAGACCACAAAAGACACTAAAGACGAAAATACGATGCTCTCCGGAGCTAAGAGCCGCTCCCGGGCTTCTTTCGGCAGAAGCAGCGCTAAGAGAGCACTGTGAGCGGTACAATCGACTTTGCGCGAAGAAGCCGCTTCTTGGGCTCCGGGAGCCGGAGAGAGCGGCAGCATCGGAAAGGTGAAGAAGGAAGCTGTACAACACTGGGATTGTGTGCGCAGCTTGCCAACTGATAGAAAACAGTACCTTACCACTTTCCTGACGTTTCCAATCACATGAATATTCGACTGGAAGCTGTTTTGGACAACTATTCTCTCCTTCATGCCAAGCACTTGGCAGACCTCCGTGCAACGTCCAGAACACGATGGGAGATGTTTTCTGTGCTCCCGCAGGTTTTCCTTGCCAGACAGAGTGGAAAAGCTTTCTGCTAGGATGTAGACCACAAAAGACGCTAAAGACGAAGGTACGATGCTCTCCGGAGCTAAGAGCCGCTGCCGGGCTTCTTTCGGCAGAAGCGGCGCTAAGAGAGCAATGTGAGCGGTACAATCGTCTCTGCGCGAAGAAGCCGCTTCTTCGACTCTGGGAGCCGGAGAGAGCGGCAGCATCGGAAAGGTGAAGAAGGAAGCTGTACAACACTGGGATTGTGTGCGCAGCTTGCCAACTGATAGAAAACAGTACCTTACCACTTTCCTGACGTTTCCAATCACATGAATACTCGAGTGGAAGCTGTTTCGGACAACTTTTCTTTCCATTCATGCCAAACACTTGGCAGACCTCCGTGCAAAGTCCAGAACACGATGGGAGATGTTTTCTGTGCTCCCGCAGGTTTTCCTTGCCAGACAGAGTGGAAAAGCTTTCTGCTAGGATGTAGACCACAAAAGACGCTAAAGACGAAGGTACGATGCTCTCCGGAGCTAAGAGCCGCTCCCGGGCTTCTTTTGGCAGAAGCGGCGCTAAGAGAGCACTGTGAGCGGTACAATCGACTTTGCGCGAGGAAGCCGCTTCTCCGACTCCGGGAGCTGGAGAGAGCGGCAGCATCGGAAAGGTGAAGAAGGAAGCTGTACAACACTGGGATTGTGTGCGCAGCTTGCCAACTGATAGAAAACAGTACCTTACCACTTTCCTGACGTTTCCAATCACATGAATATTCGACAGGAAGCTGTTTTGGACAACTTTTCTTTCCTTCATGCCAAACACTTGGCAGACCTCCGTGCAACGTCCAGAAGACGATGGGAGATGTTTTCTGTGCTCCCGCAGGTTTTCCTTGCCAGACAGAGTGGAAAAGCTTTCTGCTAGGATGTAGACCACAAAAGACGCTAAAGACGAAGGTACGATGCTCTCCAGAGCTAAGAGCCGCTGCCGGGCTTCTTTCGGCAGAAGCGGCGCTAAGAGAGCACGGTGAGCGGTGCAATCGTCTTTGCGCGAAGAAGCCGCTTCTGTGGCTCCGGGAGCCGGAGAGAGCGGCAGCATCGCAAAGGTGAAGAAGGAAGCTGTACAACACTGGGATTGTGTGCGCAGCTTGCCAACTGATAGAAAACAGTACCTTACACTTTCCTGACGTTTCCAATCACATGAATATTCGACTGGAAGCTGTTTTGGCAACTTTTCTTTCCTTCATGCCAAGCAATTGGCAGACCTCTGTGCAACGTCCAGAAGACGATGGGAGATGTTTTCTGTGCTCCCGCAGGTTTTCCTTGCCAGACAGAGTGGAAAAGCTTTCTGCTAGGATGTAGACCAGAAAAGACGCTAAAGACAAAGGTACGATGCTCTCCAGAGCTAAGAGCCGCTCCCGGGCTTCTTTCGGCAGAAGCGGCGCTAAGAGAGCACTGTGAGCGGTACAATCGTCTTTGCGCAAAGAAGCCGCTTCTTCGGCTCCGGGAGCCAGAGAGAGCGGCAGCATCGGAAAGGTGAAGAAGGAAGCTGTACAACACTGGGATTGTGTGCGCAGCTTGCCAACTGATAGAAAACAGTACCTTACACTTTCCTGACGTTTCCAATCACATGAATATTCGATTGGAAGCTGTTTTGGACAACTTTTCTTTCCTTCATGCCAAACACTTGGCCGACCTCCGTGCAACGTCCAGAAGACGATGGGAGATGTTTTCTGTGCTCCCGCAGGTTTTCCTTGCCAGACAGAGTGGAAAAGCTTTCTGCTAGGATGTAGACCACAAAAGACGCTAAAGACGAAAGTAGGTGCTCTCCGGAGCTAAGAGCCGCTCCCGGGCTTCTTTCGTCAGAAGCGGCGCTAAGAGAGCACTGTGAGCGGTACAATCGTCTTTGCGCGAAGAAGCCGCTTCTTCGGCTCCAGGAGCCGGAGAGAGCGGCAGCATCGGAAAGGTGAAGAAGGAAGCTGTACAACACTGGGATTGTGTGCGCAGCTTGCCAACTGATAGAAAACAGTACCTTACCACTTTTCTGATGTTTCCAATCACATGAATATTCGATTGGAAGCAGTTTTGGACAACTATTCTCTCCTTCATGCCAAGCACTTGGCAGACCTCCGTGCAACGTCCAGAAGACGATGGGAGATGTTTTCTGTGCTCCCGCAGGTTTTCCTTGCCAGACAGAGTGGAAAAGCTTTCTGCTAGGACGTAGACCACAAAAGACGCTGAAGACGAAGGTACGATGCTCTCCGGAGATAAGAGCCGCGGCCGGGCTTCTTTCGGCAGAAGCGGCGCTAAGAGAGCACTGTGAGCGGTACAATCGTCATTGCGCGAAGAAACCGCTTCTTCGGCTCCGGGAGCCGGAGAGAGCGGCAGCATCGGAAAGGTGAAGAAGGAAGCTGTACAACACTGGGATTGTGTGCGCAGCTTGCCAACTGATAGAAAACAGTACCTTACACTTTCCTGACGTTTCCAATCACATGAATATTCGATTGGAAGCTGTTTTGTACAACTTTGCTTTCCTTCATGCCAAGCACTTGGCAGACCTCCGTGCAACGTCATGAAGATGATGGGAGATGTTTTCTGTGCTCCCGCAGGTTTTCCTTGCCAGACAGAGTGGAAAAGCTTTCTGCTAGGATGTAGGCCACAAAAGACGCTAAAGACGAAGGTACGATGCTCTCCGGAGCTAAGAGCCGCTCCCGGGCTTCTTTCGGCAGAAGCGGCGCTAAGAGAGCACTGTGAGCGGTACAATCGTCTTTGCGCGAAGAAGCCGCTTCTTCGACTCCGGGAGCCGGAGAGAGCGGCAGCATCGGAAAGGTGAAGAAGGAAGCTGTACAACACTGGGATTGTGTGCGCAGCTTGCCAACTGATAGAAAACAGTACCTTACCACTTTCCTGACGTTTCCAATCACATGAATACTCGAGTGGAAGCTGTTTCGGACAACTTTTCTTTCCATTCATGCCAAACACTTGGCAGACCTCCGTGCAACGTCCAGAAGACGATGGGAGATGTTTTCTGTGCTCCCGCAGGTTTTCCTTGCCAGACAGAGTGGCAAAGCTTTCTGCTAGGATGTAGACCACAAAAGACGCTAAAGACGAAGGTACGATGCTCTCCGGAGCTAAGAGCCGCTGCCGGGCTTCTTTCGGCAGAAGCGGCGCTAAGAGAGCACTGTGAGCGGTACAATCGACTTTGCGCGAAGAAGCCGCTTCTGCGGCTCCGGGAGCCGGAGAGAGCGGCAGCATCGGAAAGGTGAAGAAGGAAGCTGTACAACACTGGGATTGTGTGCGCAGCTTGCCAACTGATAGAAAACAGTACCTTACACTTTCCTGACGTTTCCAATCACATGAATATTCGATTGGAAGATGTTTTGGACAATTTTTCTTTCCTTCATGCCAAGCACTTGGCAGACCTCCGTGCAACGTCCAGAAGACGATGGGAGATGTTTTCTGTGCTCCCGCAGGTTTTCCTTGCCAGACAGAGTGGAAAACTTTCTGCTAGGACGTAGACCACAAAAGACGCTAAAGACAAAGGTATGATGCTCTCCAGAGCTAAGAGCCGCTGCCGGGCTTCTTTCGGCAGAAGCGGCGCTAAGAGAGCACTGTGAGCGGTACAATCGTCTTTGCGCGAAGAAGCCGCTTCTTCGGCTCCGGGAGCCGGAGAGAGCGGCAGCATCGGAAAGGTGAAGAAGGAAGCTGTACAACACTGGGATTGTGTGCGCAGCTTGCCAACTGATAGAAAACAGTACCTTAAACTTTCCTGACGTTTCCAATCACATGAATATTCGAGTGGAAGCTGTTTTGGACAACTTTTCTTTCCTACATGCCAAGCACTTGGCAGACCTCCGTGCAACGTCCAGAAGACAATGGGAGATGTTTTCTGTGCTCCCGCAGGTTTTCCTTGCCAGACAGAGTGGAAAAGCTTTCTGCTAGGATGTAGACCACAAAAGACGCTAAAGACGAAGGTACGATGCTCTCCGGAGCTAAGAGCCGCTCCCGGGCTTCTTTCGGCAGAAGCGGCGCTAAGAGAGCACTGTGAGCGGTACAATCGACTTTGCGCGAAGAAGCCGCTTCTGCGGCTCCGGGAGCCGGAGAGAGCGGCAGCATCGGAAAGGTGAAGAAGGAAGCTGTACAACACTGGGATTGTGTGCGCAGCTTGCCAACTGATAGAAAACAGTACCTTACACTTTCCTGACGTTTCCAATCACATGAATCTTCGATTGGAAGCTGTTTTGGAAAACTTTTCTTTCCTTCATGCCAAGCACTTGGCAGACCTCTGTGCAACGTCCAGAAGACGATGGGAGATGTTTTCTGTGCTCCCGCAGGTTTTCCTTGCCAGACAGAGTGGAAAAGCTTTCTGCTAGGATGTAGACCACAAAAGACGCTAAAGACGAAGGTACGATGCTCTCCGGAGCTAAGAGCCGCTCCCGGGCTTCTTTCGGCAGAAGCGGCGCTAAGAGAGCACTGTGAGCGGTACAATCGTCTTTGCGCGAAGAATCCGCTTCTTCGGCTCCGGGAGACGGAGAGAGCGGCAGCATCGGAAAGGTGAAGAAGGAAGCTGTACAACACTGGGATTGTGTGCGCAGCTTGCCAACTGATAGAAAACAGTACCTTACACTTTCCTGACGTTTCCAATCACATGAATATTCGATTGGAAGCTGTTTTGGACAACTTTTCTTTCCTTCATGCCAAGCACTTGGCAGACCTCCGTGCAACGTCCAGAAGACGATGGGAGATGTTTTCTGTGCTCCCGCAGGTTTTTCTTGCCAGACAGAGTGGTAAAGCAATCTGCTAGGATGTAGACCGCAAAAGACGCTAAGGACGAAAATATGATGCTCTCCGGAGCTAAGAGCCGCTCCCGGGCTTCTTTCGGCAGAAGCGGCGCTAAGAGAGCAATGTGAGCGGTACAATTGTCTTTGCGCGAAGAAGCTGCTTCTTCGGCTCCGGGAGCCGGAGAGAGCGGCAGCATCGGAAAGGTGAAGAAGGAAGCTGTACAACACTGGGATTGTGTGCGCAGCTTGCCAACTGATAGAAAACAGTACCTTACACTTTCCTGACGTTTCCAATCACATGAATATTCGATTGGAAGCTGTTTTGGACAACTTTTCTTTCCTTCATGCCAAGCACTTGCCAGAACTCCTTGCAACGTCCAGAAGACGATGGGAGATGTTTTCTGTGCTCCCGCAGGTTTTCCTTGCCAGACAGAGTGGAAAAGCTTTCTGCTAGGATGTAGACCACAAAAGACACTAAAGACGAAGGTACGATGCTCTCCGGAGCTAAGAGCCGCTGCCGGGCTTCTTTCGGCAGAAGCGGCACTAAGAGAGCACTGTGAGCGGTACAATCGTCTTTACACGAAGAAACCACTTCTTCGGCTCCGGGAGCCGGAGAGAGCGGCAGCATCGGAAAGGTGAAGAAGGAAGCTGTACAACACTGGGATTGTGTGCGCAGCTTGCCAACTGATAGAAAACAGTACCTTACACTTTCCTGACGTTTCCAATCACATGAATATTCGATTGGAAGCTGTTTTGGACAACTTTTCTTTCCTTCATGCCAAACACTTGGCAGACCTCCGTGCAACGTCCAGAAGACGATGGGAGATGCTTTCTGTGCTCCCGCAGGTTTTCCTTGCCAGACAGAGTGGAAAAGCTTTCTGCTAGGATGTAGACCACAAAAGACGCTAAAGACGAAGGTACGATGCTCTCCGGAGCTTAGAGCCGCGGCCGGGCTTCTTTCGGCAGAAGCGGCGCTAAGAGAGCACTGTGAGCGGTACAATCGTCTTTGCGCGAAGAAACCGCTTCTTCGGCTCCGGGAGCCGGAGAGAGCGGCAGCATCGGAAAGGTGAAGAAGGAAGCTGTACAACACTGGGATTGTGTGCGCAGCTTGCCAACTGATAGAAAACAGTACCTTACCACTTTTCTGATGTTTCCAATCACATGAATATTCGATTGGAAGCTGTTTTAGACAACTATACTCTCCTTCATGCCAAGCACTTGGCAGACCTCCGTGCAACGTCCAGAAGACGATGGGAGATGTTTTCTGTGCTCCCGCAGGTTTTCCTTGCCAGACAGAGTGGAAAAGCTTTCTGCTAGGATGTAGACCACAAAAGACGCTAAAGACGAAGGTACGATGCTCTCCGGAGCTAAGAGCCGCTGCCGGGCTTCTTTCGGCAGAAGCGGCGCTAAGAGAGCACTGTGAGCGGTACAATCGTCTTTGCGCGAAGAAGCCGCTTCTTCGGCTCCGGGAGCCGGAGAGAGCGGCAGCATCGGAAAGGTGAAGAAGGAAGCTGTACAACACTGGGATTGTGTGCGCAGCTTGCCAACTGATAGAAAACAGTACCTTACACTTTCCTGACGTTTCCAATCACATGAATATTCGATTGGAAGCTGTTTTGGACAACTTTTCTTTCCTTCATGCCAAGCACTTGCCAGACCTCCTTGCAACGTCCAGAAGACGATGGGAGATGTTTTCTGTGCTCCCGCAGGTTTTCCTTGCCAGACAGAGTGGAAAAGCTTTCTGCTAGGACGTAGACCACAAAAGACGCTAAAGACGAAGGTACGATGCTCTCCGGAGCTAAGAGCCGCTGCCGGGCTTCTTTCGGCAGAAGCGGCGCTAAGAGAGCACTGTGAGCGGTACAATCGTCTTTGCGCAAAGAAGCCGCTTCTTCGGCTCCGGGAGCCGGAGAGAGCGGCAGCATCGGAAAGGTGAAGAAGGAAGCTGTACAACACTGGGATTGTGTGCGCAGCTTGCCAACTGATAGAAAACAGTACCTTACACTTTCCTGACGTTTCCAATCACATGAATATTCGAGTGGAAGCTGTTTTGGACAACTTTAATTTCCTACATGCCAAGCACTTGGCAGACCTCCGTGCAATGTCCAGAACACGATGGGAGATGTTTTCTGTGCTCCCGCAGGTTTTCCTTGCCAGACAGAGTGGAAAAGCTTTCTGCTAGGACGTAGACCACAAAAGACGCTAAAGACGAAGGTACGATGCTCTCCGGAGCTAAGAGCCGCTGCCGGGCTTCTTTCGGCAGAAGCGGCGCTAAGAGAGCACTGTGAGCGGTACAATCGTCTTTGCGCGAAGAAGCCGCTTCTTCGGCTCCGGGAGCCGAAAAGACCGGCAGCATCGGAAAGGTGAAGAAGGAAGCTGTACAACACTGGGATTGTGTGCGCAGCTTGCCAACTGATAGAAAACAGTACCTTACACTTTCCTGATGTTTCCAATCACATGAATCTTCGATTGGAAGCTGTTTTGGACAACTTTTCTTTCCTTCATGCCAAGCACTTGGCAGACCTCCGTGCAACGTCCAGAAGACAATGGGAGATGTTTTCTGTGCTCCCGCAGGTTTTCCTTGCCAGACAGAGTGGAAAAGCTTTCTGCTAGGATGTAGACCACAAAAGACGCTAAAGACGAAGGTACGATGCTCTCCGGAGCTAAGAGCCGCTCCCGGGCTTCTTTCGGCAGAAGCGGCGCTAAGAGAGCACTGTGAGCGGTACAATCGACTTTGCGCGAAGAAGCTGCTTCTGCGGCTCCGGGAGCCGGAGAGAGCGGCAGCATCGGAAAGGTGAAGAAGGAAGCTGTACAACACTGGGATTGTGTGCGCAGCTTGCCAACTGATAGAAAACAGTACCTTACACTTTCCTGACGTTTCCAATCACATGAATCTTCGATTGGAAGCTGTTTTGGAAAACTTTTCTTTCCTTCATGCCAAGCACTTGGCAGACCTCTGTGCAACGTCCAGAAGACGATGGGAGATGTTTTCTGTGCTCCCGCAGGTTTTCCTTGCCAGACAGAGTGGAAAAGCTTTCTGCTAGGATGTAGACCACAAAAGACGCTAAAGACGAAGGTACGATGCTCTCCGGAGCTAAGAGCCGCTCCCGGGCTTCTTTCGGCAGAAGCGGCGCTAAGAGAGCACTGTGAGCGGTGCAATCGTCTTTGCGCGAAGAAGCCGCTTCTTCGGCTCCGGGAGACGGAGAGAGCGGCAGCATCGGAAAGGTGAAGAAGGAAGCTGTACAACACTGGGATTGTGTGCGCAGCTTGCCAACTGATAGAAAACAGTACCTTACACTTTCCTGACGTTTCCAATCACATGAATATTTGACTGGAAGCTGTTTTGGACAACTTTTCTTTCCTTCATGCCAAACACTTGGCAGACCTCCGTGCAACGTCCAGAAGACGATGGGAGATGTTTTCTGTGCTCCCGCAGGTTTTCCTTGCCAGAGTGGAAAAGCTTTCTGCTAGGATGTAGACCACAAAAGACGCTAAAGACGAAGGTACGATGCTCTCCGGAGCTAAGAGCCGCTCCCGGGCTTCTTTCGGCAGAAGCGGCGCTAAGAGAGCACTGTGAGCGGTACAATCGTCTTTGCACGAAGAAACCGCTTCTTCGGCTCCGGGAGCCGGAGAGAGCGGCAGCATCGGAAAGGTGAAGAAGGAAGCTGTACAACACTGGGATTGTGTGCGCAGCTTGCCAACTGATAGAAAACAGTACCTTACCACTTTCCTGACGTTTCCAATCACATGAATATTCGATTGGAAGATGTTTTGGACAACTATTCTCTCCTTCATGGCAAGCACTTGGCAGACCTCCGTGCAACGTCCAGAACACGATGGGAGATGTTTTCTGTGCTCCCGCAGGTTTTCCTTGCCAGACAGAGTGGAAAAGCTTTCTGCTAGGATGTAGACCACAAAGACGCTAAAGACGAAGGTAGGATGCTCTCCGGAGCTAAGAGCCGCTCCCGGGCTTCTTTCGGCAGAAGCGGCGCTAAGAGAGCACTGTGAGCGGTACAATCGTCTTTGCGCGAAGAAACCGCTTCTTCGGCTCCGGGAGCCGGAGAGAGCGGCAGCATCGGAAAGGTGAAGAAGGAAGCTGTACAACACTGGGATTGTGTGCGCAGCTTGCCAACTGATAGAAAACAGTACCTTACCACTTTTCTGATGTTTCCAATCACATGAATATTCGATTGGAAGCTGTTTTAGACAACTATTCTCTCCTTCATGCCAAGCACTTGGCAGACCTCCGTGCAACGTCCAGAAGACGATGGGAGATGTTTTCTGTGCTCCCGCAGGTTTTCCTTGCCAGACAGAGTGGAAAAGCTTTCTGCTAGGATGTAGACCACAAAAGACGCTAAAGACGAAGGTACGATGCTCTCCGGAGCTAAGAGCCGCTGCCGGGCTTCTTTCGGCAGAAGCGGCGCTAAGAGAGCACTGTGAGCGGTACAATCGTCTTTGCGCGAAGAAGCCGCTTCTTCGGCTCCGGGAGCCGGAGAGAGCGGCAGCATCGGAAAGGTGAAGAAGGAAGCTGTACAACACTGGGATTGTGTGCGCAGCTTGCCAACTGATAGAAAACAGTACCTTACCACTTTCCTGACGTTTCCAATCACATGAATATTCGACTGGAAGCTGTTTTGGACAACTTTTCTTTCCTTCATGCCAAACACTTGGCAGACCTCCGTGCAACGTCCAGAAGACGATGGGAGATGTTTTCTGTGCTCCCGCAGGTTTTCCTTGCCAGACAGAGTGGAAAAGCTTTCTGCTAGGATGTAGACCACAAAAGACGCTAAAGACGAAGGTACGATGCTCTCCGGAGCTAAGAGCCGCTCCCGGGCTTCTTTCGGCAGAAGCGGCGCTAAGAGAGCACTGTGAGCGGTACAATCGTCTTTGCGCGAAGAAGCCGCTTCTTCGGCTCCGGGAGCCGGAGAGAGCGGCAGCATCGGAAAGGTGAAGAAGGAAGCTGTACAACACTGGGATTGTGTGCGCAGCTTGCCAACTGATAGAAAACAGTACCTTACACTTTCCTGACGTTTCCAATCACATGAATATTCGAGTGGAAGCTGTTTTGGACAACTTTTCTTTCCTACATGCCAAGCACTTGGCAGACCTCCGTGCAATGTCCAGAATACGATGGGAGATGTTTTCTGTGCTCCCGCAGGTTTTCCTTGCCAGACAGAGGGGAAAAGCTTTCTGCTAGGATGTAGACCACAAAAGACGCTAAAGACGAAGGTACGATGCTCTCCGGAGCTAAGAGCCGCTCCCGGGCTTCTTTTGGCAGAAGCGGCGCTAAGAGAGCACTGTGAGCGGTACAATCGACTTTGCGCGAGGAAGCCGCTTCTCCGACTCCGGGAGCTGGAGAGAGCGGCAGCATCGGAAAGGTGAAGAAGGAAGCTGTACAACACTGGGATTGTGTGCGCAGCTTGCCAACTGATAGAAAACAGTACCTTACCACTTTCCTGACGTTTCCAATCACATGAATATTCGATTGGAAGCTGTTTTGGACAACTTTTCTTTCCTTCATGCCAAACACTTGGCAGACCTCCGTGCAACGTCCAGAAGACGATGGGAGATGTTTTCTGTGCTCCCGCAGGTTTTCCTTGCCAGACAGAGTGGAAAAGCTTTCTGCTAGGATGTAGACCACAAAAGACGCTGAAGACGAAGGTACGATGCTCTCCAGAGCTAAGAGCCGCTGCCGGGCTTCTTTCGGCAGAAGCGGCGCTAAGAGAGCACTGTGAGCGGTGCAATCGTCTTTGCGCGAAGAAGCCGCTTCTGTGGCTCCGGGAGCCGGAGAGAGCGGCAGCATCGGAAAGGTGAAGAAGGAAGCTGTACAACACTGGGATTGTGTGCGCAGCTTGCCAACTGATAGAAAACAGTACCTTACCACTTTTCTGATGTTTCCAATCACATGAATATTCGACTGGAAGCTGTTTTGGCAACTTTTCTTTCCTTCATGCCAAGCACTTGGCAGACCTCTGTGCAACGTCCAGAAGACGATGGGAGATGTTTTCTGTGCTCCCGCAGGTTTTCCTTGCCAGACAGAGTGGAAAAGCTTTCTGCTAGGATGTAGACCAGAAAAGAGGCTAAAGACAAAGGTACGATGCTCTCCAGAGCTAAGAGCCGCTCCCGGGCTTCTTTCGGCAGAAGCGGCGCTAAGAGAGCACTGTGAGCGGTACAATCGTCTTTGCGCAAAGAAGCCGCTTCTTCGGCTCCGGGAGCCAGAGAGAGCGGCAGCATCGGAAAGGTGAAGAAGGAAGCTGTACAACACTGGGATTGTGTGCGCAGCTTGCCAACTGATAGAAAACAGTACCTTACACTTTCCTGACGTTTCCAATCACATGAATATTCGATTGGAAGCTGTTTTGGACAACTTTCCTTTCCTTCATGCCAAACACTTGGCCGACCTCCGTGCAACGTCCAGAAGACGATGGGACATATTTTCTGTGCTCCCGCAGGTTTTCCTTGCCAGACAGAGTGGAAAAGCTTTCTGCTAGGATGTAGACCACAAAAGACGCTAAAGACGAAAATACGATGCTCTCCGGAGCTAAGAGCCGCTCCCGGGCTTCTTTCGGCAGAAGCAGCGCTAAGAGAGCACTGTGAGCGGTACAATCGACTTTGCGCGAAGAAGCCGCTTCTTGGGCTCCGGGAGCCGGAGAGAGCGGCAGCATCGGAAAGGTGAAGAAGGAAGCTGTACAACACTGGGATTGTGTGCGCAGCTTGCCAACTGATAGAAAACAGTACCTTACCACTTTCCTGACGTTTCCAATCACATGAATATTCGACTGGAAGCTGTTTTGGACAACTATTCTCTCCTTCATGCCAAGCACTTGGCAGACCTCCGTGCAACGTCCAGAACACGATGGGAGATGTTTTCTGTGCTCCCGCAGGTTTTCCTTGCCAGACAGAGTGGAAAAGCTTTCTGCTAGGATGTAGACCACAAAAGACGCTAAAGACAAAGGTACGATGCTCTCCGGAGCTAAGAGCCGCTGCCGGGCTTCTTTCGGCAGAAGCGGCGCTAAGAGAGCAATGTGAGCGGTACAATCGTCTCTGCGCGAAGAAGCCGCTTCTTCGACTCTGGGAGCCGGAGAGAGCGGCAGCATCGGAAAGGTGAAGAAGGAAGCTGTACAACACTGGGATTGTGTGCGCAGCTTGCCAACTGATAGAAAACAGTACCTTACCACTTTCCTGACGTTTCCAATCACATGAATACTCGAGTGGAAGCTGTTTCGGACAACTTTTCTTTCCATTCATGCCAAACACTTGGCAGACCTCCGTGCAAAGTCCAGAACACGATGGGAGATGTTTTCTGTGCTCCCGCAGGTTTTCCTTGCCAGACAGAGTGGAAAAGCTTTCTGCTAGGATGTAGACCACAAAAGACGCTAAAGACGAAGGTACGATGCTCTCCGGAGCTAAGAGCCGCTCCCGGGCTTCTTTTGGCAGAAGCGGCGCTAAGAGAGCACTGTGAGCGGTACAATCGACTTTGCGCGAGGAAGCCGCTTCTCCGACTCCGGGAGCTGGAGAGAGCGTCAGCATCGGAAAGGTGAAGAAGGAAGCTGTACAACACTGGGATTGTGTGCGCAGCTTGCCAACTGATAGAAAACAGTACCTTACCACTTTCCTGACGTTTCCAATCACATGAATATTCGACAGGAAGCTGTTTTGGACAACTTTTCTTTCCTTCATGCCAAACACTTGGCAGACCTCCGTGCAACGTCCAGAAGACGATGGGAGATGTTTTCTGTGCTCCCGCAGGTTTTCCTTGCCAGACAGAGTGGAAAAGCTTTCTGCTAGGATGTAGACCACAAAAGACGCTAAAGACGAAGGTACGATGCTCTCCAGAGCTAAGAGCCGCTGCCGGGCTTCTTTCGGCAGAAGCGGCGCTAAGAGAGCACGGTGAGCGGTGCAATCGTCTTTGCGCGAAGAAGCCGCTTCTGTGGCTCCGGGAGCCGGAGAGAGCGGCAGCATCGGAAAGGTGAAGAAGGAAGCTGTACAACACTGGGATTGTGTGCGCAGCTTGCCAACTGATAGAAAACAGTACCTTACACTTTCCTGACGTTTCCAATCACATGAATATTCGACTGGAAGCTGTTTTGGCAACTTTTCTTTCCTTCATGCCAAGCAATTGGCAGACCTCTGTGCAACGTCCAGAAGACGATGGCAGATGTTTTCTGTGCTCCCGCAGGTTTTCCTTGCCAGACAGAGTGGAAAAGCTTTCTGCTAGGATGTAGACCAGAAAAGACGCTAAAGACAAAGGTACGATGCTCTCCAGAGCTAAGAGCCGCTCCCGGGCTTCTTTCGGCAGAAGCGGCGCTAAGAGAGCACTGTGAGCGGTACAATCGTCTTTGCGCAAAGAAGCCGCTTCTTCGGCTCCGGGAGCCAGAGAGAGCGGCAGCATCGGAAAGGTGAAGAAGGAAGCTGTACAACACTGGGATTGTGTGCGCAGCTTGCCAACTGATAGAAAACAGTACCTTACACTTTCCTGACGTTTCCAATCACATGAATATTCGATTGGAAGCTGTTTTGGACAACTTTTCTTTCCTTCATGCCAAACACTTGGCCGACCTCCGTGCAACGTCCAGAAGACGATGGGAGATGTTTTCTGTGCTCCCGCAGGTTTTCCTTGCCAGACAGAGTGGAAAAGCTTTCTGCTAGGATGTAGACCACAAAAGACGCTAAAGACGAAGGTAGGTGCTCTCCGGAGCTAAGAGCCGCTCCCGGGCTTCTTTCGTCAGAAGCGGCGCTAAGAGAGCACTGTGAGCGGTACAATCGTCTTTGCGCGAAGAAGCCGCTTCTTCGGCTCCAGGAGCCGGAGAGAGCGGCAGCATCGGAAAGGTGAAGAAGGAAGCTGTACAACACTGGGATTGTGTGCGCAGCTTGCCAACTGATAGAAAACAGTACCTTACCACTTTTCTGATGTTTCCAATCACATGAATATTCGATTGGAAGCAGTTTTGGACAACTATTCTCTCCTTCATGCCAAGCACTTGGCAGACCTCCGTGCAACGTCCAGAACACGATGGGAGATGTTTTCTGTGCTCCCGCAGGTTTTCCTTGCCAGACAGAGTGGAAAAGCTTTCTGCTAGGATGTAGACCACAAAAGACGATAAAGACGAAGGTACGATGCTCTCCGGAGCTAAGAGCCGCTCCCGGGCTTCTTTCGGCAGAAGTGGCGCTAAGAGAGCAATGTGAGCGGTACAATCGTCTTTGCGCGAAGAAGCCGCTTCTTCGGCTCCGGGAGCCGGAGAGAGCGGCAGCATCGGAAAGGTGAAGAAGGAAGCTGTACAACACTGGGATTGTGTGGGCAGCTTGCCAACTGATCGAAAACAGTACCTTACCACTTCCTGACGTTTCCAATCACATGAATATTCGACTGGAAGCTGTTTTGGACAACTTTTCTTTCCTACATGCCAAACACTTGGCAGACCTCCGTGCAACGTCCAGAAGACGATGGGAGATGTTTTCTGTGCTCCCGCAGGTTTTCCTTGCCAGACAGAGTGGAAAAGCTTTCTGCTAGGACGTAGACCACAAAAGACGCTGAAGACGAAGGTACGATGCTCTCCGGAGCTAAGAGCCGCGGCCGGGCTTCTTTCGGCAGAAGCGGCGCTAAGAGAGCACTGTGAGCGGTACAATCGTCATTGCGCGAAGAAACCGCTTCTTCGGCTCCGGGAGCCGGAGAGAGCGGCAGCATCGGAAAGGTGAAGAAGGAAGCTGTACAACACTGGGATTGTGTGCGCAGCTTGCCAACTGATAGAAAACAGTACCTTACACTTTCCTGACGTTTCCAATCACATGAATATTCGATTGGAAGCTGTTTTGTACAACTTTGCTTTCCTTCATGCCAAGCACTTGGCAGACCTCCGTGCAACGTCATGAAGATGATGGGAGATGTTTTCTGTGCTCCCGCAGGTTTTCCTTGCCAGACAGAGTGGAAAAGCTTTCTGCTAGGATGTAGGCCACAAAAGACGCTAAAGACGAAGGTACGATGCTCTCCGGAGCTAAGAGCCGCTCCCGGGCTTCTTTCGGCAGAAGCGGCGCTAAGAGAGCACTGTGAGCGGTACAATCGTCTTTGCGCGAAGAAGCCGCTTCTTCGACTCCGGGAGCCGGAGAGAGCGGCAGCATCGGAAAGGTGAAGAAGGAAGCTGTACAACACTGGGATTGTGTGCGCAGCTTGCCAACTGATAGAAAACAGTACCTTACCACTTTCCTGACGTTTCCAATCACATGAATACTCGAGTGGAAGCTGTTTCGGACAACTTTTCTTTCCATTCATGCCAAACACTTGGCAGACCTCCATGCAACGTCCAGAAGACGATGGGAGATGTTTTCTGTGCTCCCGCAGGTTTTCCTTGCCAGACAGAGTGGAAAAGCTTTCTGCTAGGATGTAGACCACAAAAGACGCTAAAGACGAAGGTACGATGCTCTCCGGAGCTAAGAGCCGCTGCCGGGCTTCTTTCGGCAGAAGCGGCGCTAAGAGAGCACTGTGAGCGGTACAATCGACTTTGCGCGAAGAAGCCGCTTCTTCGGCTCCGGGAGCCGGAGAGAGCGGCAGCATCGGAAAGGTGAAGAAGGAAGCTGTACAACACTGGGATTGTGTGCGCAGCTTGCCAACTGATAGAAAACAGTACCTTACACTTTCCTGACGTTTCCAATCACATGAATATTCGATTGGAAGATGTTTTGGACAATTTTTCTTTCCTTCATGCCAAGCACTTGGCAGACCTCCGTGCAACGTCCAGAAGACGATGGGAGATGTTTTCTGTGCTCCCGCAGGTTTTCCTTGCCAGACAGAGTGGAAAACTTTCTGCTAGGACGTAGACCACAAAAGACGCTAAAGACAAAGGTATGATGCTCTCCAGAGCTAAGAGCCGCTGCCGGGCTTCTTTCGGCAGAAGCGGCGCTAAGAGAGCACTGTGAGCGGTACAATCGTCTTTGCGCGAAGAAGCCGCTTCTTCGGCTCCGGGAGCCGGAGAGAGCGGCAGCATCGGAAAGGTGAAGAAGGAAGCTGTACAACACTGGGATTGTGTGCGCAGCTTGCCAACTGATAGAAAACAGTACCTTAAACTTTCCTGACGTTTCCAATCACATGAATATTCGAGTGGAAGCTGTTTTGGACAACTTTTCTTTCCTACATGCCAAGCACTTGGCAGACCTCCGTGCAACGTCCAGAAGACAATGGGAGATGTTTTCTGTGCTCCCGCAGGTTTTCCTTGCCAGACAGAGTGGAAAAGCTTTCTGCTAGGATGTAGACCACAAAAGACGCTAAAGACGAAGGTACGATGCTCTCCGGAGCTAAGAGCCGCTCCCGGGCTTCTTTCGGCAGAAGCGGCGCTAAGAGAGCACTGTGAGCGGTACAATCGACTTTGCGCGAAGAAGCCGCTTCTGCGGCTCCGGGAGCCGGAGAGAGCGGCAGCATCGGAAAGGTGAAGAAGGAAGCTGTACAACACTGGGATTGTGTGCGCAGCTTGCCAACTGATAGAAAACAGTACCTTACACTTTCCTGACGTTTCCAATCACATGAATCTTCGATTGGAAGCTGTTTTGGAAAACTTTTCTTTCCTTCATGCCAAGCACTTGGCAGACCTCTGTGCAACGTCCAGAAGACGATGGGAGATGTTTTCTGTGCTCCCGCAGGTTTTCCTTGCCAGACAGAGTGGAAAAGCTTTCTGCTAGGATGTAGACCACAAAAGACGCTATAGACGAAGGTACGATGCTCTCCGGAGCTAAGAGCCGCTCCCGGGCTTCTTTCGGCAGAAGCGGCGCTAAGAGAGCACTGTGAGCGGTACAATCGTCTTTGCGCGAAGAATCCGCTTCTTCGGCTCCGGGAGACGGAGAGAGCGGCAGCATCGGAAAGGTGAAGAAGGAAGCTGTACAACACTGGGATTGTGTGCGCAGCTTGCCAACTGATAGAAAACAGTACCTTACACTTTCCTGACGTTTCCAATCACATGAATATTTGACTGGAAGCTGTTTTGGACAACTTTTCTTTCCTTCATGCCAAACACTTGGCAGACCTCCGTGCAACGTCCAGAAGACGATGGGAGATGTTTTCTGTGCTCCCGCAGGTTTTCCTTGCCAGAGTGGAAAAGCTTTCTGCTAGGATGTAGACCACAAAAGACGCTAAAGACGAAGGTACGATGCTCTCCGGAGCTAAGAGCCGCTCCCGGGCTTCTTTCGGCAGAAGCGGCGCTAAGAGAGCACTGTGAGCGGTACAATCGTCTTTGCACGAAGAAACCGCTTCTTCGGCTCCGGGAGCCGGAGAGAGCGGCAGCATCGGAAAGGTGAAGAAGGAAGCTGTACAACACTGGGATTGTGTGCGCAGCTTGCCAACTGATAGAAAACAGTACCTTACCACTTTCCTGACGTTTCCAATCACATGAATATTCGATTGGAAGCTGTTTTGGACAACTATTCTCTCCTTCATGCCAAGCACTTGGCAGACCTCCGTGCAACGTCCAGAACACGATGGGAGATGTTTTCTGTGCTCCCGCAGGTTTTCCTTGCCAGACAGAGTGGAAAAGCTTTCTGCTAGGATGTAGACCACAAAGACGCTAAAGACGAAGGTAGGATGCTCTCCGGAGCTAAGAGCCGCTCCCGGGCTTCTTTCGGCAGAAGCGGCGCTAAGAGAGCACTGTGAGCGGTACAATCGTCTTTGCGCGAAGAAGCCGCTTCTTCGGCTCCGGGAGCCGGAGAGAGCGGCAGCATCGGAAAGGTGAAGAAGGAAGCTGTACAACACTGGGATTGTGTGCGCAGCTTGCCAACTGATAGAAAACAGTACCTTACCACTTTTCTGATGTTTCCAATCACATGAATATTCGATTGGAAGCTGTTTTAGACAACTATTCTCTCCTTCATGCCAAGCACTTGGCAGACCTCCGTGCAACGTCCAGAAGACGATGGGAGATGTTTTCTGTGCTCCCGCAGGTTTTCCTTGCCAGACAGAGTGGAAAAGCTTTCTGCTAGGATGTAGACCACAAAAGACGCTAAAGACGAAGGTACGATGCTCTCCGGAGCTAAGAGCCGCTGCCGGGCTTCTTTCGGCAGAAGCGGCGCTAAGAGAGCACTGTGAGCGGTACAATCGTCTTTGCGCGAAGAAGCCGCTTCTTCGGCTCCGGGAGCCGGAGAGAGCGGCAGCATCGGAAAGGTGAAGAAGGAAGCTGTACAACACTGGGATTGTGTGCGCAGCTTGCCAACTGATAGAAAACAGTACCTTACCACTTCCTGACGTTTCCAATCACATGAATATTCGACTGGAAGCTGTTTTGGACAACTTTTCTTTCCTTCATGCCAAACACTTGGCAGACCTCCGTGCAACGTCCAGAAGATGATGGGAGATGTTTTCTGTGCTCCCGCAGGTTTTCCTTGCCAGACAGAGTGGAAAAGCTTTCTGCTAGGATGTAGACCACAAAAGACGCTAAAGACGAAGGTACGATGCTCTCCGGAGCTAAGAGCCGCTCCCGGGCTTCTTTCGGCAGAAGCGGCGCTAAGAGAGCACTGTGAGCGGTACAATCGTCTTTGCGCAAAGAAGCCGCTTCTTCGGCTCCGGGAGCCGGAGAGAGCGGCAGCATCGGAAAGGTGAAGAAGGAAGCTGTACAACACTGGGATTGTGTGCGCAGCTTGCCAACTGATAGAAAACAGTACCTTACACTTTCCTGACGTTTCCAATCACATGAATATTCGAGTGGAAGCTGTTTTGGACAACTTTTCTTTCCTTCATGCCAAGCACTTGGCAGACATCCGTGCAATGTCCAGAATACGATGGGAGATGTTTTCTGTGCTCCCGCAGGTTTTCCTTGCCAGACAGAGTGGAAAAGCTTTCTGCTAGGATGTAGACCACAAAAGACGCTAAAGACGAAGGTACGATGCTCTCCGGAGCTAAGAGCCGCTCCCGGGCTTCTTTCAGCAGAAGCGGCGCTAAGAGAGCACTGTGAGCGGTACAATCGTCTTTGCGCGAAGAAGCCGCTTCTTCGGCTCCGGGAGCCGGAGAGAGCGGCAGCATCGGAAAGGTGAAGAAGGAAGCTGTACAACACGGGGATTGTGTGCGCAGCTTGCCAACTGATAGAAAACAGTACCTTACCACTTTCCTGACGTTTCCAATCACATGAATATTCGATTGGAAGCTGTTTTGGACAACTTTTCTTTCCTTCATGCCAAGCACTTGGCAGACCTCCGTGCAACGTCCAGAAGACGATGGGAGATGTTTTCTGTGCTCCCGCAGGTTTTTCTTGCCAGACAGAGTGGTAAAGCAATCTGCTAGGATGTAGACCGCAAAAGACGCTAAGGACGAAAATATGATGCTCTCCGGAGCTAAGAGCCGCTCCCGGGCTTCTTTCGGCAGAAGCGGCGCTAAGAGAGCAATGTGAGCGGTACAATTGTCTTTGCGCGAAGAAGCTGCTTCTTCGGCTCCGGGAGCCGGAGAGAGCGGCAGCATCGGAAAGGTGAAGAAGGAAGCTGTACAACACTGGGATTGTGTGCGCAGCTTGCCAACTGATAGAAAACAGTACCTTACACTTTCCTGACGTTTCCAATCACATGAATATTCGATTGGAAGCTGTTTTGGACAACTTTTCTTTCCTTCATGCCAAGCACTTGCCAGAACTCCTTGCAACGTCCAGAAGACGATGGGAGATGTTTTCTGTGCTCCCGCAGGTTTTCCTTGCCAGACAGAGTGGAAAAGCTTTCTGCTACGATGTAGACCACAAAAGACGCTAAAGACGAAGGTACGATGCTCTCCGGAGCTAAGAGCCGCTCCCGGGCTTCTTTCGGCAGAAGCGGCACTAAGAGAGCACTGTGAGCGGTACAATCGTCTTTACACGAAGAAACCACTTCTTCGGCTCCGGGAGCCGGAGAGAGCGGCAGCATCGGAAAGGTGAAGAAGGAAGCTGTACAACACTGGGATTGTGTGCGCAGCTTGCCAACTGATAGAAAACAGTACCTTACACTTTCCTGACGTTTCCAATCACATGAATATTCGATTGGAAGCTGTTTTGGACAACTTTTCTTTCCTTCATGCCAAACACTTGGCAGACCTCCGTGCAACGTCCAGAAGACGATGGGAGATGCTTTCTGTGCTCCCGCAGGTTTTCCTTGCCAGACAGAGTGGAAAAGCTTTCTGCTAGGATGTAGACCACAAAAGACGCTAAAGACGAAGGTACGATGCTCTCCGGAGCTAAGAGCCGCTGCCGGGCTTCTTTCGGCAGAAGCGGCGCTAAGAGAGCACTGTGAGCGGTACAATCGTCTTTGCGCGAAGAAGCCGCTTCTTCGGCTCCGGGAGCCGGAGAGAGCGGCAGCATCGGAAAGGTGAAGAAGGAAGCTGTACAACACTGGGATTGTGTGCGCAGCTTGCCAACTGATAGAAAACAGTACCTTACACTTTCCTGACGTTTCCAATCACATGAATATTCGAGTGGAAGCTGTTTTGGACAACTTTTCTTTCCTACATGCCAAGCACTTGGCAGACATCCGTGCAATGTCCAGAATACGATGGGAGATGTTTTCTGTGCTCCCGCAGGTTTTCCTTGCCAGACAGAGTGGAAAAGCTTTCTGCTAGGACGTAGACCACAAAAGACGCTAAAGACGAAGGTACGATGCTCTCCGGAGCTAAGAGCCGCTCCCGGGCTTCTTTCAGCAGAAGCGGCGCTAAGAGAGCACTGTGAGCGGTACAATCGTCTTTGCGCGAAGAAGCCGCTTCTTCGGCTCCGGGAGCCGGAGAGAGCGGCAGCATCGGAAAGGTGAAGAAGGAAGCTGTACAACACTGGGATTGTGTGCGCAGCTTGCCAACTGATAGAAAACAGTACCTTACCACTTTTCTGATGTTTCCAATCACATGAATATTCGATTGGAAGCTGTTTTGGACAACTTTTCTTTCCTTCATGCCAAGCACTTGGCAGACCTCCGTGCAACGTCCAGAAGACGATGGGAGATGTTTTCTGTGCTCCCGCAGGTTTTCCTTGCCAGACAGAGTGGTAAAGCATTCTGCTAGGATGTAGACCGCAAAAGACGCTAAGGACGAAAATATGATGCTCTCCGGAGCTAAGAGCCGCTCCCGGGCTTCTTTCGGCAGAAGCGGTGCTAAGAGAGCAATGTGAGCGGTACAATTGTCTTTGCGTGAAGAAGCCGCTTCTTCGGCTCCGGGAGCCGGAGAGAGCGGCAGCATCGGAAAGGTGAAGAAGGAAGCTGTACAACACTGGGATTGTGTGCGCAGCTTCCCAACTGATAGAAAACAGTACCTTACACTTTCCTGACGTTTCCAATCACATGAATATTCGACTGGAAGCTGTTTTGGACAACTTTTCTTTCCTTCAGGCCAAACACTTGGCAGACCTCCGTGCAACGTCCAGAACACGATGGGAGATGTTTTCTGTGCTCCCGCAGGTTTTCCTTGCCAGACAGAGTGGAAAAGCTTTCTGCTAGGATGTAGACCACAAAAGACGCTAAAGACGAAGGTACGATGCTCTCCGGAGCTAAGAGCCGCTCCCGGGCTTCTTTCGGCAGAAGCGGCGCTAAGAGAGCACTGTGAGCGGTACAATCGTCTTTGCGCAAAGAAGCCGCTTCTTCGGCTCCGGGAGCCGGAGAGAGCGGCAGCATCGGAAAGGTGAAGAAGGAAGCTGTACAACACTGGGATTGTGTGCGCAGCTTGCCAACTGATAGAAAACAGTACCTTACACTTTCCTGACGTTTCCAATCACATGAATCTTCGATTGGAAGCTGTTTTGGACAACTTTTCTTTCCTTCATGCCAAGCACTTGGCAGACCTCCGTGCAAAGTCTAGAAGACGATGGGAGATGTTTTCTGTGCTCGCGCAGGTTTTCCTTGCCAGACAGAGTGGAAAAGCTTTCTGCTAGGATGTAGACCACAAAAGACGCTAAAGACGAAGGTACGATGCTCTCCGGAGCTAAGAGCCGCTCCCGGGCTTCTTTCGACAGAAGCTGCGCTAAGAGAGCACTGTGAGCGCTACAATCGTCTTTGCGCGAAGAAGCCGCTTCTGCGGCTCCGGGAGCCGGAGAGAGCGGCAGCATCGGAAAGGTGAAGAAGGAAGCTGTACAACACTGGGATTGTGTGCGCAGCTTGCCAACTGATAGAAAACAGTACCTTACACTTTCCTGACGTTTCCAATCACATGAATATTCGATTGGAAGCTGTTTTGGACAACTTTTCTTTCCTTCATGCCAAGCACTTGGCAGACCTCCGTGCAACGTCCAGAAGACGATGGGAGATGTTTTCTGTGCTCCCGCAGGTTTTCCTTGCCAGACAGAGTGGAAAAGCTTTCTGCTAGGACGTAGACCACAAAAGACGCTAAAGACGAAGGTACGATGCTCTCCGGAGCTAAGAGCCGCTGCCGGGCTTCTTTCGGCAGAAGCGGTGCTAAGAGAGCACTGTGAGCGGTACAATCGTCTTTGCGCGAAGAAGCCGCTTCTTCGGCTCCGGGAGCCGAAAAGACCGGCAGCATCGGAAAGGTGAAGAAGGAAGCTGTACAACACTGGGATTGTGTGCGCAGCTTGCCAACTGATAGAAAACAGTACCTTACACTTTCCTGACGTTTCCAATCACATGAATCTTCGATTGGAAGCTGTTTTGGACAACTTTTCTTTCCTTCATGCCAAGCACTTGGCAGACCTCCGTGCAACGTCCAGAAGACGATGGGAGATGTTTTCTGTGCTCCCGCAGGTTTTCCTTGCCAGACAGAGTGGAAAAGCTTTCTGCTAGGATGTAGACCACAAAAGACGCTAAAGACGAAGGTACGATGCTCTCCGGAGCTAAGAGCCGCTCCCGGGCTTCTTTCGGCAGAAGCGGCGCTAAGAGAGCACTGTGAGCGGTACAATCGACTTTGCGCGAAGAAGCCGCTTCTGCGGCTCCGGGAGCCGGAGAGAGCGGCAGCATCGGAAAGGTGAAGAAGGAAGCTGTACAACACTGGGATTGTGTGCGCAGCTTGCCAACTGATAGAAAACAGTACCTTACACTTTCCTGACGTTTCCAATCACATGAATCTTCGATTGGAAGCTGTTTTGGAAAACTTTTCTTTCCTTCATGCCAAGCACTTGGCAGACCTCTGTGCAACGTCCAGAAGACGATGGGAGGTGTTTTCTGTGCTCCCGCAGGTTTTCCTTGCCAGACAGAGTGGAAAAGCTTTCTGCTAGGATGTAGACCACAAAAGACGCTAAAGACGAAGGTACGATGCTCTCCGGAGCTAAGAGCCGCTCCCGGGCTTCTTTCGGCAGAAGCGGCGCTAAGAGAGCACTGTGAGCGGTACAATCGTCTTTGCACGAAGAAACCGCTTCTTCGGCTCCGGGAGCCGGAGAGAGCGGCAGCATCGGAAAGGTGAAGAAGGAAGCTGTACAACACTGGGATTGTGTGCGCAGCTTGCCAACTGATAGAAAACAGTACCTTACCACTTTCCTGACGTTTCCAATCACATGAATATTCGATTGGAAGCTGTTTTGGACAACTATTCTCTCCTTCATGCCAAGCACTTGGCAGACCTCCGTGCAACGTCCAGAACACGATGGGAGATGTTTTCTGTGCTCCCGCAGGTTTTCCTTGCCAGACAGAGTGGAAAAGCTTTCTGCTAGGATGTAGACCACAAAGACGCTAAAGACGAAGGTAGGATGCTCTCCGGAGCTAAGAGCCGCTCCCGGGCTTCTTTCGGCAGAAGCGGCGCTAAGAGAGCACTGTGAGCGGTACAATCGTCTTTGCGCGAAGAAGCCGCTTCTTCGGCTCCGGGAGCCGGAGAGAGCGGCAGCATCGGAAAGGTGAAGAAGGAAGCTGTACAACACTGGGATTGTGTGCGCAGCTTGCCAACTGATAGAAAACAGTACCTTACCACTTTTCTGATGTTTCCAATCACATGAATATTCGATTGGAAGCTGTTTTAGACAACTATTCTCTCCTTCATGCCAAGCACTTGGCAGACCTCCGTGCAACGTCCAGAAGACGATGGGAGATGTTTTCTGTGCTCCCGCAGGTTTTCCTTGCCAGACAGAGTGGAAAAGCTTTCTGCTAGGATGTAGACCAGAAAAGACGCTAAAGACGAAGGTACGATGCTCTCCGGAGCTAAGAGCCGCTCCCGGGCTTCTTTCGGCAGAAGCGGCGCTAAGAGAGCACTGTGAGCGGTACAATCGTCTTTGCGCGAAGAAGCCGCTTCTTCGGCTCCGGGAGCCGGAGAGAGCGGCAGCATCGGAAAGGTGAAGAAGGAAGCTGTACAACACTGGGATTGTGTGCGCAGCTTGCCAACTGATAGAAAACAGTACCTTACACTTTCCTGACGTTTCCAATCACATGAATATTCGATTGGAAGCTGTTTTGGACAACTTTTCTTTCCTTCATGCCAAGCACTTGCCAGACCTCCTTGCAACGTCCAGAAGACGATGGGAGATGTTTTCTGTGCTCCCGCAGGTTTTCCTTGCCAGACAGAGTGGAAAAGCTTTCTGCTAGGATGTAGACCACAAAAGACGCTAAAGACGAAGGTACGATGCTCTCCGGAGCTAAGAGCCGCTGCCGGGCTTCTTTCGGCAGAAGCGGCACTAAGAGAGCACTGTGAGCGGTACAATCGTCTTTGCACGAAGAAACCACTTCTTCGGCTCCGGGAGCCGGAGAGAGCGGCAGCATCGGAAAGGTGAAGAAGGAAGCTGTACAACACTGGGATTGTGTGCGCAGCTTGCCAACTGATAGAAAACAGTACCTTACACTTTCCTGACGTTTCCAATCACATGAATATTCGATTGGAAGCTGTTTTGGACAACTTTTCTTTCCTTCATGCCAAGCACTTGGCAGACCTCCGTGCAACGTCCAGAAGACGATGGGAGATGCTTTCTGTGCTCCCGCAGGTTTTCCTTGCCAGACAGAGTGGAAAAGCTTTCTGCTAGGATGTAGACCACAAAAGACGCTAAAGACGAAGGTACGATGCTCTCCGGAGCTAAGAGCCGCTCCCGGGCTTCTTTCGGCAGAAGCGGCGCTAAGAGAGCACTGTGAGCGCTACAATCGTCTTTGCGCGAAGAAACCGCTTCTTCGGCTCCGGGAGCCGGAGAGAGCGGCAGCATCGGAAAGGTGAAGAAGGAAGCTGTACAACACTGGGATTGTGTGCGCAGCTTGCCAACTGATAGAAAACAGTACCTTACCACTTTTCTGATGTTTCCAATCACATGAATATTCGATTGGAAGCTGTTTTAGACAACTATTCTCTCCTTCTTGCCAAGCACTTGGCAGACCTCCGTGCAACGTCCAGAAGACGATGGGAGATGTTTTCTGTGCTCGCGCAGGTTTTCCTTGCCAGACAGAGTGGAAAAGCTTTCTGCTAGGATGTAGACCACAAAAGACGCTAAAGACGAAGGTACGATGCTCTCCGGAGCTAAGAGCCGCTGCCGGGCTTCTTTCGGCAGAAGCGGCGCTAAGAGAGCACTGTGAGCGGTACAATCGTCTTTGCGCGAAGAAGCCGCTTCTTCGGCTCCGGGAGCCGGAGAGAGCGGCAGCATCGGAAAGGTGAAGAAGGAAGCTGTACAACACTGGGATTGTGTGCGCAGCTTGCCAACTGATAGAAAACAGTACCTTACACTTTCCTGACGTTTCCAATCACATGAATATTCGATTGGAAGCTGTTTTGGACAACTTTTCTTTCCTTCATGCCAAGCACTTGGCAGACCTCCGTGCAACGTCCAGAAGACGATGGGAGATGTTTTCTGTGCTCCCGCAGGTTTTCCTTGCCAGACAGAGTGGAAAAGCTTTCTGCTAGGATGTAGACCACAAAAGACGCTAAAGACGAAGGTACGATGCTCTCCGGAGCTAAGAGCCGCTGCCGGGCTTCTTTCGGCAGAAGCGGCGCTAAGAGAGCACTGTGAGCGGTACAATCGACTTTGCGCGAAGAAGCCGCTTCTGCGGCTCCGGGAGCCGGAGAGAGCGGCAGCATCGGAAAGGTGAAGAAGGAAGCTGTACAACACTGGGATTGTGTGCGCAGCTTGCCAACTGATAGAAAACAGTACCTTACACTTTCCTGACGTTTCCAATCACATGAATCTTCGATTGGAAGCTGTTTTGGAAAACTTTTCTTTCCTTCATGCCAAGCACTTGGCAGACCTCTGTGCAACGTCCAGAAGACGATGGGAGATGTTTTCTGTGCTCCCGCAGGTTTTCCTTGCCAGACAGAGTGGAAAAGCTTTCTGCTAGGATGTAGACCACAAAAGACGCTAAAGACGAAGGTACGATGCTCTCCGGAGCTAAGAGCCGCTCCCGGGCTTCTTTCGGCAGAAGCGGCGCTAAGAGAGCACTGTGAGCGGTACAATCGTCTTTGCACGAAGAAACCGCTTCTTCGGCTCCGGGAGCCGGAGAGAGCGGCAGCATCGGAAAGGTGAAGAAGGAAGCTGTACAACACTGGGATTGTGTGCGCAGCTTGCCAACTGATAGAAAACAGTACCTTACCACTTTCCTGACGTTTCCAATCACATGAATATTCGATTGGAAGCTGTTTTGGACAACTATTCTCTCCTTCATGCCAAGCACTTGGCAGACCTCCGTGCAACGTCCAGAACACGATGGGAGATGTTTTCTGTGCTCCCGCAGGTTTTCCTTGCCAGACAGAGTGGAAAAGCTTTCTGCTAGGATGTAGACCACAAAGACGCTAAAGACGAAGGTAGGATGCTCTCCGGAGCTAAGAGCCGCTCCCGGGCTTCTTTCGGCAGAAGCGGCGCTAAGAGAGCACTGTGAGCGGTACAATCGTCTTTGCGCGAAGAAACCGCTTCTTCGGCTCCGGGAGCCGGAGAGAGCGGCAGCATCGGAAAGGTGAAGAAGGAAGCTGTACAACACTGGGATTGTGTGCGCAGCTTGCCAACTGATAGAAAACAGTACCTTACCACTTTTCTGATGTTTCCAATCACATGAATATTCGATTGGAAGCTGTTTTAGACAACTATTCTCTCCTTCATGCCAAGCACTTGGCAGACCTCCGTGCAACGTCCAGAAGACGATGGGAGATGTTTTCTGTGCTCCCGCAGGTTTTCCTTGCCAGACAGAGTGGAAAAGCTTTCTGCTAGGATGTAGACCACAAAAGACGCTAAAGACGAAGGTACGATGCTCTCCGGAGCTAAGAGCCGCTGCCGGGCTTCTTTCGGCAGAAGCGGCGCTAAGAGAGCACTGTGAGCGGTACAATCGTCTTTGCGCGAAGAAGCCGCTTCTTCGGCTCCGGGAGCCGGAGAGAGCGGCAGCATCGGAAAGGTGAAGAAGGAAGCTGTACAACACTGGGATTGTGTGCGCAGCTTGCCAACTGATAGAAAACAGTACCTTACCACTTTCCTGACGTTTCCAATCACATGAATATTCGACTGGAAGCTGTTTTGGACAACTTTTCTTTCCTTCATGCCAAACACTTGGCAGACCTCCGTGCAACGTCCAGAAGACGATGGGAGATGTTTTCTGTGCTCCCGCAGGTTTTCCTTGCCAGACAGAGTGGAAAAGCTTTCTGCTAGGATGTAGACCACAAAAGACGCTAAAGACGAAGGTACGATGCTCTCCGGAGCTAAGAGCCGCTGCCGGGCTTCTTTCGGCAGAAGCGGCGCTAAGAGAGCACTGTGAGCGGTACAATCGTCTTTGCGCAAAGAAGCCGCTTCTTCGGCTCCGGGAGCCGGAGAGAGCGGCAGCATCGGAAAGGTGAAGAAGGAAGCTGTACAACACTGGGATTGTGTGCGCAGCTTGCCAACTGATAGAAAACAGTACCTTACACTTTCCTGACGTTTCCAATCACATGAATATTCGAGTGGAAGCTGTTTTGGACAACTTTTCTTTCCTTCATGCCAAGCACTTGGCAGACATCCGTGCAATGTCCAGAATACGATGGGAGATGTTTTCTGTGCTCCCACAGGTTTTCCTTGCCAGACAGAGTGGAAAAGCTTTCTGCTAGGATGTAGACCACAAAAGACGCTAAAGACGAAGGTACGATGCTCTCCGGAGCTAAGAGCCGCTGCCGGGCTTCTTTCGGCAGAAGCGGCGCTAAGAGAGCACTGTGAGCGGTACAATCGACTTTGCGCGAAGAAGCCGCTTCTGCGGCTCCGGGAGCCGGAGAGAGCGGCAGCATCGGAAAGGTGAAGAAGGAAGCTGTACAACACTGGGATTGTGTGCGCAGCTTGCCAACTGATAGAAAACAGTACCTTACCACTTTCCTGACGTTTCCAATCACATGAATATTCGATTGGAAGCTGTTTTGGACAACTATTCTCTCCTTCATGCCAAGCACTTGGCAGACCTCCGTGCAACGTCCAGAAGACGATGGGAGATGTTTTCTGTGCTCCCGCAGGTTTTCCTTGCCAGACAGAGTGGAAAAGCTTTCTGCTAGGATGTAGACCACAAAGACGCTAAAGACGAAGGTAGGATGCTCTCCGGAGCTAAGAGCCGCTCCCGGGCTTCTTTCGGCAGAAGCGGCGCTAAGAGAGCACTGTGAGCGGTACAATCGTCTTTGCGCGAAGAAACCGCTTCTTCGGCTCCGGGAGCCGGAGAGAGCGGCAGCATCGGAAAGGTGAAGAAGGAAGCTGTACAACACTGGGATTGTGTGCGCAGCTTGCCAACTGATAGAAAACAGTACCTTACCACTTTTCTGATGTTTCCAATCACATGAATATTCGATTGGAAGCTGTTTTAGACAACTATTCTCTCCTTCATGCCAAGCACTTGGCAGACCTCCGTGCAACGTCCAGAAGACGATGGGAGATGTTTTCTGTGCTCCCGCAGGTTTTCCTTGCCAGACAGAGTGGAAAAGCTTTCTGCTAGGATGTAGACCAGAAAAGACGCTAAAGACGAAGGTACGATGCTCTCCGGAGCTAAGAGCCGCTCCCGGGCTTCTTTCGGCAGAAGCGGCGCTAAGAGAGCACTGTGAGCGGTACAATCGTCTTTGCGCGAAGAAGCCGCTTCTTCGGCTCCGGGAGCCGGAGAGAGCGGCAGCATCGGAAAGGTGAAGAAGGAAGCTGTACAACACTGGGATTGTGTGCGCAGCTTGCCAACTGATAGAAAACAGTACCTTACCACTTTCCTGACGTTTCCAATCACATGAATATTCGACTGGAAGCTGTTTTGGACAACTTTTCTTTCCTTCATGCCAAACACTTGGCAGACCTCCGTGCAACGTCCAGAAGACGATGGGAGATGTTTTCTGTGCTCCCGCAGGTTTTCCTTGCCAGACAGAGTGGAAAAGCTTTCTGCTAGGATGTAGACCACAAAAGACGCTAAAGACGAAGGTACGATGCTCTCCGGAGCTAAGAGCCGCTGCCGGGCTTCTTTCGGCAGAAGCGGCGCTAAGAGAGCACTGTGAGCGGTACAATCGTCTTTGCGCGAAGAAGCCGCTTCTTCGGCTCCGGGAGCCGGAGAGAGCGGCAGCATCGGAAAGGTGAAGAAGGAAGCTGTACAACACTGGGATTGTGTGCGCAGCTTGCCAACTGATAGAAAACAGTACCTTACCACTTTTCTGACGTTTCCAATCACATGAATATTCGATTGGAAGCTGTTTTGGACAACTTTTCTTTCCTTCATGCCAAGCACTTGGCAGACCTCCGTGCAACGTCCAGAAGACGATGGGAGATGTTTTCTGTGCTCCCGCAGGTTTTTCTTGCCAGACAGAGTGGTAAAGCATTCTGCTAGGATGTAGACCGCAAAAGACGCTAAGGACGAAAATATGATGCTCTCCGGAGCTAAGAGCCGCTCCCGGGCTTCTTTCGGCAGAAGCGGCGCTAAGAGAGCAATGTGAGCGGTACAATTGTCTTTGCGCGAAGAAGCTGCTTCTTCGGCTCCGGGAGCCGGAGAGAGCGGCAGGATCGGAAAGGTGAAGAAGGAAGCTGTACAACACTGGGATTGTGTGCGCAGCTTTCCAACTGATAGAAAACAGTACCTTACACTTTCCTGACGTTTCCAATCACATGAATATTCGATTGGAAGCTGTTTTGGACAACTTTTCTTTCCTTCATGCCAAGCACTTGCCAGACCTCCTTGCAACGTCCAGAAGACGATGGGAGATGTTTTCTGTGCTCCCGCAGGTTTTCCTTGCCAGACAGAGTGGAAAAGCTTTCTGCTAGGATGTAGACCACAAAAGACGCTAAAGACGAAGGTACGATGCTCTCCGGAGCTAAGAGCCGCTGCCGGGCTTCTTTCGGCAGAAGCGGCGCTAAGAGAGCACTGTGAGCGGTACAATCGTCTTTGCACGAAGAAACCACTTCTTCAGCTCCGGGAGCCGGAGAGAGCGGCAGCATCGGAAAGGTGAAGAAGGAAGCTGTACAACACTGGGATTGTGTGCGCAGCTTGCCAACTGATAGAAAACAGTACCTTACACTTTCCTGACGTTTCCAATCACATGAATATTCGATTGGAAGCTGTTTTGGACAACTTTTCTTTCCTTCATGCCAAGCACTTGGCAGACCTCCGTGCAACGTCCAGAAGACGATGGGAGATGCTTTCTGTGCTCCCGCAGGTTTTCCTTGCCAGACAGAGTGGAAAAGCTTTCTGCTACGATGTAGACCACAAAAGACGCTAAAGACGAAGGTACGATGCTCTCCGGAGCTAAGAGCCGCTCCCGGGCTTCTTTCGGCAGAAGCGGCGCTAAGAGAGCACTGTGAGCGCTACAATCGTCTTTGCGCGAAGAAACCGCTTCTTCGGCTCCGGGAGCCGGAGAGAGCGGCAGCATCGGAAAGGTGAAGAAGGAAGCTGTACAACACTGGGATTGTGTGCGCAGCTTGCCAACTGATAGAAAACAGTACCTTACCACTTTTCTGATGTTTCCAATCACATGAATATTCGATTGGAAGCTGTTTTGGACAACTATTCTCTCCTTCATGCCAAACACTTGGCAGACCTCCGTGCAACGTCCAGAAGACGATGGGAGATGTTTTCTGTGCTCGCGCAGGTTTTCCTTGCCAGACAGAGTGGAAAAGCTTTCTGCTAGGATGTAGACCACAAAAGACGCTAAAGACGAAGGTACGATGCTCTCCGGAGCTAAGAGCCGCTGCCGGGCTTCTTTCGGCAGAAGCGGCGCTAAGAGAGCACTGTGAGCGGTACAATCGTCTTTGCGCGAAGAAGCCGCTTCTTCGGCTCCGGGAGCCGGAGAGAGCGGCAGCATCGGAAAGGTGAAGAAGGAAGCTGTACAACACTGGGATTGTGTGCGCAGCTTGCCAACTGATAGAAAACAGTACCTTACACTTTCCTGACGTTTCCAATCACATGAATATTCGATTGGAAGCTGTTTTGGACAACTTTTCTTTCCTTCATGCCAAGCACTTGCCAGACCTCCTTGCAACGTCCAGAAGACGATGGGAGATGTTTTCTGTGCTCCCGCAGGTTTTCCTTGCCAGACAGAGTGGAAAAGCTTTCTGCTAGGATGTAGACCACAAAAGACGCTAAAGACGAAGGTACGATGCTCTCCGGAGCTAAGAGCCGCTGCCGGGCTTCTTTCGGCAGAAGCGGCGCTAAGAGAGCACTGTGAGCGGTACAATCGTCTTTGCGCAAAGAAGCCGCTTCTTCGGCTCCGGGAGCCGGAGAGAGCGGCAGCATCGGAAAGGTGAAGAAGGAAGCTGTACAACACTGGGATTGTGTGCGCAGCTTGCCAACTGATAGAAAACAGTACCTTACACTTTCCTGACGTTTCCAATCACATGAATATTCGAGTGGAAGCTGTTTTGGACAACTTTTCTTTCCTACATGCCAAGCACTTGGCAGACATCCGTGCAATGTGCAGAATACGATGGGAGATGTTTTCTGTGCTCCCGCAGGTTTTCCTTGCCAGACAGAGTGGAAAAGCTTTCTGCTAGGACGTAGACCACAAAAGACGCTAAAGACGAAGGTACGATGCTCTCCGGAGCTAAGAGCCGCTCCCGGGCTTCTTTCAGCAGAAGCGGCGCTAAGAGAGCACTGTGAGCGGTACAATCGTCTTTGCGCGAAGAAGCCGCTTCTTCGGCTCCGGGAGCCGGAGAGAGCGGCAGCATCGGAAAGGTGAAGAAGGAAGCTGTACAACACTGGGATTGTGTGCGCAGCTTGCCAACTGATAGAAAACAGTACCTTACCACTTTTCTGATGTTTCCAATCACATGAATATTCGATTGGAAGCTGTTTTGGACAACTTTTCTTTCCTTCATGCCAAGCACTTGGCAGACCTCCGTGCAACGTCCAGAAGACGATGGGAGATGTTTTCTGTGCTCCCGCAGGTTTTCCTTGCCAGACAGAGTGGTAAAGCATTCTGCTAGGATGTAGACCGCAAAAGACGCTAAGGACGAAAATATGATGCTCTCCGGAGCTAAGAGCCGCTCCCGGGCTTCTTTCGGCAGAAGCGGTGCTAAGAGAGCAATGTGAGCGGTACAATTGTCTTTGCGCGAAGAAGCCGCTTCTTCGGCTCCTGGAGCCGGAGAGAGCGGCAGCATCGGAAAGGTGAAGAAGGAAGCTGTACAACACTGGGATTGTGTGCGCAGCTTCCCAACTGATAGAAAACAGTACCTTACACTTTCCTGACGTTTCCAATCACATGAATATTCGACTGGAAGCTGTTTTGGACAACTTTTCTTTCCTTCAGGCCAAACACTTGGCAGACCTCCGTGCAACGTCCAGAACACGATGGGAGATGTTTTCTGTGCTCCCGCAGGTTTTCCTTGCCAGACAGAGTGGAAAAGCTTTCTGCTAGGATGTAGACCACAAAAGACGCTAAAGACGAAGGTACGATGCTCTCCGGAGCTAAGAGCCGCTGCCGGGCTTCTTTCGGCAGAAGCGGCGCTAAGAGAGCACTGTGAGCGGTACAATCGTCTTTGCGCAAAGAAGCCGCTTCTTCGGCTCCGGGAGCCGGAGAGAGCGGCAGCATCGGAAAGGTGAAGAAGGAAGCTGTACAACACTGGGATTGTGTGCGCAGCTTGCCAACTGATAGAAAACAGTACCTTACACTTTCCTGACGTTTCCAATCACATGAATCTTCGATTGGAAGCTGTTTTGGACAACTTTTCTTTCCTTCATGCCAAGCACTTGGCAGACCTCCGTGCAAAGTCTAGAAGACGATGGGAGATGTTTTCTGTGCTCCCGCAGGTTTTCCTTGCCAGACAGAGTGGAAAAGCTTTCTGCTAGGATGTAGACCACAAAAGACGCTAAAGACGAAGGTACGATGCTCTCCGGAGCTAAGAGCCGCTCCCGGGCTTCTTTCGACAGAAGCTGCGCTAAGAGAGCACTGTGAGCGGTACAATCGTCTTTGCGCGAAGAAGCTGCTTCTGCGGCTCCGGGAGCCGGAGAGAGCGGCAGCATCGGAAAGGTGAAGAAGGAAGCTGTACAACACTGGGATTGTGTGCGCAGCTTGCCAACTGATAGAAAACAGTACCTTACACTTTCCTGACGTTTCCAATCACATGAATATTCGATTGGAAGCTGTTTTGGACAACTTTTCTTTCCTTCATGCCAAGCACTTGGCAGACCTCCGTGCAACGTCCAGAACACGATGGGAGATGTTTTCTGTGCTCCCGCAGGTTTTCCTTGCCAGACAGAGTGGAAAAGCTTTCTGCTAGGATGTAGACCACAAAAGACGCTAAAGACGAAGGTACGATGCTCTCCGGAGCTAAGAGCCGCTCCTGGGCTTCTTTCGGCAGAAGCGGCGCTAAGAGAGCACTGTGAGCGGTACAATCGTCTTTGCGCGAAGAAGCCGCTTCTTGGGCTCAGGGAGCCGGAGAGAGCGGCAGCATCGGAAAGGTGAAGAAGGAAGCTGTACAACACTGGGATTGTGTGCGCAGCTTGCCAACTGATAGAAAACAGTACCTTACACTTTCCTGATGTTTTCAATCACATGAATATTCGATTGGAAGCTGTTTTGGACAACTTTTCTTTCCTTCATGCCAAACACTTGGCAGACCTCCGTGCAACGTCCAGAAGACGATGGGAGATGTTTTCTGTGCTCCCGCAGGTTTTCCTTGCCAGACAGAGTGGTAAAGCATTCTGCTAGAATGTAGACCACAAAAGACGCTAAAGACGAAGGTACGATGCTCTCCGGAGCTAAGAGCCGCTCCCGGGCTTCTTTCGGCAGAAGCGGTGCTAAGAGAGCAATGTGAGCGGTACAATTGTCTTTGCGCGAAGAAGCCGCTTCTTCGGCTCCGGGAGCCGGAGAGAGCGGCAGCATCGGAAAGGTGAAGAAGGAAGCTGTACAACACTGGGATTGTGTGCGCAGCTTCCCAACTGATAGAAAACAGTACCTTACACTTTCCTGACGTTTCCAATCACATGAATATTCGACTGGAAGCTGTTTTGGACAACTTTTCTTTCCTTCAGGCCAAACACTTGGCAGACCTCCGTGCAACGTCCAGAACACGATGGGAGATGTTTTCTGTGCTCCCGCAGGTTTTCCTTGCCAGACAGAGTGGAAAAGCTTTCTGCTAGGATGTAGACCACAAAAGACGCTAAAGACGAAGGTACGATGCTCTCCGGAGCTAAGAGCCGCTCCCGGGCTTCTTTCGGCAGAAGCGGCGCTAAGAGAGCACTGTGAGCGGTACAATCGTCTTTGCGCAAAGAAGCCGCTTCTTCGGCTCCGGGAGCCGGAGAGAGCGGCAGCATCGGAAAGGTGAAGAAGGAAGCTGTACAACACTGGGATTGTGTGCGCAGCTTGCCAACTGATAGAAAACAGTACCTTACACTTTCCTGACGTTTCCAATCACATGAATCTTCGATTGGAAGCTGTTTTGGACAACTTTTCTTTCCTTCATGCCAAGCACTTGGCAGACCTCCGTGCAAAGTCTAGAAGACGATGGGAGATGTTTTCTGTGCTCGCGCAGGTTTTCCTTGCCAGACAGAGTGGAAAAGCTTTCTGCTAGGATGTAGACCACAAAAGACGCTAAAGACGAAGGTACGATGCTCTCCGGAGCTAAGAGCCGCTCCCGGCCTTCTTTCGACAGAAGCTGCGCTAAGAGAGCACTGTGAGCGCTACAATCGTCTTTGCGCGAAGAAGCCGCTTCTGCGGCTCCGGGAGCCGGAGAGAGCGGCAGCATCGGAAAGGTGAAGAAGGAAGCTGTACAACACTGGGATTGTGTGCGCAGCTTGCCAACTGATAGAAAACAGTACCTTACACTTTCCTGACGTTTCCAATCACATGAATATTCGATTGGAAGCTGTTTTGGACAACTTTTCTTTCCTTCATGCCAAGCACTTGGCAGACCTCCGTGCAACGTCCAGAAGACGATGGGAGATGTTTTCTGTGCTCCCGCAGGTTTTCCTTGCCAGACAGAGTGGAAAAGCTTTCTGCTAGGATGTAGACCACAAAAGACGCTAAAGACGAAGGTACGATGCTCTCCGGAGCTAAGAGCCGCTCCCGGGCTTCTTTCGGCAGAAGCGGAGCTAAGAGAGCACTGTGAGCGGTACAATCGTCTTTGCGCAAAGAAGCCGCTTCTTCGGCTCCGGGAGCCGGAGAGAGCGGCAGCATCGGAAAGGTGAAGAAGGAAGCTGTACAACACTGGGATTGTGTGCGCAGCTTGCCAACTGATAGAAAACAGTACCTTACACTTTCCTGACGTTTCCAATCACATGAATCTTCGATTGGAAGCTGTTTTGGACAACTTTTCTTTCCTTCATGCCAAGCACTTGGCAGACCTCCGTGCAAAGTCTAGAAGACGATGGGAGATGTTTTCTGTGCTCGCGCAGGTTTTCCTTGCCAGACAGAGTGGAAAAGCTTTCTGCTAGGATGTAGACCACAAAAGACGCTAAAGACGAAGGTACGATGCTCTCCGGAGCTAAGAGCCGCTCCCGGGCTTCTTTCGACAGAAGCTGCGCTAAGAGAGCACTGTGAGCGCTACAATCGTCTTTGCGCGAAGAAGCCGCTTCTGCGGCTCCGGGAGCCGGAGAGAGCGGCAGCATCGGAAAGGTGAAGAAGGAAGCTGTACAACACTGGGATTGTGTGCGCAGCTTGCCAACTGATAGAAAACAGTACCTTACACTTTCCTGACGTTTCCAATCACATGAATATTCGATTGGAAGCTGTTTTGGACAACTTTTCTTTCCTTCATGCCAAGCACTTGGCAGACCTCCGTGCAACGTCCAGAAGACGATGGGAGATGTTTTCTGTGCTCCCGCAGGTTTTCCTTGCCAGACAGAGTGGAAAAGCTTTCTGCTAGGATGTAGACCACAAAAGACGCTAAAGACGAAGGTACGATGCTCTCCGGAGCTAAGAGCCGCTCCCGGCCTTCTTTCGGCAGAAGCGGCGCTAAGAGAGCACTGTGAGCGGTACAATCGTCTTTGCGCGAAGAAGCCGCTTCTTGGGCTCAGGGAGCCGGAGAGAGCGGCAGCATCGGAAAGGTGAAGAAGGAAGCTGTACAACACTGGGATTGCGTGCGCAGCTTGCCAACTGATAGAAAACAGTACCTTACACTTTCGTGATGTTTTCAATCACATGAATATTCGATTGGAAGCTGTTTTGGACAACATTTCTTTCCTTCATGCCAAGCACTTGCCAGACCTCCTTGCAACGTCCAGAAGACGATGGGAGATGTTTTCTGTGCTCCCGCAGGTTTTCCTTGCCAGACAGAGTGGAAAAGCTTTCTGCTAGGATGTAGACCACAAAAGACGCTAAAGACGAAGGTACGATGCTCTCCGGAGCTAAGAGCCGCTCCCGGGCTTCTTTCGGCAGAAGCGGCGCTAAGAGAGCACTGTGAGCGCTACAATCGTCTTTGCGCGAAGAAACCGCTTCTTCGGCTCCGGGAGCCGGAGAGAGCGGCAGCATCGGAAAGGTGAAGAAGGAAGCTGTACAACACTGGGATTGTGTGCGCAGCTTGCCAACTGATAGAAAACAGTACCTTACCACTTTCCTGACGTTTCCAATCACATGAATATTCGATTGGAAGCTGTTTTGGACAACTTTTCTTTCCTTCATGCCAAGCACTTGGCAGACCTCCGTGCAACGTCCAGAAGACGATGGGAGATGTTTTCTGTGCTCCCGCAGGTTTTCCTTGCCAGACAGAGTGGAAAAGCTTTCTGCTAGGATGTAGACCACAAAAGACGCTAAAGACGAAGGTACTATGCTCTCCGGAGCTAAGAGCCGCTCCCGGGCTTCTTTCGGCAGAAGCGGCGCTAAGAGAGCACTGTGAGCCGTACAATCGTCTTTGCGCGAAGAAGCCGCTTCTGCGGCTCCGGGAGCCGGAGAGAGCGGCAGCATCGGAAAGGTGAAGAAGGAAGCTGTACAACACTGGGATTGTGTGCGCAGCTTGCCAACTGATAGAAAATAGTACCTTATACTTTCCTGACGTTTCCAATCACATGAATATTCGATTGGAAGCTGTTTTGGACAACTTTTCTTTCCTTCATGCCAAACACTTGGCAGACCTCCGTGCAACGTCCAGAAGACGATGGGAGATGTTTTCTGTGCTCCCGCAGGTTTTCCTTGCCAGACAGAGTGGAAAAGCTTTCTGCTAGGATGTAGACCACAAAAGACGCTAAAGACGTAGGTACGATGCTCTCCGGAGCTAAGAGCCGCTCCCGGGCTTCTTTCGGCAGAAGCGGCGCTAAGAGAGCACTGTGAGCGGTACAATCGTCTTTGCGCGAAGAAACCGCATCTTCGGCTCCGGGAGCCGGAGAGACCGGCAGCATCGGAAAGGTGAAGAAGGAAGCTGTACAACACTGGGATTGTGTGCGCAGCTTGCCAACTGATAGAAAACAGTACCTTACACTTTCCTGACATTTCCAATCACATGAATATTCGATTGGAAGCTGTTTTGGACAACTTTTCTTTCCTTCATGCCAAACACTTGGCAGACCTCCGTGCAACGTCCAGAAGACGATGGGAGATGTTTTCTGTGCTCCCGCAGGTTTTCCTTGCCAGACAGAGTGGAAAAGCTTTCTGCTAGGATGTAGACCACAAAAGACGCTAAAGACGAAGGTACGATGCTCTCCGGAGCTAAGAGCCGCTGCCGGGCTTCTTTCGGCAGAAGCGGCGCTAAGAGAGCACTGTGAGCGGTACAATCGTCTTTGCGCGAAGAAGCCGCTTCTTCGGCTCCGGGAGCCGGAGAGAGCGGCAGCATCGGAAAGGTGAAGAAGGAAGCTGTACAACACTGGGATTGTGTGCGCAGCTTGCCAACTGATAGAAAACAGTACCTTACAACATTTCTGATGTTTCCAATCACATGAATATTCGATTGGAATCTGTTTTGGACAATTATTCTCTCCTTCATGCCAAGAACTTGGCAGACCTCAGTGCAACGTCCAGAACACGATGGGAGATGTTTTCTGTGCTCCCACAGGCTTTCCTTGCCAGACAGAGTGGAAAAGCTTTCTGCTAGGATGTAGACCACAAAAGACGCTAAAGACGAAGGTACGATGCTCTCAAGAGCTAAGAGCCGCTCCCGGGCTTCTTTCGGCAGAAGCGGCGCTAAGAGAGCACTGTGAGCGGTACAATCGTCTTTGCGCGAAGAAGCCGCTTCTTCGGCTCCGGGAGCCGGAGAGAGCGGCAGCATCGGAAAGGTGAAGAAGGAAGCTGTACAACACTGGGATTGTGTGCGCAGCTTGCCAACTGATAGAAAACAGTACCTTACACTTTCCTGACGTTTCCAATCACATGAATATTCGAGTGGAAGCTGTTTTGGACAACTTTTCTTTCCTTCATGCCAACCACTTGGCAGACCTCCGTGCAACGTCCAGAAGACGATGGGAGATGTTTTCTGTGCTCCCGCAGGTTTTCCTTGCCAGACAGAGTGGAAAAGCTTTCTGCTAGGATGTAGACCACAAAAGACGCTAAAGACGAAGGTACGATGCTCTCCGGAGCTAAGAGCTGCTCCCGGGCTTCTTTCGGCAGAAGCGGCGCTAAGAGAGCACTGTGAGCGGTACAATCGTCTTTGCGCGAAGAAGCCGCTTCTTCGGCTCCGGGAGCCGGAGTGAGCGGCAGCATCGGGAATGTGAAGAAGGAAGCTGTACAACCCTGGGATTGTGTGCGTAGCTTGCCAACTGATAGAAAACAGTACCTTACCACTTTCCTGACGTTTCCAATCACATGAATCTTCGATTGGAAGCTGTTTTGGACAACTTTTCTTTCCTTCATGCCAAACACTTGGCAGACCTCCGTGCAACATCCAGAAGACGATGGGAGATGTTTTCTGTGCTCCCACAGGTTTTCCTTGCCAGACAGAGTGGAAAAGCTTTCTGCTAGGATGTAGACCACAAAAGACGCTAAAGACGAAGGTACGATGCTCTCCGGAGCTAAGAGCCGCTGCCGGGCTTCTTTCGGCAGAAGCGGCGCTAAGAGAGCACTGTGAGCGGTACAATCGTCTTTGCGAGAAGAAGCCGCTTCTTCAGCTCCGGGAGCCAAAGAGAGCGGCAGCATCGGAAAGGTGAAGAAGGAAGCTGTACAACACTGGGATTGTGTGCGCAGCTTGCCAACTGATAGAAAACAGTACCTTACAATTTCCTGACGTTTCCAATCACATGAATATTCGATTGGAAGCTGTTTTGGACAACTTTTCTTTCCTTCATGCCAAACACTTGGCAGACCTCCGTGCAACGTCCAGAAGACGATGGGAGATGTTTTCTGTGCTCCCGCAGGTTTTCCTTGCCAGACAGAGTGGAAAAGCTTTCTGCTAGGATGTAGACCACAAAAGACGCTAAAGACGCAGGTACGATGCTCTCCGGAGCTAAGAGCCGCTGCCGGGCTTCTTTCGGCAGAAGCGGCGCTAAGAGAGCACTGTGAGCGGTACAATCGTCTTTGCGCGAAGAAGCCGCTTCTTCGGCTCCGGGAGCCGGAGAGAGCGGCAGCATCGGAAAGGTGAAGAAGGAAGCTGTACAACACTGGGATTGTGTGCGCAGCTTGCCAACTGATAGAAAACAGTACCTTACAATTTCCTGACGTTTCCAATCACATGAATATTCGACTGGAAGCTGTTTTGGACAACTTTTCTTTCCTTCATGACAAACACTTGGCAGACCTCCGTGCAACGTCCAGAAGACGATGGGAGATGTTTTCTGTGCTCCCGCAGGTTTTCCTTGCCAGACAGAGTGGAAAAGCTTTCTGCTAGGATGTAGACCACAAAAGACGCTAAAGACGCAGGTACGATGCTCTCCGGAGCTAAGAGCCGCTGCCGGGCTTCTTTCGGCAGAAGCGGCGCTAAGAGAGCACTGTGAGCGGTACAATCGTCTTTGCGCGAAGAAGCCGCTTCTTCGGCTCCGGGAGCCGGAGAGAGCGGCAGCATCGGAAAGGTGAAGAAGGAAGCTGTACAACACTGGGATTGTGTGCGCAGCTTGCCAACTGATAGAAAACATTACCTTACCACTTTCCTGACGTTTCCAATCACATGAATATTCGACTGGAAGCTGTTTTGGACAACTTTTCTTTCCTTCATGACAAACACTTGGCAGACCTCCGTGCAACGTCCAGAAGACGATGGGAGATGTTTTCTGTACTCCCGCAGGTTTTCCTTGCCAGACAGAGTGGAAAAGCTTTCTGCTCGGATGTAGACCACAAAAGACGCTAAAGACGAAGGTACGATGCTCTCCGGAGCTAAGAGCCGCTCCCGGGCTTCTTTCGGCAGAAGCGGCGCTAAGAGAGCACTGTGAGCGGTACAAACGTCTTTGCGCGAAGAAGCCGCTTCTGCGGCTCCGGGAGCCGGAGAGAGCGGCAGCATCGGAAAGGTGAAGAAGGAAGCTGTACAACACTGGGATTGTGTGCGCAGCTTGCCAACTGATAGAAAACAGTACCTTACCACTTTCCTGACGTTTCCAATCACATGAATCTTCGATTGGTAGCTGTTTTGGACAACTTTTGTTTCCTTCATGCCAAGCACTTGGCAGACTTCCGTGCAACGTCCAGAAGACGATGGGAGATGTTTTCTGTGCTCCCGCAGGTTTTCCTTGCCAGACAGAGTGGAAAAGCTTTCTGCTAGGATGTAGACCACAAAAGACGCTAAAGACGAAGGTACGATGCTCTCCGGAGCTAAGATCCGCTCCCGGGCTTCTTTCGGCAGAAGCGGCGCTAAGAGAGCACTGTGAGTGGTACAATCGACTTTGCGCGAAGAAGCCGCTTCTTCGGCTCCGGGAGCCGGAGAGAGCGGCAGCATCGGAAAGGTGAAGAAGGAAGCTGTACAACACTGGGATTGTGTGCGCAGCTTGCCAACTGATAGAAAACAGTACCTTACACTTTCCTGATGTTTCCAATCACATGAATATTCGATTGGAAGCTGTTTTGGACAACTTTTCTTTCATTCATGCCAAGCACTTGGCAGACCTCCGTGCAACGTCCAGAAGACGATGGGAGATGTTTTCTGTGCTCCCGCAGGTTTTCCTTGCCAGACAGAGTGGAAAAGCTTTCTGCTAGGATGTAGACCACAAAAGACGCTAAAGACGAAGGTACTATGCTCTCCGGAGCTAAGAGCCGCTGCCGGGCTTCTTTCGGCAGAAGCGGCGCTAAGAGAGCACTGTGAGCGGTACAATCGTCTTTGCGCGAAGAAGCCGCTTCTTCGGCTCCGGGAGCCGGAGAGAGCGGCAGCATCGGAAAGGTGAAGAAGGAAGCTGTACAACACTGGGATTGTGTGCGCAGCTTGCCAACTGATAGAAAACAGTACCTTACACTTTCCTGACGTTTCCAATCACATCAATATTCGATTGGAAGCTGTTTTGGACAACTTTTCTTTCATTCATGCCAAGCACTTGGCAGACCTCCGTGCAACGTCCAGAACACGATGGGAGATGTTTTCTGTGCTCCCGCAGGTTTTCCTTGCCAGACAGAGTGGAAAAGCTTTCTGCTAGGATGTAGACCACAAAAGACGCTAAAGACGAAGGTACGATGCTCTCCGGAGCTAAGAGCCGCTCCCGGGCTTCTTTCGGCAGAAGCGGCGCTAAGAGAGCACTGTGAGCGGTACAATCGTCTTTGCGCGAAGAAGCCGCTTCTTCGGCTCCGGGAGCCAGAGAGAGCGGCAGCATCGGAAAGGTGAAGAAGGAAGCTGTACAACACTGGGATTGTGTGCGCAGCTTCCCAACTGATAGAAAACAGTACCTTACCACTTTCCTGACGTTTCCAATCACATGAATCTTTGATTGGAAGCTGTTTTGGACAACTTTTCTTTCCTTCATGCCAAACACTTGGCAGACCTCCGTGCAACGTCCAGAAGACGATGGGAGATGTTTTCTGTGCTCCCGCAGGTTTTCCTTGCCAGACAGAGTGGAAAAGCTTTCTGCTAGGATGTAGACCAGAAAAGACGCTAAAGACGAAGGTACGATGCTCTCCGGAGCTAAGAGCCGCTCCCGGGCTTCTTTCGGCAGAAGCGGCGCTAAGAGAGCACTGTGAGCGGTACAATCGACTTTGCGCGAAGAAGCCGCTTCTGCGGCTCCGGGAGCCGGAGAGAGCGGCAGCATCGGAAAGGTGAAGAAGGAAGCTGTACAACACTGGGATTGTGTGCGCAGCTTGCCAACTGATAGAAAACAGTACCTTACCACTTTCCTGACGTTTCCAATCACATGAATATTCGATTGGAAGCTGTTTTGGACAACTTTCCTTTCATTCATGCCAAGCACTTGGCAGACCTCCGTGCAACGTCCAGAAGACGATGGGAGATGTTTTCTGTGCTCCCGCAGGTTTTCCTTGCCAGACAGACTGGAAAAGCTTTCTGCTAGGACGTAGACCACAAAAGACGCTAAAGACGAAGGTACGATGCTCTCCGGAGCTAAGAGCCGCTGCCGGGCTTCTTTCGGCAGAAGCGGCGCTAAGAGAGCACTGTGAGCGGTACAATCGTCTTTGCGCGAAGAAGCCGCTTCTTCGGCTCCGGGAGCCGGAGAGAGCGGCAGCATCGGAAAGGTGAAGAAGGAAGCTGTACAACACTGGGATTGTGTGCGCAGCTTGCCAACTGATAGAAAACAGTACCTTACACTTTCCTGACGTTTCCAATCTCATGAATCTTCGATTGGAAGCTGTTTTGGACAACTTTTCTTTCCTTCATGCCAAACACTTGGCAGACCTCCGTGCAACATCCAGAACACAATGGGACATGTTTTCTGTGCTCCCGCAGGTTTTCCTTGCCAGACAGAGTGGAAAAGCTTTCAGCTAGGATGTAGACTACAAAAGACGCTAAAGACGAAGGTACGATGCTCTCCGGAGCTAAGAGCCGCTCCCGGGCTTCTTTCGGCAGAAGCGGCGCTAAGAGAGCACTGTGAGCGGTACAATCGACTTTGCGCAAAGAAGCCGCTTCTTCGGCTCCGGGAGCCGGAGAGAGCGGCAGCATCGGAAAGGTGAAGAAGGAAGCTGTACAACACTGGGATTGTGTGCGCAGCTTGCCAACTGACAGAAAACAGTACTTTACACTTTCCTGACGTTTCCAATCACATGAATATTCGATTGGAAGCTGTTTTGGACAACTTTTCTTTCCTTCATGCCAAACACCTAGCAGACCTCCGTGCAACGTCCAGAAGACGATGGGAGATGTTTTCTGTGCTCCCGCAGGTTTTCCTTGCCAGACAGAGTGGAAAAGCTTTCAGCTAGGATGTAGACTACAAAAGACGCTAAAGACGAAGGTACGATGCTCTCCGGAGCTAAGAGCCGCTCCCGGGCTTCTTTCGGCAGAAGCGGCGCTAAGAGAGCACTGTGAGCGGTACAATCGACTTTGCGCGAAGAAGCCGCTTCTTCGGCTCCGGGAGCCGGAGAGAGCGGCAGCATCGGAAAGGTGAAGAAGGAAGCTGTACAACACTGGGATTGTGTGCGCAGCTTGCCAACTGACAGAAAACAGTACTTTACACTTTCCTGACGTTTCCAATCACATGAATATTCGATTGGAAGCTGTTTTGGACAACTTTTCTTTCCTTCATGCCAAACACTTGGCAGACCTCCGTGCAACGTCCAGAAGATGATGGGAGATGTTTTCTGTGCTCCCGCAGGTTTTCCTTGCCAGACAGAGTGGAAAAGCTTTCTGCTAGGATGTAGATCACAAAAGACGCTAAAGACGAAGGTACGATGCTCTCCGGAGCTAAGAGCCTCTGCAGGGCTTCTTTCGGCAGAAGCAGCGCTAAGAGAGCACTGTGAGCGGTACAATCGTCTTTGCGCAAAGAAGCCGCTTCTTCCGCTCCGGGAGCCGGAGAGAGCAGCAGCATCGGAAAGGTGAAGAAGGAAGCTGTACAACACTGGGATTGTGTGCGCAGCTTGCCAACTGATAGAAAACAGTACCTTACCACTTTCCTGACGTTTCCAATCACATGAATATTCGATTGGAAGCTGTTTTGGACAACTTTTCTTTCCTTCATGCCAAACACTTGGCAGACCTCCGTGCAACGTCCAGAAGACGATGGGAGATGTTTTCTGTGCTCCCGCAGGTTTTCCTTGCCAGACAGAGTGGAAAAGCTTTCTGCTAGGATGTAGACCACAAAAGACGATAAAGACCAAGGTACGATGCTCTCCGGAGCTAAGAGCCGCTCCCGGCCTTCTTTCGGCAGAAGCGGCGCTAAGAGAGCACTGTGAGCGGTACAATCGACTTTGCGCGAAGAAGCCGCTTCTTCGGCTCCGGGAGCTGGAGAGAGCGGCAGCATCGGAAAGGTGAAGAAGCAAGCTGTACAACACTGGGAATATGTGCGCAGCTTGCCAACTGATAGAAAACAGTACCTTACTACTTTCCTGACGTTTCCAATCACATGAATCTTCGATTGGAAGCTGTTTTGGACAACTTTTCTTTCCTTCATGCCAAGCAATTGGCAGACCTCCGTGCAACGTCCAGAACACGATGGGAGATGTTTTCTGTGCTCCCGCAGGTTTTCCTTGCCAGACAGAGTGGAAAAGCTTTCTGCTAGGATGTAGACCAGAAAAGACGCTAAAGACGAAGGTACGATGCTCTCCGGAGCTAAGAGCCGCTCCCGGGCTTCTTTCGGCAGAAGCGGCGCTAAGAGAGCACTGTGAGCGGTACAATCGTCTTTGCGCGAAGAAGCCGCTTCTTCGGCTCCGGGAGCCGGAGAGAGCGGCAGCATCGGAAAGGTGAAGAAGGAAGCTGTACAACACTGGGATTGTGTGCGCAGCTTGCCAACTGATAGAAAACAGTACCTTACCACTTTCCTGACGTTTCCAATCACATGAATATTCGAGTGGAAGCTGTTTTGGACAACTTTTCTTTCCTTCATGCCAAGCACTTGGCAGACCTCTGTGCAACGTCCAGAAGACGATGGGAGATGTTTTCTGTGCTCCCGCAGGTTTTCCTTGCCAGACAGAGTGGAAAAGCTTTCTGCTAGGATGTAGACCACAAAAGACGCTAAAGACGAAGGTACGATGCTCTCCGGAGCTAAGAGCCGCTGCCGGGCTTCTTTCGGCAGAAGCGGCGCTAAGAGAGCACTGTGAGCGGTACAATCGTCTTTGCGCAAAGAAGCCGCTTCTCCGGCTCCGGGAGCCGGAGAGAGCGGCAGCATCGGAAAGGTGAAGAAGGAAGCTGTACAACACTGGGATTGTGTGCGCAGCTTGCCAACTGATAGAAAACAGTACCTTACTACTTTCCTGACGTTTCCAATCACATGAATATTCGATTGGAAGCTGTTTTGGACAACTTTTCTTTCCTTCATGCCAAGCACTTGGCAGACCTCTGTGCAACGTCCAGAAGACGATGGGAGATGTTTTCTGTGCTCCCGCAGGTTTTCCTTGCCAGACAGAGTGGAAAAGCTTTCTGCTAGGATGTAGACCACAAAAGACGCTAAAGACGAAGGTACGATGCTCTCCGGAGCTAAGAGCCGCTGCCGGGCTTCTTTCGGCAGAAGCGGCGCTAAGAGAGCACTGTGAGCGGTACAATCGTCTTTGCGCGAAGAAGCCGCTTCTTCGGCTCCGGGAGCCGGAGAGAGCGGCAGCATCGGAAAGGTGAAGAAGGAAGCTGTACAACACTGGGATTGTGTGCGCAGCTTGCCTACGGATAGAAAACAGTACCTTACCACTTTCCTGACGTTTCCAAACACATGAATCTTCGATTGGAAGCTGTTTTGGACAACTTTTCTTTCCTTCATGCCAAACACTTGGCAGACCTCTGTGCAACGTCCAGAAGACGATGGGAGATGTTTTCTGTGCTCGCGCAGGTTTTCCTTGCCAGACAGAGTGGAAAAGCTTTCTGCTAGGATGTAGACCACAAAAGACGCTAAAGACGAAGGTACGATGCTCTCCGGAGCTAAGAGCCGCTGCCGGGCTTCTTTCGGCAGAAGCGGCGCTAAGAGAGCACTGTGAGCGGTACAATCGTCTTTGCCCAAAGAAGCCGCTTCTTCGGCTCCGGGAGCCGGAGAGAGCGGCAGCATCGGAAAGGTGAAGAAGGAAGCTGTACAACACTGGGATTGTGTGCGCAGCTTGCCAACTGATAGAAAACAGTTCCTTACCACTTTCCTGACGTTTCCAATCACATGAATATTCGATTGGAAGCTGTTTTGGACAACTTTTCTTTCCTTCATGCCAAGCACTTAGCAGACCTCCGTGCAACGTCCAGAAGACGATGGGAGATGTTTTCTGTGCTCCCGCAGGTTTTCCTTGCCAGACAGAGTGGAAAAGCTTTCTGCTAGGACGTAGACCACAAAAGACGCTAAAGACGAAGGTACGATGCTCTCCGGAGCTAAGAGCCGCTCCCGGGCTTCTTTCGGCAGAAGCGGCGCTAAGAGAGCACTGTGAGCGGTACAATCGTCTTTGCGCGAAGAAGCCGCTTCTTCGGCTCCGGGAGCCGGAGAGAGCGGCAGCATCGGAAAGGTGAAGAAGGAAGCTGTACAACACTGGGATTGTGTGCGCAGCTTGCCAACTGATAGAAAACAGTACCTTACACTTTCCTGACGTTTCCAATCACATGAATCTTCGATTGGAAGCTGTTTTGGACAACTTTTCTTTCCTTCATGCCAAACACTTGGCAGACCTCCGTGCAACGTCCAGAACACGATGGGAGATGTTTTCTGTGCTCCCGCAGGTTTTCCTTGCCAGACAGAGTGGAAAAGCTTTCTGCTAGGACATACACCACAAAAGACGCTAAAGACGAAGGTACGATGCTCTCCGGAGCTAAGAGCCGCTCCCGGGCTTCTTTCGGCAGAAGCGGCGCTAAGAGAGCACTGTGAGCGGTACAATCGTCTTTGCGCGAAGAAGCCGCTTCTTCGGCTCCGGGAGCCAGAGAGAGCGGCAGCATCGGAAAGGTGAAGAAGGAAGCTGTACAACACTGGGATTGTGTGCGCAGCTTGCCAACTGATAGAAAACAGTACCTTACACTTTCCTGACGTTTCCAATCACATGAATCTTCGATTGGAAGCTGTTTTGGACAACTTTTCTTTCCTTCATGCCAAGCACTTGGCAGACCTCCGTGCAACGTCCAGAACACGATGGGAGATGTTTTCTGTGCTCCCGCAGGTTTTCCTTGCCAGACAGAGTGGAAAAGCTTTCTGCTAGGATGTAGACCACAAAAGACGCTAAAGACGAAGGTACGATGCTCTCCGGAGCTAAGAGCCGCTCCCGGGCTTCTTTCGGCAGAAGCGGCGCTAAGAGAGCACTGTGAGCGGTACAATCGTCTTTGCGCGAAGAAGCCGCTTCTTCGGCTCCGGGAGCCAGAGAGAGCGGCAGCATCGGAAAGGTGAAGAAGGAAGCTGTACAACACTGGGATTGTGTGCGCAGCTTGCCAACTGATAGAAAACAGTACCTTACCACTTTCCTGACGTTTCCAATCACATGAATCTTCGATTGGAAGCTGTTTCGGACAACTTTTCTTTCCTTCATGCCAAACACTTGGCAGACCTCCGTGCAACGTCCAGAAGACGATGGGAGATGTTTTCTGTGCTCCCGCAGGTTTTCCTTGCCAGACAGAGTGGAAAAGCTTTCTGCTAGGATGTAGACCACAAAAGACGCTAAAGACGAAGGTACGATGCTCTCCGGAGCTAAGAGCCGCTGCCGGGCTTCTTTCGGCAGAAGCGGCGCTAAGAGAGCACTGTGAGCGGTACAATCGACTTTGCGCGAAGAAGCCGCTTCTGCGGCTCCGGGAGCCGGAGAGAGCGGCAGCATCGGAAAGGTGAAGAAGGAAGCTGTACAACACTGGGATTGTGTGCGCAGCTTGCCAAGTGATAGAAAACAGTACCTTACCACTTTCCTGACGTTTCCAATCACATGAATATTCGATTGGAAGCTTTTTTTTTGACAACTTTTCTTTCATTCATGCCAAGCACTTGGCAGACCTCCGTGCAGCATCCAGAAGACGATGGGAGATGTTTTCTGTGCTCCCGCAGGTTTTCCTTGCTAGACAGACTGGAAAAGCTTTCTGCTAGGACGTAGACCACAAAAGACGCTAAAGACGAAGGTACGATGCTCTCCGGAGCTAAGAGCCGCTCCCGGGCTTCTTTCGACAGAAGCGGCGCTAAGAGAGCACTGTGAGCGGTACAATCGTCTTTGCGCGAAGAAGCCGCTTCTTCGGCTCCGGGAGCCGGAGAGAGCGGCAGCATCGGAAAGGTGAAGAAGGAAGCTGTACAACACTGGGATTGTGTGCGCAGCTTGCCAACTGATAGAAAACAGTACCTTACACGTTCCTGACGTTTCCAATCTCATGAATCTTCGATTGGAAGCTGTTTTGGACAACTTTTCTTTCCTTCATGCCAAGCAATTGGCAGACCTCCGTGCAACGTCCAGAAGACGATGGGAGATGTTTTCTGTGCTCCCGCAGGTTTTCCTTGCCAGACAGAGTGGAAAAGCTTTCTGCTAGGATGTAGACCAGAAAAGACGCTAAAGACGAAGGTACGATGCTCTCCGGAGCTAAGAGCCGCTGCCGGGCTTCTTTCGGCAGAAGCGGCGCTAAGAGAGCACTGTGAGCGGTACAATCGTCTTTGCCCAAAGAAGCCGCTTCTTCGGCTCCGGGAGCCGGAGAGAGCGGCAGCATCGGAAAGGTGAAGAAGGAAGCTGTACAACACTGGGATTGTGTGCGCAGCTTGCCAACTGATAGAAAACAGTACCTTACCACTTTCCTGACGTTTCCAATCACATGAATATTCGATTGGAAGCTGTTTTGGACAACTTTTCTTTCCTTCATGCCAAACACTTGGCAGACCTCCGTGCAACGTCCAGAACACGATGGGAGATGTTTTCTGTGCTCCCGCAGGTTTTCCTTGCCAGACAGAGTGGAAAAGCTTTCTGCTAGGACATACACCACAAAAGACGCTAAAGACGAAGATACGATGCTCTCCGGAGCTAAGAACCGCTGCCGGGCTTCTTTCGGCAGAAGCGGCGCTAAGAGAGCACTGTGAGCGGTACAATCGTCTTTGCGCGAAGAAGCCGCTTCTTCGGCTCCGGGAGCCGGAGAGACCGGCAGCATCGGAAAGGTGAAGAAAGAAGCTGTACAACACTGGGATTGTGTGCGCAGCTTGCCAACTGATAGAAAACAGTACCTTACACTTTCCTGACGTTTCCAATCACATGAATATTCGATTGGAAGCTGTTTTGGACAACTTTTCTTTCCTTCATGCCAAGCACTTGGCAGACCTCCGTGCAACGTCCAGAAGACGATGGGAGATGTTTTCTGTGCTCCCTCAGGTTTTCCTTGCCAGACAGAGTGGAAAAGCTTTCTGCTAGGATGTAGACCACAAAAGACGCTAAAGACAAAGGTACGATGCTCTCCGGAGCTAAGAGCCGCTGCCGGGCTTCTTTCGGCAGAAGCGGCGCTAAGAGAGCACTGTGAGCGGTACAATCGTCTTTGCGCGAAGAAGCCGCTTCTTCGGCTCCGGGAGCCGGAGAGAGCGGCAGCATCGGAAAGGTGAAGAAGGAAGCTGTACAACACTGGGATTGTGTGCGCAGCTTGCCAACTGATAGAAAACAGTACCTTACCACTTTCCTGACGTTTCCAATCACATGAATGTTCGATTGGAAGCTGTTTTGGACAACTTTTCTTTCCTTCATGCCAAACACTTGGCAGGCCTCTGTGCAACGTCCAGAAGACGATGGGAGATGTTTTCTGTGCTCCCGCAGGTTTTCCTTGCCAGACAGAGTGGAAAAGCTTTCTGCTAGGATGTAGACCACAAAAGACGCTAAAGACGAAGGTACGATGCTCTCCGGAGCTAAGAGCCGCTCCCGGGCTTCTTTCGGCAGAAGCGGCGCTAAGAGAGCACTGTGAGCGGTACAATCGTCTTTGCGCGAACAAGCCGCTTCTCCGGCTCCGGGAGCCGGAGAGAGCGGCAGCATCGGAAAGGTGAAGAAGGAAGCTGTACAACACTGGGATTGTGTGCGCAGCTTGCCAACTGATAGAAAACAGTACCTTACCACTTTCCTGACGTTTCCAATCACATGAATATTCGATTGGAAGCTGTTTTGGACAACTTTTCTTTCCTTCATGCAAAGCACTTGGCAGACCTCTTTGCAACGTCCAGAAGATGATGGGAGATGTTTTCTGTGCTCGCGCAGGTTTTCCTTGCCAGACAGAGTGGAAAAGCTTTCTGCTAGGATGTAGACCAGAAAAGACGCTAAAGACGAAGGTACGATGCTCTCCGGAGCTAAGAGCTGCTCCCGGGCTTCTTTCGGCAGAAGCGGCGCTAAGAGAGCACTGTGAGCGGTACAATCGTCTTTGCGCAAAGAAGCCGCTTCTTCGGCTCCGGGAGCCGGAGAGAGCGGCAGCATCGGAAAGGTGAAGAAGGAAGCTGTACAACACTGGGATTGTGTGCGCAGCTTGCCAACTGATAGAAAACAGTACCTTACCACTTTCCTGACGTTTCCAATCACATGAATATTCGATTGGAAGCTGTTTTGGACAACTTTTCTTTCCTTCATGCCAAGCACTTGGCAGACCTCCGTGCAACGTCCAGAAGACGATGGGAGATGTTTTCTGTGCTCCCGCAGGTTTTCCTTGCCAGACAGAGTGGAAAAGCTTTCTGCTAGGATGTAGACCACAAAAGACGCTAAAGACGAAGGTACGATGCTCTCCGGAGCTAAGAGCCGCTGCCGGGCTTCTTTCGGCAGAAGCGGCGCTAAGAGAGCACTGTGAGCGGTACAATCGTCTTTGCGCGAAGAAGCCGCTTCTGCGGCTCCGGGAGCCGGAGAGAGCGGCAGCATCGGAAAGGTGAAGAAGGAAGCTGTACAACACTGGGATTGTGTGCGCAGCTTGCCAACTGATAGAAAACAGTACCTTACCACTTTCCTGACGTTTCCAATCACATGAATATTCGATTGGAAGCTGTTTTGGACAACTTTTCTTTCCTTCATGCCAAACACTTAGCAGACCTCCGTGCAACGTCCAGAAGACGATGGGAGATGTTTTCTGTGCTCCCGCAGGTTTTCCTTGCCAGACAGACTGGAAAAGCTTTCTGCTAGGACGTAGACCACAAAAGACGCTAAAGACGAAGGTACGATGCTCTCCGGAGCTAAGAGCCGCTCCCGGGCTTCTTTCGGCAGAAGCGGCGCTAAGAGAGCACTGTGAGCGGTACAATCGTCTTTGAGCAAAGAAGCCGCTTCTTCGGCTCCGGGAGCCGGAGAGAGCGGCAGCATCGGAAAGGTGAAGAAGGAAGCTGTACAACACTGGGATTGTGTGCGCAGCTTGCCAACTGATAGAAAACAGTACCTTACACTTTCCTGACGTTTCCAATCACATGAATATTCGATTGGTAGCTGTTTTGGACAACTTTTCTTTCCTTCATGCCAAACACTTGGCAGACCTCCGTGCAACGTCCAGAAGACGATGGGAGATGTTTTCTGTGCTCCCGCAGGTTTTCCTTGCCAGACAGAGTGGAAAAGCTTTCTGCTAGGATGTAGACCACAAAAGACGCTAAAGACGAAGGTACGATGCTCTCCAGAGCTAAGAGCCGCTCCCGGGCTTCTTTCGGCAGAAGCAGCGCTAAGAGAGCACTGTGAGCGGTACAATCGTCTTTGCGCGAAGAAGCCGCTTCTGCGGCTCCGGGAGCCGGAGAGAGCGGCAGCATCGGAAAGGTGAAGAAGGAAGCTGTACAACACTGGGATTGTGTGCCCAGCTTGCCAACTGATAGAAAACAGTACCTTACCACTTTCCTGACGTTTCCAATCACATGAATATTCGATTGGAAGCTGTTTTGGACAACTTTTCTTTCCTTCATGCCAAGCACTTGGCAGACCTCTGTGCAACGTCCAGAAGACGATGGGAGATGTTTTCTGTGCTCGCGCAGGTTTTCCTTGCCAGACAGAGTGGAAAAGCTTTCTGCTAGGATGTAGACCAGAAAAGACGCTAAAGACGAAGGTACGATGCTCTCCGGAGCTAAGAGCCGCTCCCGGGCTTCTTTCGGCAGAAGCGGCGCTAAGAGAGCACTGTGAGCGGTACAATCGTCTTTGCGCAAAGAAGCCGCTTCTTCGGCTCCGGGAGCCGGAGAGAGCGGCAGCATCGGAAAGGTGAAGAAGGAAGCTGTACAACACTGGGATTGTGTGCGCAGCTTGCCAACTGATAGAAAACAGTACCTTACCACTTTTCTGACGTTTCCAATCACATGAATATTCGATTGGAAGCTGTTTTGGACAACTTTTCTTTCCTTCATGCCAAGCACTTGGCAGACCTCCGTGCAACGTCCAGAAGACGATGGGAGATGTTTTCTGTGCTCCCGCAGGTTTTCCTTGCCAGACAGAGTGGAAAAGCTTTCTGCTAGGATGTAGACCACAAAAGACGCTAAAGACGAAGGTACGATGCTCTCCGGAGCTAAGAGCCGCTGCCGGGCTTCTTTCGGCAGAAGCGGCGCTAAGAGAGCACTGTGAGCGGTACAATCGTCTTTGCGCGAAGAAGCCGCTTCTTCGGCTCCGGGAGCCGGAGAGAGCGGCAGCATCGGAAAGGTGAAGAAGGAAGCTGTACAACACTGGGATTGTGTGCGCAGCTTGCCAACTGATAGAAAACAGTACCTTACCACTTTCCTGACGTTTCCAATCACATGAATATTCGAGTGGAAGCTGTTTTGGACAACTTTTCTTCCCTTCATGCCAAGCACTTGGCAGACCTCAGTGCAACGTCCAGAAGACGATGGGAGATGTTTTCTGTGCTCCCGCAGGTTTTCCTTGCCAGACAGAGTGGAAAAGCTTTCTGCTAGGATGTAGACCACAAAAGACGCTAAAGACGAAGGTACGATGCTCTCCGGAGCTAAGAGCCGCTGCCGGGCTTCTTTCGGCAGAAGCGGCGCTAAGAGAGCACTGTGAGCGGTACAATCGTCTTTGCGCAAAGAAGCCGCTTCTCCGGCTCCGGGAGCCGGAGAGAGCGGCAGCATCGGAAAGGTGAAGAAGGAAGCTGTACAACACTGGGATTGTGTGCGCAGCTTGCCAACTGATAGAAAACAGTACCTTACTACTTTCCTGACGTTTCCAATCACATGAATATTCGATTGGAAGCTGTTTTGGACAACTTTTCTTTCCTTCATGCCAAGCACTTGGCAGACCTCTGTGCAACGTCCAGAAGACGATGGGAGATGTTTTCTGTGCTCCCGCAGGTTTTCCTTGCCAGACAGAGTGGAAAAGCTTTCTGCTAGGATGTAGACCACAAAAGACGCTAAAGACGAAGATACGATGCTCTCCGGAGCTAAGAACCGCTGCCGGGCTTCTTTCGGCAGAAGCGGCGCTAAGAGAGCACTGTGAGCGGTACAATCGTCTTTGCGCGAAGAAGCCGCTTCTTCGGCTCCGGGAGCCGGAGAGACCGGCAGCATCGGAAAGGTGAAGAAGGAAGCTGTACAACACTGGGATTGTGTGCGCAGCTTGCCAACTGATAGAAAACAGTACCTTACACTTTCCTGACGTTTCCAATCACATGAATATTCGATTGGAAGCTGTTTTGGACAACTTTTCTTTCCTTCATGCCAAGCACTTGGCAGACCTCCGTGCAACGTCCAGAAGACGATGGGAGATGTTTTCTGTGCTCCCTCAGGTTTTCCTTGCCAGACAGAGTGGAAAAGCTTTCTGCTAGGATGTAGACCACAAAAGACGCTAAAGACAAAGGTACGATGCTCTCCGGAGCTAAGAGCCGCTGCCGGGCTTCTTTCGGCAGAAGCGGCGCTAAGAGAGCACTGTGAGCGGTACAATCGTCTTTGCGCGAAGAAGCCGCTTCTTCGGCTCCGGGAGCCGGAGAGAGCGGCAGCATCGGAAAGGTGAAGAAGGAAGCTGTACAACACTGGGATTGTGTGCGCAGCTTGCCAACTGATAGAAAACAGTACCTTACCACTTTCCTGACGTTTCCAATCACATGAATGTTCGATTGGAAGCTGTTTTGGACAACTTTTCTTTCCTTCATGCCAAACACTTGGCAGGCCTCTGTGCAACGTCCAGAAGACGATGGGAGATGTTTTCTGTGCTCCCGCAGGTTTTCCTTGCCAGACAGAGTGGAAAAGCTTTCTGCTAGGATGTAGACCACAAAAGACGCTAAAGACGAAGGTACGATGCTCTCCGGAGCTAAGAGCCGCTCCCGGGCTTCTTTCGGCAGAAGCGGCGCTAAGAGAGCACTGTGAGCGGTACAATCGTCTTTGCGCGAACAAGCCGCTTCTCCGGCTCCGGGAGCCGGAGAGAGCGGCAGCATCGGAAAGGTGAAGAAGGAAGCTGTACAACACTGGGATTGTGTGCGCAGCTTGCCAACTGATAGAAAACAGTACCTTACCACTTTCCTGACGTTTCCAATCACATGAATATTCGATTGGAAGCTGTTTTGGACAACTTTTCTTTCCTTCATGCCAAGCACTTGGCAGACCTCTTTGCAACGTCCAGAAGATGATGGGAGATGTTTTCTGTGCTCCCGCAGGTTTTCCTTGCCAGACAGAGTGGAAAAGCTTTCTGCTAGGATGTAGACCACAAAAGACGCTAAAGACGAAGGTACGATGCTCTCCGGAGCTAAGAGCTGCTCCCGGGCTTCTTTCGGCAGAAGCGGCGCTAAGAGAGCACTGTGAGCGGTACAATCGTCTTTGCGCAAAGAAGCCGCTTCTTCGGCTCCGGGAGCCGGAGAGAGCGGCAGCATCGGAAAGGTGAAGAAGGAAGCTGTACAACACTGGGATTGTGTGCGCAGCTTGCCAACTGATAGAAAACAGTACCTTACCACTTTCCTGACGTTTCCAATCACATGAATATTCGATTGGAAGCTGTTTTGGACAACTTTTCTTTCCTTCATGCCAAGCACTTGGCAGACCTCCGTGCAACGTCCAGAAGACGATGGGAGATGTTTTCTGTGCTCCCGCAGGTTTTCCTTGCCAGACAGAGTGGAAAAGCTTTCTGCTAGGATGTAGACCACAAAAGACGCTAAAGACGAAGGTACGATGCTCTCCGGAGCTAAGAGCCGCTGCCGGGCTTCTTTCGGCAGAAGCGGCGCTAAGAGAGCACTGTGAGCGGTACAATCGTCTTTGCGCGAAGAAGCCGCTTCTGCGGCTCCGGGAGCCGGAGAGAGCGGCAGCATCGGAAAGGTGAAGAAGGAAGCTGTACAACAGTGGGATTGTGTGCGCAGCTTGCCAACTGATAGAAAACAGTACCTTACCACTTTCCTGACGTTTCCAATCACATGAATCTTCGATTGGAAGCTGTTTTGGACAACTTTTCTTTCCTTCATGCCAAACACTTAGCAGACCTCCGTGCAACGTCCAGAAGACGATGGGAGATGTTTTCTGTGCTCCCGCAGGTTTTCCTTGCCAGACAGACTGGAAAAGCTTTCTGCTAGGACGTAGACCACAAAAGACGCTAAAGACGAAGGTACGATGCTCTCCGGAGCTAAGAGCCGCTCCCGGGCTTCTTTCGGCAGAAGCGGCGCTAAGAGAGCACTGTGAGCGGTACAATCGTCTTTGAGCAAAGAAGCCGCTTCTTCGGCTCCGGGAGCCGGAGAGAGCGGCAGCATCGGAAAGGTGAAGAAGGAAGCTGTACAACACTGGGATTGTGTGCGCAGCTTGCCAACTGATAGAAAACAGTTCCTTACCACTTTCCTGACGTTTCCAATCACATGAATATTCGATTGGAAGCTGTTTTGGACAACTTTTCTTTCCTTCATGCCAAGCACTTAGCAGACCTCCGTGCAACGTCCAGAAGACGATGGGAGATGTTTTCTGTGCTCCCGCAGGTTTTCCTTGCCAGACAGAGTGGAAAAGCTTTCTGCTAGGACGTAGACCACAAAAGACGCTAAAGACGAAGGTACGATGCCCTCCGGAGCTAAGAGCCGCTCCCGGGCTTCTTTCGGCAGAAGCGGCGCTAAGAGAGCACTGTGAGCGGTACAATCGTCTTTGCGCGAAGAAGCCGCTTCTTCGGCTCCGGGAGCCGGAGAGAGCGGCAGCATCGGAAAGGTGAAGAAGGAAGCTGTACAACACTGGGATTGTGTGCGCAGCTTGCCAACTGATAGAAAACAGTACCTTACACTTTCCTGACGTTTCCAATCACATGAATCTTCGATTGGAAGCTGTTTTGGACAACTTTTCTTTCCTTCATGCCAAACACTTGGCAGACCTCCGTGCAACGTCCAGAACACGATGGGAGATGTTTTCTGTGCTCCCGCAGGTTTTCCTTGCCAGACAGAGTGGAAAAGCTTTCTGCTAGGACATACACCACAAAAGACGCTAAAGACGAAGGTACGATGCTCTCCGGAGCTAAGAGCCGCTCCCGGGCTTCTTTCGGCAGAAGCGGCGCTAAGAGAGCACTGTGAGCGGTACAATCGTCTTTGCGCGAAGAAGCCGCTTCTTCGGCTCCGGGAGCCAGAGAGAGCGGCAGCATCGGAAAGGTGAAGAAGGAAGCTGTACAACACTGGGATTGTGTGCGCAGCTTGCCAACTGATAGAAAACAGTACCTTACACTTTCCTGACGTTTCCAATCACATGAATCTTCGATTGGAAGCTGTTTTGGACAACTTTTCTTTCCTTCATGCCAAGCACTTGGCAGACCTCCGTGCAACGTCCAGAACACGATGGGAGATGTTTTCTGTGCTCCCGCAGGTTTTCCTTGCCAGACAGAGTGGAAAAGCTTTCTGCTAGGATGTAGACCACAAAAGACGCTAAAGACGAAGGTACGATGCTCTCCGGAGCTAAGAGCCGCTCCCGGGCTTCTTTCGGCAGAAGCGGCGCTAAGAGAGCACTGTGAGCGGTACAATCGTCTTTGCGCGAAGAAGCCGCTTCTTCGGCTCCGGGAGCCAGAGAGAGCGGCAGCATCGGAAAGGTGAAGAAGGAAGCTGTACAACACTGGGATTGTGTGCGCAGCTTGCCAACTGATAGAAAACAGTACCTTACCACTTTCCTGACGTTTCCAATCACATGAATCTTCGATTGGAAGCTGTTTTGGACAACTTTTCTTTCCTTCATGCCAAACACTTGGCAGACCTCCGTGCAACGTCCAGAAGACGATGGGAGATGTTTTCTGTGCTCCCGCAGGTTTTCCTTGCCAGACAGAGTGGAAAAGCTTTCTGCTAGGATGTAGACCACAAAAGACGCTAAAGACGAAGGTACGATGCTCTCCGGAGCTAAGAGCCGCTGCCGGGCTTCTTTCGGCAGAAGCGGCGCTAAGAGAGCACTGTGAGCGGTACAATCGACTTTGCGCGAAGAAGCCGCTTCTGCGGCTCCGGGAGCCGGAGAGAGCGGCAGCATCGGAAAGGTGAAGAAGGAAGCTGTACAACACTGGGATTGTGTGCGCAGCTTGCCAAGTGATAGAAAACAGTACCTTACCACTTTCCTGACGTTTCCAATCACATGAATATTCGATTGGAAGCTTTTTTTTTGACAACTTTTCTTTCATTCATGCCAAGCACTTGGCAGACCTCCGTGCAGCATCCAGAAGACGATGGGAGATGTTTTCTGTGCTCCCGCAGGTTTTCCTTGCTAGACAGACTGGAAAAGCTTTCTGCTAGGACGTAGACCACAAAAGACGCTAAAGACGAAGGTACGATGCTCTCCGGAGCTAAGAGCCGCTCCCGGGCTTCTTTCGACAGAAGCGGCGCTAAGAGAGCACTGTGAGCGGTACAATCGTCTTTGCGCGAAGAAGCCGCTTCTTCGGCTCCGGGAGCCGGAGAGAGCGGCAGCATCGGAAAGGTGAAGAAGGAAGCTGTACAACACTGGGATTGTGTGCGCAGCTTGCCAACTGATAGAAAACAGTACCTTACACGTTCCTGACGTTTCCAATCTCATGAATCTTCGATTGGAAGCTGTTTTGGACAACTTTTCTTTCCTTCATGCCAAGCAATTGGCAGACCTCCGTGCAACGTCCAGAAGACGATGGGAGATGTTTTCTGTGCTCCCGCAGGTTTTCCTTGCCAGACAGAGTGGAAAAGCTTTCTGCTAGGATGTAGACCAGAAAAGACGCTAAAGACGAAGGTACGATGCTCTCCGGAGCTAAGAGCCGCTGCCGGGCTTCTTTCGGCAGAAGCGGCGCTAAGAGAGCACTGTGAGCGGTACAATCGTCTTTGCCCAAAGAAGCCGCTTCTTCGGCTCCGGGAGCCGGAGAGAGCGGCAGCATCGGAAAGGTGAAGAAGGAAGCTGTACAACACTGGGATTGTGTGCGCAGCTTGCCAACTGATAGAAAACAGTACCTTACCACTTTCCTGACGTTTCCAATCACATGAATATTCGATTGGAAGCTGTTTTGGACAACTTTTCTTTCCTTCATGCCAAACACTTGGCAGACCTCCGTGCAACGTCCAGAACACGATGGGAGATGTTTTCTGTGCTCCCGCAGGTTTTCCTTGCCAGACAGAGTGGAAAAGCTTTCTGCTAGGACATACACCACAAAAGACGCTAAAGACGAAGATACGATGCTCTCCGGAGCTAAGAACCGCTGCCGGGCTTCTTTCGGCAGAAGCGGCGCTAAGAGAGCACTGTGAGCGGTACAATCGTCTTTGCGCGAAGAAGCCGCTTCTTCGGCTCCGGGAGCCGGAGAGACCGGCAGCATCGGAAAGGTGAAGAAAGAAGCTGTACAACACTGGGATTGTGTGCGCAGCTTGCCAACTGATAGAAAACAGTACCTTACACTTTCCTGACGTTTCCAATCACATGAATATTCGATTGGAAGCTGTTTTGGACAACTTTTCTTTCCTTCATGCCAAGCACTTGGCAGACCTCCGTGCAACGTCCAGAAGACGATGGGAGATGTTTTCTGTGCTCCCTCAGGTTTTCCTTGCCAGACAGAGTGGAAAAGCTTTCTGCTAGGATGTAGACCACAAAAGACGCTAAAGACAAAGGTACGATGCTCTCCGGAGCTAAGAGCCGCTGCCGGGCTTCTTTCGGCAGAAGCGGCGCTAAGAGAGCACTGTGAGCGGTACAATCGTCTTTGCGCGAAGAAGCCGCTTCTTCGGCTCCGGGAGCCGGAGAGAGCGGCAGCATCGGAAAGGTGAAGAAGGAAGCTGTACAACACTGGGATTGTGTGCGCAGCTTGCCAACTGATAGAAAACAGTACCTTACCACTTTCCTGACGTTTCCAATCACATGAATGTTCGATTGGAAGCTGTTTTGGACAACTTTTCTTTCCTTCATGCCAAACACTTGGCAGGCCTCTGTGCAACGTCCAGAAGACGATGGGAGATGTTTTCTGTGCTCCCGCAGGTTTTCCTTGCCAGACAGAGTGGAAAAGCTTTCTGCTAGGATGTAGACCACAAAAGACGCTAAAGACGAAGGTACGATGCTCTCCGGAGCTAAGAGCCGCTCCCGGGCTTCTTTCGGCAGAAGCGGCGCTAAGAGAGCACTGTGAGCGGTACAATCGTCTTTGCGCGAACAAGCCGCTTCTCCGGCTCCGGGAGCCGGAGAGAGCGGCAGCATCGGAAAGGTGAAGAAGGAAGCTGTACAACACTGGGATTGTGTGCGCAGCTTGCCAACTGATAGAAAACAGTACCTTACCACTTTCCTGACGTTTCCAATCACATGAATATTCGATTGGAAGCTGTTTTGGACAACTTTTCTTTCCTTCATGCAAAGCACTTGGCAGACCTCTTTGCAACGTCCAGAAGATGATGGGAGATGTTTTCTGTGCTCGCGCAGGTTTTCCTTGCCAGACAGAGTGGAAAAGCTTTCTGCTAGGATGTAGACCAGAAAAGACGCTAAAGACGAAGGTACGATGCTCTCCGGAGCTAAGAGCTGCTCCCGGGCTTCTTTCGGCAGAAGCGGCGCTAAGAGAGCACTGTGAGCGGTACAATCGTCTTTGCGCAAAGAAGCCGCTTCTTCGGCTCCGGGAGCCGGAGAGAGCGGCAGCATCGGAAAGGTGAAGAAGGAAGCTGTACAACACTGGGATTGTGTGCGCAGCTTGCCAACTGATAGAAAACAGTACCTTACCACTTTCCTGACGTTTCCAATCACATGAATATTCGATTGGAAGCTGTTTTGGACAACTTTTCTTTCCTTCATGCCAAGCACTTGGCAGACCTCCGTGCAACGTCCAGAAGACGATGGGAGATGTTTTCTGTGCTCCCGCAGGTTTTCCTTGCCAGACAGAGTGGAAAAGCTTTCTGCTAGGATGTAGACCACAAAAGACGCTAAAGACGAAGGTACGATGCTCTCCGGAGCTAAGAGCCGCTGCCGGGCTTCTTTCGGCAGAAGCGGCGCTAAGAGAGCACTGTGAGCGGTACAATCGTCTTTGCGCGAAGAAGCCGCTTCTGCGGCTCCGGGAGCCGGAGAGAGCGGCAGCATCGGAAAGGTGAAGAAGGAAGCTGTACAACACTGGGATTGTGTGCGCAGCTTGCCAACTGATAGAAAACAGTACCTTACCACTTTCCTGACGTTTCCAATCACATGAATATTCGATTGGAAGCTGTTTTGGACAACTTTTCTTTCCTTCATGCCAAACACTTAGCAGACCTCCGTGCAACGTCCAGAAGACGATGGGAGATGTTTTCTGTGCTCCCGCAGGTTTTCCTTGCCAGACAGACTGGAAAAGCTTTCTGCTAGGACGTAGACCACAAAAGACGCTAAAGACGAAGGTACGATGCTCTCCGGAGCTAAGAGCCGCTCCCGGGCTTCTTTCGGCAGAAGCGGCGCTAAGAGAGCACTGTGAGCGGTACAATCGTCTTTGAGCAAAGAAGCCGCTTCTTCGGCTCCGGGAGCCGGAGAGAGCGGCAGCATCGGAAAGGTGAAGAAGGAAGCTGTACAACACTGGGATTGTGTGCGCAGCTTGCCAACTGATAGAAAACAGTACCTTACACTTTCCTGACGTTTCCAATCACATGAATATTCGATTGGTAGCTGTTTTGGACAACTTTTCTTTCCTTCATGCCAAACACTTGGCAGACCTCCGTGCAACGTCCAGAAGACGATGGGAGATGTTTTCTGTGCTCCCGCAGGTTTTCCTTGCCAGACAGAGTGGAAAAGCTTTCTGCTAGGATGTAGACCACAAAAGACGCTAAAGACGAAGGTACGATGCTCTCCAGAGCTAAGAGCCGCTCCCGGGCTTCTTTCGGCAGAAGCAGCGCTAAGAGAGCACTGTGAGCGGTACAATCGTCTTTGCGCGAAGAAGCCGCTTCTGCGGCTCCGGGAGCCGGAGAGAGCGGCAGCATCGGAAAGGTGAAGAAGGAAGCTGTACAACACTGGGATTGTGTGCCCAGCTTGCCAACTGATAGAAAACAGTACCTTACCACTTTCCTGACGTTTCCAATCACATGAATATTCGATTGGAAGCTGTTTTGGACAACTTTTCTTTCCTTCATGCCAAGCACTTGGCAGACCTCTGTGCAACGTCCAGAAGACGATGGGAGATGTTTTCTGTGCTCGCGCAGGTTTTCCTTGCCAGACAGAGTGGAAAAGCTTTCTGCTAGGATGTAGACCAGAAAAGACGCTAAAGACGAAGGTACGATGCTCTCCGGAGCTAAGAGCCGCTCCCGGGCTTCTTTCGGCAGAAGCGGCGCTAAGAGAGCACTGTGAGCGGTACAATCGTCTTTGCGCAAAGAAGCCGCTTCTTCGGCTCCGGGAGCCGGAGAGAGCGGCAGCATCGGAAAGGTGAAGAAGGAAGCTGTACAACACTGGGATTGTGTGCGCAGCTTGCCAACTGATAGAAAACAGTACCTTACCACTTTCCTGACGTTTCCAATCACATGAATATTCGATTGGAAGCTGTTTTGGACAACTTTTCTTTCCTTCATGCCAAACACTTGGCAGACCTCCGTGCAACGTCCAGAACACGATGGGAGATGTTTTCTGTGCTCCCGCAGGTTTTCCTTGCCAGACAGAGTGGAAAAGCTTTCTGCTAGGACATACACCACAAAAGACGCTAAAGACGAAGATACGATGCTCTCCGGAGCTAAGAACCGCTGCCGGGCTTCTTTCGGCAGAAGCGGCGCTAAGAGAGCACTGTGAGCGGTACAATCGTCTTTGCGCGAAGAAGCCGCTTCTTCGGCTCCGGGAGCCGGAGAGACCGGCAGCATCGGAAAGGTGAAGAAAGAAGCTGTACAACACTGGGATTGTGTGCGCAGCTTGCCAACTGATAGAAAACAGTACCTTACACTTTCCTGACGTTTCCAATCACATGAATATTCGATTGGAAGCTGTTTTGGACAACTTTTCTTTCCTTCATGCCAAGCACTTGGCAGACCTCCGTGCAACGTCCAGAAGACGATGGGAGATGTTTTCTGTGCTCCCTCAGGTTTTCCTTGCCAGACAGAGTGGAAAAGCTTTCTGCTAGGATGTAGACCACAAAAGACGCTAAAGACAAAGGTACGATGCTCTCCGGAGCTAAGAGCCGCTGCCGGGCTTCTTTCGGCAGAAGCGGCGCTAAGAGAGCACTGTGAGCGGTACAATCGTCTTTGCGCGAAGAAGCCGCTTCTTCGGCTCCGGGAGCCGGAGAGAGCGGCAGCATCGGAAAGGTGAAGAAGGAAGCTGTACAACACTGGGATTGTGTGCGCAGCTTGCCAACTGATAGAAAACAGTACCTTACCACTTTCCTGACGTTTCCAATCACATGAATGTTCGATTGGAAGCTGTTTTGGACAACTTTTCTTTCCTTCATGCCAAACACTTGGCAGGCCTCTGTGCAACGTCCAGAAGACGATGGGAGATGTTTTCTGTGCTCCCGCAGGTTTTCCTTGCCAGACAGAGTGGAAAAGCTTTCTGCTAGGATGTAGACCACAAAAGACGCTAAAGACGAAGGTACGATGCTCTCCGGAGCTAAGAGCCGCTCCCGGGCTTCTTTCGGCAGAAGCGGCGCTAAGAGAGCACTGTGAGCGGTACAATCGTCTTTGCGCGAACAAGCCGCTTCTCCGGCTCCGGGAGCCGGAGAGAGCGGCAGCATCGGAAAGGTGAAGAAGGAAGCTGTACAACACTGGGATTGTGTGCGCAGCTTGCCAACTGATAGAAAACAGTACCTTACCACTTTCCTGACGTTTCCAATCACATGAATATTCGATTGGAAGCTGTTTTGGACAACTTTTCTTTCCTTCATGCAAAGCACTTGGCAGACCTCTTTGCAACGTCCAGAAGATGATGGGAGATGTTTTCTGTGCTCGCGCAGGTTTTCCTTGCCAGACAGAGTGGAAAAGCTTTCTGCTAGGATGTAGACCAGAAAAGACGCTAAAGACGAAGGTACGATGCTCTCCGGAGCTAAGAGCTGCTCCCGGGCTTCTTTCGGCAGAAGCGGCGCTAAGAGAGCACTGTGAGCGGTACAATCGTCTTTGCGCAAAGAAGCCGCTTCTTCGGCTCCGGGAGCCGGAGAGAGCGGCAGCATCGGAAAGGTGAAGAAGGAAGCTGTACAACACTGGGATTGTGTGCGCAGCTTGCCAACTGATAGAAAACAGTACCTTACCACTTTCCTGACGTTTCCAATCACATGAATATTCGATTGGAAGCTGTTTTGGACAACTTTTCTTTCCTTCATGCCAAGCACTTGGCAGACCTCCGTGCAACGTCCAGAAGACGATGGGAGATGTTTTCTGTGCTCCCGCAGGTTTTCCTTGCCAGACAGAGTGGAAAAGCTTTCTGCTAGGATGTAGACCACAAAAGACGCTAAAGACGAAGGTACGATGCTCTCCGGAGCTAAGAGCCGCTGCCGGGCTTCTTTCGGCAGAAGCGGCGCTAAGAGAGCACTGTGAGCGGTACAATCGTCTTTGCGCGAAGAAGCCGCTTCTGCGGCTCCGGGAGCCGGAGAGAGCGGCAGCATCGGAAAGGTGAAGAAGGAAGCTGTACAACACTGGGATTGTGTGCGCAGCTTGCCAACTGATAGAAAACAGTACCTTACCACTTTCCTGACGTTTCCAATCACATGAATATTCGATTGGAAGCTGTTTTGGACAACTTTTCTTTCCTTCATGCCAAACACTTAGCAGACCTCCGTGCAACGTCCAGAAGACGATGGGAGATGTTTTCTGTGCTCCCGCAGGTTTTCCTTGCCAGACAGACTGGAAAAGCTTTCTGCTAGGACGTAGACCACAAAAGACGCTAAAGACGAAGGTACGATGCTCTCCGGAGCTAAGAGCCGCTCCCGGGCTTCTTTCGGCAGAAGCGGCGCTAAGAGAGCACTGTGAGCGGTACAATCGTCTTTGAGCAAAGAAGCCGCTTCTTCGGCTCCGGGAGCCGGAGAGAGCGGCAGCATCGGAAAGGTGAAGAAGGAAGCTGTACAACACTGGGATTGTGTGCGCAGCTTGCCAACTGATAGAAAACAGTACCTTACACTTTCCTGACGTTTCCAATCACATGAATATTCGATTGGTAGCTGTTTTGGACAACTTTTCTTTCCTTCATGCCAAACACTTGGCAGACCTCCGTGCAACGTCCAGAAGACGATGGGAGATGTTTTCTGTGCTCCCGCAGGTTTTCCTTGCCAGACAGAGTGGAAAAGCTTTCTGCTAGGATGTAGACCACAAAAGACGCTAAAGACGAAGGTACGATGCTCTCCAGAGCTAAGAGCCGCTCCCGGGCTTCTTTCGGCAGAAGCAGCGCTAAGAGAGCACTGTGAGCGGTACAATCGTCTTTGCGCGAAGAAGCCGCTTCTGCGGCTCCGGGAGCCGGAGAGAGCGGCAGCATCGGAAAGGTGAAGAAGGAAGCTGTACAACACTGGGATTGTGTGCCCAGCTTGCCAACTGATAGAAAACAGTACCTTACCACTTTCCTGACGTTTCCAATCACATGAATATTCGATTGGAAGCTGTTTTGGACAACTTTTCTTTCCTTCATGCCAAGCACTTGGCAGACCTCTGTGCAACGTCCAGAAGACGATGGGAGATGTTTTCTGTGCTCGCGCAGGTTTTCCTTGCCAGACAGAGTGGAAAAGCTTTCTGCTAGGATGTAGACCAGAAAAGACGCTAAAGACGAAGGTACGATGCTCTCCGGAGCTAAGAGCCGCTCCCGGGCTTCTTTCGGCAGAAGCGGCGCTAAGAGAGCACTGTGAGCGGTACAATCGTCTTTGCGCAAAGAAGCCGCTTCTTCGGCTCCGGGAGCCGGAGAGAGCGGCAGCATCGGAAAGGTGAAGAAGGAAGCTGTACAACACTGGGATTGTGTGCGCAGCTTGCCAACTGATAGAAAACAGTACCTTACCACTTTTCTGACGTTTCCAATCACATGAATATTCGATTGGAAGCTGTTTTGGACAACTTTTCTTTCCTTCATGCCAAGCACTTGGCAGACCTCCGTGCAACGTCCAGAAGACGATGGGAGATGTTTTCTGTGCTCCCGCAGGTTTTCCTTGCCAGACAGAGTGGAAAAGCTTTCTGCTAGGATGTAGACCACAAAAGACGCTAAAGACGAAGGTACGATGCTCTCCGGAGCTAAGAGCCGCTCCCGGGCTTCTTTCGGCAGAAGCGGCGCTAAGAGAGCACTGTGAGCGGTACAATCGTCTTTGCGCGAAGAAGCCGCTTCTTCGGCTCCGGGAGCCGGAGAGAGCGGCAGCATCGGAAAGGTGAAGAAGGAAGCTGTACAACACTGGGATTGTGTGCGCAGCTTGCCAACTGATAGAAAACAGTACCTTACCACTTTCCTGACGTTTCCAATCACATGAATATTCGAGTGGAAGCTGTTTTGGACAACTTTTCTTCCCTTCATGCCAAGCACTTGGCAGACCTCAGTGCAACGTCCAGAAGACGATGGGAGATGTTTTCTGTGCTCCCGCAGGTTTTCCTTGCCAGACAGAGTGGAAAAGCTTTCTGCTAGGATGTAGACCACAAAAGACGCTAAAGACGAAGGTACGATGCTCTCCGGAGCTAAGAGCCGCTGCCGGGCTTCTTTCGGCAGAAGCGGCGCTAAGAGAGCACTGTGAGCGGTACAATCGTCTTTGCGCAAAGAAGCCGCTTCTCCGGCTCCGGGAGCCGGAGAGAGCGGCAGCATCGGAAAGGTGAAGAAGGAAGCTGTACAACACTGGGATTGTGTGCGCAGCTTGCCAACTGATAGAAAACAGTACCTTACTACTTTCCTGACGTTTCCAATCACATGAATATTCGATTGGAAGCTGTTTTGGACAACTTTTCTTTCCTTCATGCCAAGCACTTGGCAGACCTCTGTGCAACGTCCAGAAGACGATGGGAGATGTTTTCTGTGCTCCCGCAGGTTTTCCTTGCCAGACAGAGTGGAAAAGCTTTCTGCTAGGATGTAGACCACAAAAGACGCTAAAGACGAAGATACGATGCTCTCCGGAGCTAAGAACCGCTGCCGGGCTTCTTTCGGCAGAAGCGGCGCTAAGAGAGCACTGTGAGCGGTACAATCGTCTTTGCGCGAAGAAGCCGCTTCTTCGGCTCCGGGAGCCGGAGAGACCGGCAGCATCGGAAAGGTGAAGAAGGAAGCTGTACAACACTGGGATTGTGTGCGCAGCTTGCCAACTGATAGAAAACAGTACCTTACACTTTCCTGACGTTTCCAATCACATGAATATTCGATTGGAAGCTGTTTTGGACAACTTTTCTTTCCTTCATGCCAAGCACTTGGCAGACCTCCGTGCAACGTCCAGAAGACGATGGGAGATGTTTTCTGTGCTCCCTCAGGTTTTCCTTGCCAGACAGAGTGGAAAAGCTTTCTGCTAGGATGTAGACCACAAAAGACGCTAAAGACAAAGGTACGATGCTCTCCGGAGCTAAGAGCCGCTGCCGGGCTTCTTTCGGCAGAAGCGGCGCTAAGAGAGCACTGTGAGCGGTACAATCGTCTTTGCGCGAAGAAGCCGCTTCTTCGGCTCCGGGAGCCGGAGAGAGCGGCAGCATCGGAAAGGTGAAGAAGGAAGCTGTACAACACTGGGATTGTGTGCGCAGCTTGCCAACTGATAGAAAACAGTACCTTACCACTTTCCTGACGTTTCCAATCACATGAATGTTCGATTGGAAGCTGTTTTGGACAACTTTTCTTTCCTTCATGCCAAACACTTGGCAGGCCTCTGTGCAACGTCCAGAAGACGATGGGAGATGTTTTCTGTGCTCCCGCAGGTTTTCCTTGCCAGACAGAGTGGAAAAGCTTTCTGCTAGGATGTAGACCACAAAAGACGCTAAAGACGAAGGTACGATGCTCTCCGGAGCTAAGAGCCGCTCCCGGGCTTCTTTCGGCAGAAGCGGCGCTAAGAGAGCACTGTGAGCGGTACAATCGTCTTTGCGCGAACAAGCCGCTTCTCCGGCTCCGGGAGCCGGAGAGAGCGGCAGCATCGGAAAGGTGAAGAAGGAAGCTGTACAACACTGGGATTGTGTGCGCAGCTTGCCAACTGATAGAAAACAGTACCTTACCACTTTCCTGACGTTTCCAATCACATGAATATTCGATTGGAAGCTGTTTTGGACAACTTTTCTTTCCTTCATGCCAAGCACTTGGCAGACCTCTTTGCAACGTCCAGAAGATGATGGGAGATGTTTTCTGTGCTCCCGCAGGTTTTCCTTGCCAGACAGAGTGGAAAAGCTTTCTGCTAGGATGTAGACCAGAAAAGACGCTAAAGACGAAGGTACGATGCTCTCCGGAGCTAAGAGCTGCTCCCGGGCTTCTTTCGGCAGAAGCGGCGCTAAGAGAGCACTGTGAGCGGTACAATCGTCTTTGCGCAAAGAAGCCGCTTCTTCGGCTCCGGGAGCCGGAGAGAGCGGCAGCATCGGAAAGGTGAAGAAGGAAGCTGTACAACACTGGGATTGTGTGCGCAGCTTGCCAACTGATAGAAAACAGTACCTTACCACTTTCCTGACGTTTCCAATCACATGAATATTCGATTGGAAGCTGTTTTGGACAACTTTTCTTTCCTTCATGCCAAGCACTTGGCAGACCTCCGTGCAACGTCCAGAAGACGATGGGAGATGTTTTCTGTGCTCCCGCAGGTTTTCCTTGCCAGACAGAGTGGAAAAGCTTTCTGCTAGGATGTAGACCACAAAAGACGCTAAAGACGAAGGTACGATGCTCTCCGGAGCTAAGAGCCGCTGCCGGGCTTCTTTCGGCAGAAGCGGCGCTAAGAGAGCACTGTGAGCGGTACAATCGTCTTTGCGCGAAGAAGCCGCTTCTGCGGCTCCGGGAGCCGGAGAGAGCGGCAGCATCGGAAAGGTGAAGAAGGAAGCTGTACAACACTGGGATTGTGTGCGCAGCTTGCCAACTGATAGAAAACAGTACCTTACCACTTTCCTGACGTTTCCAATCACATGAATCTTCGATTGGAAGCTGTTTTGGACAACTTTTCTTTCCTTCATGCCAAACACTTAGCAGACCTCCGTGCAACGTCCAGAAGACGATGGGAGATGTTTTCTGTGCTCCCGCAGGTTTTCCTTGCCAGACAGACTGGAAAAGCTTTCTGCTAGGACGTAGACCACAAAAGACGCTAAAGACGAAGGTACGATGCTCTCCGGAGCTAAGAGCCGCTCCCGGGCTTCTTTCGGCAGAAGCGGCGCTAAGAGAGCACTGTGAGCGGTACAATCGTCTTTGAGCAAAGAAGCCGCTTCTTCGGCTCCGGGAGCCGGAGAGAGCGGCAGCATCGGAAAGGTGAAGAAGGAAGCTGTACAACACTGGGATTGTGTGCGCAGCTTGCCAACTGATAGAAAACAGTACCTTACTACTTTCCTGACGTTTCCAATCACATGAATATTCGATTGGTAGCTGTTTTGGACAACTTTTCTTTCCTTCATGCCAAACACTTGGCAGACCTCCGTGCAACGTCCAGAAGACGATGGGAGATGTTTTCTGTGCTCCCGCAGGTTTTCCTTGCCAGACAGAGTGGAAAAGCTTTCTGCTAGGATGTAGACCACAAAAGACGCTAAAGACGAAGGTACGATGCTCTCCAGAGCTAAGAGCCGCTCCCGGGCTTCTTTCGGCAGAAGCAGCGCTAAGAGAGCACTGTGAGCGGTACAATCGTCTTTGCGCGAAGAAGCCGCTTCTGCGGCTCCGGGAGCCGGAGAGAGCGGCAGCATCGGAAAGGTGAAGAAGGAAGCTGTACAACACTGGGATTGTGTGCGCAGCTTGCCAACTGATAGAAAACAGTACCTTACCACTTTCCTGACGTTTCCAATCACATGAATATTCGATTGGAAGCTGTTTTGGACAACTTTTCTTTCCTTCATGCCAAGCACTTGGCAGACCTCTGTGCAACGTCCAGAAGACGATGGGAGATGTTTTCTGTGCTCGCGCAGGTTTTCCTTGCCAGACAGAGTGGAAAAGCTTTCTGCTAGGATGTAGACCAGAAAAGACGCTAAAGACGAAGGTACGATGCTCTCCGGAGCTAAGAGCCGCTCCCGGGCTTCTTTCGGCAGAAGCGGCGCTAAGAGAGCACTGTGAGCGGTACAATCGTCTTTGCGCAAAGAAGCCGCTTCTTCGGCTCCGGGAGCCGGAGAGAGCGGCAGCATCGGAAAGGTGAAGAAGGAAGCTGTACAACACTGGGATTGTGTGCGCAGCTTGCCAACTGATAGAAAACAGTACCTTACCACTTTTCTGACGTTTCCAATCACATCAATATTCGATTGGAAGCTGTTTTGGACAACTTTTCTTTCCTTCATGCCAAGCACTTGGCAGACCTCCGTGCAACGTCCAGAAGACGATGGGAGATGTTTTCTGTGCTCCCGCAGGTTTTCCTTGCCAGACAGAGTGGAAAAGCTTTCTGCTAGGATGTAGACCACAAAAGACGCTAAAGACAAAGGTACGATGCTCTCCGGAGCTAAGAGCCGCTGCCGGGCTTCTTTCGGCAGAAGCGGCGCTAAGAGAGCACTGTGAGCGGTACAATCGTCTTTGCGCGAAGAAGCCGCTTCTTCGGCTCCGGGAGCCGGAGAGACCGGCAGCATCGGGAAGGTGAAGAAGGAAGCTGTACAACACTGGGATTGTGTGCGCAGCTTGCCAACTGATAGAAAACAGTACCTTACCACTTTCCTGACGTTTCCAATCACATGAATATTCGATTGGAAGCTGTTTTGGACAACTTTTCTTTCCTTCATGCCAAACACTTGGCAGACCTCTGTGCAACATCCAGAAGACGATGGGAGATGTTTTCTGTGCTCCCGCAGGTTTTCCTTGCCAGACAGAGTGGAAAAGCTTTCTGCTAGGATGTAGACCACAAAAGACGCTAAAGACGAAGGTACGATGCTCTCCGGAGCTAAGAGCCGCTGCCGGGCTTCTTTCGGCAGAAGCGGCGCTAAGAGAGCACTGTGAGCGGTACAATCGTCTTTGCGCGAACAAGCCGCTTCTCCGGCTCCGGGAGCCGGAGAGAGCGGCAGCATCGGAAAGGTGAAGAAGGAAGCTGTACAACACTGGGATTGTGTGCGCAGCTTGCCAACTGATAGAAAACAGTACCTTACCACTTTCCTGACGTTTCCAATCACATGAATATTCGATTGGAAGCTGTTTTGGACAACTTTTCTTTCCTTCATGCCAAGCACTTGGCAGACCTCTGTGCAACGTCCAGAAGACGATGGGAGATGTTTTCTGTGCTCGCGCAGGTTTTCCTTGCCAGACAGAGTGGAAAAGCTTTCTGCTAGGATGTAGACCAGAAAAGACGCTAAAGACGAAGGTACGATGCTCTCCGGAGCTAAGAGCCGCTCCCGGGCTTCTTTCGGCAGAAGCGGCGCTAAGAGAGCACTGTGAGCGGTACAATCGTCTTTGCGCGAAGAAGCCGCTTCTTGGGCTCCGGGAGCCAGAGAGAGCGGCAGCATCGGAAAGGTGAAGAAGGAAGCTGTACAACACTGGGATTGTGTGCGCAGCTTGCCAACTGATAGAAAACAGTACCTTACCACTTTCCTGACGTTTCCAATCACATGAATATTCGATTGGAAGCTGTTTTGGACAACTTTTCTTTCCTTCATGCCAAGCACTTGGCAGACCTCTGTGCAACGTCCAGAAGACGATGGGAGATGTTTTCTGTGCTCGCGCAGGTTTTCCTTGCCAGACAGAGTGGAAAAGCTTTCTGCTAGCATGTAGACCACAAAAGACGCTAAAGACGAAGGTACGATGCTCTCCGGAGCTAAGAGCCGCTCCCGGGCTTCTTTCGGCAGAAGCGGCGCTAAGAGAGCACTGTGAGCGGTACAATCGTCTTTGCGCGAAGAAGCCGCTTCTTGGGCTCCGGGAGCCGGAGAGAGCGGCAGCATCGGAAAGGTGAAGAAGGAAGCTGTACAACACTGGGATTGTGTGCCCAGCTTGCCAACTGATAGAAAACAGTACCTTACCACTTTCCTGACGTTTCCAATCACATGAATATTCGATTGGAAGCTGTTTTGGACAACTTTTCTTTCCTTCATGCCAAGCACTTGGCAGACCTCCGTGCAACGTCCAGAAGACGATGGGAGATGTTTTCTGTGCTGGCGCAGGTTTTCCTTGCCAGACAGAGTGGAAAAGCTTTCTGCTAGGATGTAGACCACAAAAGACGCTAAAGACGAAGGTACGATGCTCTCCGGAGCTAAGAGCCGCTCCCGGGCTTCTTTCGGCAGAAGCGGCGCTAAGAGAGCACTGTGAGCGGTACAATCGTCTTTGCGCGAAGAAGCCGCTTCTGCGGCTCCGGGAGCCGGAGAGAGCGGCAGCATCGGAAAGGTGAAGAAGGAAGCTGTACAACACTGGGATTGTGTGCGCAGCTTGCCAACTGATAGAAAACAGTACCTTACCACTTTCCTGACGTTTCCAATCACATGAATATTCGATTGGAAGCTGTTTTGGACAACTTTTCTTTCCTTCATGCCAAACACTTGGCAGACCTCTGTGCAACGTCCAGAAGACGATGGGAGATGTTTTCTGTGCTCGCGCAGGTTTTCCTTGCCAGACAGAGTGGAAAAGCTTTCTGCTAGGATGTAGACCAGAAAAGACGCTAAAGACGAAGGTACGATGCTCTCCGGAGCTAAGAGCCGCTCCCGGGCTTCTTTCGGCAGAAGCGGCGCTAAGAGAGCACTGTGAGCGGTACAATCGTCTTTGCGCGAAGAAGCCGCTTCTTCGGCTCCGGGAGCCGGAGAGAGCGGCAGCATCGGAAAGGTGAAGAAGGAAGCTGTACAACACTGGGATTGTGTGCGCAGCTTGCCAACTGATAGAAAACAGTACCTTACCACTTTCCTGACGTTTCCAATCACATGAATATTCGATTGGAAGCTGTTTTGGACAACTTTTCTTTCCTTCATGCCAAGCACTTGGCAGACCTCCGTGCAACGTCCAGAAGACGATGGGAGATGTTTTCTGTGCTCCCGCAGGTTTTCCTTGCCAGACAGAGTGGAAAAGCTTTCTGCTAGGATGTAGACCACAAAAGACGCTAAAGACGAAGGTACGATGCTCTCCGGAGCTAAGAGCCGCTCCCGGGCTTCTTTCGGCAGAAGCGGCGCTAAGAGAGCACTGTGAGCGGTACAATCGTCTTTGCGCGAAGAAGCCGCTTCTGCGGCTCCGGGAGCCGGAGAGAGCGGCAGCATCCGAAAGGTGAAGAAGGAAGATGTACAACACTGGGATTGTGTGCGCAGCTTGCCAACTGATAGAAAACAGTACCTTACCACTTTCCTGACGTTTCCAATCACATGAATATTCGATTGGAAGCTGTTTTGGACAACTTTTCTTTCCTTCATGCCAAGCACTTGGCAGACCTCCGTGCAACGTCCAGAAGACGATGGGAGATGTTTTCTGTGCTCCCGCAGGTTTTCCTTGCCAGACAGAGTGGAAAAGCTTTCTGCTAGGATGTAGACCACAAAAGACGCTAAAGACGAAGGTACGATGCTCTCCGGAGCTAAGAGCCGCTGCCGGGCTTCTTTCGGCAGAAGCGGCGCTAAGAGAGCACTGTGAGCGGTACAATCGTCTTTGCGCAAAGAAGCCGCTTCTCCGGCTCCGGGAGCCAGAGAGAGCGGCAGCATCGGAAAGGTGAAGAAGGAAGCTGTACAACACTGGGATTGTGTGCGCAGCTTGCCAACTGATAGAAAACAGTACCTTACCACTTTCCTGACGTTTCCAATCACATGAATATTCGATTGGAAGCTGTTTTGGACAACTTTTCTTTCCTTCATGCCAAGCACTTGGCAGACCTCTGTGCAACGTCCAGAAGACGATGGGAGATGTTTTCTGTGCTCCCGCAGGTTTTCCTTGCCAGACAGAGTGGAAAAGCTTTCTGCTAGGATGTAGACCACAAAAGACGCTAAAGACGAAGGTACGATGCTCTCCGGAGCTAAGAGCCGCTCCCGGGCTTCTTTCGGCAGAAGCGGCGCTAAGAGAGCACTGTGAGCGGTACAATCGTCTTTGCGCAAAGAAGCCGCTTCTTCCGCTCCGGGAGCCGGAGAGACCGGCAGCATCGGAAAGGTGAAGAAGGAAGCTGTACAACACTGGGATTGTGTGCGCAGCTTGCCAACTGATAGAAAACAGTACCTTACTACTTTCCTGATGTTTCCAATCACATGAATATTCGATTGGAAGCTGTTTTGGACAACTTTCCTTCCTTCATGCCAAGCACTTGGCAGACCTCTGTGCAACGTCCAGAAGACGATGGAGGATGTTTTCTGTGCTCCCGCAGGTTTTCCTTGCCAGACAGAGTGGAAAAGCTTTCTGCTAGGATGTAGACCACAAAAGACGCTAAAGACGAAGGTACGATGCTCTCCGGAGCTAAGAGCCGCTGCCGGGCTTCTTTCGGCAGAAGCGGTGCTAAGAGAGCACTGTGAGCGGTACAATCGTCTTTGCGCAAAGAAGCCGCTTCTTCCGCTCCGGGAGCCGGAGAGAGCGGCAGCATCGGAAAGGTGAAGAAGGAAGCTGTACAACACTGGGATTGTGTGCGCAGCTTGCCAACTGATAGAAAACAGTACCTTACTACTTTCCTGACGTTTCCAATCACATGAATATTCGATTGGAAGCTGTTTTGGACAACTTTTCTTTCCTTCATGCCAAACACTTGGCAGACCTCCGTGCAACGTCCAGAAGACGATGGGAGATGTTTTCTGTGCTCCCGCAGGTTTTCCTTGCCAGACAGAGTGGAAAAGCTTTCTGCTAGGACGTAGACCACAAAAGACGCTAAAGACGAAGGTACGATGCTCTCCGGAGCTAAGAGCCGCTCCCGGGCTTCTTTCGGCAGAAGCGGCGCTAAGAGAGCACTGTGAGCGGTACAATCGTCTTTGCGCGAAGAAGCCGCTTCTTCGGCTCCGGGAGCCGGAGAGAGCGGCAGCATCGGAAAGGTGAAGAAGGAAGCTGTACAACACTGGGATTGTGTGCGCAGCTTGCCAACTGATAGAAAACAGTACCTTACACTTTCCTGACGTTTCCAATCACATGAATATTCGATTGGAAGCTGTTTTGGACAACTTTTCTTTCCTTCATGCCAAGCACTTGGCAGACCTCCGTGCAACGTCCAGAAGACGATGGGAGATGTTTTCTGTGCTGGCGCAGGTTTTCCTTGCCAGACAGAGTGGAAAAGCTTTCTGCTAGGACATACACCACAAAAGACGCTAAAGATGAAGATACGATGCTCTCCGGAGCTAAGAGCCGCTCCCGGGCTTCTTTCGGCAGAAGCGGCGCTAAGAGAGCACTGTGAGCGGTACAATCGTCTTTGCGCGAATAAGCCGCTTCTGCGGCTCCGGGAGCCGGAGAGAGCGGCAGCATCGGAAAGGTGAAGAAGGAAGCTGTACAACACTGGGATTGTGTGCGCAGCTTGCCAACTGATAGAAAACAGTACCTTACACTTTCCTGACGTTTCCAATCACATGAATCTTCGATTGGAAGCTGTTTTGGACAACTTTTCTTTCCTTCATGCCAAACACTTGGCAGACCTCCGTGCAACGTCCAGAAGACGATGGGAGATGTTTTCTGTGCTCCCGCAGGTTTTCCTTGCCAGACAGAGTGGAAAAGCTTTCTGCTAGGACGTAGACCACAAAAGACGCTAAAGACGAAGGTACGATGCTCTCCGGAGCTAAGAGCCGCTGCCGGGCTTCTTTCGGCAGAAGCGGCGCTAAGAGAGCACTGTGAGCGGTACAATCGTCTTTGCGCGAAGAAGCCGCTTCTTCGGCTCCGGGAGCCGGAGAGACCGGCAGCATCGGAAAGGTGAAGAAGGAAGCTGTACAACACTGGGATTGTGTGCGCAGCTTGCCAACTGATAGAAAACAGTACCTTACACTTTCCTGACGTTTCCAATCACATGAATATTCGATTGGAAGCTGTTTTGGACAACTTTTCTTTCCTTCATGCCAAGCACTTGGCAGACCTCCGTGCAACGTCCAGAAGACGATGGGAGATGTTTTCTGTGCTCCCTCAGGTTTTCCTTGCCAGACAGAGTGGAAAAGCTTTCTGCTAGGATGTAGACCACAAAAGACGCTAAAGACGAAGGTACGATGCTCTCCGGAGCTAAGAGCCGCTGCCGGGCTTCTTTCGGCAGAAGCGGCGCTAAGAGAGCACTGTGAGCGCTACAATCGTCTTTGCGCGAAGAAGCCGCTTCTTCGGCTCCGGGAGCCGGAGAGAGCGGCAGCATCGGAAAGGTGAAGAAGGAAGCTGTACAACACTGGGATTGTGTGCGCAGCTTGCCAACTGATAGAAAACAGTACCTTACCACTTTCCTGACGTTTCCAATCACATGAATATTCGATTGGAAGCTGTTTTGGACAACTTTTCTTTCCTTCATGCCAAACACTTGGCAGACCTCCGTGCAACGTCCAGAAGACGATGGGAGATGTTTTCTGTGCTCCCGCAGGTTTTCCTTGCCAGACAGAGTGGAAAAGCTTTCTGCTAGGATGTAGACCACAAAAGACGCTAAAGACGAAGGTACGATGCTCTCCGGAGCTAAGAGCCGCTGCCGGGCTTCTTTCGGCAGAAGCGGCGCTAAGAGAGCACTGTGAGCGGTACAATCGTCTTTGCGCGAACAAGCCGCTTCTCCGGCTCCGGGAGCCGGAGAGAGCGGCAGCATCGGAAAGGTGAAGAAGGAAGCTGTACAACACTGGGATTGTGTGCGCAGCTTGCCAACTGATAGAAAACAGTACCTTACACTTTCCTGACGTTTCCAATCACATGAATATTCGATTGGAAGCTGTTTTGGACAACTTTTCTTTCCTTCATGCCAAGCACTTGGCAGACATCCGTGCAACATCCAGAAGACGATGGGAGATGTTTTCTGTGCTCCCGCAGGTTTTCCTTGCCAGACAGAGTGGAAAAGCTTTCTGCTAGGATGTAGACCACAAAAGACGCTAAAGACGAAGGTACGATGCTCTCCGGAGCTAAGAGCCGCTCCCGGGCTTCTTTCGGCAGAAGCGGCGCTAAGAGAGCACTGTGAGCGGTACAATCGTCTTTACGCGAAGAAGCCGCTTCTTCGGCTCCGGGAGCCGGAGAGACCGGCAGCATCGGAAAGGTGAAGAAGGAAGCTGTGCAACACTGGGATTGTGTGCGCAGCTTGCCAACTGATAGAAAACAGTACCTTACCACTTTCCTGACGTTTCCAATCACATGAATATTCGATTGGAAGCTGTTTTGGACAACTTTTCTTTCCTTCATGCCAAGCACTTGGCAGACCTCTGTGCAACGTCCAGAAGACGATGGGAGATGTTTTCTGTGCTCCCGCAGGTTTTCCTTGCCAGACAGAGTGGAAAAGCTTTCTGCTAGGATGTAGACCACAAAAGACGCTAAAGACGAAGGTACGATGCTCTCCGGAGCTAAGAGCCGCTCCCGGGCTTCTTTCGGCAGAAGCGGCGCTAAGAGAGCACTGTGAGTGGTACAATCGTCTTCGCGCAAAGAAGCCGCTTCTTCGGCTCCGGGAGACGGAGAGAGCGGCAGCATCGGAAAGGTGAAGAAGGAAGCTGTACAACACTGGGATTGTGTGCGCAGCTTGCCAACTGATAGAAAACAGTACCTTACCACTTTCCTGACGTTTCCAATCACATGAATCTTCGATTGGAAGCTGTTTTGGAAAACTTTTCTTTCCTTCATGCCAAACACTTGGCAGACCTCCGTGCAACGTCCAGAAGACGATGGGAGATGTTTTCTGTGCTCCCGCAGGTTTTCCTTGCCAGACAGACTGGAAAAGCTTTCTGCTAGGACGTAGACCAGAAAAGACGCTAAAGACGAAGGTACGATGCTCTCCGGAGCTAAGAGCCGCTGCCGGGCTTCTTTCGGCAGAAGCGGTGCTAAGAGAGCACTGTGAGCGGTACAATCGTCTTTGCGCAAAGAAGCCGCTTCATAGGCTCCGGGAGCCGGAGAGAGCGGCAGCATCGGAAAGGTGAAGAAGGAAGCTGTACAACACTGGGATTGTGTGCGCAGCTTGCCAACTGGTAGAAAACAGTACCTTACACTTTCCTGACGTTTCCAATCACATGAATATTCGCTTGGAAGCTGTTTTGGACAACTTTTCTTTCCTTCATGCCAAACACTTGGCAGACCTCCGTGCAACGTCCAGAACACGATGGGAGATGTTTTCTGTGCTCCCGCAGGTTTTCCTTGCCAGACAGAGTGGAAAAGCTTTCTGCTAGGACGTAGACCACAAAAGACGCTAAAGACGAAGGTACGATGCTCTCCGGAGCTAAGAGCCGCTGCCGGGCTTCTTTCGGCAGAAGCGGTGCTAAGAGAGCACTGTGAGCGGTACAATCGTCTTTGCGCAAAGAAGCCGCTTCTTCGGCTCCGGGAGCCGGAGAGAGCGGCAGCATCGGAAAGGTGAAGAAGGAAGCTGTACAACACTGGGATTGTGTGCGCAGCTTGCCAACTGATAGAAAACAGTACCTTACCACTTTCCTGACGTTTCCAATCACATGAATATTCGATTGGAAGCTGTTTTGGACAACTTTTCTTTCCTTCATGCCAAGCACTTGGCAGACCTCCGTGCAACGTCCAGAAGACGATGGGAGATGTTTTCTGTGCTCCCGCAGGTTTTCCTTGCCAGACAGAGTGGAAAAGCTTTCTGCTAGGATGTAGACCACAAAAGACGCTAAAGACGAAGGTACGATGCTCTCCGGAGCTAAGAGCCGCTGCCGGGCTTCTTTCGGCAGAAGCGGCGCTAAGAGAGCACTGTGAGCGGTACAATCGTCTTTGCGCGAAGAAGCCGCTTCTGCGGCTCCGGGAGCCGGAGAGAGCGGCAGCATCCGAAAGGTGAAGAAGGAAGCTGTACAACACTGGGATTGTGTGCGCAGCTTGCCAACTGATAGAAAACAGTACCTTACCACTTTCCTGACGTTTCCAATCACATGAATATTCGATTGGAAGCTGTTTTGGACAACTTTTCTTTCCTTCATGCCAAGCACTTGGCAGACCTCTGTGCAACGTCCAGAAGACGATGGGAGATGTTTTCTGTGCTCCCGCAGGTTTTCCTTGCCAGACAGAGTGGAAAAGCTTTCTGCTAGGATGTAGACCAGAAAAGACGCTAAAGACGAAGGTACGATGCTCTCCGGAGCTAAGAGCCGCTGCCGGGCTTCTTTCGGCAGAAGCGGCGCTAAGAGAGCACTGTGAGCGGTACAATCGTCTTTGCGCAAAGAAGCTGCTTCTCCGGCTCCGGGAGCCAGAGAGAGCGGCAGCATCGGAAAGGTGAAGAAGGAAGCTGTACAACACTGGGATTGTGTGCGCAGCTTGCCAACTGATAGAAAACAGTACCTTACCACTTTCCTGACGTTTCCAATCACATGAATATTCGATTGGAAGCTGTTTTGGACAACTTTTCTTTCCTTCATGCCAAGCACTTGGCAGACCTCTGTGCAACGTCCAGAAGACGATGGGAGATGTTTTCTGTGCTCCTGCAGGTTTTCCTTGCCAGACAGAGTGGAAAAGCTTTCTGCTAGGATGTAGACCACAAAAGACGCTAAAGACGAAGGTACGATGCTCTCCGGAGCTAAGAGCCGCTCCCGGGCTTCTTTCGGCAGAAGCGGCGCTAAGAGAGCACTGTGAGCGGTACAATCGTCTTTGCGCAAAGAAGCCGCTTCTTCCGCTCCGGGAGCCAGAGAGAGCGGCAGCATAGGAAAGGTGAAGAAGGAAGCTGTACAACACTGGGATTGTGTGCGCAGCTTGCCAACTGATAGAAAACAGTACCTTACTACTTTCCTGATGTTTCCAATCACATGAATATTCGATTGGAAGCTGTTTTGGACAACTTTTCTTTCCTTCATGCCAAGCACTTGGCAGACCTCTGTGCAACGTCCAGAAGACGATGGGAGATGTTTTCTGTGCTCCCGCAGGTTTTCCTTGCCAGACAGAGTGGAAAAGCTTTCTGCTAGGATGTAGACCACAAAAGACGCTAAAGACGAAGGTACGATGCTCTCCGGAGCTAAGAGCCGCTGCCGGGCTTCTTTCGGCAGAAGCGGCGCTAAGAGAGCACTGTGAGCGGTACAATCGTCTTTGCGCAAAGAAGCCGCTTCTTCTGCTCCGGGAGCCGGAGAGAGCGGCAGCATCGGAAAGGTGAAGAAGGAAGCTGTACAACACTGGGATTGTGTGCGCAGCTTGCCAACTGATAGAAAACAGTACCTTACTACTTTCCTGACGTTTCCAATCACATGAATATTCGATTGGAAGCTGTTTTGGACAACTTTTCTTTCCTTCATGCCAAACACTTGGCAGACCTCCGTGCAACGTCCAGAAGACGATGGGAGATGTTTTCTGTGCTCCCGCAGGTTTTCCTTGCCAGACAGAGTGGAAAAGCTTTCTGCTAGGACGTAGACCACAAAAGACGCTAAAGACGAAGGTACGATGCTCTCCGGAGCTAAGAGCCGCTCCCGGGCTTCTTTCGGCAGAAGCGGCGCTAAGAGAGCACTGTGAGCGGTGCAATCGTCTTTGCGCGAAGAAGCCGCTTCTTCGGCTCCGGGAGCCGGAGAGAGCGGCAGCATCGGAAAGGTGAAGAAGGAAGCTGTACAACACTGGGATTGTGTGCGCAGCTTGCCAACTGATAGAAAACAGTACCTTACCACTTTCCTGACGTTTCCAATCACATGAATATTCGATTGGAAGCTGTTTTGGACAACTTTTCTTTCCTTCATGCCAAGCACTTGGCAGACCTCCGTGCAACGTCCAGAAGACGATGGGAGATGTTTTCTGTGCTCCCGCCGGTTTTCCTTGCCAGACAGAGTGGAAAAGCTTTCTGCTAGGATGTAGACCACAAAAGACGCTAAAGACGAAGGTACGATGCTCTCCGGAGCTAAGAGCCGCTCCCGGGCTTCTTTCGGCAGAAGCGGCGCTAAGAGAGCACTGTGAGCGGTACAATCGTCTTTGCGCGAAGAAGCCGCTTCTGCGGCTCCGGGAGCCGGAGAGAGCGGCAGCATCCGAAAGGTGAAGAAGGAAGCTGTACAACACTGGGATTGTGTGCGCAGCTTGCCAACTGATAGAAAACAGTACCTTTCCACTTTCCTGACGTTTCCAATCACATGAATATTCGATTGGAAGCTGTTTAGGACAACTTTTCTTTCCTTCATGCCAAGCACTTGGCAGACCTCTGTGCAACGTCCAGAAGACGATGGGACATGTTTTCTGTGCTCCCGCAGGTTTTCCTTGCCAGACAGAGTGGAAAAGCTTTCTGCGTGGATGTAGACCACAAAAGACGCTAAAGACGAAGGTACGATGCTCTCCGGAGCTAAGAGCCGCTGCCGGGCTTCTTTCGGCAGAAGCGGCGCTAAGAGAGCACTGTGAGCGGTACAATCGTCTTTGCGCAAAGAAGCCGCTTCTCCGGCTCCGGGAGCCGGAGAGAGCGGCAGCATCGGAAAGGTGAAGAAGGAAGCTGTACAACACTGGGATTGTGTGCGCAGCTTGCCAACTGATAGAAAACAGTACCTTACTACTTTCCTGACGTTTCCAATCACATGAATATTCGATTGGAAGCTGTTTTGGACAACTTTTCTTTCCTTCATGCCAAGCACTTGGCAGACCTCTGTGCAACGTCCAGAAGACGATGGGAGATGTTTTCTGTGCTCCCGCAGGTTTTCCTTGCCAGACAGAGTGGAAAAGCTTTCTGCTAGGATGTAGACCACAAAAGACGCTAAAGACGAAGGTACGATGCTCTCCGGAGCTAAGAGCCGCTGCCGGGCTTGTTTCGGCAGAAGCGGCGCTAAGAGAGCACTGTGAGCGGTACAATCGTCTTTGCGCAAAGAAGCCGCTTCTTCGGCTCCGGGAGCCGGAGAGACCGGCAGCATCGGAAAGGTGAAGAAGGAAGTTGTACAACACTGGGATTGTGTGCGCAGCTTGCCAACGGATAGAAAACAGTACCTTACCACTTTCCTGACGTTTCCAATCACATGAATCTTCGATTGGAAGCTGTTTTGGACAACTTTTCTTTCCTTCATGCCAAACACTTGGCAGACCTCTGTGCAACGTCCAGAAGACGATGGGAGATGTTTTCTGTGCTCGCGCAGGTTTTCCTTGCCAGACAGAGTGGAAAAGCTTTCTGCTAGGATGTAGACCACAAAAGACGCTAAAGACGAAGGTACGATGCTCTCCGGAGCTAAGAGCCGCTGCCGGGCTTCTTTCGGCAGAAGCGGCGCTAAGAGAGCACTGTGAGCGGTACAATCGTCTTTGCGCAAAGAAGCCGCTTCTTCGGCTCCGGGAGCCGGAGAGAGCGGCAGCATCGGAAAGGTGAAGAAGGAAGCTGTACAACACTGGGATTGTGTGCGCAGCTTGCCAACTGATAGAAAACAGTACCTTACCACTTTCCTGACGTTTCCAATCACATGAATCTTCGATTGGAAGCTGTTTTGGACAACTTTTCTTTCCTTCATGCCAAGCACTTGGCAGACCTCCGTGCAACGTCCAGAAGACGATGGGAGATGTTTTCTGTGCTCCCGCAGGTTTTCCTTGCCAGACAGACTGGAAAAGCTTTCTGCTAGGACGTAGACCACAAAAGACGCTAAAGACGAAGGTACGATGCTCTCCGGAGCTAAGAGCCGCTCCCGGGCTTCTTTCGGCAGAAGCGGCGCTAAGAGAGCACTGTGAGCGGTACAATCGTCTTTGCGCAAAGAAGCCGCTTCTTCCGCTCCGGGAGCCAGAGAGAGCGGCAGCATAGGAAAGGTGAAGAAGGAAGCTGTACAACACTGGGATTGTGTGCGCAGCTTGCCAACTGATAGAAAACAGTACCTTACTACTTTCCTGATGTTTCCAATCACATGAATATTCGATTGGAAGCTGTTTTGGACAACTTTTCTTTCCTTCATGCCAAGCACTTGGCAGACCTCTGTGCAACGTCCAGAAGACGATGGGAGATGTTTTCTGTGCTCCCGCAGGTTTTCCTTGCCAGACAGAGTGGAAAAGCTTTCTGCTAGGATGTAGACCACAAAAGACGCTAAAGACGAAGGTACGATGCTCTCCGGAGCTAAGAGCCGCTGCCGGGCTTCTTTCGGCAGAAGCGGCGCTAAGAGAGCACTGTGAGCGGTACAATCGTCTTTGCGCAAAGAAGCCGCTTCTTCTGCTCCGGGAGCCGGAGAGAGCGGCAGCATCGGAAAGGTGAAGAAGGAAGCTGTACAACACTGGGATTGTGTGCGCAGCTTGCCAACTGATAGAAAACAGTACCTTACTACTTTCCTGACGTTTCCAATCACATGAATATTCGATTGGAAGCTGTTTTGGACAACTTTTCTTTCCTTCATGCCAAACACTTGGCAGACCTCCGTGCAACGTCCAGAAGACGATGGGAGATGTTTTCTGTGCTCCCGCAGGTTTTCCTTGCCAGACAGAGTGGAAAAGCTTTCTGCTAGGACGTAGACCACAAAAGACGCTAAAGACGAAGGTACGATGCTCTCCGGAGCTAAGAGCCGCTCCCGGGCTTCTTTCGGCAGAAGCGGCGCTAAGAGAGCACTGTGAGCGGTGCAATCGTCTTTGCGCGAAGAAGCCGCTTCTTCGGCTCCGGGAGCCGGAGAGAGCGGCAGCATCGGAAAGGTGAAGAAGGAAGCTGTACAACACTGGGATTGTGTGCGCAGCTTGCCAACTGATAGAAAACAGTACCTTACCACTTTCCTGACGTTTCCAATCACATGAATATTCGATTGGAAGCTGTTTTGGACAACTTTTCTTTCCTTCATGCCAAGCACTTGGCAGACCTCCGTGCAACGTCCAGAAGACGATGGGAGATGTTTTCTGTGCTCCCGCCGGTTTTCCTTGCCAGACAGAGTGGAAAAGCTTTCTGCTAGGATGTAGACCACAAAAGACGCTAAAGACGAAGGTACGATGCTCTCCGGAGCTAAGAGCCGCTCCCGGGCTTCTTTCGGCAGAAGCGGCGCTAAGAGAGCACTGTGAGCGGTACAATCGTCTTTGCGCGAAGAAGCCGCTTCTGCGGCTCCGGGAGCCGGAGAGAGCGGCAGCATCCGAAAGGTGAAGAAGGAAGCTGTACAACACTGGGATTGTGTGCGCAGCTTGCCAACTGATAGAAAACAGTACCTTACCACTTTCCTGACGTTTCCAATCACATGAATATTCGATTGGAAGCTGTTTAGGACAACTTTTCTTTCCTTCATGCCAAGCACTTGGCAGACCTCTGTGCAACGTCCAGAAGACGATGGGACATGTTTTCTGTGCTCCCGCAGGTTTTCCTTGCCAGACAGAGTGGAAAAGCTTTCTGCGTGGATGTAGACCACAAAAGACGCTAAAGACGAAGGTACGATGCTCTCCGGAGCTAAGAGCCGCTGCCGGGCTTCTTTCGGCAGAAGCGGCGCTAAGAGAGCACTGTGAGCGGTACAATCGTCTTTGCGCAAAGAAGCCGCTTCTCCGACTCCGGGAGCCGGAGAGAGCGGCAGCATCGGAAAGGTGAAGAAGGAAGCTGTACAACACTGGGATTGTGTGCGCAGCTTGCCAACTGATAGAAAACAGTACCTTACTACTTTCCTGACGTTTCCAATCACATGAATATTCGATTGGAAGCTGTTTTGGACAACTTTTCTTTCCTTCATGCCAAGCACTTGGCAGACCTCTGTGCAACGTCCAGAAGACGATGGGAGATGTTTTCTGTGCTCCCGCAGGTTTTCCTTGCCAGACAGAGTGGAAAAGCTTTCTGCTAGGATGTAGACCACAAAAGACGCTAAAGACGAAGGTACGATGCTCTCCGGAGCTAAGAGCCGCTCCCGGGCTTCTTTCGGCAGAAGCGGCGCTAAGAGAGCACTGTGAGCGGTACAATCGTCTTTGCGCAAAGAAGCCGCTTCTTCGGCTCCGGGAGCCGGAGAGACCGGCAGCATCGGAAAGGTGAAGAAGGAAGTTGTACAACACTGGGATTGTGTGCGCAGCTTGCCAACGGATAGAAAACAGTACCTTACCACTTTCCTGACGTTTCCAATCACATGAATCTTCGATTGGAAGCTGTTTTGGACAACTTTTCTTTCCTTCATGCCAAACACTTGGCAGACCTCTGTGCAACGTCCAGAAGACGATGGGAGATGTTTTCTGTGCTCGCGCAGGTTTTCCTTGCCAGACAGAGTGGAAAAGCTTTCTGCTAGGATGTAGACCACAAAAGACGCTAAAGACGAAGGTACGATGCTCTCCGGAGCTAAGAGCCGCTCCCGGGCTTCTTTCGGCAGAAGCGGCGCTAAGAGAGCACTGTGAGCGGTACAATCGTCTTTGCGCAAAGAAGCCGCTTCTTCGGCTCCGGGAGCCGGAGAGAGCGGCAGCATCGGAAAGGTGAAGAAGGAAGCTGTACAACACTGGGATTGTGTGCGCAGCTTGCCAACTGATAGAAAACAGTACCTTACCACTTTCCTGACGTTTCCAATCACATGAATCTTCGATTGGAAGCTGTTTTGGACAACTTTTCTTTCCTTCATGCCAAGCACTTGGCAGACCTCCGTGCAACGTCCAGAAGACGATGGGAGATGTTTTCTGTGCTCCCGCAGGTTTTCCTTGCCAGACAGACTGGAAAAGCTTTCTGCTAGGACGTAGACCACAAAAGACGCTAAAGACGAAGGTACGATGCTCTCCGGAGCTAAGAGCCGCTCCCGGGCTTCTTTCGGCAGAAGCGGCGCTAAGAGAGCACTGTGAGCGGTACAATCGTCTTTGCGCGAAGAAGCCTCTTCTTCGGCTCCGGGAGCCGGAGAGAGCGGCAGCATCGGAAAGGTGAAGAAGGAAGCTGTACAACACTGGGATTGTGTGCGCAGCTTGCCAACTGATAGAAAACAGTACCTTACACTTTCCTGACGTTTCCAATCACATGAATATTCGATTGGAAGCTGTTTTGGACAACTTTTCTTTCCTTCATGCCAAACACTTGGCAGACCTCCGTGCAACGTACAGAACACGATGGGAGATGTTTTCTGTGCTCCCGCAGGTTTTCCTTGCCAGACAGATTGGAAAAGCTTTCTGCTAGGACGTAGACCACAAAAGACGCTAAAGACGAAGGTACGATGCTCTCCGGAGCTAAGAGCCGCTGCCGGGCTTCTTTCGGCAGAAGCGGCGCTAAGAGAGCACTGTGAGCGGTACAATCGTCTTTGCGCGAAGAAGCCGCTTCTTCGGCTCCGGGAGCCGGAGAGAGCGGCAGCATCGCAAAGGTGAAGAAGGAAGCTGTACAACACTGGGATTGTGTGCGCAGCTTGCCAACTGATAGAAAACAGTACCTTACACTTTCCTGACGTTTCCAATCACATGAATATTCGATTGGAAGCTGTTTTGGACAACTTTTCTTTCCTTCATGCCAAGCACTTGGCAGACCTCCGTGCAACGTCCAGAAGACGATGGGAGATGTTTTCTGTGCTCCCGCAGGTTTTCCTTGCCAGACAGAGTGGAAAAGCTTTCTGCTAGGATGTAGACCACAAAAGACGCTAAAGACGAAGGTACGATGCTCTCCGGAGCTAAGAGCCGCTCCCGGGCTTCTTTCGGCAGAAGCGGCGCTAAGAGAGCACTGTGAGCGGTACAATCGTCTTTGCGCGAACAAGCCGCTTCTCCGGCTCCGGGAGCCGGAGAGAGCGGCAGCATCGGAAAGGTGAAGAAGGAAGCTGTACAACACTGGGATTGTGTGCGCAGCTTGCCAACTGATAGAAAACAGTACCTTACCACTTTCCTGACGTTTCCAATCACATGAATATTCGATTGGAAGCTGTTTTGGACAACTTTTCTTTCCTTCATGCCAAGCACTTGGCAGACCTCTGTGCAACGTCCAGAAGATGATGGGAGATGTTTTCTGTGCTCCCGCAGGTTTTCCTTGCCAGACAGAGTGGAAAAGCTTTCTGCTAGGATGTAGACCAGAAAAGACGCTAAAGACGAAGGTACGATGCTCTCCGGAGCTAAGAGCCGCTCCCGGGCTTCTTTCGGCAGAAGCGGCGCTAAGAGAGCACTGTGAGCGGTACAATCGTCTTTGCGCAAAGAAGCCGCTTCTTCGGCTCCGGGAGCCGGAGAGAGCGGCAGCATCGGAAAGGTGAAGAAGGAAGCTGTACAACACTGGGATTGTGTGCGCAGCTTGCCAACTGATAGAAAACAGTACCTTACTACTTTCCTGATGTTTCCAATCACATGAATATTCGATTGGAAGCTGTTTTGGACAACTTTTCTTTCCTTCATGCCAAGCACTTGGCAGACCTCTGTGCAACGTCCAGAAGACGATGGGAGATGTTTTCTGTGCTCCCGCAGGTTTTCCTTGCCAGACAGAGTGGAAAAGCTTTCTGCTAGGATGTAGACCACAAAAGACGCTAAAGACGAAGGTACGATGCTCTCCGGAGCTAAGAGCCGCTGCCGGGCTTCTTTCGGCAGAAGCGGCGCTAAGAGAGCACTGTGAGCGGTACAATCGTCTTTGCGCAAAGAAGCCGCTTCTTCTGCTCCGGGAGCCGGAGAGAGCGGCAGCATCGGAAAGGTGAAGAAGGAAGCTGTACAACACTGGGATTGTGTGCGCAGCTTGCCAACTGATAGAAAACAGTACCTTACTACTTTCCTGACGTTTCCAATCACATGAATATTCGATTGGAAGCTGTTTTGGACAACTTTTCTTTCCTTCATGCCAAACACTTGGCAGACCTCCGTGCAACGTCCAGAAGACGATGGGAGATGTTTTCTGTGCTCCCGCAGGTTTTCCTTGCCAGACAGAGTGGAAAAGCTTTCTGCTAGGACGTAGACCACAAAAGACGCTAAAGACGAAGGTACGATGCTCTCCGGAGCTAAGAGCCGCTCCCGGGCTTCTTTCGGCAGAAGCGGCGCTAAGAGAGCACTGTGAGCGGTACAATCGTCTTTGCGCGAAGAAGCCGCTTCTTCGGCTCCGGGAGCCGGAGAGAGCGGCAGCATCGGAAAGGTGAAGAAGGAAGCTGTACAACACTGGGATTGTGTGCGCAGCTTGCCAACTGATAGAAAACAGTACCTTACCACTTTCCTGACGTTTCCAATCACATGAATATTCGATTGGAAGCTGTTTTGGACAACTTTTCTTTCCTTCATGCCAAGCACTTGGCAGACCTCCGTGCAACGTCCAGAAGACGATGGGAGATGTTTTCTGTGCTCCCGCCGGTTTTCCTTGCCAGACAGAGTGGAAAAGCTTTCTGCTAGGATGTAGACCACAAAAGACGCTAAAGACGAAGGTACGATGCTCTCCGGAGCTAAGAGCCGCTCCCGGGCTTCTTTCGGCAGAAGCGGCGCTAAGAGAGCACTGTGAGCGGTACAATCGTCTTTGCGCGAAGAAGCCGCTTCTGCGGCTCCGGGAGCCGGAGAGAGCGGCAGCATCCGAAAGGTGAAGAAGGAAGCTGTACAACACTGGGATTGTGTGCGCAGCTTGCCAACTGATAGAAAACAGTACCTTACCACTTTCCTGACGTTTCCAATCACATGAATATTCGATTGGAAGCTGTTTAGGACAACTTTTCTTTCCTTCATGCCAAGCACTTGGCAGACCTCTGTGCAACGTCCAGAAGACGATGGGACATGTTTTCTGTGCTCCCGCAGGTTTTCCTTGCCAGACAGAGTGGAAAAGCTTTCTGCTAGGATGTAGACCACAAAAGACGCTAAAGACGAAGGTACGATGCTCTCCGGAGCTAAGAGCCGCTGCCGGGCTTCTTTCGGCAGAAGCGGCGCTAAGAGAGCACTGTGAGCGGTACAATCGTCTTTGCGCAAAGAAGCCGCTTCTCCGGCTCCGGGAGCCGGAGAGAGCGGCAGCATCGGAAAGGTGAAGAAGGAAGCTGTACAACACTGGGATTGTGTGCGCAGCTTGCCAACTGATAGAAAACAGTACCTTACTACTTTCCTGACGTTTCCAATCACATGAATATTCGATTGGAAGCTGTTTTGGACAACTTTTCTTTCCTTCATGCCAAGCACTTGGCAGACCTCTGTGCAACGTCCAGAAGACGATGGGAGATGTTTTCTGTGCTCCCGCAGGTTTTCCTTGCCAGACAGAGTGGAAAAGCTTTCTGCTAGGATGTAGACCACAAAAGACGCTAAAGACGAAGGTACGATGCTCTCCGGAGCTAAGAGCCGCTCCCGGGCTTCTTTCGGCAGAAGCGGCGCTAAGAGAGCACTGTGAGCGGTACAATCGTCTTTGCGCAAAGAAGCCGCTTCTTCGGCTCCGGGAGCCGGAGAGAGCGGCAGCATCGGAAAGGTGAAGAAGGAAGCTGTACAACACTGGGATTGTGTGCGCAGCTTGCCAACGGATAGAAAACAGTACCTTACCACTTTCCTGACGTTTCCAATCACATGAATCTTCGATTGGAAGCTGTTTTGGACAACTTTTCTTTCCTTCATGCCAAACACTTGGCAGACCTCTGTGCAACGTCCAGAAGACGATGGGAGATGTTTTCTGTGCTCGCGCAGGTTTTCCTTGCCAGACAGAGTGGAAAAGCTTTCTGCTAGGATGTAGACCACAAAAGACGCTAAAGACGAAGGTACGATGCTCTCCGGAGCTAAGAGCCGCTCCCGGGCTTCTTTCGGCAGAAGCGGCGCTAAGAGAGCACTGTGAGCGGTACAATCGTCTTTGCGCAAAGAAGCCGCTTCTTCGGCTCCGGGAGCCGGAGAGAGCGGCAGCATCGGAAAGGTGAAGAAGGAAGCTGTACAACACTGGGATTGTGTGCGCAGCTTGCCAACTGATAGAAAACAGTACCTTACCACTTTCCTGACGTTTCCAATCACATGAATCTTCGATTGGAAGCTGTTTTGGACAACTTTTCTTTCCTTCATGCCAAGCACTTGGCAGACCTCCGTGCAACGTCCAGAAGACGATGGGAGATGTTTTCTGTGCTCCCGCAGGTTTTCCTTGCCAGACAGACTGGAAAAGCTTTCTGCTAGGACGTAGACCACAAAAGACGCTAAAGACGAAGGTACGATGCTCTCCGGAGCTAAGAGCCGCTCCCGGGCTTCTTTCGGCAGAAGCGGCGCTAAGAGAGCACTGTGAGCGGTACAATCGTCTTTGCGCGAAGAAGCCGCTTCTTCGGCTCCGGGAGCCGGAGAGAGCGGCAGCATCGGAAAGGTGAAGAAGGAAGCTGTACAACACTGGGATTGTGTGCGCAGCTTGCCAACTGATAGAAAACAGTACCTTACACTTTCCTGACGTTTCCAATCACATGAATATTCGATTGGAAGCTGTTTTGGACAACTTTTCTTTCCTTCATGCCAAACACTTGGCAGACCTCCGTGCAACGTACAGAACACGATGGGAGATGTTTTCTGTGCTCCCGCAGGTTTTCCTTGCCAGACAGATTGGAAAAGCTTTCTGCTAGGACGTAGACCACAAAAGACGCTAAAGACGAAGGTACGATGCTCTCCGGAGCTAAGAGCCGCTGCCGGGCTTCTTTCGGCAGAAGCGGCGCTAAGAGAGCACTGTGAGCGGTACAATCGTCTTTGCACGAAGAAGCCGCTTCTTCGGCTCCGGGAGCCGGAGAGAGCGGCAGCATCGCAAAGGTGAAGAAGGAAGCTGTACAACACTGGGATTGTGTGCGCAGCTTGCCAACTGATAGAAAACAGTACCTTACACTTTCCTGACGTTTCCAATCACATGAATATTCGATTGGAAGCTGTTTTGGACAACTTTTCTTTCCTTCATGCCAAGCACTTGGCAGACCTCCGTGCAACGTCCAGAAGACGATGGGAGATGTTTTCTGTGCTCCCGCAGGTTTTCCTTGCCAGACAGAGTGGAAAAGCTTTCTGCTAGGATGTAGACCACAAAAGACGCTAAAGACGAAGGTACGATGCTCTCCGGAGCTAAGAGCCGCTCCCGGGCTTCTTTCGGCAGAAGCGGCGCTAAGAGAGCACTGTGAGCGGTACAATCGTCTTTGCGCGAACAAGCCGCTTCTCCGGCTCCGGGAGCCGGAGAGAGCGGCAGCATCGGAAAGGTGAAGAAGGAAGCTGTACAACACTGGGATTGTGTGCGCAGCTTGCCAACTGATAGAAAACAGTACCTTACCACTTTCCTGACGTTTCCAATCACATGAATATTCGATTGGAAGCTGTTTTGGACAACTTTTCTTTCCTTCATGCCAAGCACTTGCAGACCTCTGTGCAACGTCCAGAAGATGATGGGAGATGTTTTCTGTGCTCCCGCAGGTTTTCCTTGCCAGACAGAGTGGAAAAGCTTTCTGCTAGGATGTAGACCAGAAAAGACGCTAAAGACGAAGGTACGATGCTCTCCGGAGCTAAGAGCCGCTCCCGGGCTTCTTTCGGCAGAAGCGGCGCTAAGAGAGCACTGTGAGCGGTACAATCGTCTTTGCGCAAAGAAGCCGCTTCTTCGGCTCCGGGAGCCGGAGAGAGCGGCAGCATCGGAAAGGTGAAGAAGGAAGCTGTACAACACTGGGATTGTGTGCGCAGCTTGCCAACTGATAGAAAACAGTACCTTACTACTTTCCTGACGTTTCCAATCACATGAATATTCGATTGGAAGCTGTTTTGGACAACTTTTCTTTCCTTCATGCCAAGCACTTGGCAGACCTCCGTGCAACGTCCAGAAGACGATGGGAGATGTTTTCTGTGCTCCCGCAGGTTTTCCTTGCCAGACAGAGTGGAAAAGCTTTCTGCTAGGATGTAGACCACAAAAGACGCTAAAGACGAAGGTACGATGCTCTCCGGAGCTAAGAGCCGCTCCCGGGCTTCTTTCGGCAGAAGCGGCGCTAAGAGAGCACTGTGAGCGGTACAATCGACTTTGCGCGAAGAAGCCGCTTCTGCGGCTCCGGGAGCCGGAGAGAGCGGCAGCATCGGAAAGGTGAAGAAGGAAGCTGTACAACACTGGGATTGTGTGCGCAGCTTGCCAACTGATAGAAAACAGTACCTTACCACTTTCCTGACGTTTCCAATTACATGAATATTCGATTGGAAGCTGTTTTGGACAACTTTTCTTTCCTTCATGCCAAGCACTTGGCAGACCTCTGTGCAACATCCAGAAGACGATGGGAGATGTTTTCTGTGCTCGCGCAGGTTTTCCTTGCCAGACAGAGTGGAAAAGCTTTCTGCTAGGATGTAGACCAGAAAAGACGCTAAAGACGAAGGTACGATGCTCTCCGGAGCTAAGAGCCGCTGCCGGGCTTCTTTCGGCAGAAGCGGCGCTAAGAGAGCACTGTGAGCGGTACAATCGTCTTTGCGCGAAGAAGCCGCTTCTTCGGCTCCGGGAGCCGGAGAGAGCGGCAGCATCGGAAAGGTGAAGAAGGAAGCTGTACAACACTGGGATTGTGTGCGCAGCTTGCCAACTGATAGAAAACAGTACCTTACCACTTTTCTGACGTTTCCAATCACATGAATATTCGATTGGAAGCTGTTTTGGACAACTTTTCTTTCCTTCATGCCAAGCACTTGGCAGACCTCCGTGCAACGTCCAGAAGACGATGGGAGATGTTTTCTGTGCTCCCGCAGGTTTTCCTTGCCAGACAGAGTGGAAAAGCTTTCTGCTAGGATGTAGACCACAAAAGACGCTAAAGACGAAGGTACGATGCTCTCCGGAGCTAAGAGCCGCTCCCGGGCTTCTTTCGGCAGAAGCGGCGCTAAGAGAGCACTGTGAGCGGTACAATCGTCTTTGCGCGAAGAAGCCGCTTCTGCGGCTCCGGGAGCCGGAGAGAGCGGCAGCATCGGAAAGGTGAAGAAGGAAGCTGTACAACACTGGGATTGTGTGCGCAGCTTGCCAACTGATAGAAAACAGTACCTTACCACTTTCCTGACGTTTCCAATCACATGAATATTCGATTGGAAGCTGTTTTGGACAACTTTTCTTTCCTTCATGCCAAGCACTTGGCAGACCTCTGTGCAACGTCCAGAAGACGATGGGAGATGTTTTCTGTGCTCCCGCAGGTTTTCCTTGCCAGACAGAGTGGAAAAGCTTTCTGCTAGGATGTAGACCAGAAAAGACGCTAAAGACGAAGGTACGATGCTCTCCGGAGCTAAGAGCCGCTGCCGGGCTTCTTTCGGCAGAAGCGGCGCTAAGAGAGCACTGTGAGTGGTACAATCGTCTTTGCGCAAAGAAGCCGCTTCTCCGGCTCCGGGAGCCAGAGAGAGCGGCAGCATCGGAAAGGTGAAGAAGGAAGCTGTACAACACTGGGATTGTGTGCGCAGCTTGCCAACTGATAGAAAACAGTACCTTACCACTTTCCTGACGTTTCCAATCACATGAATATTCGATTGGAAGCTGTTTTGGACAACTTTTCTTTCCTTCATGCCAAGCACTTGGCAGACCTCTGTGCAACGTCCAGAAGACGATGGGAGATGTTTTCTGTGCTCCCGCAGGTTTTCCTTGCCAGACAGAGTGGAAAAGCTTTCTGCTAGGATGTAGACCACAAAAGACGCTAAAGACGAAGGTACGATGCTCTCCGGAGCTAAGAGCCGCTCCCGGGCTTCTTTCGGCAGAAGCGGCGCTAAGAGAGCACTGTGAGCGGTACAATCGTCTTTGCGCAAAGAAGCCGCTTCTTCCGCTCCGGGAGCCAGAGAGAGCGGCAGCATCGGAAAGGTGAAGAAGGAAGCTGTACAACACTGGGATTGTGTGCGCAGCTTGCCAACTGATAGAAAACAGTACCTTACTACTTTCCTGATGTTTCCAATCACATGAATATTCGATTGGAAGCTGTTTTGGACAACTTTTCTTTCCTTCATGCCAAGCACTTGGCAGACCTCTGTGCAACGTCCAGAAGACGATGGGAGATGTTTTCTGTGCTCCCGCAGGTTTTCCTTGCCAGACAGAGTGGAAAAGCTTTCTGCTAGGATGTAGACCACAAAAGACGCTAAAGACGAAGGTACGATGCTCTCCGGAGCTAAGAGCCGCTCCCGGGCTTCTTTCGGCAGAAGCGGCGCTAAGAGAGCACTGTGAGCGGTACAATCGTCTTTGCGCAAAGAAGCCGCTTCTTCCGCTCCGGGAGCCGGAGAGAGCGGCAGCATCGGAAAGGTGAAGAAGGAAGCTGTACAACACTGGCATTGTGTGCGCAGCTTGCCAACTGATAGAAAACAGTACCTTACTACTTTCCTGACGTTTCCAATCACATGAATATTCGATTGGAAGCTGTTTTGGACAACTTTTCTTTCCTTCATGCCAAGCACTTGGCAGACCTCCGTGCAACGTCCAGAAGACGATGGGAGATGTTTTCTGTGCTCCCGCAGGTTTTCCTTGCCAGACAGAGTGGAAAAGCTTTCTGCTAGGACGTAGACCACAAAAGACGCTAAAGACGAAGGTACGATGCTCTCCGGAGCTAAGAGCCGCTCCCGGGCTTCTTTCGGCAGAAGCGGCGCTAAGAGAGCACTGTGAGCGGTACAATCGTCTTTGCGCGAAGAAGCCGCTTCTTCGGCTCCGGGAGCCGGAGAGAGCGGCAGCATCGGAAAGGTGAAGAAGGAAGCTGTACAACACTGGGATTGTGTGCGCAGCTTGCCAACTGATAGAAAACAGTACCTTACACTTTCCTGACGTTTCCAATCACATGAATATTCGATTGGAAGCTGTTTTGGACAACTTTTCTTTCCTTCATGCCAAACACTTGGCAGACCTCCGTGCAACGTACAGAACACGATGGGAGATGTTTTCTGTGCTCCCGCAGGTTTTCCTTGCCAGACAGATTGGAAAAGCTTTCTGGTAGGACGTAGACCACAAAAGACGCTAAAGACGAAGGTACGATGCTCTCCGGAGCTAAGAGCTGCTCCCGGGCTTCTTTCGGCAGAAGCGGCGCTAAGAGAGCACTGTGAGCGGTACAATCGTCTTTGCGCAAAGAAGCCGCTTCTTCGGCTCCGGGAGCCGGAGAGAGCGGCAGCATCGGAAAGGTGAAGAAGGAAGCTGTACAACACTGGGATTGTGTGCGCAGCTTGCCAACTGATAGAAAACAGTACCTTACTACTTTCCTGACGTTTCCAATCACATGAATATTCGATTGGAAGCTGTTTTGGACAACTTTTCTTTCCTTCATGCCAAGCACTTGGCAGACCTCCGTGCAACGTCCAGAAGACGATGGGAGATGTTTTCTGTGCTCCCGCAGGTTTTCCTTGCCAGACAGAGTGGAAAAGCTTTCTGCTAGGATGTAGACCACAAAAGACGCTAAAGACGAAGGTACGATGCTCTCCGGAGCTAAGAGCCGCTCCCGGGCTTCTTTCGGCAGAAGCGGCGCTAAGAGAGCACTGTGAGCGGTACAATCGTCTTTGCGCGAAGAAGCCGCTTCTGCGGCTCCGGGAGCCGGAGAGAGCGGCAGCATCGGAAAGGTGAAGAAGGAAGCTGTACAACACTGGGATTGTGTGCGCAGCTTGCCAACTGATAGAAAACAGTACCTTACCACTTTCCTGACGTTTCCAATTACATGAATATTCGATTGGAAGCTGTTTTGGACAACTTTTCTTTCCTTCATGCCAAGCACTTGGCAGACCTCTGTGCAACATCCAGAAGACGATGGGAGATGTTTTCTGTGCTCGCGCAGGTTTTCCTTGCCAGACAGAGTGGAAAAGCTTTCTGCTAGGATGTAGACCAGAAAAGACGCTAAAGACGAAGGTACGATGCTCTCCGGAGCTAAGAGCCGCTCCCGGGCTTCTTTCGGCAGAAGCGGCGCTAAGAGAGCACTGTGAGCGGTACAATCGTCTTTGCGCGAAGAAGCCGCTTCTTCGGCTCCGGGAGCCGGAGAGAGCGGCAGCATCGGAAAGGTGAAGAAGGAAGCTGTACAACACTGGGATTGTGTGCGCAGCTTGCCAACTGATAGAAAACAGTACCTTACCACTTTTCTGACGTTTCCAATCACATGAATATTCGATTGGAAGCTGTTTTGGACAACTTTTCTTTCCTTCATGCCAAGCACTTTGCAGACCTCCGTGCAACGTCCAGAAGACGATGGGAGATGTTTTCTGTGCTCCCGCAGGTTTTCCTTGCCAGACAGAGTGGAAAAGCTTTCTGCTAGGATGTAGACCACAAAAGACGCTAAAGACGAAGGTACGATGCTCTCCGGAGCTAAGAGCCGCTCCCGGGCTTCTTTCGGCAGAAGCGGCGCTGAGAGAGCACTGTGAGCGGTACAATCGTCTTTGCGCGAAGAAGCCGCTTCTGCGGCTCCGGGAGCCGTAGATAGCGGCAGCATCGGAAAGGTGAAGAAGGAAGCTGTACAACACTGGGATTGTGTGCGCAGCTTGCCAACTGATAGAAAACAGTACCTTACCACTTTCCTGACGTTTCCAATCACATGAATATTCGATTGGAAGCTGTTTTGGACAACTTTTCTTTCCTTCATGCCAAGCACTTGGCAGACCTCTGTGCAACGTCCAGAAGACGATGGGAGATGTTTTCTGTGCTCCCGCAGGTTTTCCTTGCCAGACAGAGTGGAAAAGCTTTCTGCTAGGATGTAGACCAGAAAAGACGCTAAAGACGAAGGTACGATGCTCTCCGGAGCTAAGAGCCGCTGCCGGGCTTCTTTCGGCAGAAGCGGCGCTAAGGGAGCACTGTGAGTGGTACAATCGTCTTTGCGCAAAGAAGCCGCTTCTCCGGCTCCGGGAGCCAGAGAGAGCGGCAGCATCGGAAAGGTGAAGAAGGAAGCTGTACAACACTGGGATTGTGTGCGCAGCTTGCCAACTGATAGAAAACAGTACCTTACCACTTTCCTGACGTTTCCAATCACATGAATATTCGATTGGAAGCTGTTTTGGACAACTTTTCTTTCCTTCATGCCAAGCACTTGGCAGACCTCTGTGCAACGTCCAGAAGACGATGGGAGATGTTTTCTGTGCTCCCGCAGGTTTTCCTTGCCAGACAGAGTGGAAAAGCTTTCTGCTAGGATGTAGACCACAAAAGACGCTAAAGACGAAGGTACGATGCTCTCCGGAGCTAAGAGCCGCTCCCGGGCTTCTTTCGGCAGAAGCGGCGCTAAGAGAGCACTGTGAGCGGTACAATCGTCTTTGCGCAAAGAAACCGCTTCTTCGGCTCCGGGAGCCGGAGAGAGCGGCAGCATCGGAAAGGTGAAGAAGGAAGCTGTACAACACTGGGATTGTGTGCGCAGCTTGCCAACTGATAGAAAACAGTACCTTACCACTTTCCTGACGTTTCCAATCACATGAATCTTCGATTGGAAGCTGTTTTGGAAAACTTTTCTTTCCTTCATGCCAAACACTTGGCAGACCTCCGTGCAACGTCCAGAAGACGATGGGAGATGTTTTCAGTGCTCCCGCAGGTTTTCCTTGCCAGACAGAGTGGAAAAGCTTTCTGCTAGGACGTAGACCAGAAAAGACGCTAAAGACGAAGGTACGATGCTCTCCGGAGCTAAGAGCCGCTGCCGGGCTTCTTTCGGCAGAAGCGGTGCTAAGAGAGCACTGTGAGCGGTACAATCGTCTTTGCGCAAAGAAGCCGCTTCTTAGGCTCCGGGAGCCGGAGAGAGCGGCAGCATCGGAAAGGTGAAGAAGGAAGCTGTACAACACTGGGATTGTGTGCGCAGCTTGCCAACTGATAGAAAACAGTACCTTACACTTTCCTGACGTTTCCGATCACATGAATATTCGATTGGAAGCTGTTTTGGACAACTTTTCTTTCCTTCATGCCAAACACTTGGCAGACCTCCGTGCAACGTCCAGAAGACGATCGGAGATGTTTTCTGTGCTCCCGCAGGTTTTCCTTGCCAGACAGATTGGAAAAGCTTTCTGCTAGGACGTAGACCACAAAAGACGCTAAAGACGAAGGTACGATGCTCTCCGGAGCTAAGAGCCGCTCCCGGGCTTCTTTCGGCAGAAGCGGCGCTAAGAGAGCACTGTGAGCGGTACAATCGTCTTTGCGCGAAGAAGCCGCTTCTTGGGCTCCGGGAGCCGGAGAGAGCGGCAGCATCGGAAAGGTGAAGAAGGAAGCTGTACAACACTGGGATTGTGTGCGCAGCTTGCCAACTGATAGAAAACAGTACCTTACTACTTTCCTGATGTTTCCAATCACATGAATATTCGATTGGAAGCTGTTTTGGACAACTTTTCTTTCCTTCATGCCAAGCACTTGGCAGACCTCTGTGCAACGTCCAGAAGACGATGGGAGATGTTTTCTGTGCTCCCGCAGGTTTTCCTTGCCAGACAGAGTGGAAAAGCTTTCTGCTAGGATGTAGACCAGAAAAGACGCTAAAGACGAAGGTACGATGCTCTCCGGAGCTAAGAGCCGCTCCCGGGCTTCTTTCGGCAGAAGCGGCGCTAAGAGAGCACTGTGAGCGGTACAATCGTCTTTGCGCAAAGAAGCCGCTTCTTCCGCTCCGGGAGCCGGAGAGAGCGGCAGCATCGGAAAGGTGAAGAAGGAAGCTGTACAACACTGGCATTGTGTGCGCAGCTTGCCAACTGATAGAAAACAGTACCATACTACTTTCCTGACGTTTCCAATCACATGAATATTCGATTGGAAGCTGTTTTGGACAACTTTTCTTTCCTTCATGCCAAGCACTTGGCAGACCTCCGTGCAACGTCCAGAAGACGATCGGAGATGTTTTCTGTGCTCCCGCAGGTTTTCCTTGCCAGACAGAGTGGAAAAGCTTTCTGCTAGGACGTAGACCACAAAAGACGCTAAAGACGAAGGTACGATGCTCTCCGGAGCTAAGAGCCGCTCCCGGGCTTCTTTCGGCAGAAGCGGCGCTAAGAGAGCACTGTGAGCGGTACAATCGTCTTTGCGCGAAGAAGCCGCTTCTTCGGCTCCGGGAGCCGGAGAGAGCGGCAGCATCGCAAAGGTGAAGAAGGAAGCTGTACAACACTGGGATTGTGTGCGCAGCTTGCCAACTGATAGAAAACAGTACCTTACACTTTCCTGACGTTTCCAATCACATGAATATTCGATTGGAAGCTGTTTTGGACAACTTTTCTTTCCTTCATGCCAAACACTTGGCAGACCTCCGTGCAACGTACAGAACACGATGGGAGATGTTTTCTGTGCTCCCGCAGGTTTTCCTTGCCAGACAGATTGGAAAAGCTTTCTGGTAGGACGTAGACCACAAAAGACGCTAAAGACGAAGGTACGATGCTCTCCAGAGCTAAGAGCCGCTCCCGGGCTTCTTTCGGCAGAAGCGGCGCTAAGAGAGCACTGTGAGCGGTACAATCGTCTTTGCGCAAAGAAGCCGCTTCTTCGGCTCCGGGAGCCGGAGAGAGCGGCAGCATCGGAAAGGTGAAGAAGGAAGCTGTACAACACTGGGATTGTGTGCGCAGCTTGCCAACTGATAGAAAACAGTACCTTACTACTTTCCTGACGTTTCCAATCACATGAATATTCGATTGGAAGCTGTTTTGGACAACTTTTCTTTCCTTCATGCCAAGCACTTGGCAGACCTCCGTGCAACGTCCAGAAGACGATGGGAGATGTTTTCTGTGCTCCCGCAGGTTTTCCTTGCCAGACAGAGTGGAAAAGCTTTCTGCTAGGATGTAGACCACAAAAGACGCTAAAGACGAAGGTACGATGCTCTCCGGAGCTAAGAGCCGCTCCCGGGCTTCTTTCGGCAGAAGCGGCGCTAAGAGAGCACTGTGAGCGGTACAATCGACTTTGCGCGAAGAAGCCGCTTCTGCGGCTCCGGGAGCCGGAGAGAGCGGCAGCATCGGAAAGGTGAAGAAGGAAGCTGTACAACACTGGGATTGTGTGCGCAGCTTGCCAACTGATAGAAAACAGTACCTTACCACTTTCCTGACGTTTCCAATTACATGAATATTCGATTGGAAGCTGTTTTGGACAACTTTTCTTTCCTTCATGCCAAGCACTTGGCAGACCTCTGTGCAACATCCAGAAGACGATGGGAGATGTTTTCTGTGCTCGCGCAGGTTTTCCTTGCCAGACAGAGTGGAAAAGCTTTCTGCTAGGATGTAGACCAGAAAAGACGCTAAAGACGAAGGTACGATGCTCTCCGGAGCTAAGAGCCGCTCCCGGGCTTCTTTCGGCAGAAGCGGCGCTAAGAGAGCACTGTGAGCGGTACAATCGTCTTTGCGCGAAGAAGCCGCTTCTTCGGATCCGGGAGCCGGAGAGAGCGGCAGCATCGGAAAGGTGAAGAAGGAAGCTGTACAACACTGGGATTGTGTGCGCAGCTTGCCAACTGATAGAAAACAGTACCTTACCACTTTTCTGACGTTTCCAATCACATGAATATTCGATTGGAAGCTGTTTTGGACAACTTTTCTTTCCTTCATGCCAAGCACTTTGCAGACCTCCGTGCAACGTCCAGAAGACGATGGGAGATGTTTTCTGTGCTCCCGCAGGTTTTCCTTGCCAGACAGAGTGGAAAAGCTTTCTGCTAGGATGTAGACCACAAAAGACGCTAAAGACGAAGGTACGATGCTCTCCGGAGCTAAGAGCCGCTCCCGGGCTTCTTTCGGCAGAAGCGGCGCTGAGAGAGCACTGTGAGCGGTACAATCGTCTTTGCGCGAAGAAGCCGCTTCTGCGGCTCCGGGAGCCGTAGAGAGCGGCAGCATCGGAAAGGTGAAGAAGGAAGCTGTACAACACTGGGATTGTGTGCGCAGCTTGCCAACTGATAGAAAACAGTACCTTACCACTTTCCTGACGTTTCCAATCACATGAATATTCGATTGGAAGCTGTTTTGGACAACTTTTCTTTCCTTCATGCCAAGCACTTGGCAGACCTCTGTGCAACGTCCAGAAGACGATGGGAGATGTTTTCTGTGCTCCCGCAGGTTTTCCTTGCCAGACAGAGTGGAAAAGCTTTCTGCTAGGATGTAGACCAGAAAAGACGCTAAAGACGAAGGTACGATGCTCTCCGGAGCTAAGAGCCGCTGCCGGGCTTCTTTCGGCAGAAGCGGCGCTAAGGGAGCACTGTGAGTGGTACAATCGTCTTTGCGCAAAGAAGCCGCTTCTCCGGCTCCGGGAGCCAGAGAGAGCGGCAGCATCGGAAAGGTGAAGAAGGAAGCTGTACAACACTGGGATTGTGTGCGCAGCTTGCCAACTGATAGAAAACAGTACCTTACCACTTTCCTGACGTTTCCAATCACATGAATATTCGATTGGAAGCTGTTTTGGACAACTTTTCTTTCCTTCATGCCAAGCACTTGGCAGACCTCTGTGCAACGTCCAGAAGACGATGGGAGATGTTTTCTGTGCTCCCGCAGGTTTTCCTTGCCAGACAGAGTGGAAAAGCTTTCTGCTAGGATGTAGACCACAAAAGACGCTAAAGACGAAGGTACGATGCTCTCCGGAGCTAAGAGCCGCTCCCGGGCTTCTTTCGGCAGAAGCGGCGCTAAGAGAGCACTGTGAGCGGTACAATCGTCTTTGCGCAAAGAAGCCGCTTCTTCCGCTCCGGGAGCCAGAGAGAGCGGCAGCATCGGAAAGGTGAAGAAGGAAGCTGTACAACACTGGGATTGTGTGCGCAGCTTGCCAACTGATAGAAAACAGTACCTTACTACTTTCCTGATGTTTCCAATCACATGAATATTCGATTGGAAGCTGTTTTGGACAACTTTTCTTTCCTTCATGCCAAGCACTTGGCAGACCTCTGTGCAACGTCCAGAAGACGATGGGAGATGTTTTCTGTGCTCCCGCAGGTTTTCCTTGCCAGACAGAGTGGAAAAGCTTTCTGCTAGGATGTAGACCACAAAAGACGCTAAAGACGAAGGTACGATGCTCTCCGGAGCTAAGAGCCGCTCCCGGGCTTCTTTCGGCAGAAGCGGCGCTAAGAGAGCACTGTGAGCGGTACAATCGTCTTTGCGCAAAGAAGCCGCTTCTTCCGCTCCGGGAGCCGGAGAGAGCGGCAGCATCGGAAAGGTGAAGAAGGAACCTGTACAACACTGGCATTGTGTGCGCAGCTTGCCAACTGATAGAAAACAGTACCTTACTACTTTCCTGACGTTTCCAATCACATGAATATTTGATTGGAAGCTGTTTTGGACAACTTTTCTTTCCTTCATGCCAAACACTTGGCAGACCTCCGTGCAACGTCCAGAAGACGATCGGAGATGTTTTCTGTGCTCCCGCAGGTTTTCCTTGCCAGACAGAGTGGAAAAGCTTTCTGCTAGGACGTAGACCACAAAAGACGCTAAAGACGAAGGTACGATGCTCTCCGGAGCTAAGAGCCGCTCCCGGGCTTCTTTCGGCAGAAGCGGCGCTAAGAGAGCACTGTGAGCGGTACAATCGTCTTTACGCGAAGAAGCCGCTTCTGCGGCTCCGGCAGCCGGAGAGACCGGCAGCATCGGAAAGGTGAAGAAGGAAGCTGTGCAACACTGGGATTGTGTGCGCAGCTTGCCAACTGATAGAAAACAGTACCTTACCACTTTCCTGACGTTTCCAATCACATGAATATTCGATTGGAAGCTGTTTTGGACAACTTTTCTTTCCTTCATGCCAAGCACTTGGGAGACCTCTGTGCAACGTCCAGAAGACGATGGGAGATGTTTTCTGTGCTCCCGCAGGTTTTCCTTGCCAGACAGAGTGGAAAAGCTTTCTGCTAGGATGTAGACCACAAAAGACGCTAAAGACGAAGGTACGATGCTCTCCGGAGCTAAGAGCCGCTCCCGGGCTTCTTTCGGCAGAAGCGGCGCTAAGAGAGCACTGTGAGCGGTACAATCGTCTTTGCGCAAAGAAACCGCTTCTTCGGCTCCGGGAGACGGAGAGAGCGGCAGCATCGGAAAGGTGAAGAAGGAAGCTGTACAACACTGGGATTGTGTGCGCAGCTTGCCAACTGATAGAAAACAGTACCTTACCACTTTCCTGACGTTTCCAATCACATGAATCTTCGATTGGAAGCTGTTTTGGAAAACTTTTCTTTCCTTCATGCCAAACACTTGGCAGACCTCCGTGCAACGTCCAGAAGACGATGGGAGATGTTTTCAGTGCTCCCGCAGGTTTTCCTTGCCAGACAGAGTGGAAAAGCTTTCTGCTAGGACGTAGACCAGAAAAGACGCTAAAGACGAAGGTACGATGCTCTCCGGAGCTAAGAGCCGCTGCCGGGCTTCTTTCGGCAGAAGCGGTGCTAAGAGAGCACTGTGAGCGGTACAATCGTCTTTGCGCAAAGAAGCCGCTTCTTAGGCTCCGGGAGCCGGAGAGAGCGGCAGCATCGGAAAGGTGAAGAAGGAAGCTGTACAACACTGGGATTGTGTGCGCAGCTTGCCAACTGATAGAAAACAGTACCTTACACTTTCCTGACGTTTCCAATCACATGAATATTCGATTGGAAGCTGTTTTGGACAACTTTTCTTTCCTTCATGCCAAACACTTGGCAGACCTCCGTGCAACGTCCAGAAGACGATCGGAGATGTTTTCTGTGCTCCCGCAGGTTTTCCTTGCCAGACAGATTGGAAAAGCTTTCTGCTAGGACGTAGACCACAAAAGACGCTAAAGACGAAGGTACGATGCTCTCCGGAGCTAAGAGCCGCTCCCGGGCTTCTTTCGGCAGAAGCGGCGCTAAGAGAGCACTGTGAGCGGTACAATCGTCTTTGCGCGAAGAAGCCGCTTCTTCGGCTCCGGGAGCCGGAGAGAGCGGCAGCATCGGAAAGGTGAAGAAGGAAGCTGTACAACACTGGGATTGTGTGCGCAGCTTGCCAACTGATAGAAAACAGTACCTTACACTTTCCTGACGTTTCCAATCACATGAATATTCGATTGGAAGCTGTTTTGGACAACTTTTCTTTCCTTCATGCCAAGCACTTGGCAGACCTCCGTGCAACGTCCAGAAGACGATGGGAGATGTTTTCTGTGCTCCCGCAGGTTTTCCTTGCCAGACAGAGTGGAAAAGCTTTCTGCTAGGATGTAGACCACAAAAGACGCTAAAGACGAAGGTACGATGCTCTCCGGAGCTAAGAGCCGCTCCCGGGCTTCTTTCGGCAGAAGCGGTGCTAAGACAGCACTGTGAGCGGTACAATCGTCTTTGCGCGAAGAAGCCGCTTCTTCGGCTCCGGGAGCCGGAGAGAGCGGCAGCATCGCAAAGGTGAAGAAGGAAGCTGTACAACACTGGGATTGTGTGCGCAGCTTGCCAACTGATAGAAAACAGTACCTTACACTTTCCTGACGTTTCCAATCACATGAATATTCGATTGGAAGCTGTTTTAGACAACTTTTCTTTCCTTCATGCCAAGCACTTGGCAGACCTCTGTGCAACGTCCAGAAGACGATGGGAGATGTTTTCTGTGCTCCCGCAGGTTTTCCTTGCCAGACAGAGTGGAAAAGCTTTCTGCTAGGACGTAGACCAGAAAAGACGCTAAAGACGAAGGTACGATGCTCTCCGAAGCTAAGAGCCGCTGCCGGGCTTCTTTCGGCAGAAGCGGTGCTAAGAGAGCACTGTGAGCGGTACAATCGTCTTTGCGCAAAGAAGCCGCTTCTTCGGCTCCGGGAGCCGGAGAGAGCGGCAGCATCGGAAAGGTGAAGAAGGAAGCTGTACAACACTGGGATTGTGTGCGCAGCTTGCCAACTGATAGAAAACAGTACCTTACCACTTTCCTGACGTTTCCAATCACATGAATATTCGACTGGAAGCTGTTTTGGACAACTTTTCTTTCCTTCATGCCAAACACTTGGCAGACCTCCGTGCAACGTCCAGAAGACGATGGGAGATGTTTTCTGTGCTCCCGCAGGTTTTCCTTGCCAGACAGATTGGAAAAGCTTTCTGCTAGGACGTAGACCACAAAAGACGCTAAAGACGAAGGTACGATGCTCTCCGGAGCTAAGAGCCGCTCCCGGGCTTCTTTCGGCAGAAGCGGCGCTAAGAGAGCACTGTGAGCGGTACAATCGTCTTTGCGCGAAGAAGCCGCTTCTTCGGCTCCGGGAGCCGGAGAGAGCGGCAGCATCGGAAAGGTGAAGAAGGAAGCTGTACAACACTGGGATTGTGTGCGCAGCTTGCCAACTGATAGAAAACAGTACCTTACACTTTCCTGACGTTTCCAATCACATGAATATTCGATTGGAAGCTGTTTTGGACAACTTTTCTTTCCTTCATGCCAAGCACTTGGCAGACCTCCGTGCAACGTCCAGAAGACGATGGGAGATGTTTTCTGTGCTCCCGCAGGTTTTCCTTGCCAGACAGAGTGGAAAAGCTTTCTGCTAGGACGTAGACCACAAAAGACGCTAAAGACGAAGGTACGATGCTCTCCGGAGCTAAGAGCCGCTCCCGGGCTTCTTTCGGCAGAAGCGGCGCTGAGAGAGCACTGTGAGCGGTACAATCGTCTTTGCGCGAAGAAGCCGCTTCTGCGGCTCCGGGAGCCGTAGAGAGCGGCAGCATCGGAAAGGTGAAGAAGGAAGCTGTACAACACTGGGATTGTGTGCGCAGCTTGCCAACTGATAGAAAACAGTACCTTACTACTTTCCTGATGTTTCCAATCACATGAATATTCGATTGGAAGCTGTTTTGGACAACTTTTCTTTCCTTCATGCCAAGCACTTGGCAGACCTCTGTGCAACGTCCAGAAGACGATGGGAGATGTTTTCTGTGCTCCCGCAGGTTTTCCTTGCCAGACAGAGTGGAAAAGCTTTCTGCTAGGATGTAGACCAGAAAAGACGCTAAAGACGAAGGTACGATGCTCTCCGGAGCTAAGAGCCGCTCCCGGGCTTCTTTCGGCAGAAGCGGCGCTAAGAGAGCACTGTGAGCGGTACAATCGTCTTTGCGCAAAGAAGCCGCTTCTTCCGCTCCGGGAGCCGGAGAGAGCGGCAGCATCGGAAAGGTGAAGAAGGAAGCTGTACAACACTGGCATTGTGTGCGCAGCTTGCCAACTGATAGAAAACAGTACCTTACTACTTTCCTGACGTTTCCAATCACATGAATATTCGATTGGAAGCTGTTTTGGACAACTTTTCTTTCCTTCATGCCAAGCACTTGGCAGACCTCCGTGCAACGTCCAGAAGACGATGGGAGATGTTTTCTGTGCTCCCGCAGGTTTTCCTTGCCAGACAGAGTGGAAAAGCTTTCTGCTAGGACGTAGACCACAAAAGACGCTAAAGACGAAGGTACGATGCTCTCCGGAGCTAAGAGCCGCTGCCGGGCTTCTTTCGGCAGAAGCGGCGCTAAGAGAGCACTGTGAGCGGTACAATCGTCTTTACGCGAAGAAGCCGCTTCTGCGGCTCCGGCAGCCGGAGAGACCGGCAGCATCGGAAAGGTGAAGAAGGAAGCTGTGCAACACTGGGATTGTGTGCGCAGCTTGCCAACTGATAGAAAACAGTACCTTACCACTTTCCTGACGTTTCCAATCACATGAATATTCGATTGGAAGCTGTTTTGGACAACTTTTCTTTCCTTCATGCCAAGCACTTGGGAGACCTCTGTGCAACGTCCAGAAGACGATGGGAGATGTTTTCTGTGCTCCCGCAGGTTTTCCTTGCCAGACAGAGTGGAAAAGCTTTCTGCTAGGATGTAGACCACAAAAGACGCTAAAGACGAAGGTACGATGCTCTCCGGAGCTAAGAGCCGCTGCCGGGCTTCTTTCGGCAGAAGCGGCGCTAAGAGAGCACTGTGAGCGGTACAATCGTCTTTGCGCAAAGAAACCGCTTCTTCGGCTCCGGGAGACGGAGAGAGCGGCAGCATCGGAAAGGTGAAGAAGGAAGCTGTACAACACTGGGATTGTGTGCGCAGCTTGCCAACTGATAGAAAACAGTACCTTACCACTTTCCTGACGTTTCCAATCACATGAATCTTCGATTGGAAGCTGTTTTGGAAAACTTTTCTTTCCTTCATGCCAAACACTTGGCAGACCTCCGTGCAACGTCCAGAAGACGATGGGAGATGTTTTCTGTGCTCCCGCAGGTTTTCCTTGCCAGACAGAGTGGAAAAGCTTTCTGCTAGGACGTAGACCAGAAAAGACGCTAAAGACGAAGGTACGATGCTCTCCGGAGCTAAGAGCCGCTGCCGGGCTTCTTTCGGCAGAAGCGGTGCTAAGAGAGCACTGTGAGCGGTACAATCGTCTTTGCGCAAAGAAGCCGCTTCTTAGGCTCCGGGAGCCGGAGAGAGCGGCAGCATCGGAAAGGTGAAGAAGGAAGCTGTACAACACTGGGATTGTGTGCGCAGCTTGCCAACTGATAGAAAACAGTACCTTACACTTTCCTGACGTTTCCAATCACATGAATATTCGATTGGAAGCTGTTTTGGACAACTTTTCTTTCCTTCATGCCAAACACTTGGCAGACCTCCGTGCAACGTCCAGAAGACGATCGGAGATGTTTTCTGTGCTCCCGCAGGTTTTCCTTGCCAGACAGATTGGAAAAGCTTTCTGCTAGGACGTAGACCACAAAAGACGCTAAAGACGAAGGTACGATGCTCTCCGGAGCTAAGAGCCGCTCCCGGGCTTCTTTCGGCAGAAGCGGCGCTAAGAGAGCACTGTGAGCGGTACAATCGTCTTTGCGCGAAGAAGCCGCTTCTTGGGCTCCGGGAGCCGGAGAGAGCGGCAGCATCGGAAAGGTGAAGAAGGAAGCTGTACAACACTGGGATTGTGTGCGCAGCTTGCCAACTGATAGAAAACAGTACCTTACACTTTCCTGACGTTTCCAATCACATGAATATTCGATTGGAAGCTGTTTTGGACAACTTTTCTTTCCTTCATGCCAAGCACTTGGCAGACCTCCGTGCAACGTCCAGAAGACGATGGGAGATGTTTTCTGTGCTCCCGCAGGTTTTCCTTGCCAGACAGAGTGGAAAAGCTTTCTGCTAGGATGTAGACCAGAAAAGACGCTAAAGACGAAGGTACGATGCTCTCCGGAGCTAAGAGCCGCTGCCGGGCTTCTTTCGGCAGAAGCGGCGCTAAGAGAGCACTGTGAGCGGTACAATCGTCTTTGCGCAAAGAAACCGCTTCTTCGGCTCCGGGAGACGGAGAGAGCGGCAGCATCGGAAAGGTGAAGAAGGAAGCTGTACAACACTGGGATTGTGTGCGCAGCTTGCCAACTGATAGAAAACAGTACCTTACCACTTTCCTGACGTTTCCAATCACATGAATCTTCGATTGGAAGCTGTTTTGGAAAACTTTTCTTTCCTTCATGCCAAACACTTGGCAGACCTCCGTGCAACGTCCAGAAGACGATGGGAGATGTTTTCTGTGCTCCCGCAGGTTTTCCTTGCCAGACAGAGTGGAAAAGCTTTCTGCTAGGACGTAGACCAGAAAAGACGCTAAAGACGAAGGTACGATGCTCTCCGAAGCTAAGAGCCGCTGCCGGGCTTCTTTCGGCAGAAGCGGTGCTAAGAGAGCACTGTGAGCGGTACAATCGTCTTTGCGCAAAGAAGCCGCTTCTTCGGCTCCGGGAGCCGGAGAGAGCGGCAGCATCGGAAAGGTGAAGAAGGAAGCTGTACAACACTGGGATTGTGTGCGCAGCTTGCCAACTGATAGAAAACAGTACCTTACACTTTCCTGACGTTTCCAATCACATGAATATTCGATTGGAAGCTGTTTTGGACAACTTTTCTTTCCTTCATGCCAAACACTTGGCAGACCTGCGTGCAACGTCCAGAACACGATGGGAGATGTTTTCTGTGCTCCCGCAGGTTTTCCTTGCCAGACAGATTGGAAAAGCTTTCTGCTAGGACGTAGACCACAAAAGACGCTAAAGACGAAGGTACGATGCTCTCCGGAGCTAAGAGCCGCTCCCGGGCTTCTTTCGGCAGAAGCGGCGCTAAGAGAGCACTGTGAGCGGTACAATCGTCTTTGCGCGAAGAAGCCGCTTCTTCGGCTCCGGGAGCCGGAGAGAGCGGCAGCATCGGAAAGGTGAAGAAGGAAGCTGTACAACACTGGGATTGTGTGCGCAGCTTGCCAACTGATAGAAAACAGTACCTTACACTTTCCTGACGTTTCCAATCACATGAATATTCGATTGGAAGCTGTTTTGGACAACTTTTCTTTCCTTCATGCCAAGCACTTGGCAGACCTCCGTGCAACGTCCAGAAGACGATGGGAGATGTTTTCTGTGCTCCCGCAGGTTTTCCTTGCCAGACAGAGTGGAAAAGCTTTCTGCTAGGACGTAGACCACAAAAGACGCTAAAGACGAAGGTACGATGCTCTCCGGAGCTAAGAGCCGCTCCCGGGCTTCTTTCGACAGAAGCGGCGCTAAGAGAGCACTGTGAGCGGTACAATCGTCTTTGCGCGAAGAAGCCGCTTCTTCGGCTCCGGGAGCCGGAGAGAGCGGCAGCATCGGAAAGGTGAAGAAGGAAGCTGTACAACACTGGGATTGTGTGCGCAGCTTGCCAACTGATAGAAAACAGTACCTTACACTTTCCTGACGTTTCCAATCACATGAATATTCGATTGGAAGCTGTTTTAGACAACTTTTCTTTCCTTCATGCCAAGCACTTGGCAGACCTCTGTGCAACGTCCAGAAGACGATGGGAGATGTTTTCTGTGCTCCCGCAGGTTTTCCTTGCCAGACAGAGTGGAAAAGCTTTCTGCTAGGATGTAGACCACAAAAGACGCTAAAGACGAAGGTACGATGCTCTCCGGAGCTAAGAGCCGCTCCCGGGCTTCTTTCGGCAGAAGCGGCGCTAAGAGAGCACTGTGAGCGGTACAATCGTCTTTGCGCGAAGAAGCCGCTTCTTCGGCTCCGGGAGCCGGAGAGAGCGGCAGCATCGGAAAGGTGAAGAAGGAAGCTGTACAACACTGGGATTGTGTGCGCAGCTTGCCAACTGATAGAAAACAGTACCTTACACTTTCCTGACGTTTCCAGTCACATGAATCTTCGATTGGAAGCTGTTTTGGAAAACTTTTCTTTCCTTCATGCCAAACACTTGGCAGACCTCCGTGCAACGTCCAGAAGACGATGGGAGATGTTTTCTGTGCTCCCGCAGGTTTTCCTTGCCAGACAGAGTGGAAAAGCTTTCTGCTAGGACGTAGACCAGAAAAGATGCTAAAGACGAAGGTACGATGCTCTCCGAAGCTAAGAGCCGCTGCCGGGCTTCTTTCGGCAGAAGCGGTGCTAAGAAAGCACTGTGAGCGGTACAATCGTCTTTGCGCAAAGAAGCCGCTTCTTCGGCTCCGGGAGCCGGAGAGAGCGGCAGCATCGGAAAGGTGAAGAAGGAAGCTGTACAACACTGGGATTGTGTGCGCAGCTTGCCAACTGATAGAAAACAGTACCTTACCACTTTCCTGACGTTTCCAATCACATGAATATTCGACTGGAAGCTGTTTTGGACAACTTTTCTTTCCTTCATGCCAAACACTTGGCAGACCTCCGTGCAAAGTCCAGAAGACGATGGGAGATGTTTTCTGTGCTCCCGCAGGTTTTCCTTGGCAGACAGAGTGGAAAAGCTTTCTGCTAGGATGTAGACCAGAAAAGACGCTAAAGACGAAGGTACGATGATCTCCGGAGCTAAGAGCCGCTCCCGGGCTTCTTTCGGCAGAAGCGGCGCTAAGAGAGCACTGTGAGCGGTACAATCGTCTTTGCGCGAAGAAGCCGCTTCTGCGGCTCCTGGAGCCGGAGAGAGCGGCAGCATCGGAAAGGTGAAGAAGGAAGCTGTACAACACTGGGATTGTGTGCGCAGCTTGCCAACTGATAGAAAACAGTACCTTACCACTTTCCTGATGTTTCCAATCACATGAATATTCGATTGGAAGCTGTTTTGGACAACTTTTCTTTCCTTCATGCCAAACACTTGGCAGACCTCCGTGCAACGTCCAGAAGATGATGGGAGATGTTTTCTGTGCTCCCGCAGGTTTTCCTTGCCAGACAGAGTGGAAAAGCTTTCTGCTAGGACGTAGACCAGAAAAGACGCTAAAGACGAAGGTACGATGCTCTCCGGAGCTAAGAGCCGCTGCCGGGCTTCTTTCGGCAGAAGCGGCGCTAAGAGAGCACTGTGAGCGGTACAATCGTCTTTGCGCGAAGAAGCCGCTTCTTCGGCTCCGGGAGCCGGAGAGAGCGGCAGCATCGGAAAGGTGAAGAAGGAAGCTGTACAACACTGGGATTGTGTGCGCAGCTTGCCAACTGATAGAAAACAGTACCTTACCACTTTCCTGACATTTCCAATCACATGAATATTCGATTGGAAGCTGTTTTGGACAACTTTTCTTTCCTTCATGCCAAACACTTGGCAGACCTCCGTGCAACGTCCAGAAGACGATGGGAGATGTTTTCTGTGCTCCCGCAGGTTTTCCTTGCCAGACAGAGTGGAAAAGCTTTCTGCTAGGATGTAGACCAGAAAAGACGCTAAAGACGAAGGTACGATGCTCTCCGGAGCTAAGAGCCGCTCCCGGGCTTCTTTCGGCAGAAGCGGCGCTAAGAGAGCACTGTGAGCGGTACAATCGTCTTTGCGCGAAGAAGCCGGTTCTTGGGCTCCGGGAGCCGGAGAGAGCGGCAGCATCGGAAAGGTGAAGAAGGAAGCTGTACAACACTGGGATTGTGTGCGCAGCTTGCCAACTGATAGAAAACAGTACCTTACTACTTTCCTGAGGTTTCCAATCACATGAATATTCGATTGGAAGCTGTTTTGGACAACTTTTCTTTCCTTCATGCCAAGCACTTGGCAGACCTCTGTGCAACGTCCAGAAGACGATGGGAGATGTTTTCTGTGCTCCCGCAGGTTTTCCTTGCCAGACAGAGTGGAAAAGCTTTCTGCTAGGATGTAGACCAGAAAAGACGCTAAAGACGAAGGTACGATGCTCTCCGGAGCTAAGAGCCGCTGCCGGGCTTCTTTCGGCAGAAGCGGCGCTAAGAGAGCACTGTGAGCGGTACAATCGTCTTTGCGCGAAGAAGCCGCTTCTGCGGCTCCGGGAGCCGGAGAGAGCGGCAGCATCGGAAAGGTGAAGAAGGAAGCTGTACAACACTGGGATTGTGTGCGCAGCTTGCCAACTTATAGAAAACAGTACCTTACCACTTTCCTGACGTTTCCAATCACATGAATATTCGATTGGAAGCTGTTTTGGACAACTTTTCTTTCCTTCATGCCAAGCACTTGGCAGACCTCTGTGCAACGTCCAGAAGACGATGGGAGATGTTTTCTGTGCTCCCGCAGGTTTTCCTTGCCAGACAGAGTGGAAAAGCTTTCTGCTAGGATGTAGACCACAAAAGACGCTAAAGACGAAGGTACGATGCTCTCCGGAGCTAAGAGCCGCTCCCGGGCTTCTTTCGGCAGAAGCGGCGCTAAGAGAGCACTGTGAGCGGTAAAATCGTCTTTGCGCAAAGAAGCCGCTTTTTCGGCTCCGGGAGCCGGAGAGAGCGGCAGCATCGGAAAGGTGAAGAAGGAAGCTGTACAACACTGGGATTGTGTGCGCAGCTTGCCAACTGATAGAAAACAGTACCTTACTACTTTCCTGACGTTTCCAATCACATGAATATTCGATTGGAAGCTGTTTTGGACAACTTTTCTTTCCTTCATGCCAAGCACTTGGCAGACCTCTGTGCAATGTCCAGAAGACGATGGGAGATGTTTTCTGTGCTCCCGCAGGTTTTCCTTGCCAGACAGAGTGGAAAAGCTTTCTGCTAGGATGTAGACCACAAAAGACGCTAAAGACGAAGGTACGATGCTCTCCGGAGCTAAGAGCCGCTCCCGGGCTTCTTTCGGCAGAAGCGGCGCTAAGAGAGCACTGTGAGCGGTACAATTGTCTTTGCGCAAAGAAGCCGCTTCTTCGGCTCCGGGAGCCGGAGAGAGCGGCAGCATCGGAAAGGTGAAGAAGGAAGCTGTACAACACTGGGATTGTGTGCGCAGCTTGCTAACTGATAGAAAACAGTACCTTACTACTTTCCTGACGTTTCCAATCACATGAAGATTCGATTGGAAGCTGTTTTGGACAACTTTTCTTTCCTTCATGCCAAACACTTGGCAGACCTCCGTGCAACGTCCAGAAGACGATGGGGGATGTTTTCTGTGCTCCCGCAGGTTTTCCTTGCCAGACAGAGTGGAAAAGCTTTCTGCTAGGATGTAGACCAGAAAAGACGCTAAAGACGAAGGTACGATGCTCTCCGGAGCTAAGAGCCGCTCCCGGGCTTCTTTCGGCAGAAGCGGCGCTAAGAGAGCACTGTGAGCGGTACAATCGTCTTTACGCGAAGAAGCCGCTTCTGCGGCTCCGGAAGCCGGAGAGACCGGCAGCATCGGAAAGGTGAAGAAGGAAGCTGTGCAACACTGGGATTGTGTGCGCAGCTTGCCAACTGATAGAAAACAGTACCTTACCACTTTCCTGACGTTTCCAATCACATGAATATTCGATTGGAAGCTGTTTTGGACAACTTTTCTTTCCTTCATGCCAAGCACTTGGCAGACCTCTGTGCAACGTCCAGAAGACGATGGGAGATGTTTTCTGTGCTCCCGCAGGTTTTCCTTGCCAGACAGAGTGGAAAAGCTTTCTGCTAGGATGTAGACCACAAAAGACGCTAAAGACGAAGGTACGATGCTCTCCGGAGCTAAGAGCTGCTCCCGGGCTTCTTTCGGCAGAAGCGGCGCTAAGAGAGCACTGTGAGCGGTACAATCGTCTTTGCGCGAAGAAGCCGCTTCTTCGGCTCCGGGAGCCGGAGAGAGCGGCAGCATCGGAAAGGTGAAGAAGGAAGCTGTACAACACTGGGATTGTGTGCGCAGCTTGCCAACTGATAGAAAACAGTACCTTACTACTTTCCTGACGTTTCCAATCACATGAATCTTCGATTGGAAGCTGTTTTGGACAACTTTTCTTTCCTTCATGCCAAACACTTGGCAGACCTCCGTGCAACGTCCAGAAGACGATGGGAGATGTTTTCTGTGCTCCCGCAGGTTTTCCTTGCCAGACAGAGTGGAAAAGCTTTCTGCTAGGACGTAGACCAGAAAAGACGCTAAAGACGAAGGTACGATGCTCTCCGGAGCTAAGAGCCGCTCCCGGGCTTCTTTCGGCAGAAGCGGTGCTAAGAGAGCACTGTGAGTGGTACAATCGTCTTTGCGCGAAGAAGCCGCTTCTTCGGCTCCGGGAGCCGGAGAGAGCGGCAGCATCGGAAAGGTGAAGAAGGAAGCTGTACAACACTGGGATTGTGTGCGCAGCTTGCCAACTGATAGAAAACAGTACCTTACCACTTTCCTGACGTTTCCAATCACATGAATCTTCGATTGGAAGCTGTTTTGGAAAACTTTTCTTTCCTTCATGCCAAACACTTGGCAGACCTCCGTGCAACATCCAGAAGACGATGGGAGATGTTTTCTGTGCTCCCGCAGGTTTTCCTTGCCAGACAGAGTGGAAAAGCTTTCTGCTAGGATGTAGACCACAAAAGACGCTAAAGACGAAGGTACGATGCTCTCCGGAGCTAAGAGCCGCTCCCGGGCTTCTTTCGGCAGAAGCGGTGCTAAGAGAGCACTGTGAGCGGTACAATCGTCTTTGCGCGAAGAAGCCGCTTCTTCGGCTCCGGGAGCCGGAGAGAGCGGCAGCATCGGAAAGGTGAAGAAGGAAGCTGTACAACACTGGGATTGTGTGCGCAGCTTGCCAACTGATAGAAAACAGTACCTTACACTTTCCTGACGTTTCCAATCACATGAATATTCGATTGGAAGCTGTTTTGGACAACTTTTCTTTCCTTCATGCCAAGCACTTGGCAGACCTCTGTGCAACGTCCAGAAGACGATGGGAGATGTTTTCTGTGCTCCCGCAGGTTTTCCTTGCCAGACAGAGTGGAAAAGCTTTCTGCTAGGATGTAGACCACAAAAGACGCTAAAGACGAAGGTACGATTCTCTCCGGAGCTAAGAGCCGCTCCCGGGCTTCTTTCGGCAGAAGCGGCGCTTAGAGAGCACTGTGAGCGGTACAATCCTCTTTGCGCAAAGAAGCCGCTTCTTCGGCTCCGGGAGCCGGAGAGAGCGGCAGCATCGGAAAGGTGAAGAAGGAAGCTGTACAACACTGGGATTGTGTGCCCAGCTTGCCAACTGATAGAAAACAGTACCTTACCACTTTCCTGACGTTTCCAATCACATGAATCTTCGATTGGAAGCTGTTTTGGAAAACTTTTCTTTCCTTCATGCCAAACACTTGGCAGACCTCCGTGCAACGTCCAGAAGACGATGGGAGATGTTTTCTGTGCTCCCGCAGGTTTTCCTTGCCAGACAGAGTGGAAAAGCTTTCTGCTAGGATGTAGACCACAAAAGACGCTAAAGACGAAGGTACGATGCTCTCCGGAGCTAAGAGCCGCTCCCGGGCTTCTTTCGGCAGAAGCGGTGCTAAGAGAGCACTGTGAGCGGTACAATCGTCTTTGCGCAAAGAAGCCGCTTCTTCGGCTCCGGGAGCCGGAGAGAGCGGCAGCATCGGAAAGGTGAAGAAGGAAGCTGTACAACACTGGGATTGTGTGCGCAGCTTGCCAACTGATAGAAAACAGTACCTTACACTTTCCTGACGTTTCCAATCACATGAATATTCGATTGGAAGCTGTTTTGGACAACTTTTCTTTCCTTCATGCCAAACACTTGGCAGACCTCCGTGCAACATCCAGAAGACGATGGGAGATTTTTTCTGTGCTCCCGCAGGTTTTCCTTGCCAGAGAGATTGGAAAAGCTTTCTGCTAGGACGTAGACCACAAAAGACGCTAAAGACGAAGGTACGATGCTCTCCGGAGCTAAGAGCCGCTCCCGGGCTTCTTTCGGCAGAAGCGGCGCTAAGAGAGCACTGTGAGCGGTACAATCGTCTTGGCGTGAAGAAGCCGCTTCTTCGGCTCCGGGAGCCGGAGAGACCGGCAGCATCGGAAAGGTGAAGAAGGAAGCTGTACAACACTGGGATTGTGTGCGCAGCTTGCCAACTGATAGAAAACAGTACCTTACACTTTCCTGACGTTTCCAATCACATGAATATTCGATTGGAAGCTGTTTTGGACAACTTTTCTTTCCTTCATGCCAAGCACTTGGCAGACATCCGTGCAACGTCCAGAAAACGATGGGAGATGTTTTCTGTGCTCCCGCAGGTTTTCCTTGCCAGACAGAGTGGAAAAGTTTTCTGCTAGGACGTAGACCAGAAAAGACGCTAAAGACGAAGGTACGATGCTCTCCGGAGCTAAGAGCCGCTGCCGGGCTTCTTTCGGCAGAAGCGGCGCTAAGAGAGCACTGTGAGCGGTACAATCGTCTTTGCGCGAAGAAGCCGCTTCTTCGGCTCTGGGAGCCGGAGAGAGCGGCAGCATCGGATAGGTGAAGAAGGAAGCTGTATTGCACTGGGATTGTGTGCGCAGCTTGCCAACTGATAGAAAACAGTACCTTACACTTTCCTGACGTTTCCAATCACATGAATATTCGATTGGAAGCTGTTTTGGACAACTTTTCTTTCCTTCATGCCAAACACTTGGCAGACCTCCGTGCAACGTCCAGAACACGATGGGAGATGTTTTCTGTGCTCCCGCAGGTTTTCCTTGCCAGACAGAGTGGAAAAGCTTTCTGCTAGGACGTAGACCACAAAAGACGCTAAAGACGAAGGTACGATGCTCTCCGGAGCTAAGAGCCGCTGCCGGGCTTCTTTCGGCAGAAGCGGCGCTAAGAGAGCACTGTGAGCGGTACAATCGTCTTTGCGCAAAGAAGCCGCTTCTTCGGCTCCGGGAGCCGGAGAGAGCGGCAGCATCGGAAAACTGAAGAAGGAAGCTGTACAACACTGGGATTGTGTGCGCAGCTTGCCAACTGATAGAAAACAGTACCTTACCACTTTCCTGACATTTCCAATCACATGAATATTCGATTGGAAGCTGTTTTGGACAACTTTTCTTTCCTTCATGCCAAGCACTTGGCAGACCTCCGTGCAACCTCAAGAAGACGATGGGAGATGTTTTCTGTGCTCCCGCAGGTTTTCCTTGCCAGACAGAGTGGAAAAGCTTTCTGCTAGGATGTAGACCAGAAAAGACGCTAAAGACGAAGGTACGATGCTCTCCGGAGCTAAGAGCCGCTCCCGGGCTTCTTTCGGCAGAAGCGGCGCTAAGAGAGCACTGTGAGCGGTACAATCGTCTTTGCGCGAAGAAGCCGCTTCTTCGGCTCCGGGAGCCGGAGAGACCAGCAGCATCGGAAAGGTGAAGAAGGAAGCTGTACAACACTGGGATTGTGTGCGCAGCTTGCCAACTGATAGAAAACAGTACCTTACCACTTTCCTGACGTTTCCAATCACATGAATATTCGATTGGAAGCTGTTTTGGACAACTTTTCTTTCCTTCATGCCAAGCACTTGGCAGACCTCCGTGCAACGTCCAGAAGACGATGGGAGATGTTTTCTGTGCTCCCGCAGGTTTTCCTTGCCAGACAGAGTGGAAAAGCTTTCTGCTAGGATGTAGACCACAAAAGACGCTAAAGACGAAGGTACGATGCTCTCCGGAGCTAAGAGCCGCTCCCGGGCTTCTTTCGGCAGAAGCGGCGCTAAGAGAGCACTGTGAGCGGTACAATCGTCTTTGCGCAAAGAAGCCGCTTCTTCGGCTCCGGGAGCCGGAGAGAGCGTCAGCATCGGAAAGGTGAAGAAGGAAGCTGTACAACACTGGGATTGTGTGCGCAGCTTGCCAACTGATAGAAAACAGTACCTTACCACTTTCCTGACGTTTCCAATCACATGAATATTCGATTGGAAGCTGTTTTGGACAACATTTCTTTCCTTCATGCCAAGCACTTGGCAGACCTCTGTGCAACGTCCAGAAGACGATGGGAGATGTTTTCTGTGCTCCCGCAGGTTTTCCTTGCCAGACAGAGTGGAAAAGCTTTCTGCTAGGATGTAGACCACAAAAGACGCTAAAGACGAAGGTACGATGCTCTCCGGAGCTAAGAGCCGCTGCCGGGCTTCTTTCGGCAGAAGCGGCGCTAAGAGAGCACTGTGAGCGGTAAAATCGTCTTTGCGCAAAGAAGCCGCTTTTTCGGCTCCGGGAGGCGGAGAGAGCGGCAGCATCGGAAAGGTGAAGAAGGAAGCTGTACAACACTGGGATTGTGTGCGCAGCTTGCCAACTGATAGAAAACAGTACCTTACTACTTTCCTAATGTTTCCAATCACATGAATATTCGATTGGAAGCTGTTTTGGACAACTTTTCTTTCCTTCATGCCAAGCACTTGGCAGACCTCTGTGCAATGTCCAGAAGACGATGGGAGATGTTTTCTGTGCTCCCGCAGGTTTTCCTTGCCAGACAGAGTGGAAAAGATTTCTGCTAGGATGTAGACCACAAAAGACGCTAAAGACGAAGGTACGATGCTCTCCGGAGCTAAGAGCCGCTCCCGGGCTTCTTTCGGCAGAAGCGGCGCTAAGAGAGCACTGTGAGCGGTACAATCGTCTTTGCGCAAAGAAGCCGCTTCTTCGGCTCCGGGAGCCGGAGAGAGCGGCAGCATCGGAAAGGTGAAGAAGGAAGCTGTACAACACTGGGATTGTGTGCGCAGCTTGCCAACTGATAGAAAACAGTACCTTACTACTTTCCTGACGTTTCCAATCACATGAATATTCGATTGGAAGCTGTTTTGGACAACTTTTCTTTCCTTCATGCCAAACACTTGGCAGACCTCCGTGCAACGTCCAGAAGACGATGGGAGATGTTTTCTGTGCTCCCGCAGGTTTTCCTTGCCAGACAGAGTGGAAAAGCTTTCTGCTAGGATGTAGACCAGAAAAGACGCTAAAGACGAAGGTACGATGCTCTCCGGAGCTAAGAGCCGCTCCCGGGCTTCTTTCGGCAGAAGCGGCGCTAAGAGAGCACTGTGAGCGGTACAATCGTCTTTGCGCAAAGAAGCCGCTTCTTGGGCTCCGGGAGCCGGAGAGAGCGGCAGCATCGGAAAGGTGAAGAAGGAAGCTGTACAACACTGGGATTGTGTGCGCAGCTTGCCAACTGATAGAAAACAGTACCTTACACTTTCCTGACGTTTCCAATCACATGAATATTCGATTGGAAGCTGTTTTGGACAACATTTCTTTCCTTCATGCCAAGCACTTGGCAGACCTCCGTGCAACGTCCAGAAGACGATGGGAGATGTTTTCTGTGCTCGCGCAGGTTTTCCTTGCCAGACAGAGTGGAAAAGCTTTCTGCTAGGATGTAGACCACAAAAGACGCTAAAGACGAAGGTACGATGCTCTCCGGAGCTAAGAGCCGCTCCCAGGCTTCTTTCGGCAGAAGCGGCGCTAAGAGAGCACTGTGAGCGGTACAATCGTCTTTACGCGAAGAAGCCGCTTCTGCGGCTCCGGAAGCCGGAGAGACCGGCAGCATCGGAAAGGTGAAGAAGGAAGCTGTACAACACTGGGATTGTGTGCGCAGCTTGCCAACTGATAGAAAACAGTACCTTACCACTTTCCTGATGTTTCCAATCACATGAATCTTCGATTGGAAGCTGTTTTGGACAACTTTTCTTTCCTTCATGCCAAACACTTGGCAGACCTCCGTGCAACGTCCAGAAGACGATGGGAGATGTTTTCTGTGCTCCCGCAGGTTTTCCTTGCCAGACAGAGTGGAAAAGCTTTCTGCTAGGACGTAGACCAGAAAAGACGCTAAAGACGATGGTACGATGCTCTCCAGAGCTAAGAGCCGCTCCCGGGCTTCTTTCGGCAGAAGCGGTGCTAAGAGAGCACTGTGAGCGGTACAATCGTCTTTGCGCAAAGAAGCCGCTTCTGCGGCTCCGGGAGCCGGAGAGACCGGCAGCATCGGAAAGGTGAAGAAGGAAGCTGTGCAACACTGGGATTGTGTGCGCAGCTTGCCAACTGATAGAAAACAGTACCTTACCACTTTCCTGATGTTTCCAATCACATGAATATTCGATTGGAAGCTGTTTTGGACAACATTTCTTTCCTTCATGCCAAGCACTTGGCAGACCTCTGTGCAACGTCCAGAAGACGATGGGAGATGTTTTCTGTGCTCCCGCAGGTTTTCCTTGCCAGACAGAGTGGAAAAGCTTTCTGCTAGGATGTAGACCACAAAAGACGCTAAAGACGAAGGTACGATGCTCTCCGGAGCTAAGAGCCGCTGCCGGGCTTCTTTCGGCAGAAGCGGCGCTAAGAGAGCACTGTGAGCGGTACAATCGTCTTTGCGCGAAGAAGCCGCTTCTTCGGCTCCGGGAGCCGGAGAGAGCGGCAGCATCGGAAAGGTGAAGAAGGAAGCTGTACAACACTGGGATTGTGTGCCCAGCTTGCCAACTGATAGAAAACAGTACCTTACCACTTTCCTGACGTTTCCAATCACATGAATCTTCGATTGGAAGCTGTTTTGGAAAACTTTTCTTTCCTTCATGCCAAACACTTGGCAGACCTCCGTGCAACGTCCAGAAGACGATGGGAGATGTTTTCTGTGCTCCCCCAGGTTTTCCTTGCCAGACAGAGTGGAAAAGCTTTCTGCTAGGATGTAGACCACAAAAGACGCTAAAGACGAAGGTACGATGCTCTCCGGAGCTAAGAGCCGCTCCCGGGCTTCTTTCGGCAGAAGCGGCGCTAAGAGAGCACTGTGAGCGGTACAATCGTCTTTGCGCGAAGAAGCCGCTTCTTCGGCTCCGGGAGCCGGAGAGACCGGCAGCATCGGAAAGGTGAAGAAGGAAGCTGTACAACACTGGGATTGTGTGCGCAGCTTGCCAACTGATAGAAAACAGTACCTTACACTTTCCTGACGTTTCCAATCACATGAATATTCGATTGGAAGCTGTTTTGGACAACTTTTCTTTCCTTCATGCCAAGCACTTGGCAGACCTCCGTGCAACGTCCAGAAGACGATGGGAGATGTTTTCTGTGCTCCCGCAGGTTTTCCTTGCCAGACAGAGTGGAAAAGCTTTCTGCTAGGACGTAGACCAGAAAAGACGCTAAAGACGAAGGTACGATGCTCTCCGGAGCTAAGAGCCGCTGCCGGGCTTCTTTCGGCAGAAGCGGTGCTAAGAGAGCACTGTGAGCGGTACAATCGTCTTTGCGCGAAGAAGCCGCTTCTTAGGCTCCGGGAGCCGGAGAGAGCGGCAGCATCGGAAAGGTGAAGAAGGAAGCTGTACAACACTGGGATTGTGTGCGCAGCTTGCCAACTGATAGAAAACAGTACCTTACACTTTCCTGACGTTTCCAATCACATGAATATTCGATTGGAAGCTGTTTTAGACAACTTTTCTTTCCTTCATGCCAAGCACTTGGCAGACCTCTGTGCAACGTCCAGAAGACGATGGGAGATGTTTTCTGTGCTCCCGCAGGTTTTCCTTGCCAGACAGAGTGGAAAAGCTTTCTGCTAGGACGTAGACCACAAAAGACGCTAAAGACGAAGGTACGATGCTCTCCGGAGCTAAGAGCCGCTGCCGGGCTTCTTTCGGCAGAAGCGGTGCTAAGAGAGCACTGTGAGCGGTACAATCGTCTTTGCGCGAAGAAGCCGCTTCTTCGGCTCCGGGAGCCGGAGAGAGCGGCAGCATTGGAAAGGTGAAGAAGGAAGCTGTACAACACTGGGATTGTGTGCGCAGCTTGCCAACTGATAGAAAACAGTACCTTACACTTTCCTGACGTTTCCAATCACATGAATATTCGATTGGAAGCTGTTTTGGACAACTTTTCTTTCCTTCATGCCAAGCACTTGGCAGACCTCCGTGCAACGTCCAGAAGACGATGGGAGATGTTTTCTGTGCTCCCGCAGGTTTTCCTTGCCAGACAGATTGGAAAAGCTTTCTGCTAAGACGTAGACCACAAAAGACGCTAAAGACGAAGGTACGATGCTCTCCGGAGCTAAGAGCCGCTCCCGGGCTTCTTTCGGCAGAAGCGGCGCTAAGAGAGCACTGTGAGCGGTACAATCGTCTTTGCGTGAAGAAGCCGCTTCTTCGGCTCCGGGAGCCGGAGAGACCGGCAGCATCGGAAAGGTGAAGAAGGAAGCTGTACAACACTGGGATTGTGTGCGCAGCTTGCCAACTGATAGAAAACAGTACCTTACTACTTTCCTGACGTTTCCAATCACATGAATATTCGATTGGAAGCTGTTTTGGACAACTTTTCTTTCCTTCATGCCAAGCACTTGGCAGACCTCCGTGCAACGTCAAGAAGACGATGGGAGATGTTTTCTGTGCTCCCGCAGGTTTTCCTTGCCAGACAGAGTGGAAAAGCTTTCTGCTAGGATGTAGACCACAAAAGACGCTAAAGACGAAGGTACGATGCTCTCCGGAGCTAAGAGCCGCTGCCGGGCTTCTTTCGGCAGAAGCGGCGCTAAGAGAGCACTGTGAGCGGTACAATCGTCTTTGCGCGAAGAAGCCGCTTCTTCGGCTCCGGGAGCCGGAGAGAGCGGCAGCATCGGAAAGGTGAAGAAGGAAGCTGTACAACACTGGGATTGTGTGCGCAGCTTGCCAACTGATAGAAAACAGTACCTTACTACTTTCCTGACGTTTCCAATCACATGAATATTCGATTGGAAGCTGTTTTGGACAACTTTTCTTTCCTTCATGCCAAGCACTTGGCAGACCTCCGTGCAACATCCAGAAGACGATGGGAGATGTTTTCTGTGCTCCCGCAGGTTTTCCTTGCCAGACAGAGTGGAAAAGCTTTCTGCTAGGATGTAGACCACAAAAGACGCTAAAGACGAAGGTACGATGCTCTCCGGAGCTAAGAGCCGCTCCCGGGCTTCTTTCGGCAGAAGCGGCGCTAAGAGAGCACTGTGAGCGGTACAATCGTCTTTGCGCAAAGAAGCCGCTTCTTCGGCTCCGGGAGCCGGAGAGAGCGGCAGCATTGGAAAGGTGAAGAAGGAAGCTGTACAACACTGGGATTGTGTGCGCAGCTTGCCAACTGATAGAAAACAGTACCTTACCACTTTCCTGACGTTTCCAATCACATGAATATTCGATTGGAAGCTGTTTTGGACAACTTTTCTTTCCTTCATGCCAAACACTTGGCAGACCTCCGTGCAACGTCCAGAAGACGATGGGAAATGTTTTCTGTGCTCCCGCAGGTTTTCCTTGCCAGACAGAGTGGAAAAGCTTTCTGCTAGGATGTAGACCAGAAAAGACTCTAAAGACGAAGGTACGATGCTCTCCGGAGCTAAGAGCCGCTGCCGGGCTTCTTTCGGCAGAAGCGGCGCTAAGAGAGCACTGTGAGTGGTACAATCTTCTTTGCGCAAAGAAGCCGCTTCTTCCGCTCCGGGAGCCAGAGAGAGCGGCAGCATCGGAAAGGTGAAGAAGGAAGCTGTACAAAACTGGGATTGTGTGCGCAGCTTGCCAACTGATAGAAAACAGTACCTTACACTTTCCTGACGTTTCCAATCACATGAATCTTCGATTGGAAGCTGTTTTGGACAACTTTTCTTTCCTTCATGCCAAACACTTGGCAGACCTCTGTGCACCGTCCAGAAGACGATGGGAGATGTTTTCTGTGCTCCCGCAGGTTTTCCTTGCCAGACAGAGTGGAAAAGCTTTCTGCTAGGATGTAGACCACAAAAGACGCTAAAGACGAAGGTACGATGCTCTCCGGAGCTAAGAGCCGCTCCCGGGCTTCTTTCGGCAGAAGCGGCGCTAAGAGAGCACTGTGAGCGGTACAATCGTCTTTGCGCGAAGAAGCCGCTTCTGCGGCTCCTGGAGCCTGAGAGAGCGGCAGCATCGGAAAGGTGAAGAAGGAAGCTGTACAACACTGGGATTGTGTGCGCAGCTTGCCAACTGATAGAAAACAGTACCTTACTACTTTCCTGACGTTTCCAATCACATGAATATTCGACTGGAAGCTGTTTTGGACAACTTTTCTTTCCTTCATGCCAAACACTTGGCAGACCTCCGTGCAACGTCCAGAAGACGATGGGAGATGTTTTCTGTGCTCCCGCAGGTTTTCCTTGCCAGACAGAGTGGAAAAGCTTTCTGCTAGGACGTAGACCAGAAAAGACGCTAAAGACGAAGGTACGATGCTCTCCGAAGCTAAGAGCCGCTCCCGGGCTCCTTTCAGCAGAAGCGGTGCTAAGAGAGCACTGTGAGCAGTACAATCGTCTTTGCGCAAAGAAGCCGCTTCTTCGGCTCCGGGAGCCGGAGAGAGCGGCAGCATCGGAAAGGTGAAGAAGGAAGCTGTACAACACTGGGATTGTGTGCGCAGCTTGCCAACTGATAGAAAACAGTACCTTACACTTTCCTGACGTTTCCAATCACATGAATATTCGATTGGAAGCTGTTTTGGACAACTTTTCTTTCCTTCATGCCAAACACTTGGCAGACCTCCGTGCAACGTCCAGAAGACGATGGGAGATGTTTTCTGTGCTCCCGCAGGTTTTCCTTGCCAGACAGAGTGGAAAAGCTTTCTGCTAGGATGTAGACCAGAAAAGACGCTAAAGACGAAGGTACGATGCTCTCCGGAGCTAAGAGCCGCTCCCGGGCTTCTTTCGGCAGAAGCGGCGCTAAGAGAGCACTGTGAGCGGTACAATCGTCTTTGCGCAAAGAAGCCGCTTCTTGGGCTCCGGGAGCCGGAGAGAGCGGCAGCATCGGAAAGGTGAAGAAGGAAGCTGTACAACACTGGGATTGTGTGCGCAGCTTGCCAACTGATAGAAAACAGTACCTTACACTTTCCTGACGTTTCCAATCACATGAATATTCGATTGGAAGCTGTTTTGGACAACATTTCTTTCCTTCATGCCAAGCACTTGGCAGACCTCCGTGCAACGTCCAGAAGACGATGGGAGATGTTTTCTGTGCTCCCGCAGGTTTTCCTTGCCAGACAGAGTGGAAAAGCTTTCTGCTAGGATGTAGACCACAAAAGACGCTAAAGACGAAGGTACGATGCTCTCCGGAGCTAAGAGCCGCTCCCAGGCTTCTTTCGGCAGAAGCGGCGCTAAGAGAGCACTGTGAGCGGTACAATCGTCTTTACGCGAAGAAGCCGCTTCTGCGGCTCCGGAAGCCGGAGAGACCGGCAGCATCGGAAAGGTGAAGAAGGAAGCTGTACAACACTGGGATTGTGTGCGCAGCTTGCCAACTGATAGAAAACAGTACCTTACCACTTTCCTGATGTTTCCAATCACATGAATCTTCGATTGGAAGCTGTTTTGGACAACTTTTCTTTCCTTCATGCCAAACACTTGGCAGACCTCCGTGCAACGTCCAGAAGACGATGGGAGATGTTTTCTGTGCTCCCGCAGGTTTTCCTTGCCAGACAGAGTGGAAAAGCTTTCTGCTAGGACGTAGACCAGAAAAGACGCTAAAGACGATGGTACGATGCTCTCCAGAGCTAAGAGCCGCTCCCGGGCTTCTTTCGGCAGAAGCGGTGCTAAGAGAGCACTGTGAGCGGTACAATCGTCTTTGCGCAAAGAAGCCGCTTCTGCGGCACCGGGAGCCGGAGAGACCGGCAGCATCGGAAAGGTGAAGAAGGAAGCTGTGCAACACTGGGATTGTGTGCGCAGCTTGCCAACTGATAGAAAACAGTACCTTACCACTTTCCTGATGTTTCCAATCACATGAATATTCGATTGGAAGCTGTTTTGGACAACATTTCTTTCCTTCATGCCAAGCACTTGGCAGACCTCTGTGCAACGTCCAGAAGACGATGGGAGATGTTTTCTGTGCTCCCGCAGGTTTTCCTTGCCAGACAGAGTGGAAAAGCTTTCTGCTAGGATGTAGACCACAAAAGACGCTAAAGACGAAGGTACGATGCTCTCCGGAGCTAAGAGCCGCTGCCGGGCTTCTTTCGGCAGAAGCGGCGCTAAGAGAGCACTGTGAGCGGTACAATCGTCTTTGCGCGAAGAAGCCGCTTCTTCGGCTCCGGGAGCCGGAGAGAGCGGCAGCATCGGAAAGGTGAAGAAGGAAGCTGTACAACACTGGGATTGTGTGCCCAGCTTGCCAACTGATAGAAAACAGTACCTTACCACTTTCCTGACGTTTCCAATCACATGAATCTTCGATTGGAAGCTGTTTTGGAAAACTTTTCTTTCCTTCATGCCAAACACTTGGCAGACCTCCGTGCAACGTCCAGAAGACGATGGGAGATGTTTTCTGTGCTCCCCCAGGTTTTCCTTGCCAGACAGAGTGGAAAAGCTTTCTGCTAGGATGTAGACCACAAAAGACGCTAAAGACGAAGGTACGATGCTCTCCGGAGCTAAGAGCCGCTCCCGGGCTTCTTTCGGCAGAAGCGGCGCTAAGAGAGCACTGTGAGCGGTACAATCGTCTTTGCGCGAAGAAGCCGCTTCTTCGGCTCCGGGAGCCGGAGAGACCGGCAGCATCGGAAAGGTGAAGAAGGAAGCTGTACAACACTGGGATTGTGTGCGCAGCTTGCCAACTGATAGAAAACAGTACCTTACACTTTCCTGACGTTTCCAATCACATGAATATTCGATTGGAAGCTGTTTTGGACAACTTTTCTTTCCTTAATGCCAAGCACTTGGCAGACCTCCGTGCAACGTCCAGAAGACGATGGGAGATGTTTTCTGTGCTCCCGCAGGTTTTCCTTGCCAGACAGAGTGGAAAAGCTTTCTGCTAGGACGTAGACCAGAAAAGACGCTAAAGACGAAGGTACGATGCTCTCCGGAGCTAAGAGCCGCTGCCGGGCTTCTTTCGGCAGAAGCGGTGCTAAGAGAGCACTGTGAGCGGTACAATCGTCTTTGCGCGAAGAAGCCGCTTCTTAGGCTCCGGGAGCCGGAGAGAGCGGCAGCATCGGAAAGGTGAAGAAGGAAGCTGTACAACACTGGGATTGTGTGCGCAGCTTGCCAACTGATAGAAAACAGTACCTTACACTTTCCTGACGTTTCCAATCACATGAATATTCGATTGGAAGCTGTTTTAGACAACTTTTCTTTCCTTCATGCCAAGCACTTGGCAGACCTCTGTGCAACGTCCAGAAGACGATGGGAGATGTTTTCTGTGCTCCCGCAGGTTTTCCTTGCCAGACAGAGTGGAAAAGCTTTCTGCTAGGACGTAGACCACAAAAGACGCTAAAGACGAAGGTACGATGCTCTCCGGAGCTAAGAGCCGCTGCCGGGCTTCTTTCGGCAGAAGCGGTGCTAAGAGAGCACTGTGAGCGGTACAATCGTCTTTGCGCGAAGAAGCCGCTTCTTCGGCTCCGGGAGCCGGAGAGAGCGGCAGCATTGGAAAGGTGAAGAAGGAAGCTGTACAACACTGGGATTGTGTGCGCAGCTTGCCAACTGATAGAAAACAGTACCTTACACTTTCCTGACGTTTCCAATCACATGAATATTCGATTGGAAGCTGTTTTGGACAACTTTTCTTTCCTTCATGCCAAGCACTTGGCAGACCTCCGTGCAACGTCCAGAAGACGATGGGAGATGTTTTCTGTGCTCCCGCAGGTTTTCCTTGCCAGACAGATTGGAAAAGCTTTCTGCTAGGACGTAGACCACAAAAGACGCTAAAGACGAAGGTACGATGCTCTCCGGAGCTAAGAGCCGCTCCCGGGCTTCTTTCGGCAGAAGCGGCGCTAAGAGAGCACTGTGAGCGGTACAATCGTCTTTGCGTGAAGAAGCCGCTTCTTCGGCTCCGGGAGCCGGAGAGACCGGCAGCATCGGAAAGGTGAAGAAGGAAGCTGTACAACACTGGGATTGTGTGCGCAGCTTGCCAACTGATAGAAAACAGTACCTTACTACTTTCCTGACGTTTCCAATCACATGAATATTCGATTGGAAGCTGTTTTGGACAACTTTTCTTTCCTTCATGCCAAGCACTTGGCAGACCTCCGTGCAACGTCAAGAAGACGATGGGAGATGTTTTCTGTGCTCCCGCAGGTTTTCCTTGCCAGACAGAGTGGAAAAGCTTTCTGCTAGGATGTAGACCACAAAAGACGCTAAAGACGAAGGTACGATGCTCTCCGGAGCTAAGAGCCGCTGCCGGGCTTCTTTCGGCAGAAGCGGCGCTAAGAGAGCACTGTGAGCGGTACAATCGTCTTTGCGCGAAGAAGCCGCTTCTTCGGCTCCGGGAGCCGGAGAGAGCGGCAGCATCGGAAAGGTGAAGAAGGAAGCTGTACAACACTGGGATTGTGTGCGCAGCTTGCCAACTGATAGAAAACAGTACCTTACTACTTTCCTGACGTTTCCAATCACATGAATATTCGATTGGAAGCTGTTTTGGACAACTTTTCTTTCCTTCATGCCAAGCACTTGGCAGACCTCCGTGCAACATCCAGAAGACGATGGGAGATGTTTTCTGTGCTCCCGCAGGTTTTCCTTGCCAGACAGAGTGGAAAAGCTTTCTGCTAGGATGTAGACCACAAAAGACGCTAAAGACGAAGGTACGATGCTCTCCGGAGCTAAGAGCCGCTCCCGGGCTTCTTTCGGCAGAAGCGGCGCTAAGAGAGCACTGTGAGCGGTACAATCGTCTTTGCGCAAAGAAGCCGCTTCTTCGGCTCCGGGAGCCGGAGAGAGCGGCAGCATCGGAAAGGTGAAGAAGGAAGCTGTACAACACTGGGATTGTGTGCGCAGCTTGCCAACTGATAGAAAACAGTACCTTACTACTTTCCTGACGTTTCCAATCACATGAATATTCGATTGGAAGCTGTTTTGGACAACTTTTCTTTCCTTCATGCCAAGCACTTGGCAGACCTCTGTGCAACGTCCAGGAGACGATGGGAGATGTTTTCTGTGCTCCCGCAGGTTTTCCTTGCCAGACAGAGTGGAAAAGCTTTCTGCTAGGATGTAGACCACAAAAGACGCTAAAGACGAAGGTACGATGCTCTCCGGAGCTAAGAGCCGCTCCCGGGCTTCTTTCGGCAGAAGCGGCGCTAAGAGAGCACTGTGAGCGGTACAATCGTCTTTGCGCAAAGAAGCCGCTTCTTCGGCTCCGGGAGCCGGAGAGACCGGCAGCATCGGAAAGGTGAAGAAGGAAGCTGTACAACACTGGGATTGTGTGCGCAGCTTGCCAACTGATAGAAAACAGTACCTTACCACTTTCCTGACGTTTCCAATCACATGAATATTCGATTGGAAGCTGTTTTGGACAACTTTTCTTTCCTTCATGCCAAGCACTTGGCAGACCTCCGTGCAACGTCCAGAAGACGATGGGAGATGTTTTCTGTGCTCCCGCAGGTTTTCCTTGCCAGACAGAGTGGAAAAGCTTTCTGCTAGGATGTAGACCACAAAAGACGCTAAAGACGAAGGTACGATGCTCTCCGGAGCTAAGAGCCGCTCCCGGGCTTCTTTCGGCAGAAGCGGCGCTAAGAGAGCACTGTGAGCGGTACAATCGTCTTTGCGCGAAGAAGACGCTTCTAAGGCTCCTGGAGCCGGAGAGAGCGGCAGCATCGGAAAGGTGAAGAAGGAAGCTGTACAACACTGGGATTGTGTGCGCAGCTTGCCAACTGATAGAAAACAGTACCTTACTACTTTCCTGACGTTTCCAATCACATGAATATTCGATTGGAAGCTGTTTTGGACAACTTTTCTTTCCTTCATGCCAAACACTTGGCAGACCTCCGTGCAACATCAAGAAGACGATGGGAGATGTTTTCTGTGCTCCCGCAGGTTTTCCTTGCCAGACAGAGTGGAAAAGCTTTCTGCTAGGACGTAGACCACAAAAGACGCTAAAGACGAAGGTACGATGCTCTCCGGAGCTAAGAGCCGCTCCCGGGCTTCTTTCGGCAGAAGCGGCGCTAAGAGAGCACTGTGAGCGGTACAATCGTCTTTGCGCGAAGAAGCCGCTTCTTGGGCTCCGGGAGCCGGAGAGAGCGGCAGCATCAGAAAGGTGAAGAAGGAAGCTGTACAACACTGGGATTGTGTGCGCAGCTTGCCAACTGATAGAAAACAGTACCTTACCACTTTCCTGACGTTTCCAATCACATGAATATTCGATTGGAAGCTGTTTTGGACAACTTTTCTTTCCTTCATGCCAAACACTTGGCAGACCTCCGTGCAACGTCCAGAAGACGATGGGAGATGTTTTCTGTGCTCCCGCAGGTTTTCCTTGCCAGACAGAGTGGAAAAGCTTTCTGCTAGGACGTAGACCAGAAAAGACGCTAAAGACGAAGGTACGATGCTCTCCGAAGCTAAGAGCCGCTCCCGGGCTTCTTTCGGCAGAAGCGGTGCTAAGAGAGCACTGTGAGCGGTACAATCATCTTTGCGCAAAGAAGCCGCTTCTTCGGCTCCGGGAGCCGGAGAGAGCGGCAGCATCGGAAAGGTGAAGAAGGAAGCTGTACAACACTGGGATTGTGTGCGCAGCTTGCCAACTGATAGAAAACAGTACCTTACACTTTCCTGACGTTTCCAATCACATGAATATTCGATTGGAAGCTGTTTTGGACAACTTTTCTTTCCTTCATGCCAAACACTAGCAGACCTCCGTGCAACGTCCAGAAGACGATGGGAGATGTTTTCTGTGCTCCCGCAGGTTTTCCTTGCCAGACAGATTGGAAAAGCTTTCTGCTAGGACGTAGACCACAAAAGACGCTAAAGACGAAGGTACGATGCTCTCCGGAGCTAAGAGCCGCTCCCGGGCTTCTTTCGGCAGAAGCGGCGCTAAGAGAGCACTGTGAGCGGTACAATCGTCTTTGCGCGAAGAAGCCGCTTCTTCGGCTCCGGGAGCCGGAGAGACCGGCAGCATCGGAAAGGTGAAGAAGGAAGCTGTACAACACTGGGATTGTGTGCGCAGCTTGCCAACTGATAGAAAACAGTACCTTACACTTTCCTGACGTTTCCAATCACATGAATATTCGATTGGAAGCTGTTTTGGACAACTTTTCTTTCCTTCATGCCAAGCACTTGGCAGACCTCAGTGCAACGTCCAGAAGACGATGGGAGATGTTTTCTGTGCTCCCGCAGGTTTTCCTTGCCAGACAGATTGGAAAAGTTTTCTGCTAGGACGTAGACCAGAAAAGACGCTAAAGACGAAGGTACGATGCTCTCCGGAGCTAAGAGCCGCTGCCGGGCTTCTTTCGGCAGAAGCGGCGCTAAGAGAGCACTGTGAGCGGTACAATCGTCTTTGCGCGAAGAAGCCGCTTCTTCGGCCCCGGGAGCCGGAGAGAGCGGCAGCATCGGATAGGTGAAGAAGGAAGCTGTACAACACTGGGATTGTGTGCGCAGCTTGCCAACTGATAGAAAACAGTACCTTACACTTTCCTGACGTTTCCAATCACATGAATATTCGATTGGAAGCTGTTTTGGACAACTTTTCTTTCCTTCATGCCAAACACTTTGCAGACCTCCGTACAACGTCCAGAACACGATGGGAGATGTTTTCTGTGCTCCCGCAGGTTTTCCTTGCCAGACAGAGTGGAAAAGCTTTCTGCTAGGACGTAGACCACAAAAGACGCTAAAGACGAAGGTACGATGCTCTCCGGAGCTAAGAGCCGCTCCCGGGCTTCTTTCGGCAGAAGCGGCGCTAAGAGAGCACTGTGAGCGGTACAATCGTCTTTGCGCGAAGAAGCCGCTTCTTGGGCTCCGGGAGCCGGAGAGACCGGCAGCATCGGAAAGGTGAAGAAGGAAGCTGTACAACACTGGGATTGTGTGCGCAGCTTGCCAACTGATAGAAAACAGTACCTTACACTTTCCTGACGTTTCCAATCACATGAATCTTCGATTGGAAGCTGTTTTGGACCACTTTTCTTTCCTTCATGCCAAGCACTTGGCAGACCTCCGTGCAACGTCCAGAACACAATGGGAGATGTTTTCTGTGCTCCCGCAGGTTTTCCTTGCCAGACAGAGTGGAAAAGCTTTCTGCTAGGATGTAGACCACAAAAGACGCTAAAGACGAAGGTACGATGCTCTCCGGAGCTAAGAGCCGCTCCCGGGCTTCTTTCGGCAGAAGCGGCGCTAAGAGAGCACTGTGAGCGGTACAATCGTCTTTGCGCAAAGAAGCCGCTTCTTCGGCTCCGGGAGCCGGAGAGAGCGGCAGCATCGGAAAGGTGAAGAAGGAAGCTGTACAACACTGGGATTGTGTGCGCAGCTTGCCAACTGATAGAAAACAGTACCTTACCACTTTCCTGACGTTTCCAATCACATGAATATTCGATTGGAAGCTGTTTTGGACAACTTTTCTTTCCTTCATGCCAAGCACTTGGCAGACCTCCGTGCAACGTCAAGAAGACGATGGGAGATGTTTTCTGTGCTCCCGCAGGTTTTCCTTGCCAGACAGAGTGGAAAAGCTTTCTGCTAGGATGTAGACCACAAAAGACGCTAAAGACGAAGGTACGATGCTCTCCGGAGCTAAGAGCCGCTCCCGGGCTTCTTTCGGCAGAAGCGGTGCTAAGAGAGCACTGTGAGCGGTACAATCGTCTTTGCGCGAAGAAGCCGCTTCTTCGGCTCCGGGAGCCGGAGAGAGCGGCAGCATCGGAAAGGTGAAGAAGGAAGCTGTACAACACTGGGATTGTGTGCGCAGCTTGCCAACTGATAGAAAACAGTACCTTACCACTTTCCTGACGTTTCCAATCACATGAATATTCGATTGGAAGCTGTTTTGGACAACTTTTCTTTCCTTCATGCCAAACACTTGGCAGACCTCCGTGCAACGTCCAGAAGACGATGGGAAATGTTTTCTGTGCTCCCGCAGGTTTTCCTTGCCAGACAGAGTGGAAAAGCTTTCTGCTAGGATGTAGACCAGAAAAGACTCTAAATACGAAGGTACGATGCTCTCCGGAGCTAAGAGCCGCTGCCGGGCTTCTTTCGGCAGAAGCGGCGCTAAGAGAGCACTGTGAGTGGTACAATCGTCTTTGCGCAAAGAAGCCGCTTCTTCCGCTCCGGGAGCCAGAGAGAGCGGCAGCATCGGGTAGGTGAAGAAGGAAGCTGTACAAAACTGGGATTGTGTGCGCAGCTTGCCAACTGATAGAAAACAGTACCTTACACTTTCCTGACGTTTCCAATCACAGGAATCTTCGATTGGAAGCTGTTTTGGACAACTTTTCTTTCCTTCATGCCAAACACTTGGCAGACCTCCGTGCAACGTCCAGAAGACGATGGGAGATGTTTTCTGTGCTCCCGCAGGTTTTCCTTGCCAGACAGAGTGGAAAAGCTTTCTGCTAGGATGTAGACCACAAAAGACGCTAAAGACGAAGGTACGATGCTCTCCGGAGCTAAGAGCCGCTCCCGGGCTTCTTTCGGCAGAAGCGGCGCTAAGAGAGCACTGTGAGCGGTACAATCGTCTTTGCGCGAAGAAGCCGCTTCTTCGGCTCCGGGAGCCGGAGAGAGCGGCAGCATCGGAAAGGTGAAGAAGGAAGCTGTACAACACTGGGATTGTGTGCGCAGCTTGCCAACTGATAGAAAACAGTACCTTACACTTTCCTGACGTTTCCAATCACATGAATATTCGATTGGAAGCTGTTTTGGACAACTTTTCTTTCCTTCATGCCAAGCACTTGGCAGACCTCTGTGCAACGTCCAGAAGACGATGGGAGATGTTTTCTGTGCTCCCGCAGGTTTTCCTTGCCAGACAGAGTGGAAAAGCTTTCTGCTAGGATGTAGACCAGAAAAGACGCTAAAGACGAAGGTACGATGCTCTCCGGAGCTAAGAGACGCTCCCGGGCTTCTTTCGGCAGAAGCGGCGCTAAGAGAGCACTGTGAGCGGTACAATCGTCTTTGCGCAAAGAAGCCGCTTCTTCGGCTCCGGGAGCCGGAGAGAGCGGCAGCATCGGAAAGGTGAAGAAGGAAGCTGTACAACACTGGGATTGTGTGCGCAGCTTGCCAACTGATAGAAAACAGTACCTTACCACTGTCCTGACGTTTCCAATCACATGAATATTCGATTGGAAGCTGTTTTGGACAACTTTTCTTTCCTTCATGCCAAACACTTGGCAGACCTCCATGCAACGTCCAGAAGACGATGGGAAATGTTTTCTGTGCTCCCGCAGGTTTTCCTTGCCAGACAGAGTGGAAAAGCTTTCTGCTAGGATGTAGACCAGAAAAGACGCTAAAGACGAAGGTACGATGCTCTCCGGAGCTAAGAGCCGCTGCCGGGCTTCTTTCGGCAGAAGCGGCGCTAAGAGAGCACTGTGAGCGGTACAATCGTCTTTGCGCGAAGAAGCCGCTTCTTCGGCTCCGGGAGCCGGAGAGAGCGGCAGCATCGGAAAGGTGAAGAAGGAAGCTGTACAACACTGGGATTGTGTGCGCAGCTTGCCAACTGATAGAAAACAGTACCTTACACTTTCCTGACGTTTCCAATCACATGAATATTCGATTGGAAGCTGTATTGGACAACTTTTCTTTCCTTCATGCCAAGCACTTGGCAGACCTCCGTGCAACGTCCAGAAGACGATGGGAGATGTTTTCTGTGCTCCCGCAGGTTTTCCTTGCCAGACAGAGTGGAAAAGCTTTCTGCTAGGATGTAGACCACAAAAGACGCTAAAGACGAAGGTACGATGCTCTCCGGAGCTAAGAGCCGCTCCCGGGCTTCTTTCGGCAGAAGCGGCGCTAAGAGAGCACTGTGAGCGGTACAATCGTCTTTGCGCGAAGAAGCCGCTTCTGCGGCTCCTGGAGCCGGAGAGAGCGGCAGCATCGGAAAGGTGAAGAAGGAAGCTGTACAACACTGGGATTGTGTGCGCAGCTTGCCAACTGATAGAAAACAGTACCTTACTACTTTCCTGACGTTTCCAATCACATGAATCTTCGATTGGAAGCTGTTTTGGACAACTTTTCTTTCCTTCATGCCAAACACTTGGCAGACCTCCGTGCAACGTCCAGAAGACGATGGGAGATGTTTTCTGTGCTCCCGCAGGTTTTCCTTGCCAGACAGAGTGGAAAAGCTTTCTGCTAGGACGTAGACCACAAAAGACGCTAAAGACGAAGGTACGATGCTCTCCGGAGCTAAGAGCCGCTGCCGGGCTTCTTTCGGCAGAAGCGGCGCTAAGAGAGCACTGTGAGCGGTACAATCGTCTTTGCGCGAAGAAGCCGCTTCTTGGGCTCCGGGTGCCGGAGAGAGCGGCAGCATCGGAAAGGTGAAGAAGGAAGCTGTACAACACTGGGATTGTGTGCGCAGCTTGCCAACTGATAGAAAACAGTACCTTACCACTTTCCTGACGTTTCCAATCACATGAATATTCGACTGGAAGCTGTTTTGGACAACTTTTCTTTCCTTCATGCCAAACACTTGGCAGACCTCCGTGCAACGTCCAGAAGACGATGGGAGATGTTTTCTGTGCTCCCGCAGGTTTTCCTTGCCAGACAGAGTGGAAAAGCTTTCTGCTAGGACGTAGACCAGAAAAGACGCTAAAGACGAAGGTACGATGCTCTCCGAAGCTAAGAGCCGCTCCCGGGCTTCTTTCGGCAGAAGCGGTGCTAAGAGAGCACTGTGAGCGGTACAATCGTCTTTGCGCAAAGAAGCCGCTTCTTCGGCTCCGGGAGCCGGAGAGAGCGGCAGCATCGGAAAGGTGAAGAAGGAAGCTGTACAACACTGGGATTGTGTGCGCAGCTTGCCAACTGATAGAAAACAGTACCTTACACTTTCCTGACGTTTCCAATCACATGAATATTCGATTGGAAGCTGTTTTGGACAACTTTTCTTTCCTTCATGCCAAACACTTGGCAGACCTCCGTGCAACGTCCAGAAGACGATGGGAGATGTTTTCTGTGCTCCCGCAGGTTTTCCTTGCCAGACAGATTGGAAAAGCTTTCTGCTAGGACGTAGACCACAAAAGACGCTAAAGACGAAGGTACGATGCTCTCCGGAGCTAAGAGCCGCTCCCGGGCTTCTTTCGGCAGAAGCGGCGCTAAGAGAGCACTGTGAGCGGTACAATCGTCTTTGCGCGAAGAAGCCGCTTCTTCGGCTCCGGGAGCCGGAGAGAGCGGCAGCATCGGATAGGTGAAGAAGGAAGCTGTACAACACTGGGATTGTGTGCGCAGCTTGCCAACTGATAGAAAACAGTACCTTACACTTTCCTGACGTTTCCAATCACATGAATATTCGATTGGAAGCTGTTTTGGACAACTTTTCTTTCCTTCATGCCAAACACTTGGCAGACCTCCGTGCAACGTCCAGAACACGATGGGAGATGTTTTCTGTGCTCCCGCAGGTTTTCCTTGCCAGACAGAGTGGAAAAGCTTTCTGCTAGGACGTAGACCACAAAAGACGCTAAAGACGAAGGTACGATGCTCTCCAGAGCTAAGAGCCGCTCCCGGGCTTCTTTCGGCAGAAGCGGCGCTAAGAGAGCACTGTGAGCGGTACAATCGTCTTTGCGCGAAGAAGCCGCTTCTTGGGCTCCGGGAGCCGGAGAGAGCGGCAGCATCGGAAAGGTGAAGAAGGAAGCTGTACAACACTGGGATTGTGTGCGCAGCTTGCCAACTGATAGAAAACAGTACCTTACACTTTCCTGACGTTTCCAATCACATGAATCTTCGATTGGAAGCTGTTTTGGACCACTTTTCTTTCCTTCATGCCAAGCACTTGGCAGACCTCCGTGCAACGTCCAGAACACAATGGGAGATGTTTTCTGTGCTCCCGCAGGTTTTCCTTGCCAGACAGAGTGGAAAAGCTTTCTGCTAGGATGTAGACCACAAAAGACGCTAAAGACGAAGGTACGATGCTCTCCGGAGCTAAGAGCCGCTCCCGGGCTTCTTTCGGCAGAAGCGGCGCTAAGAGAGCACTGTGAGCGGTACAATCGTCTTTGCGCGAAGAAGCCGCTTCTTCGGCTCCGGGAGCCGGAGAGAGCGGCAGCATCGGAAAGGTGAAGAAGGAAGCTGTACAACACTGGGATTGTGTGCGCAGCTTGCCAACTGATAGAAAACAGTACCTTACTACTTTCCTGACGTTTCCAATCACATGAATTTTCGATTGGAAGCTGTTTTGGACAACTTTTCTTTCCTTCATGCCAAGCACTTGGCCGACCTCCGTGCAACGTCCAGAAGACGATGGGAGATGTTTTCTGTGCTCCCGCAGGTTTTCCTTGCCAGACAGAGTGGAAAAGCTTTCTGCTAGGATGTAGACCAGAAAAGACGCTAAAGACGAAGGTACGATGCTCTCCGGAGCTAAGAGCCGCTCCCGGGCTTCTTTCGGCAGAAGCGGTGCTAAGAGAGCACTGTGAGCGGTACAATCGTCTTTGCGCAAAGAAGCCGCTTCTTCGGCTCCGGGAGCCGGAGAGAGCGGCAGCATCGGAAAGGTGAAGAAGGAAGCTGTACAACACTGGGATTGTGTGCGCAGCTTGCCAACTGATAGAAAACAGTACCTTACCACTTTCCTGACGTTTCCAATCACATGAATATTCGATTGGAAGCTGTTTTGGACAACTTTTCTTTCCTTCATGCCAAACACTTGGCAGACCTCCGTGCAACGTCCAGAAGACGATGGGAAATGTTTTCTGTGCTCCCGCAGGTTTTCCTTGCCAGACAGAGTGGAAAAGCTTTCTGCTAGGATGTAGACCAGAAAAGACTCTAAAGACGAAGGTACGATGCTCTCCGGAGCTAAGAGCCGCTGCCGGGCTTCTTTCGGCAGAAGCGGCGCTAAGAGAGCACTGTGAGTGGTACAATCGTCTTTGCGCAAAGAAGCCGCTTCTTCCGCTCCGGGAGCCAGAGAGAGCGGCAGCATCGGAAAGGTGAAGAAGGAAGCTGTACAAAACTGGGATTGTGTGCGCAGCTTGCCAACTGATAGAAAACAGTACCTTACACTTTCCTGACGTTTCCAATCACATGAATCTTCGATTGGAAGCTGTTTTGGACAACTTTTCTTTCCTTCATGCCAAACACTTGGCAGACCTCTGTGCAACGTCCAGAAGACGATGGGAGATGTTTTCTGTGCTCCCGCAGGTTTTCCTTGCCAGACAGAGTGGAAAAGCTTTCTGCTAGGATGTAGACCACAAAAGACGCTAAAGAGGAAGGTACGATGCTCTCCGGAGCTAAGAGCCGCTCCCGGGCTTCTTTCGGCAGAAGCGGCGCTAAGAGAGCACTGTGAGCGGTACAATCGTCTTTGCGCGAAGAAGCCGCTTCTTCGGCTCCGGGAGCCGGAGAGAGCGGCAGCATCGGAAAGGTGAAGAAGGAAGCTGTACAACACTGGGATTGTGTGCGCAGCTTGCCAACTGATAGAAAACAGTACCTTACTACTTTCCTGACGTTTCCAATCACATGAATCTTCGATTGGAAGCTGTTTTGGACAACTTTTCTTTCCTTCATGCCAAACACTTGGCAGACCTCCGTGCAACGTCCAGAAGACGATGGGAGATGTTTTCTGTGCTCCCGCAGGTTTTCCTTGCCAGACAGAGTGGAAAAGCTTTCTGCTAGGATGTAGACCACAAAAGACGCTAAAGACGAAGGTACGATGCTCTCCGGAGCTAAGAGCCGCTCCCGGGCTTCTTTCGGCAGAAGCGGCGCTAAGAGAGCACTGTGAGCGGTACAATCGTTATTGCGCGAAGAAGCCGCTTCTTGGGCTCCGGGAGCCGGAGAGAGCGGCAGCATCGGAAAGGTGAAGAAGGAAGCTGTACAACACTGGGATTGTGTGCGCAGCTTGCCAACTGATAGAAAACAGTACCTTACACTTTCCTGACGTTTCCAATCACATGAATATTCGACTGGAAGCTGTTTTGGACAACTTTTCTTTCCTTCATGCCAAACACTTGGCAGACCTCCGTGCAACGTCCAGAAGACGATGGGAGATGTTTTCTGTGCTCCCGCAGGTTTTCCTTGCCAGACAGAGTGGAAAAGCTTTCTGCTAGGACATAGACCAGAAAAGACGCTAAAGACGAAGTTACGATGCTCTCCGAAGCTAAGAGCCGCTCCCGGGCTTCTTTCGGCAGAAGCGGTGCTAAGAGAGCACTGTGAGCGGTACAATCGTCTTTGCGCAAAGAAGCCGCTTCTTCGGCTCCGGGAGCCGGAGAGAGCGGCAGCATCGGAAAGGTGAAGAAGGAAGCTGTACAACACTGGGATTGTGTGCGCAGCTTGCCAACTGATAGAAAACAGTACCTTACACTTTCCTGACGTTTCCAATCACATGAATATTCGATTGGAAGCTGTTTTGGACAACTTTTCTTTCCTTCATGCCAAACACTTTGCAGACCTCCGTGCAACGTCCAGAAGACGATGGGAGATGTTTTCTGTGCTCCCGCAGGTTTTCCTTGCCAGACAGATTGGAAAAGCTTTCTGCTAGGACGTAGACCACAAAAGACGCTAAAGACGAAGGTACGATGCTCTCCGGAGCTAAGAGCCGCTGCCGGGCTTCTTTCGGCAGAAGCGGCGCTAAGAGAGCACTGTGAGCGGTACAATCGTCTTTGCGCAAAGAAGCCGCTTCTTCGGCTCCGGGAGCCGGAGAGAGCGGCAGCATCGGATAGGTGAAGAAGGAAGCTGTACAACACTGGGATTGTGTGCGCAGCTTGCCAACTGATAGAAAACAGTACCTTACACTTTCCTGACGTTTCCAATCACATGAATATTCGATTGGAAGCTGTTTTGGACAACTTTTCTTTCCTTCATGCCAAACACTTGGCAGACCTCCGTGCAACGTCCAGAACACGATGGGAGATGTTTTCTGTGCTCCCGCAGGTTTTCCTTGCCAGACAGAGTGGAAAAGCTTTCTGCTAGGACGTAGACCACAAAAGACGCTAAAGACGAAGGTACGATGCTCTCCGGAGCTAAGAGCCGCTCCCGGGCTTCTTTCGGCAGAAGCGGCGCTAAGAGAGCACTGTGAGCGGTACAATCGTCTTTGCGCAAAGAAGCCGCTTCTTGGGCTCCGGGAGCCGGAGAGACCGGCAGCATCGGAAAGGTGAAGAAGGAAGCTGTACAACACTGGGATTGTGTGCGCAGCTTGCCAACTGATAGAAAACAGTACCTTACACTTTCCTGACGTTTCCAATCACATGAATATTCGATTGGAAGCTGTTTTGGACCACTTTTCTTTCCTTCATGCCAAGCACTTGTCAGACCTCCGTGCAACGTCCAGAACACAATGGGAGATGTTTTCTGTGCTCCCGCAGGTTTTCCTTGCCAGACAGAGTGGAAAAGCTTTCTGCTAGGATGTAGACCACAAAAGACGCTAAAGACGAAGGTACGATGCTCTCCGGAGCTAAGAGCCGCTCCCGGGCTTCTTTCGGCAGAAGCGGCGCTAAGAGAGCACTGTGAGCGGTACAATCGTCTTTGCGCGAAGAAGCCGCTTCTTGGGCTCCGGGAGCCGGAGAGAGCGGCAGCATCGGAAAGGTGAAGAAGGAAGCTGTACAACACTGGGATTGTGTGCGCAGCTTGCCAACTGATAGAAAACAGTACCTTACTACGTTCCTGACGTTTCCAATCACATGAATATTCAATTGGAAGCTGTTTTGGACAACTTTTCTTTCCTTCATGCCAAGCACTTGGCAGACCTCTGTGCAACGTCCAGAAGACGATGGGAGATGTTTTCTGTGCTCCCGCAGGTTTTCCTTGCCAGACAGAGTGGAAAAGCTTTCTGCTAGGATGTAGACCACAAAAGACGCTAAAGACGAAGGTACGATGCTCTCCGGAGCTAAGAGCCGCTCCCGGGCTTCTTTCGGCAGAAGCGGCGCTAAGAGAGCACTGTGAGTGGTACAATCGTCTTTGCGCAAAGAAGCCGCTTCTTCGGCTCTGGGAGCCGGAGAGAGCGGCAGCATCGGAAAGGTGAAGAAGGAAGCTGTACAACACTGGGATTGTGTGCGCAGCTTGCCAACTGATAGAAAACAGTACCTTACCACTTTCCTGACGTTTCCAATCACATGAATATTCGATTGGAAGCTGTTTTGGACAACTTTTCTTTCCTTCATGCCAAACACTTGGCAGACCTCCGTGCAACGTCCAGAAAACGATGGGAAATGTTTTCTGTGCTCCCGCAGGTTTTCCTTGCCAGACAGAGTGGAAAAGCTTTCTGCTAGGATGTAGACCAGAAAAGACTCTAAAGACGAAGGTACGATGCTCTCCGGAGCTAAGAGCCGCTCCCGGGCTTCTTTCGGCAGAAGCGGCGCTAAGAGAGCACTGTGAGTGGTACAATCGTCTTTACGCAAAGAAGCCGCTTCTTGGGCTCCGGGAGCCAGAGAGAGCGGCAGCATCGGAAAGGTGAAGAAGGAAGCTGTACAAAACTGGGATTGTGTGCGCAGCTTGCCAACTGATAGAAAACAGTACCTTACACTTTCCTGACGTTTCCAATCACATGAATCTTCGATTGGAAGCTGTTTTGGACAACTTTTCTTTCCTTCATGCCAAACACTTGGCAGACCTCTGTGCAACGTCCAGAAGACGATGGGAGATGTTTTCTGTGCTCCCGCAGGTTTTCCTTGCCAGACAGAGTGGAAAAGCTTTCTGCTAGGATGTAGACCACAAAAGACCCTAAAGATGAAGGTACGATGCTCTCCGGAGCTAAGAGCCGCTCCTGGGCTTCTTTCGGCAGAAGCGGCGCTAAGAGAGCACTGTGAGCGGTACAATCGTCTTTGCGCGAAGAAGCCGCTTCTGCGGCTCCTGGAGCCGGAGAGAGCGGCAGCATCGGAAAGGTGAAGAAGGAAGCTGTACAACACTGGGATTGTGTGCGCAGCTTGCCAACTGATAGAAAACAGTACCTTACTACTTTCCTGACGTTTCCAATTACATGAATATTCGACTGGAAGCTGTTTTGGACAACTTTTCTTTCCTTCATGCCAAGCACTTGGCAGACCTCCGTGCAACGTCCAGAAGACGATGGGAGATGTTTTCTGTGCTCCCGCAGGTTTTCCTTGCCAGACAGAGTGGAAAAGCTTTCTGCTAGGATGTAGACCACAAAAGACGCTAAAGACGAAGGTACGATGCTCTCCGGAGCTAAGAGCCGCTCCCGGGCTTCTTTCGGCAGAAGCGGCGCTAAGAGAGCACTGTGAGCGGTACAATCGTCTTTGCGCGAAGAAGCCGCTTCTGCGGCTCCTGGAGCCGGAGAGAGCGGCAGCATCGGAAAGGTGAAGAAGGAAGCTGTACAACACTGGGATTGTGTGCGCAGCTTGGCAACTGATAGAAAACAGTACCTTACTACTTTCCTGACGTTTCCAATCACATGAATATTCGATTGGAAGCTGTTTTGGACAACTTTTCTTTCCTTCATGCCAAGCACTTGGCAGACCTCTGTGCAACGTCCAGAAGACGATGGGAGATGTTTTCTGTGCTCCCGCAGGTTTTCCTTGCCAGACAGAGTGGAAAAGCTTTCTGCTAGCATGTAGACCACAAAAGACGCTAAAGACGAAGGTACGATGCTCTCCGGAGCTAAGAGCCGCTCCCGGGCTTCTTTCGGCAGAAGCGGCGCTAAGAGAGCACTGTGAGCGGTACAATCGTCTTTGCGCAAAGAAGCCGCTTCTTCGGCTCCGGGAGCCGGAGAGAGCGGCAGCATCGGAAAGGTGAAGAAGGAAGCTGTACAACACTGGGATTGTGTGCGCAGCTTGCCAACTGATAGAAAACAGTACCTTACCACTTTCCTGACGTTTCCAATCACATGAATATTCGATTGGAAGCTGTTTTGGACAACTTTTCTTTCCTTCATGCCAAACACTTTGCAGACCTCTGTGCAACGTCCAGAAGACGATGGGAGATGTTTTCTGTGCTCCCGCAGGTTTTCCTTGCCAGACAGAGTGGAAAAGCTTTCTGCTAGGATGTAGACCACAAAAGACGCTAAAGACGAAGGTACGATGCTCTCCGGAGCTAAGAGCCGCTCCCGGGCTTCTTTCGGCAGAAGCGGCGCTAAGAGAGCACTGTGAGCGGTACAATCGTCTTTGCGCGAAGAAGCCGCTTCTTCGGCTCCGGGAGCCGGAGAGAGCGGCAGCATCGGAAAGGTGAAGAAGGAAGCTGTACAACACTGGGATTGTGTGCGCAGCTTGCCAACTGATAGAAAACAGTACCTTACACTTTCCTGACGTTTCCAATCACATGAATATTCGATTGGAAGCTGTTTTGGACAACTTTCCTTTCCTTCATGCCAAACACTTGGCAGACCTCCGTGCAACGTCCAGAACACGATGGGAGATGTTTTCTGTGCTCCCGCAGGTTTTCCTTGCCAGACAGAGTGGAAAAGCTTTCTGCTAGGATGTAGACCACAAAAGACGCTAAAGACGAAGGTACGATGCTCTCCTGAGCTAAGAGCCGCTCCTGGGCTTCTTTCGGCAGAAGCGGCGCTAAGAGAGCACTGTGAGCGGTACAATCGTCTTTGCGCGAAGAAGCCGCTTCTGCGGCTCCTGGAGCCGGAGAGAGCGGCAGCATCGGAAAGGTGAAGAAGGAAGCTGTACAACACTGGGATTGTGTGCGCAGCTTGCCAACTGATAGAAAACAGTACCTTACTACTTTCCTGACGTTTCCAATTACATGAATATTCGACTGGAAGCTGTTTTGGACAACTTTTCTTTCCTTCATGCCAAGCACTTGGCAGACCTCCGTGCAACGTCCAGAAGACGATGGGAGATGTTTTCTGTGCTCCCGCAGGTTTTCCTTGCCAGACAGAGTGGAAAAGCTTTCTGCTAGGATGTAGACCACAAAAGACGCTAAAGACGAAGGTACGATGCTCTCCGGAGCTAAGAGCCGCTCCCGGGCTTCTTTCGGCAGAAGCGGCGCTAAGAGAGCACTGTGAGCGGTACAATCGTCTTTGCGCGAAGAAGCCGCTTCTGCGGCTCCTGGAGCCGGAGAGAGCGGCAGCATCGGAAAGGTGAAGAAGGAAGCTGTACAACACTGGGATTGTGTGCGCAGCTTGGCAACTGATAGAAAACAGTACCTTACTACTTTCCTGACGTTTCCAATCACATGAATATTCGATTGGAAGCTGTTTTGGACAACTTTTCTTTCCTTCATGCCAAGCACTTGGCAGACCTCTGTGCAACGTCCAGAAGACGATGGGAGATGTTTTCTGTGCTCGCGCAGGTTTTCCTTGCCAGACAGAGTGGAAAAGCTTTCTGCTAGCATGTAGACCACAAAAGACGCTAAAGACGAAGGTACGATGCTCTCCGGAGCTAAGAGCCGCTCCCGGGCTTCTTTCGGCAGAAGCGGCGCTAAGAGAGCACTGTGAGCGGTACAATCGTCTTTGTGCAAAGAAGCCGCTTCTTCGGCTCCGGGAGCCGGAGAGAGCGGCAGCATCGGAAAGGTGAAGAAGGAAGCTGTACAACACTGGGATTGTGTGCGCAGCTTGCCAACTGATAGAAAACAGTACCTTACCACTTTCCTGACGTTTCCAATCACATGAATATTCGATTGGAAGCTGTTTTAGACAACTTTTCTTTCCTTCATGCCAAACACTTTGCAGACCTCTGTGCAACGTCCAGAAGACGATGGGAGATGTTTTCTGTGCTCCCGCAGGTTTTCCTTGCCAGACAGAGTGGAAAAGCTTTCTGCTAGCATGTAGACCACAAAAGACGCTAAAGACGAAGGTACGATGCTCTCCGGAGCTAAGAGCCGCTCCCGGGCTTCTTTCGGCAGAAGCGGCGCTAAGAGAGCACTGTGAGCGGTACAATCGTCTTTGCGCGAAGAAGCCGCTTCTTCGGTTCCGGGAGCCGGAGAGAGCGGCAGCATCGGAAAGGTGAAGAAGGAAGCTGTACAACACTGGGATTGTGTGCGCAGCTTGCCAACTGATAGAAAACAGTACCTTACACTTTCCTGACGTTTCCAATCACATGAATATTCGATTGGAAGCTGTTTTGGACAACATTCCTTTCCTTCATGCCAAACACTTGGCAGACCTCCATGCAACGTCCAGAACACGATGGGAGATGTTTTCTGTGCTCCCGCAGGTTTTCCTTGCCAGACAGAGTGGAAAAGCTTTCTGCTAGGATGTAGACCACAAAAGACGCTAAAGACGAAGGTACGATGCTCTCCGGAGCTAAGAGCCGCTCCTGGGCTTCTTTTGGCAGAAGCGGCGCTAAGAGAGCACTGTGAGCGGTACAATTGTCTTTGCGCGAAGAAGCCGCTTCTGCGGCTCCTGGAGCCGGAGAGAGCGGCAGCATCGGAAAGGTGAAGAAGGAAGCTGTACAACACTGGGATTGTGTGCGCAGCTTGCCAACTGATAGAAAACAGTACCTTACACTTTCCTGACGTTTCCAATCACATGAATATTCGATTGGAAGCTGTTTTGGACAACTTTCCTTTCCTTCATGCCAAACACTTGGCAGACCTCCGTGCAACGTCCAGAACACGATGGGAGATGTTTTCTGTGCTCCCGCAGGTTTTCCTTGCCAGACAGAGTGGAAAAGCTTTCTGCTAGGACGTAGACCACAAAAGACGGCAAAGACGAAGGTACGATGCTCTCCGGAGCTAAGAGCCGCTCCCGGGCTTCTTTCGGCAGAAGCGGCGCTAAGAGAGCACTGTGAGCGGCACAATCGTCTTTGCGCAAAGAAGCCGCTTCTTCGGCTCCGGGAGCCGGAGAGAGCGGCAGCATCGGAAAGGTGAAGAAGGAAGCTGTACAACACTGGGATTGTGTGCGCAGCTTGCCAACTGATAGAAAACAGTACCTTACCACTTTCCTGACGTTTCCAATCACATGAATCTTCGATTGGAAGCTGTTTTGGACAACTTTTCTTTCCTTCATGCCAAACACTTTGCAGACCTCTGTGCAACGTCCAGAAGACGATGGGAGATGTTTTCTGTGCTCGCGCAGGTTTTCCTTGCCAGACAGAGTGGAAAAGCTTTCTGCTAGGATGTAGACCACAAAAGACGCTAAAGACGAAGGTACGATGCTCTCCGGAGCTAAGAGCCGCTCCCGGGCTTCTTTCGGCAGAAGCGGCGCTAAGAGAGCACTGTGAGCGGTACAATCGTCTTTGCGCGAAGAAGCCGCTTCTTCGGTTCCGGGAGCCGGAGAGAGCGGCAGCATCGGAAAGGTGAAGAAGGAAGCTGTACAACACTGGGATTGTGTGCGCAGCTTGCCAACTGATAGAAAACAGTACCTTACACTTTCCTGACGTTTCCAATCACATGAATATTCGATTGGAAGCTGTTTTGGACAACTTTCCTTTCCTTCATGCCAAACACTTGGCAGACCTCCGTGCAACGTCCAGAACACGATGGGAGATGTTTTCTGTGCTCCCGCAGGTTTTCCTTGCCAGACAGAGTGGAAAAGCTTTCTGCTAGGACGTAGACCACAAAAGACGCTAAAGACGAAGGTACGATGCTCTCCGGAGCTAAGAGCCGCTGCCGGGCTTCTTTCGGCAGAAGCGGCGCTAAGAGAGCACTGTGAGCGGTACAATCGTCTTTGCGCGAAGAAGCCGCTTCTTCGGCTCCGGGAGCCGGAGAGAGCGGCAGCATCGGAAAGGTGAAGAAGGAAGCTGTACAACACTGGGATTGTGTGCGCAGCTTGCCAACTGATAGAAAACAGTACCTTACACTTTCCTGACGTTTCCAATCACATGAATATTCGATTGGAAGCTGTTTTGGACAACTTTTCTTTCCTTCATGCCAAGCACTTGGCAGACCTCTGTGCAACGTCCAGAAGACGATCGGAGATGTTTTCTGTGCTCCCGCAGGTTTTCCTTGCCAGACAGAGTGGAAAAGCTTTCTGCTAGGATGTAGACCACAAAAGACGCTAAAGACGAAGGTACGATGCTCTCCGGAGCTAAGAGCCGCTGCCGGGCTTCTTTCGGCAGAAGCGGCGCTAAGAGAGCACTGTGATCGGCACAATCGTCTTTGCGCAAAGAAGCCGCTTCTTCGGCTCCGGGAGCCGGAGAGAGCGGCAGCATCGGAAAGGTGAAGAAGGAAGCTGTACAACACTGGGATTGTGTGCGCAGCTTGCCAACTGATAGAAAACAGTACCTTACCACTTTCCTGACGTTTCCAATCACATGAATATTCGATTGGAAGCTGTTTTGGACAACTTTTCTTTCCTTCATGCCAAACACTTTGCAGACCTCTGTGCAACGTCCAGAAGACGATGGGAGATGTTTTCTGTGCTCGCGCAGGTTTTCCTTGCCAGACAGAGTGGAAAAGCTTTCTGCTAGGATGTAGACCACAAAAGACGCTAAAGACGAAGGTACGATGCTCTCCGGAGCTAAGAGCCGCTCCCGGGCTTCTTTCGGCAGAAGCGGCGCTAAGAGAGCACTGTGAGCGGTACAATCGTCTTTGCGCGAAGAAGCCGCTTCTTCGGTTCCGGGAGCCGGAGAGAGCGGCAGCATCGGAAAGGTGAAGAAGGAAGCTGTACAACACTGGGATTGTGTGCGCAGCTTGCCAACTGATAGAAAACAGTACCTTACACTTTCCTGACGTTTCCAATCACATGAATATTCGATTGGAAGCTGTTTTGGACAACTTTCCTTTCCTTCATGCCAAACACTTGGCAGACCTCCGTGCAACGTCCAGAACACGATGGGAGATGTTTTCTGTGCTCCCGCAGGTTTTCCTTGCCAGACAGAGTGGAAAAGCTTTCTGCTAGGATGTAGACCACAAAAGACGCTAAAGACGAAGGTACGATGCTCTCCGGAGCTAAGAGCCGCTCCTGGGCTTCTTTTGGCAGAAGCGGCGCTAAGAGAGCACTGTGAGCGGTACAATCGTCTTTGCGCGAACAAGCCGCTTCTGCGGCTCCTGGAGCCGGAGAGAGCGGCAGCATCGGAAAGGTGAAGAAGGAAGCTGTACAACACTGGGATTGTGTGCGCAGCTTGCCAACTGATAGAAAACAGAACCTTACCATTTTCCTGACGTTTCCAATCACATGAATCTTCGATTGGAAGCTGTTTTGGACAACTTTTCTTTCCTTCATGCCAAACACTTGGCAGACCTCCGTGCAACGTCCAGAACACGATGGGAGATGTTTTCTGTGCTCCCGCAGGTTTTCCTTGCCAGACAGAGTGGAAAAGCTTTCTGCTAGGACGTAGACCACAAAAGACGGCAAAGACGAAGGTACGATGCTCTCCGGAGCTAAGAGCCGCTCCCGGGCTTCTTTCGGCAGAAGCGGCGCTAAGAGAGCACTGTGAGCGGTACAATCGTCTTTGCGCGAAGAAGCCGCTTCTGCGGCTCCGGGAGCCGGAGAGAGCGGCAGCATCGGAAAGGTGAAGAAGGAAGCTGTACAACACTGGGATTGTGTGCGCAGCTTGCCAACTGATAGAAAACAGTACCTTACCACTTTCCTGACGTTTCCAATCACATGAATATTCGATTGGAAGCTGTTTTGGACAACTTTTCTTTCCTTCATGCCAAGCACTTGGCAGACCTCTGTGCAACGTCCAGAAGACGATCGGAGATGTTTTCTGTGCTCCCGCAGGTTTTCCTTGCCAGACAGAGTGGAAAAGCTTTCTGCTAGGATGTAGACCACAAAAGACGCTAAAGACGAAGGTACGATGCTCTCCGGAGCTAAGAGCCGCTGCCGGGCTTCTTTCGGCAGAAGCGGCGCTAAGAGAGCACTGTGATCGGCACAATCGTCTTTGCGCAAAGAAGCCGCTTCTTCGGCTCCGGGAGCCGGAGAGAGCGGCAGCATCGGAAAGGTGAAGAAGGAAGCTGTACAACACTGGGATTGTGTGCGCAGCTTGCCAACTGATAGAAAACAGTACCTTACCACTTTCCTGACGTTTCCAATCACATGAATATTCGATTGGAAGCTGTTTTGGACAACTTTTCTTTCCTTCATGCCAAACACTTTGCAGACCTCTGTGCAACGTCCAGAAGACGATGGGAGATGTTTTCTGTGCTCGCGCAGGTTTTCCTTGCCAGACAGAGTGGAAAAGCTTTCTGCTAGGATGTAGACCACAAAAGACGCTAAAGACGAAGGTACGATGCTCTCCGGAGCTAAGAGCCGCTCCCGGGCTTCTTTCGGCAGAAGCGGCGCTAAGAGAGCACTGTGAGCGGTACAATCGTCTTTGCGCGAAGAAGCCGCTTCTTCGGTTCCGGGAGCCGGAGAGAGCGGCAGCATCGGAAAGGTGAAGAAGGAAGCTGTACAACACTGGGATTGTGTGCGCAGCTTGCCAACTGATAGAAAACAGTACCTTACACTTTCCTGACGTTTCCAATCACATGAATATTCGATTGGAAGCTGTTTTGGACAACTTTCCTTTCCTTCATGCCAAACACTTGGCAGACCTCCGTGCAACGTCCAGAACACGATGGGAGATGTTTTCTGTGCTCCCGCAGGTTTTCCTTGCCAGACAGAGTGGAAAAGCTTTCTGCTAGGATGTAGACCACAAAAGACGCTAAAGACGAAGGTACGATGCTCTCCGGAGCTAAGAGCCGCTCCTGGGCTTCTTTTGGCAGAAGCGGCGCTAAGAGAGCACTGTGAGCGGTACAATCGTCTTTGCGCGAACAAGCCGCTTCTGCGGCTCCTGGAGCCGGAGAGAGCGGCAGCATCGGAAAGGTGAAGAAGGAAGCTGTACAACACTGGGATTGTGTGCGCAGCTTGCCAACTGATAGAAAACAGAACCTTACCATTTTCCTGACGTTTCCAATCACATGAATCTTCGATTGGAAGCTGTTTTGGACAACTTTTCTTTCCTTCATGCCAAACACTTGGCAGACCTCCGTGCAACGTCCAGAACACGATGGGAGATGTTTTCTGTGCTCCCGCAGGTTTTCCTTGCCAGACAGAGTGGAAAAGCTTTCTGCTAGGACGTAGACCACAAAAGACGGCAAAGACGAAGGTACGATGCTCTCCGGAGCTAAGAGCCGCTCCCGGGCTTCTTTCGGCAGAAGCGGCGCTAAGAGAGCACTGTGAGCGGTACAATCGTCTTTGCGCGAAGAAGCCGCTTCTGCGGCTCCGGGAGCCGGAGAGAGCGGCAGCATCGGAAAGGTGAAGAAGGAAGCTGTACAACACTGGGATTGTGTGCGCAGCTTGCCAACTGATAGAAAACAGTACCTTACCACTTTCCTGACGTTTCCAATCACATGAATATTCGATTGGAAGCTGTTTTGGACAACTTTTCTTTCCTTCATGCCAAACACTTGGCAGACCTCCGTGCAACGTCCAGAACACGATGGGAGATGTTTTCTGTGCTCCCGCAGGTTTTCCTTGCCAGACAGAGTGGAAAAGCTTTCTGCTAGGACGTAGACCACAAAAGACGCTAAAGACGAAGGTACGATGCTCTCCGGAGCTAAGAGCCGCTGCCGGGCTTCTTTCGGCAGAAGCGGCGCTAAGAGAGCACTGTGAGCGGTACAATCGTCTTTGCACGAAGAAGCCGCTTCTTCGGCTCCGGGAGCCGGAGAGAGCGGCAGCATCGGAAAGGTGAAGAAGGAAGCTGTACAACACTGGGATTGTGTGCGCAGCTTGCCAACTGATAGAAAACAGTACCTTACACTTTCCTGACGTTTCCAATCACATGAATCTTCGATTGGAAGCTGTTTTGGACAACTTTTCTTTCCTTCATGCCAAACACTTGGCAGACCTCCGTGCAACGTCCAGAAGACGATGGGAGATGTTTCCTGTGCTCCCGCAGGTTTTCCTTGCCAGACAGAGTGGAAAAGCTTTCTGCTAGGACGTAGACCACAAAAGACGCTAAAGACGAAGGTACGATGCTCTCCGGAGCTAAGAGCCGCTCCCGGGCTTCTTTCGGCAGAAGCGGCGCTAAGAGAGCACTGTGAGCGGTACAATCGTCTTTGCGCAAAGAAGCCGCTTCTTCGGCTCCGGGAGCCGGAGAGAGCGGCAGCATCGGAAAGGTGAAGAAGGAAGCTGTACAACACTGGGATTGTGTGCGCAGCTTGCCAACTGATAGAAAACAGTACCTTACTACTTTCCTGACATTTCCAATCACATGAATATTCGATTGGAAGCTGTTTTGGACAACTTTTCTTTCCTTCATGCCAAACACTTGGCAGACCTCCGTGCAACGTCCAGAAGACGATGGGAGATGTTTTCTTTGCTCCCGCAGGTTTTCCTTGCCAGAGAGAGTGGAAAAGCTTTCTGATAGGACGTAGACCACAAAAGACGCTAAAGACGAAGGTACGATGCTCTCCGGAGCTAAGAGCCGCTCCCGGGCTTCTTTCGGCAGAAGCGGCGCTAAGAGAGCACTGTGAGCGGTACAATCGTCTTTGCGCGAAGAAGCCGCTTCTTCGGCTCCGGGAGCCGGAGAGAGCGGCAGCATCGCAAAGGTGAAGAAGGAAGCTGTACAACACTGGGATTGTGTGCGCAGCTTGCCAACTGATAGCAAACAGTACCTTACACTTTCCTGACGTTTCCAATCACATGAATATTCGATTGGAAGCTGTTTTGGACAACTTTTCTTTCCTTCATGCCAAACACTTGGCAGACCTCCGTGCAACGTCCAGAACACGATGGGAGATGTTTTCTGTGCTCCCGCAGGTTTTCCTTGCCAGACAGAGTGGAAAAGCTTTCTGCTAGGATGTAGACCACAAAAGACGCTAAAGACGAAGGTACGATGCTCTCCGGAGCTAAGAGCCGCTCCCGGGCTTCTTTCGGCAGAAGCGGCGCTAAGAGAGCACTGTGAGCGGTACAATCGTCTTTGCGCGAAGAAGCCGCTTCTTGGGCTCCGGGAGCCGGAGAGAGCGGCAGCATCGGAAAGGTGAAGAAGGAAGCTGTACAACACTGGGATTGTGTGCGCAGCTTGCCAACTGATAGAAAACAGTACCTTACTACTTTCCTGACGTTTCCAATCACATGAATATTCGATTGGAAGCTGTTTTGGACAACTTTACTTTTCTTCATGCCAAGCACTTGGCAGACCTCTGTGCAACGTCCAGAAGACGATGGGAGATGTTTTCTGTGCTCCCGCAGGTTTTCCTTGCCAGACAGATTGGAAAAGCTTTCTGCTAGGATGTAGACCACAAAAGACGCTAAAGACGAAGGTACGATGCTCTCCGGAGCTAAGAGCCGCTCCTGGGCTTCTTTTGGCAGAAGCGGCGCTAAGAGAGCACTGTGAGCGGTACAATCGTCTTTGCGCGAAGAAGCCGCTTCTGCGCCTCCTGGAGCCGGAGAGAGCGGCAGCATCGGAAAGGTGAAGAAGGAAGCTGTACAACATTGGGATTGTGTGCGCAGCTTGCCAACTGATAGAAAACAGTACCTTACTACTTTCCTGACGTTTCCAATTACATGAATATTCGACTGGAAGCTGTTTTGGACAACTTTTCTTTCCTTCATGCCAAGCACTTGGCAGACCTCCGTGCAACGTCCAGAACACGATGGGAGATGTTTTCTGTGCTCCCGCAGGTTTTCCTTGCCAGACATTGTGGAAAAGCTTTCTGCTAGGATGTAGACCAGAAAAGACGCTAAAGACGAAGGTACGATGCTCTCCGGAGCTAAGAGCCGCTCCCGGGCTTCTTTCGGCAGAAGCGGCGCTAAGAGAGCACTGTGAGCGGTAAAATCGTCTTTGAGCAAAGAAGCCGCTTCTTCGGCTCCGGGAGCCGGAGAGAGCGGCAGCATCGGAAAGGTGAAGAAGGAAGCTGTACAACACTGGGATTGTGTGCGCAGCTTGCCAACTGATAGAAAACAGTACCTTACCACTTTCCTGACGTTTCCAATCACATGAATATTCGATTGGAAGCTGTTTTGGACAACTTTTCTTTCCTTCATGCCAAACACTTGGCAGACCTCTGTGCAACGTCCAGAAGACGATGGGAGATGTTTTCTGTGCTCCCGCAGGTTTTCCTTGCCAGACAGAGTGGAAAAGCTTTCTGCTAGGATGTAGACCACAAAAGACGCTAAAGACGAAGGTACGATGCTCTCCGGAGCTAAGAGCCGCTCCCGGGCTTCTTTCGGCAGAAGCGGCGCTAAGAGAGCACTGTGAGCGGTACAATCGTCTTTGCGCGAAGAAGCCGCTTCTTCGGTTCCGGGAGCCGGAGAGAGCGGCAGCATCGGAAAGGTGAAGAAGGAAGCTGTACAACACTGGGATTGTGTGCGCAGCTTGCCAACTGATAGAAAACAGTACCTTACACTTTCCTGACGTTTCCAATCACATGAATATTCGATTGGAAGCTGTTTTGGACAACTTTCCTTTCCTTCATGCCAAACACTTGGCAGACCTCCGTGCAACGTCCAGAACACGATGGGAGATGTCTTCTGTGCTCCCGCAGGTTTTCCTTGCCAGACAGAGTGGAAAAGCTTTCTGCTAGGATGTAGACCACAAAAGACGCTAAAGACGAAGGTACGATGCTCTCCGGAGCTAAGAGCCGCTCCCGGGCTTCTTTCGGCAGAAGCGGCGCTAAGAGAGCAATGTGAGCGCTACAATCGTCTTTGCGCGAAGACGCCGCTTCTTCGGCTCCGGGAGCCGGAGAGAGCGGCAGCATCGGAAAGGTGAAGAAGGAAGCTGTACAACACTGGGATTGTGTGCGCAGCTTGCCAACTGATAGAAAACAGTACCTTACTACTTTCCTGACGTTTCCAATCACATGAATATTCGATTGGAAGCTGTTTTGGACAACTTTTCTTTTCTTCATGCCAAACACTTGGCAGACCTCTGTGCAACGTCCAGAAGACGATGGGAGATGTTTTCTGTGCTCCCGCAGGTTTTCCTTGCCAGACAGATTGGAAAAGCTTTCTGCTAGGATGTAGACCACAAAAGACGCTAAAGACGAAGGTACGATGCTCTCCGGAGCTAAGAGCCTCTCCTGGGCTTCTTTTGGCAGAAGCGGCGCTAAGAGAGCACTGTGAGCGGTACAATCGTCTTTGCGCGAAGAAGCCGCTTCTGCGGCTCCGGGAGCCGGAGAGAGCGGCAGCATCGGAAAGGTGAAGAAGGAAGCTGTACAACATTGGGATTGTGTGCGCAGCTTGCCAACTGATAGAAAACAGTACCTTACACTTTCCTGACGTTTCCAATCACATGAATATTCGATTGGAAGCTGTTTTGGACAACTTTCCTTTCCTTCATGCCAAACACTTGGCAGACCTCCGTGCAACGTCCAGAACACGATGGGAGATGTTTTCTGTGCTCCCGCAGGTTTTCCTTGCCAGACAGAGTGGAAAAGCTTTCTGCTAGGATGTAGACCACAAAAGACGCTAAAGACCAAGGTACGATGCTCTCCGGAGCTAAGAGCCGCTCCCGGGCTTCTTTCGGCAGAAGCGGCGCTAAGAGAGCACTGTGAGCGGTACAATCGTCTTTGCGCGAAGACGCCGCTTCTTCGGCTCCGGGAGCCGGAGAGAGCGGCAGCATCGGAAAGGTGAAGAAGGAAGCTGTACAACACTGGGATTGTGTGCGCAGCTTGCCAACTGATAGAAAACAGAACCTTACCATTTTCCTGACGTTTCCAATCACATGAATATTCGATTGGAAGCTGTTTTGGACAACTTTTCTTTCCTTCATGCCAAACACTTGGCAGACCTCCGTGCAACGTCCAGAAGACGATGGGAGATGTTTTCTGTGCTCCCGCAGGTTTTCCTTGCCAGACAGAGTGGAAAAGCTTTCTGCTAGGACGTAGACCACAAAAGACGCTAAAGACGAAGGTACGATGCTCTCCGGAGCTAAGAGCCGCTGCCGGGCTTCTTTCGGCAGAAGCGGCGCTAAGAGAGCACTGTGAGCGGTACAATCGTCTTTGCACGAAGAAGCCGCTTCTTCGCCTCCGGGAGCCAGAGAGAGCGGTAGCATCGGAAAGGTGAAGAAGGAAGCTGTACAACACTGGGATTGTGTGCGCAGCTTGCCAACTGATAGAAAACAGTACCTTACACTTTCCTGACGTTTCCAATCACATGAATATTCGATTGGAAGCTGTTTTGGACAACTTTTCTTTCCTTCATGCCAAACACTTGGCAGACCTCCGTGCAACGTCCAGAACACGATGGGAGATGTTTTCTGTGCTCCCGCAGGTTTTCCTTGCCAGACAGAGTGGAAAAGCTTTCTGCTAGGACGTAGACCACAAAAGACGCTAAAGACGAAGGTACGATGCTCTCCGGAGCTAAGAGCCGCTCCCGGGCTTCTTTCGGCAGAAGCGGCGCTAAGAGAGCACTGTGAGCGGTACAATCGTCTTTGCGCAAAGAAGCCGCTTCTTCGGCTCCGGGAGCCGGAGAGAGCGGCAGCATCGGAAAGGTGAAGAAGGAAGCTGTACAACACTGGGATTGTGTGCGCAGCTTGCCAACTGATAGAAAACAGTACCTTACTACTTTCCTGACGTTTCCAATCACATGAATATTCGATTGGAAGCTGTTTTGGACAACTTTTCTTTCCTTCATGCCAAGCACTTGGCAGACCTCTGTGCAACGTCCAGAAGACGATGGGAGATGTTTTCTGTGCTCCCGCAGGTTTTCCTTGCCAGACAGAGTGGAAAAGCTTTCTGCTAGGATGTAGACCAGAAAAGACGCTAAAGACGAAGGTACGATGCTCTCCGGAGCTAAGAGCCGCTCCCGGGCTTCTTTCGGCAGAAGCGGCGCTAAGAGAGCACTGTGAGCGGTACAATCGTCTTTGCGCGAAGAAGCCGCTTCTTCGGTTCCGGGAGCCGGAGAGAGCGGCAGCATCGGAAAGGTGAAGAAGGAAGCTGTACAACACTGGGATTGTGTGCGCAGCTTGCCAACTGATAGAAAACAGTACCTTACACTTTCCTGACGTTTCCAATCACATGAATATTCGATTGGAAGCTGTTTTGGACAACTTTCCTTTCCTTCATGCCAAACACTTGGCAGACCTCCGTGCAACGTCCAGAACACGATGGGAGATGTTTTCTGTGCTCCCGCAGGTTTTCCTTGCTAGACAGAGTGGAAAAGCTTTCTGCTAGGATGTAGACCACAAAAGACGCTAAAGACGAAGGTACGATGCTCTCCGGAGCTAAGAGCCGCTCCCGGGCTTCTTTCGGCAGAAGCGGCGCTAAGAGAGCACTGTGAGCGGTACAATCGTCTTTGCGCGAAGACGCCGCTTCTTCGGCTCCGGGAGCCGGAGAGAGCGGCAGCATCGGAAAGGTGAAGAAGGAAGCTGTACAACACTGGGATTGTGTGCGCAGCTTGCCAACTGATAGAAAACAGTACCTTACCACTTTCCTGACGTTTCCAATCACATGAATATTCGATTGGAAGCTGTTTTGGACAACTTTTCTTTCCTTCATGCCAAACACTTTGCAGACCTCTGTGCAACGTCCAGAAGACGATGGGAGATGTTTTCTGTGCTCCCGCAGGTTTTCCTTGCCAGACAGAGTGGAAAAGCTTTCTGCTAGGATGTAGACCACAAAAGACGCTAAAGACGAAGGTACGATGCTCTCCGGAGCTAAGAGCCGCTGCCGGGCTTCTTTCGGCAGAAGCGGCGCTAAGAGAGCACTGTGAGCGGTACAATCGTCTTTGCGCGAAGAAGCCGCTTCTTCGGTTCCGGGAGCCGTAGAGAGCGGCAGCATCGGAAAGGTGAAGAAGGAAGCTGTACAACACTGGGATTGTGTGCGCAGCTTGCCAACTGATAGAAAACAGTACCTTACACTTTCCTGACGTTTCCAATCACATGAATATTCGATTGGAAGCTGTTTTGGACAACTTTTCTTTCCTTCATGCCAAACACTTGGCAGACCTCCGTGCAACGTCCAGAACACGATGGGAGATGTTTTCTGTGCTCCCGCAGGTTTTCCTTGCCAGACAGAGTGGAAAAGCTTTCTGCTAGGATGTAGACCACAAAAGACGCTAAAGACGAAGGTACGATGCTCTCCGGAGCTAAGAGCCGCTCCCGGGCTTCTTTCGGCAGAAGCGGCGCTAAGAGAGCACTGTGAGCGGTACAATCGTCTTTGCGCAAAGAAGCCGCTTCTTCGGCTCCGGGAGCCGGAGAGAGCGGCAGCATCGGAAAGGTGAAGAAGGAAGCTGTACAACACTGGGATTGTGTGCGCAGCTTGCCAACTGATAGAAAACAGTACCTTACTACTTTCCTGACGTTTCCAATCACATGAATATTCGATTGGAAGCTGTTTTGGACAACTTTTCTTTCCTTCATGCCAAGCACTTGGCAGACCTCTGTGCAACGTCCAGAAGACGATGGGAGATGTTTTCTGTGCTCACTTAGGTTTTCCTTGCCAGACAGAGTGGAAAAGCTTTCTGCTAGGATGTAGACCAGAAAAGACGCTAAAGACGAAGGTACGATGCTCTCCGGAGCTAAGAGCCGCTCCCGGGCTTCTTTCGGCAGAAGCGGCGCTAAGAGAGCACTGTGAGCGGTACAATCGTCTTTGCGCGAAGAAGCCGCTTCTTCGGTTCCGGGAGCCGGAGAGAGCGGCAGCATCGGAAAGGTGAAGAAGGAAGCTGTACAACACTGGGATTGTGTGCGCAGCTTGCCAACTGATAGAAAACAGTACCTTACACTTTCCTGACGTTTCCAATCACATGAATATTCGATTGGAAGCTGTTTTGGACAACTTTCCTTTCCTTCATGCCAAACACTTGGCAGACCTCCGTGCAACGTCCAGAACACGATGGGAGATGTTTTCTGTGCTCCCGCAGGTTTTCCTTGCCAGACAGAGTGGAAAAGCTTTCTGCTAGGATGTAGACCACAAAAGACGCTAAAGACGAAGGTACGATGCTCTCCGGAGCTAAGAGCCGCTCCCGGGCTTCTTTCGGCAGAAGCGGCGCTAAGAGAGCACTGTGAGCGGTACAATCGTCTTTGCGCGAAGACGCCGCTTCTTCGGCTCCGGGAGCCGGAGAGAGCGGCAGCATCGGAAAGGTGAAGAAGGAAGCTGTACAACACTGGGATTGTGTGCGCAGCTTGCCAACTGATAGAAAACAGAACCTTACCATTTTCCTGACGTTTCCAATCACATGAATATTCGATTGGAAGCTGTTTTGGACAACTTTTCTTTCCTTCATGCCAAACACTTGGCAGACCTCCGTGCAACGTCCAGAAGACGATGGGAGATGTTTTCTGTGCTCCCGCAGGTTTTCCTTGCCAGACAGAGTGGAAAAGCTTTCTGCTAGGACGTAGACCACAAAAGACGCTAAAGACGAAGGTACGATGCTCTCCGGAGCTAAGAGCCGCTCCCGGGCTTCTTTCGGCAGAAGCGGCGCTAAGAGAGCACTGTGAGCGGTACAATCGTCTTTGCGCGAAGAAGCCGCTTCTGCGGCTCCGGGAGCCGGAGAGAGCGGCAGCATCGGAAAGGTGAAGAAGGAAGCTGTACAACACTGGGATTGTGTGCGCAGCTTGCCAACTGATAGAAAACAGTACCTTACCACTTTCCTGACGTTTCCAATCACATGAATATTCGATTGGAAGCTGTTTTGGACAACTTTTCTTTCCTTCATGCCAAACACTTGGCAGACCTCCGTGCAACGTCCAGAACACGATGGGAGATGTTTTCTGTGCTCCCGCAGGTTTTCCTTGCCAGACAGAGTGGAAAAGCTTTCTGCTAGGACGTAGACCACAAAAGACGCTAAAGACGAAGGTACGATGCTCTCCGGAGCTAAGAGCCGCTCCCGGGCTTCTTTCGGCAGAAGCGGCGCTAAGAGAGCACTGTGAGCGGTACAATCGTCTTTGCACGAAGAAGCCGCTTCTTCGGCTCCGGGAGCCAGAGAGAGCGGCAGCATCGGAAAGGTGAAGAAGGAAGCTGTACAACACTGGGATTGTGTGCGCAGCTTGCCAACTGATAGAAAACAGTACCTTACTACTTTCCTGACATTTCCAATCACATGAATATTCGATTGGAAGCTGTTTTGGACAACTTTTCTTTCCTTCATGCCAAACACTTGGCAGACCTCCGTGCAACGTCCAGAACACGATGGGAGATGTTTTCTGTGCTCCCGCAGGTTTTCCTTGCCAGACAGAGTGGAAAAGCTTTCTGCTAGGATGTAGACCAGAAAAGACGCTAAAGACGAAGGTACGATGCTCTCCGGAGCTAAGAGCCGCTCCCGGGCTTCTTTCGGCAGAAGCGGCGCTAAGAGAGCACTGTGAGCGGTACAATCGTCTTTGCGCGAAGAAGCCGCTTCTTCGGCTCCGGGAGCCGGAGAGAGCGGCAGCATCGGAAAGGTGAAGAAGGAAGCTGTACAACACTGGGATTGTGTGCGCAGCTTGCCAACTGATAGAAAACAGTACCTTACACTTTCCTGACGTTTCCAATCACATGAATATTTGATTGGAAGCTGTTTTGGACAACTTTTCTTTCCTTCATGCCAAACACTTGGCAGACCTATGTGCAACGTCCAGAAGACGAAGGGAGATGTTTTCTGTGCTCCCGCAGGTTTTCCTTGCCAGACAGAGTGGAAAAGGTTTCTGCTAGGATGTAGACCACAAAAGACGCTAAAGACGAAGGTACGATGCTCTCCGGAGCTAAGAGCCGCTCCTGGGCTTCTTTCGGCAGAAGCGGCGCTAAGAGAGCACTGTGAGCGGTACAATCGTCTTTGCGCGAAGAAGCCGCTTCTTCGGCTCCGGGAGCCGGAGAGAGCGGCAGCATCGGAAAGGTGAAGAAGGAAGCTGTACAACACTGGGATTGTGTGCGCAGCTTGCCAACTGATAGAAAACAGTACCTTACCACTTTCCTGACGTTTCCAATTACATGAATATTCGACTGGAAGCTGTTTTGGACAACTTTTCTTTCCTTCATGCCAAGCACTTGGCAGACCTCCGTGCAACGTCCAGAAGACGATGGGAGATGTTTTCTGTGCTCCCGCAGGTTTTCCTTGCCAGACAGAGTGGAAAAGCTTTCTGCTAGGATGTAGACCACAAAAGACGCTAAAGACGAAGGTACGATGCTCTCCGGAGCTAAGAGCCGCTCCCGGGCTTCTTTCGGCAGAAGCGGCGCTAAGAGAGCACTGTGAGCGGTACAATCGTCTTTGAGCAAAGAAGCCGCTTCTTCGGCTCCGGGAGCCGGAGAGAGCGGCAGCATCGGAAAGGTGAAGAAGGAAGCTGTACAACACTGGGATTGTGTGCGCAGCTTGCCAACTGATAGAAAAGAGTACCTTACTACTTTCCTGACGTTTCCAATTACATGAATATTCGACTGGAAGCTGTTTTGGACAACTTTTCTTTCCTTCATGCCAAGCACTTGGCAGACCTCCGTGCAACGTCCAGAAGACGATGGGAGATGTTTTCTGTGCTCCCGCAGGTTTTCCTTGCCAGACAGAGTGGAAAAGCTTTCTGCTAGGATGTAGACCAGAAAAGACGCTAAAGACGAAGGTACGATGCTCTCCGGAGCTAAGAGCCGCTCCCGGGCTTCTTTCGGCAGAAGCGGCGCTAAGAGAGCACTGTGAGCGGTACAATCGTCTTTGCGCAAAGAAGCCGCTTCTTCGGCTCCGGGAGCCGGAGAGAGCGGCAGCATCGGAAAGGTGAAGAAGGAAGCTGTACAACACTGGGATTGTGTGCGCAGCTTGCCAACTGATAGAAAACAGTACCTTACCACTTTCCTGACGTTTCCAATCACATGAATATTCGATTGGAAGCTGTTTTGGACAACTTTTCTTTCCTTCATGCCAAACACTTTGCAGACCTCCGTGCAACGTCCAGAAGACGATGGGAGATGTTTTCTGTGCTCCCGCAGGTTTTCCTTGCCAGACAGAGTGGAAAAGCTTTCTGCTAGGATGTAGACCACAAAAGACGCTAAAGACGAAGGTACGATGCTCTCCGGAGCTAAGAGCCGCTCCCGGGCTTCTTTCGGCAGAAGCGGCGCTAAGAGAGCACTGTGAGCGGTACAATCGTCTTTGCGCGAAGAAGCCGCTTCTTCGGTTCCGGGAGCCGGAGAGAGCGGCAGCATCGGAAAGGTGAAGAAGGAAGCTGTACAACACTGGGATTGTGTGCGCAGCTTGCCAACTGATAGAAAACAGTACCTTACACTTTCCTGACGTTTCCAATCACATGAATATTCGATTGGAAGCTGTTTTGGACAACTTTCCTTTCCTTCATGCAAAACACTTGGCAGACCTCCGTGCAACGTCCAGAAGACGATGGGAGATGTTTTCTGTGCTCCCGCAGGTTTTCCTTGCCAGACAGAGTGGAAAAGCTTTCTGCTAGGATGTAGACCACAAAAGACGCTAAAGACGAAGGTACGATGCTCTCCGGAGCTAAGAGCCGCTCCCGGGCTTCTTTCGGCAGAAGCGGCGCTAAGAGAGCACTGTGAGCGGTACAATCGTCTTTGCGCAAAGAAGCCGCTTCTTCGGCTCCGGGAGCCGGAGAGAGCGGCAGCATCGGAAAGGTGAAGAAGGAAGCTGTACAACACTGGGATTGTGTGCGCAGCTTGCCAACTGATAGAAAACAGTACCTTACCACTTTCCTGACGTTTCCAATCACATGAATATTCGATTGGAAGCTGTTTTGGACAACTTTTCTTTCCTTCATGCCAAACACTTTGCAGACCTCCGTGCAACGTCCAGAAGACGATGGGAGATGTTTTCTGTGCTCCCGCAGGTTTTCCTTGCCAGACAGAGTGGAAAAGCTTTCTGCTAGGATGTAGACCACAAAAGACGCTAAAGACGAAGGTACGATGCTCTCCGGAGCTAAGAGCCGCTCCCGGGCTTCTTTCGGCAGAAGCGGCGCTAAGAGAGCACTGTGAGCGGTACAATCGTCTTTGCGCGAAGAAGCCGCTTCTTCGGTTCCGGGAGCCGGAGAGAGCGGCAGCATCGGAAAGGTGAAGAAGGAAGCTGTACAACACTGGGATTGTGTGCGCAGCTTGCCAACTGATAGAAAACAGTACCTTACACTTTCCTGACGTTTCCAATCACATGAATATTCGATTGGAAGCTGTTTTGGACAACTTTCCTTTCCTTCATGCCAAACACTTGGCAGACCTCCGTGCAACGTCCAGAAGACGATGGGAGATGTTTTCTGTGCTCCCGCAGGTTTTCCTTGCCAGACAGAGTGGAAAAGCTTTCTGCTAGGATGTAGACCACAAAAGACGCTAAAGACGAAGGTACGATGCTCTCCGGAGCTAAGAGCCGCTCCCGGGCTTCTTTCGGCAGAAGCTGCGCTAAGAGAGCACTGTGAGCGCTACAATCGTCTTTGCGCAAAGAAGCCGCTTCTTGGGCTCCGGGAGCCGGAGAGAGCGGCAGCATCGGAAAGGTGAAGAAGGAAGCTGTACAACACTGGGATTGTGTGCGCAGCTTGCCAACTGATAGAAAACAGTACCTTACCACTTTCCTGACGTTTCCAATCACATGAATATTCGATTGGAAGCTGTTTTGGACAACTTTTCTTTCCTTCATGCCAAACACTTGGCAGACCTCCGTGCAACGTCCAGAACACAATGGGAGATGTTTTCTGTGCTCCCGCAGGTTTTCCTTGCCAGACAGAGTGGAAAAGCTTTCTGCTAGGATGTAGACCACAAAAGACGCTAAAGACGAAGGTACGATGCTCTCCGGAGCTAAGAGCCGCTGCCGGGCTTCTTTCGGCAGAAGCGGCGCTAAGAGAGCACTGTGAGCGGTACAATCGTCTTTGCGCGAAGAAGCCGCTTCTGCGGCTCCGGGAGCCGGAGAGAGTGGCAGCATCGGAAAGGTGAAGAAGGAAGCTGTACAACACTGGGATTGTGTGCGCAGCTTGCCAACTGATAGAAAACAGTACCTTACCACTTTCCTGACGTTTCCAATCACATGAATATTCGATTGGAAGCTGTTTTGGACAACTTTTCTTTCCTTCATGCCAAACACTTGGCAGACCTCCGTGCAACGTCCAGAAGACGATGGGAGATGTTTTCTGTGCTCCCGCAGGTTTTCCTTGCCAGACAGAGTGGAAAAGCTTTCTGCTAGGACGTAGACCACAAAAGACGCTAAAGACGAAGGTACGATGCTCTCCGGAGCTAAGAGCCGCTGCCGGGCTTCTTTCGGCAGAAGCGGCGCTAAGAGAGCACTGTGAGCGGTACAATCGTCTTTGCACGAAGAAGCCGCTTCTTCGGCTCCGGGAGCCGGAGAGAGCGGCAGCATCGGAAAGGTGAAGAAGGAAGCTGTACAACACTGGGATTGTGTGCGCAGCTTGCCAACTGATAGAAAACAGTACCTTACCACTTTCCTGACGTTTCCAATCACATGAATATTCGATTGGAAGCTGTTTTGGACAACTTTTCTTTCCTTCATGCCAAACACTTGGCAGACCTCCGTGCAACGTCCAGAAGACGATGGGAGATGTTTTCTGTGCTCCCGCAGGTTTTCCTTGCCAGACAGAGTGGAAAAGCTTTCTGCTAGGATGTAGACCACAAAAGACGCTAAAGACGAAGGTACGATGCTCTCCGGAGCTAAGAGCCGCTCCCGGGCTTCTTTCGGCAGAAGCGGCGCTAAGAGAGCACTGTGAGCGGTACAATCGTCTTTGCGCGAAGACGCCGCTTCTTCGCCTCCGGGAGCCGGAGAGAGCGGCAGCATCGGAAAGGTGAAGAAGGAAGCTGTACAACACTGGGATTGTGTGCGCAGCTTGCCAACTGATAGAAAACAGAACCTTACCATTTTCCTGACGTTTCCAATCACATGAATATTCGACTGGAAGCTGTTTTGGACAACTTTTCTTTCCTTCATGCCAAACACTTGGCAGACCTCCGTGCAACGTCCAGAAGACGATGGGAGATGTTTTCTGTGCTCCCGCAGGTTTTCCTTGCCAGACAGAGTGGAAAAGCTTTCTGCTAGGACGTAGACCACAAAAGACGCTAAAGACGAAGGTACGATGCTCTCCGGAGCTAAGAGCCGCTCCCGGGCTTCTTTCGGCAGAAGCGGCGCTAAGAGAGCACTGTGAGCGGTACAATCGTCTTTGCGCGAAGAAGCCGCTTCTGCGGCTCCGGGAGCCGGAGAGAGCGGCAGCATCGGAAAGGTGAAGAAGGAAGCTGTACAACACTGGGATTGTGTGCGCAGCTTGCCAACTGATAGAAAACAGTACCTTACCACTTTCCTGACGTTTCCAATCACATGAATATTCGATTGGAAGCTGTTTTGGACAACTTTTCTTTCCTTCATGCCAAACACTTGGCAGACCTCCGTGCAACGTCCAGAAGACGATGGGAGATGTTTTCTGTGCTCCCACAGGTTTTCCTTGCCAGACAGAGTGGAAAAGCTTTCTGCTAGGACGTAGACCAGAAAAGACGCTAAAGACGAAGGTACGATGCTCTCCGGAGCTAAGAGCCGCTGCCGGGCTTCTTTCGGCAGAAGCGGCGCTAAGAGAGCACTGTGAGCGGTACAATCGTCTTTGCACGAAGAAGCCGCTTCTTCGGCTCCGGGAGCCGGAGAGAGCGGCAGCATCGGAAAGGTGAAGAAGGAAGCTGTACAACACTGGGATTGTGTGCGCAGCTTGCCAACTGATAGAAAACAGTACCTTACACTTTCCTGACGTTTCCAATCACATGAATATTCGAATGGAAGCTGTTTTGGACAACTTTTCTTTCCTTCATGCCAAACACTTGGCAGACCTCCGTGCAACGTCCAGAAGACGATGGGAGATGTTTTCTGTGCTCCCGCAGGTTTTCCTTGCCAGACAGAGTGGAAAAGCTTTCTGCTAGGACGTAGACCACAAAAGACGCTAAAGACGAAGGTACGATGCTCTCCGGAGCTAAGAGCCGCTGCCGGGCTTCTTTCGGCAGAAGCGGCGCTAAGAGAGCACTGTGAGCGGTACAATCGTCTTTGCACGAAGAAGCCGCTTCTTCGCCTCCGGGAGCCAGAGAGAGCGGCAGCATCGGAAAGGTGAAGAAGGAAGCTGTACAACACTGGGATTGTGTGCGCAGCTTGCCAACTGATAGAAAACAGTACCTTACACTTTCCTGACGTTTCCAATCACATGAATCTTCGATTGGAAGCTGTTTTGGACAACTTTTCTTTCCTTCATGCCAAACACTTTGCAGACCTCCGTGCAACGTCCAGAAGACGATCGGAGATGTTTTCTGTGCTCCCGCAGGTTTTCCTTGCCAGACAGAATGGAAAAGCTTCCTGCTAGGACGTAGACCACAAAAGACGCTAAAGACGAAGGTACGATGCTCTCCGGAGCTAAGAGCCGCTGCCGGGCTTCTTTCGGCAGAAGCGGCGCTAAGAGAGCACTGTGAGCGGTACAATCGTCTTTGCGCGAAGAAGCCGCTTCTTCGGCTCCGGGAGCCGGAGAGAGCGGCAGCATCGGAAAGGTGAAGAAGGAAGCTGTACAACACTGGGATTGTGTGCGCAGCTTGCCAACTGATAGAAAACAGTACCTTACACTTTCCTGACGTTTCAAATCACATGAATCTTTGATTGGAAGCTGTTTTGGACAACTTTTCTTTCCTTCATGCCAAGCACTTGGCAGACCTCCGTGCAACGTCCAGAAGACGATGGGAGATGTTTTCTGTGCTCCCGCAGGTTTTCCTTGCCAGACAGAGTGGAAAAGCTTTCTGCTAGGATGTAGACCACAAAAGACGCTAAAGACGAAGGTACGATGCTCTCCGGAGCTAGGAGCCGCTGCCGGGCTTCTTTCGGCAGAAGCGGCGCTAAGAGAGCACTGTGAGCGGTACAATCGTCTTTGCGCGAAGAAGCCGCTTCTTCGGCTCCGGGAGCCGGAGAGACCGGCAGCATCGGAAAGGTGAAGAAGGAAGCTGTACAACACTGGGATTGTGTGCGCAGCTTGCCAACTGATAGAAAACAGTACCTTACCACTTTCCTGACGTTTCCAATCACATGAATATTCGACTGGAAGCTGTTTTGGACAACTTTTCTTTCCTTCATGCCAAACACTTGGCAGACCTCCGTGCAACGTCCAGAAGACGATGGGAGATGTTTTCTGTGCTCCCGCAGGTTTTCCTTGCCAGACAGAGTGGAAAAGCTTTCTGCTAGCACGTAGACCACAAAAGACGCCAAAGACGAAGGTACGATGCTCTCCGGAGCTAAGAGCCGCTCCCGGGCTTCTTTCGGCAGAAGCGGCGCTAAGAGAGCACTGTGAGCGGTACAATCGTCTTTGCACGAAGAAGCCGCTTCTTCGGCTCCGGGAGCCGGAGAGAGCGGCAGCATCGGAAAGGTGAAGAAGGAAGCTGTACAACACTGGGATTGTGTGCGCAGCTTGCCAACTGATAGAAAACAGTACCTTACACTTTCCTGACGTTTCCAATCACATGAATATTCGATTGGAAGCTGTATTGGACAACTTTTCTTTCCTTCATGCCAAACACTTGGCAGACCTCCGTGCAACGTCCAGAACACTATCGGAGATGTTTTCTGTGCTCCCGCAGGTTTTCCTTGCCAGACAGAGTGGAAAAGCTTTCTGCTAGGACGTAGACCACAAAAGACGCTAAAGACGAAGGTACGATGCTCTCCGGAGCTAAGAGCCGCTCCCGGGCTTCTTTCGGCAGAAGCGGCGCTAAGAGAGCACTGTGAGCGGTACAATCGTCTTTGCGCAAAGAAGCCGCTTCTTCGGCTCCGGGAGCCGGAGAGAGCGGCAGCATCGGAAAGGTGAAGAAGGAAGCTGTACAACACTGGGATTGTGTGCGCAGCTTGCCAACTGATAGAAAACAGTACCTTACCACTTTCCTGACGTTTCCAATCACATGAATATTCGATTGGAAGCTGTTTTGGACAACTTTTCTTTCCTTCATGCCAAGCACTTGGCAGACCTCCGTGCAACGTCCAGAAGATGATGGGAGATGTTTTCTGTGCTCCCGCAGGTTTTCCTTGCCAGACAGAGTGGAAAAGATTTCTGCTAGGATGTAGACCACAAAAGACGCTAAAGACGAAGGTACGATGCTCTCCGGAGCTAAGAGCCGCTCCCGGGCTTCTTTCGGCAGAAGCGGCGCTAAGAGAGCACTGTGAGCGGTACAATCGTCTTTGCGCGAAGAAGCCGCTTCTTGGGCTCCGGGAGCCGGAGAGAGCGGCAGCATCGGAAAGGTGAAGAAGGAAGCTGTACAACACTGGGATTGTGTGCGCAGCTTGCCAACTGATAGAAAACAGTACCTTACCACTGTCCTGACGTTTCCAATCACATGAATATTCGATTGGAAGCTGTTTTGGACAACTTTTCTTTCCTTCATGCCAAACACTTGGCAGACCTCCGTGCAACGTCCAGAAGACGATGGGAGATGTTTTCTGTGCTCCCGCAGGTTTTCCTTGCCAGACAGAGTTGAAAAGCTTTCTGCTAGGATGTAGACCACAAAAGACGCTAAAGACGAATGTACGATGCTCTCCGGAGCTAAGAGCCGCTCCCGGGCTTCTTTCGGCAGAAGCGGCGCTAAGAGAGCACTGTGAGCGGTACAATCGTCTTTGCGCGAAGAAGCCGCTTCTTCGGCTCCGGGAGCCGGAGAGAGCGGCAGCATCGGAAACGTGAAGAAGGAAGCTGTACAACACTGGGATTGTGTGCGCAGCTTGCCAACTGATAGAAAACAGTACCTTACACTTTCCTGACGTTTCCAATCACATGAATATTCGATTGGAAGCTGTTTTGGACAACTTTCCTTTCCTTCATGCAAAACACTTGGCAGACCTCCGTGCAACGTCCAGAACACGATGGGAGATGTTTTCTGTGCTCCCGCAGGTTTTCCTTGCCAGACAGAGTGGAAAAGCTTTCTGCTAGGATGTAGACCACAAAAGACGCTAAAGACGAAGGTACGATGCTCTCCGGAGCTAAGAGCCGCTCCCGGGCTTCTTTCGGCAGAAGCGGCGCTAAGAGAGCACTGTGAGCGGTACAATCGTCTTTGCGCGAAGACGCCGCTTCTTCGGTTCCGGGAGCCGGAGAGAGCGGCAGCATCGGAAAGGTGAAGAAGGAAGCTGTACAACACTGGGATTGTGTGCGCAGCTTGCCAACTGATAGAAAACAGAACCTTACCATTTTCCTGACGTTTCCAATCACATGAATCTTCGATTGGAAGCTGTTTTGGACAACTTTTCTTTCCTTCATGCCAAACACTTGGCAGACCTCCGTGCAACGTCCAGAAGACGATGGGAGATGTTTTCTGTGCTCCCGCAGGTTTTCCTTGCCAGACAGAGTGGAAAAGCTTTCTGCTAGGATGTAGACCACAAAAGACGCTAAAGACGAAGGTACGATGCTCTCCGGAGCTAAGAGCCGCTCCCGGGCTTCTTTCGGCAGAAGCGGCGCTAAGAGAGCACTGTGAGCGGTACAATCGTCTTTGCGCGAAGAAGCCGCTTCTGCGGCTCCGGGAGCCGGAGAGAGCGGCAGCATCCGAAAGGTGAAGAAGGAAGCTGTACAACACTGGGATTGTGTGCGCAGCTTGCCAACTGATAGAAAACAGTACCTTACCACTTTCCTGACGTTTCCAATCACATGAATATTCGATTGGAAGCTGTTTAGGACAACTTTTCTTTCCTTCATGCCAAGCACTTGGCAGACCTCTGTGCAACGTCCAGAAGACGATGGGAGATGTTTTCTGTGCTCCCGCAGGTTTTCCTTGCCAGACAGAGTGGAAAAGCTTTCTGCTAGGATGTAGACCACAAAAGACGCTAAAGACGAAGGTACGATGCTCTCCGGAGCTAAGAGCCGCTCCCGGGCTTCTTTCGGCAGAAGCGGCGCTAAGAGAGCACTGTGAGCGGTACAATCGTCTTTGCGCGAAGAAGCCGCTTCTGCGGCTCCGGGAGCCGGAGAGAGCGGCAGCATCGGAAAGGTGAAGAAGGAAGCTGTACAACACTGGGATTGTGTGCGCAGCTTGCCAACTGATAGAAAACAGTACCTTACCACTTTCCTGACGTTTCCAATCACATGAATATTCGATTGGAAGCTGTTTTGGACAACTTTTCTTTCCTTCATGCCAAACACTTTGCAGACCTCCGTGCAACGTCCAGAAGACGATGGGAGATGTTTTCTGTGCTCCCGCAGGTTTTCCTTGCCAGACAGAGTGGAAAAGCTTTCTGCTAGGATGTAGACCAGAAAAGACGCTAAAGACGAAGGTACGATGCTCTCCGGAGCTAAGAGCCGCTCCCGGGCTTATTTCGGCAGAAGCGGCGCTAAGAGAGCACTGTGAGCGGTACAATCGTCTTTGCGCGAAGAAGCCGCTTCTGCGGCTCCTGGAGCCGGAGAGAGCGGCAGCATCGGAAAGGTGAAGAAGGAAGCTGTACAACACTGGGATTGTGTGCGCAGCTTGCCAACTGATAGAAAACAGTACCTTACTACTTTCCTGACGTTTCCAATCACATGAATATTCGATTGGAAGCTGTTTTGGACAACTTTTCTTTCCTTCATGCCAAGCACTTGGCAGACCTCTGTGCAACGTCCAGAAGACGATCGGAGATGTTTTCTGTGCTCCCGCAGGTTTTCCTTACCAGACAGAGTGGAAAAGCTTTCTGCTAGGATGTAGACCAGAAAAGACGCTAAAGACGAAGGTACGATGCTCTCCGGAGCTAAGAGCGGCTCCCGGGCTTCTTTCGGCAGAAGCGGCGCTAAGAGAGCACTGTGAGCGGTACAATCGTCTTTGCGCAAAGAAGCCGCTTCTTCGGCTCCGGGAGCCGGAGAGAGCGGCAGCATCGGAAAGGTGAAGAAGGAAGCTGTACAACACTGGGATTGTGTGCGCAGCTTGCCAACTGATAGAAAACAGTACCTTACCATTTTCCTGACGTTTCCAATCACATGAATATTCGATTGGAAGCTGTTTTGGACAACTTTTCTTTCCTTCATGCCAAACACTTTGCAGACCTCCGTGCAACGTCCAGAAGACAATGGGAGATGTTTTCTGTGCTCCCGCAGGTTTTCCTTGCCAGACAGAGTGGAAAAGCTTTCTGCTAGGATGTAGACCACAAAAGACGCTAAAGACGAAGGTACGATGCTCTCCGGAGCTAAGAGCCGCTCCCGGGCTTCTTTCGGCAGAAGCGGCGCTAAGAGAGCACTGTGAGCGGTACAATCGTCTTTGCGCGAAGAAGCCGCTTCTTCGGTTCCGGGAGCCGGAGAGAGCGGCAGCATCGGAAAGGTGAAGAAGGAAGCTGTACAACACTGGGATTGTGTGCGCAGCTTGCCAACTGATAGAAAACAGTACCTTACACTTTCCTGACGTTTCCAATCACATGAATATTCGATTGGAAGCTGTTTTGGACAACTTTCCTTTCCTTCATGCCAAACACTTGGCAGACGTCCGTGCAACGTCCAGAAGACGATGGGAGATGATTTCTGTGCTCCCGCAGGTTTTCCTTGCCAGACAGAGTGGAAAAGCTTTCTGCTAGGATGTAGACCACAAAAGACGCTAAAGACGAATGTACGATGCTCTCCGGAGCTAAGAGCCGCTCCCGGGCTTCTTTCGGCAGAAGCGGCGCTAAGAGAGCACTGTGAGCGGTACAATCGTCTTTGCGCGAAGAAGCCGCTTCTGCGGCTCCGGGAGCCGGAGAGAGCGGCAGCATCCGAAAGGTGAAGAAGGAAGCTGTACAACACTGGGATTGTGTGCGCAGCTTGCCAACTGATAGAAAACAGTACCTTACCACTTTCCTGACGTTTCCAATCACATGAATCTTCGATTGGAAGCTGTTTTGGACAACTTTTCTTTCCTTCATGCCAAACACTTGGCAGACCTCCGTGCAAAGTCCAGAAGACGATGGGAGATGTTTTCTGTGCTCCCGCAGGTTTTCCTTGCCAGACAGAGTTGAAAAGCTTTCTGCTAGGATGTAGACCACAAAAGACGCTAAAGACGAAGGTACGATGCTCTCCGGAGCTAAGAGCCGCTGCCGGGCTTCTTTCGGCAGAAGCGGCGCTAAGAGAGCACTGTGAGCGGTACAATCGTCTTTGCACGAAGAAGCCGCTTCTTCGTCTCCGGGAGCCGGAGAGAACGGCATCATCGGAAAGGTGAAGAAGGAAGCTGTACAACACTGGGATTGTGTGCGCAGCTTGCCAACTGATAGAAAACAGTACCTTACCACTTTCCTGACGTTTCCAATCACATGAATATTCGATTGGAAGCTGTTTTGGACAACTTTTCTTTCCTTCATGCCAAACACTTTGCAGACCTCCGTGCAACGTCCAGAAGACGATGGGAGATGTTTTCTGTGCTCCCGCAGGTTTTCCTTGCCAGACAGAGTGGAAAAGCTTTCTGCTAGGATGTAGACCAGAAAAGACGCTAAAGACGAAGGTACGATGCTCTCCGGAGCTAAGAGCCGCTCCCGGGCTTCTTTCGGCAGAAGCGGCGCTAAGAGAGCACTGTGAGCGGTACAATCGTCTTTGCACGAAGAAGCCGCTTCTTCGGCTCCGGGAGCCGGAGAGAGCGGTAGCATCGGAAAGGTGAAGAAGGAAGCTGTACAACACTGGGATTGTGTGCGCAGCTTGCCAACTGATAGAAAACAGTACCTTACCATTTTCCTGACGTTTCCAATCACATGAATATTCGATTGGAAGCTGTTTTGGACAACTTTTCTTTCCTTCATGCCAAACACTTTGCAGACCTCCGTGCAACGTCCAGAAGACAATGGGAGATGTTTTCTGTGCTCCCGCAGGTTTTCCTTGCCAGACAGAGTGGAAAAGCTTTCTGCTAGGATGTAGACCACAAAAGACGCTAAAGACGAAGGTACGATGCTCTCCGGAGCTAAGAGCCGCTCCCGGGCTTCTTTCGGCAGAAGCGGCGCTAAGAGAGCACTGTGAGCGGTACAATCGTCTTTGCGCGAAGAAGCCGCTTCTTCGGTTCCGGGAGCCGGAGAGAGCGGCAGCATCGGAAAGGTGAAGAAGGAAGCTGTACAACACTGGGATTGTGTGCGCAGCTTGCCAACTGATAGAAAACAGTACCTTACACTTTCCTGACGTTTCCAATCACATGAATATTCGATTGGAAGCTGTTTTGGACAACTTTCCTTTCCTTCATGCCAAACACTTGGCAGACCTCCGTGCAACGTCCAGAAGACGATGGGAGATGATTTCTGTGCTCCCGCAGGTTTTCCTTGCCAGACAGAGTGGAAAAGCTTTCTGCTAGGATGTAGACCACAAAAGACGCTAAAGACGAAGGTACGATGCTCTCCGGAGCTAAGAGCCGCTCCCGGGCTTCTTTCGGCAGAAGCGGCGCTAAGAGAGCACTGTGAGCGGTACAATCGTCTTTGCGCGAAGAAGCCGCTTCTGCGGCTCCGGGAGCCGGAGAGAGCGGCAGCATCCGAAAGGTGAAGAAGGAAGCTGTACAACACTGGGATTGTGTGCGCAGCTTGCCAACTGATAGAAAACAGTACCTTACCACTTTCCTGACGTTTCCAATCACATGAATCTTCGATTGGAAGCTGTTTTGGACAACTTTTCTTTCCTTCATGCCAAACACTTGGCAGACCTCCGTGCAAAGTCCAGAAGACGATGGGAGATGTTTTCTGTGCTCCCGCAGGTTTTCCTTGCCAGACAGAGTTGAAAAGCTTTCTGCTAGGATGTAGACCACAAAAGACGCTAAAGACGAAGGTACGATGCTCTCCGGAGCTAAGAGCCGCTGCCGGGCTTCTTTCGGCAGAAGCGGCGCTAAGAGAGCACTGTGAGCGGTACAATCGTCTTTGCACGAAGAAGCCGCTTCTTCGTCTCCGGGAGCCGGAGAGAACGGCATCATCGGAAAGGTGAAGAAGGAAGCTGTACAACACTGGGATTGTGTGCGCAGCTTGCCAACTGATAGAAAACAGTACCTTACCACTTTCCTGACGTTTCCAATCACATGAATATTCGATTGGAAGCTGTTTTGGACAACTTTTCTTTCCTTCATGCCAAACACTTTGCAGACCTCCGTGCAACGTCCAGAAGACGATGGGAGATGTTTTCTGTGCTCCCGCAGGTTTTCCTTGCCAGACAGAGTGGAAAAGCTTTCTGCTAGGATGTAGACCAGAAAAGACGCTAAAGACGAAGGTACGATGCTCTCCGGAGCTAAGAGCCGCTCCCGGGCTTCTTTCGGCAGAAGCGGCGCTAAGAGAGCACTGTGAGCGGTACAATCGTCTTTGCACGAAGAAGCCGCTTCTTCGGCTCCGGGAGCCGGAGAGAGCGGCAGCATCGGAAAGGTGAAGAAGGAAGCTGTACAACACTGGGATTGTGTGCGCAGCTTGCCAACTGATAGAAAACAGTACCTTACACTTTCCTGACGTTTCCAATCACATGAATATTCGATTGGAAGCTGTTTTGGACAACTTTTCTTTCCTTCATGCCAAACACTTGGCAGACCTCCGTGCAACGTCCAGAAGACGATGGGAGATGTTTTCTGTGCTCCCGCAGGTTTTCCTTGCCAGACAGAGTGGAAAAGCTTTCTGCTAGGACGTAGACCACAAAAGACGCTAAAGACGAAGGTACGATGCTCTCCGGAGCTAAGAGCCGCTGCCGGGCTTCTTTCGGCAGAAGCGGCGCTAAGAGAGCACTGTGAGCGGTACAATCGTCTTTGCGCGAAGAAGCCGCTTCTTCGGCTCCGGGAGCCGGAGAGACCGGCAGCATCGGAAAGGTGAAGAAGGAAGCTGTACAACACTGGGATTGTGTGCGCAGCTTGCCAACTGATAGAAAACAGTACCTTACACTTTCCTGACGTTTCCAATCACATGAATATTCGATTGGAAGCTGTTTTGGACAACTTTTCTTTCCTTCATGCCAAACACTTGGCAGACCTCCGTGCAACGTCCAGAAGACGATCGGAGATGTTTTCTGTGCTCCCGCAGGTTTTCCTTGCCAGACAGAGTGGAAAAGCTTTCTGCTAGGACGTAGACCACAAAAGACGCTAAAGACGAAGGTACGATGCTCTCCGGAGCTAAGAGCCGCTCCCGGGCTTCTTTCGGCAGAAGCGGCGCTAAGAGAGCACTGTGAGCGGTACAATCGTCTTTGCGCGAAGAAGCCGCTTCTTCGGCTCCGGGAGCCGGAGAGAGCGGCAGCATCGGAAAGGTGAAGAAGGAAGCTGTACAACACTGGGATTGTGTGTGCAGCTTGCCAACTGATAGAAAACAGTACCTTACACTTTCCTGACGTTTCAAATCACATGAATCTTCGATTGGAAGCTGTTTTGGACAACTTTTCTTTCCTTCATGCCAAGCACTTGGCAGACCTCCGTGCAACGTCCAGAAGACGATGGGAGATGTTTTCTGTGCTCCCGCAGGTTTTCCTTGCCAGACAGAGTGGAAAAGCTTTCTGCTAGGATGTAGACCACAAAAGACGCTAAAGACGAAGGTACGATGCTCTCCGGAGCTAAGAGCCGCTGCCGGGCTTCTTTCGGCAGAAGCGGCGCTAAGAGAGCACTGTGAGCGGTACAATCGTCTTTGCGCGAAGAAGCCGCTTCTTCGGCTCCGGGAGCCGGAGAGAGCGGCAGCATCGGAAAGGTGAAGAAGGAAGCTGTACAACACTGGGATTGTGTGCGCAGCTTGCCAACTGATAGAAAACAGTACCTTACCACTTTCCTGACGTTTCCAATCACATGAATATTCGACTGGAAGCTGTTTTGGACAACTTTTCTTTCCTTCATGCCAAACACTTGGCAGACCTCCGTGCAACGTCCAGAAGACGATGGGAGATGTTTTCTGTGCTCCCGCAGGTTTTCCTTGCCAGACAGAGTGGAAAAGCTTTCTGCTAGCACGTAGACCACAAAAGACGCCAAAGACGAAGGTACGATGCTCTCCGGAGCTAAGAGCCGCTCCCGGGCTTCTTTCGGCAGAAGCGGCGCTAAGAGAGCACTGTGAGCGGTACAATCGTCTTTGCACGAAGAAGCCGCTTCTTCGGCTCCGGGAGCCGGAGAGAGCGGCAGCATCGGAAAGGTGAAGAAGGAAGCTGTACAACACTGGGATTGTGTGCGCAGCTTGCCAACTGATAGAAAACAGTACCTTACACTTTCCTGACGTTTCCAATCACATGAATATTCGATTGGAAGCTGTTTTGGACAACTTTTCTTTCCTTCATGCCAAACACTTCGCAGACCTCCGTGCAACGTCCAGAACACGATGGGAGATGTTTTCTGTGCTCCCGCAGGTTTTCCTTGCCAGACAGAGTGGAAAAGCTTTCTGCTAGGATGTAGACCACAAAAGACGCTAAAGACGAAGGTACGATGCTCTCCGGAGCTAAGAGCCGCTCCCGGGCTTCTTTCGGCAGAAGCGGCGCTAAGAGAGCACTGTGAGCGGTACAATCGTCTTTGCGCGAAGAAGCCGCTTCTTCGGTTCCGGGAGCCGGAGAGAGCGGCAGCATCGGAAAGGTGAAGAAGGAAGCTGTACAACACTGGGATTGTGTGCGCAGCTTGCCAACTGATAGAAAACAGTACCTTACACTTTCCTGACGTTTCCAATCACATGAATATTCGATTGGAAGCTGTTTTGGACAACTTTCCTTTCCTTCATGCCAAACACTTGGCAGACCTCCGTGCAACGTCCAGAAGACGATGGGAGATGATTTCTGTGCTCCCGCAGGTTTTCCTTGCCAGACAGAGTGGAAAAGCTTTCTGCTAGGATGTAGACCACAAAAGACGCTAAAGACGAAGGTACGATGCTCTCCGGAGCTAAGAGCCGCTCCCGGGCTTCTTTCGGCAGAAGCGGCGCTAAGAGAGCACTGTGAGCGGTACAATCGTCTTTGCGCGAAGAAGCCGCTTCTGCGGCTCCGGGAGCCGGAGAGAGCGGCAGCATCCGAAAGGTGAAGAAGGAAGCTGTACAACACTGGGATTGTGTGCGCAGCTTGCCAACTGATAGAAAACAGTACCTTACCACTTTCCTGACGTTTCCAATCACATGAATCTTCGATTGGAAGCTGTTTTGGACAACTTTTCTTTCCTTCATGCCAAACACTTGGCAGACCTCCGTGCAAAGTCCAGAAGACGATGGGAGATGTTTTCTGTGCTCCCGCAGGTTTTCCTTGCCAGACAGAGTTGAAAAGCTTTCTGCTAGGATGTAGACCACAAAAGACGCTAAAGACGAAGGTACGATGCTCTCCGGAGCTAAGAGCCGCTCCCGGGCTTCTTTCGGCAGAAGCGGCGCTAAGAGAGCACTGTGAGCGGTACAATCGTCTTTGCACGAAGAAGCCGCTTCTTCGTCTCCGGGAGCCGGAGAGAACGGCATCATCGGAAAGGTGAAGAAGGAAGCTGTACAACACTGGGATTGTGTGCGCAGCTTGCCAACTGATAGAAAACAGTACCTTACCACTTTCCTGACGTTTCCAATCACATGAATATTCGATTGGAAGCTGTTTTGGACAACTTTTCTTTCCTTCATGCCAAACACTTTGCAGACCTCCGTGCAACGTCCAGAAGACGATGGGAGATGTTTTCTGTGCTCCCGCAGGTTTTCCTTGCCAGACAGAGTGGAAAAGCTTTCTGCTAGGATGTAGACCACAAAAGACGCTAAAGACGAAGGTACGATGCTCTCCGGAGCTAAGAGCCGCTGCCGGGCTTCTTTCGGCAGAAGCGGCGCTAAGAGAGCACTGTGAGCGGTACAATCGTCTTTGCACGAAGAAGCCGCTTCTTCGGCTCCGGGAGCCGGAGAGAGCGGCAGCATCGGAAAGGTGAAGAAGGAAGCTGTACAACACTGGGATTGTGTGCGCAGCTTGCCAACTGATAGAAAACAGTACCTTACACTTTCCTGACGTTTCCAATCACATGAATATTCGATTGGAAGCTGTTTTGGACAACTTTTCTTTCCTTCATGCCAAACACTTGGCAGACCTCCGTGCAACGTCCAGAAGACGATGGGAGATGTTTTCTGTGCTCCCGCAGGTTTTCCTTGCCAGACAGAGTGGAAAAGCTTTCTGCTAGGACGTAGACCACAAAAGACGCTAAAGACGAAGGTACGATGCTCTCCGGAGCTAAGAGCCGCTGCCGGGCTTCTTTCGGCAGAAGCGGCGCTAAGAGAGCACTGTGAGCGGTACAATCGTCTTTGCGCGAAGAAGCCGCTTCTTCGGCTCCGGGAGCCGGAGAGACCGGCAGCATCGGAAAGGTGAAGAAGGAAGCTGTACAACACTGGGATTGTGTGCGCAGCTTGCCAACTGATAGAAAACAGTACCTTACACTTTCCTGACGTTTCCAATCACATGAATATTCGATTGGAAGCTGTTTTGGACAACTTTTCTTTCCTTCATGCCAAACACTTGGCAGACCTCCGTGCAACGTCCAGAAGACGATCGGAGATGTTTTCTGTGCTCCCGCAGGTTTTCCTTGCCAGACAGAGTGGAAAAGCTTTCTGCTAGGACGTAGACCACAAAAGACGCTAAAGACGAAGGTACGATGCTCTCCGGAGCTAAGAGCCGCTCCCGGGCTTCTTTCGGCAGAAGCGGCGCTAAGAGAGCACTGTGAGCGGTACAATCGTCTTTGCGCGAAGAAGCCGCTTCTTCGGCTCCGGGAGCCGGAGAGAGCGGCAGCATCGGAAAGGTGAAGAAGGAAGCTGTACAACACTGGGATTGGGTGCGCAGCTTGCCAACTGATAGAAACCAGTACCTTACACTTTCCTGACGTTTCAAATCACATGAATATTCGATTGGAAGCTGTTTTGGACAACTTTTCTTTCCTTCATGCCAAGCACTTGGCAGACCTCCGTGCAACGTCCAGAAGACGATGGGAGATGTTTTCTGTGCTCCCGCAGGTTTTCCTTGCCAGACAGAGTGGAAAAGCTTTCTGCTAGGATGTAGACCACAAAAGACGCTAAAGACGAAGGTACGATGCTCTCCGGAGCTAAGAGCCGCTCCCGGGCTTCTTTCGGCAGAAGCGGCGCTAAGAGAGCACTGTGAGCGGTACAATCGTCTTTGCGCGAAGAAGCCGCTTCTTCGGCTCCGGGAGCCGGAGAGACTGGCAGCATCGGAAAGGTGAAGAAGGAAGCTGTACAACACTGGGATTGTGTGCGCAGCTTGCCAACTGATAGAAAACAGTACCTTACCACTTTCCTGACGTTTCCAATCACATGAATATTCGACTGGAAGCTGTTTTGGACAACTTTTCTTTCCTTCATGCCAAACACTTGGCAGACCTCTGTGCAACGTCCAGAAGACGATGGGAGATGTTTTCTGTGCTCCCGCAGGTTTTCCTTGCCAGACAGAGTGGAAAAGCTTTCTGCTAGGACGTAGACCACAAAAGACGCCAAAGACGAAGGTACGATGCTCTCCGGAGCTAAGAGCCGCTGCCGGGCTTCTTTCGGCAGAAGCGGCGCTAAGAGAGCACTGTGAGCGGTACAATCGTCTTTGCACGAAGAAGCCGCTTCTTCGGCTCCGCGAGCCGGAGAGAGCGGCAGCATCGGAAAGGTGAAGAAGGAAGCTGTACAACACTGGGATTGTGTGCGCAGCTTGCCAACTGATAGAAAACAGTACCTTACACTTTCCTGACGTTTCCAATCACATGAATATTCGATTGGAAGCTGTTTTGGACAACTTTTCTTTCCTTCATGCCAAACACTTGGCAGACCTCCGTGCAACGTCCAGAACACGATGGGAGATGTTTTCTGTGCTCCCGCAGGTTTTCCTTGCCAGACAGAGTGGAAAAGCTTTCTGCTAGGACGTAGACCACAAAAGACGCTAAAGACGAAGGTACGATGCTCTCCGGAGCTAAGAGCCGCTCCCGGGCTTCTTTCGGCAGAAGCGGCGCTAAGAGAGCACTGTGAGCGGTACAATCGTCTTTGCGCGAAGAAGCCGCTTCTTCGGCTCCGGGAGCCGGAGAGAGCGGCAGCATCGGAAAGGTGAAGAAGGAGGCTGTACAACACTAGGATTGTGTGCGCAGCTTGCCAACTGATAGAAAACAGTACCTTACACTTTCCTGACGTTTCCAATCACATGAATCTTCGATTGGAAGCTGTATTGGACAACTTTCCTTCCTTCATGCCAAGCACTTTGCAGACCTCCGTGCAACGTCCAGAAGATGATGGGAGATGTTTTCTGTGCTCCCGCAGGTTTTCCTTGCCAGACAGAGTGGAAAAGATTTCTGCTAGGATGTAGACCACAAAAGACGCTAAAGACGAAGGTACGATGCTCTCCGGAGCTAAGAGCCGCTGCCGGGCTTCTTTCGGCAGAAGCGGCGCTAAGAGAGCACTGTGAGCGGTACAATCGTCTTTGCGCGAAGAAGCCGCTTCTTCGGCTCCGGGAGCCGGAGAGACCGGCAGCATCGGAAAGGTGAAGAAGGAAGCTGTACAACACTGGGATTGTGTGCGCAGCTTGCCAACTGATAGAAAACAGTACCTTACCACTTTCCTGACGTTTCCAATCACATGAATATTCGACTGGAAGCTGTTTTGGACAACTTTTCTTTCCTTCATGCCAAACACTTGGCAGACCTCCGTGCAACGTCCAGAAGACGATGGGAGATGTTTTCTGTGCTCCCGCAGGTTTTCCTTGCCAGACAGAGTGGAAAAGCTTTCTGCTAGGATGTAGACCACAAAAGACGCTAAAGACGAAGGTACGATGCTCTCCGGAGCTAAGAGCCGCTCCCGGGCTTCTTTCGGCAGAAGCGGCGCTAAGAGAGCACTGTGAGCGGTACAATCGTCTTTGCGCGAAGAAGCCGCTTCTGCGGCTCCTGGAGCCGGAGAGAGCGGCAGCATCGGAAAGGTGAAGAAGGAAGCTGTACAACACTGGGATTGTGTGCGCAGCTTGCCAACTGATAGAAAACAGTACCTTACTACTTTCCTGACGTTTCCAATCACATGAATATTCGATTGGAAGCGGTTTTGGACAACTTTTCTTTCCTTCATGCCAAACACTTGGCAGACCTCTGTGCAACGTCCAGAAGACGATGGGAGATGTTTTCTGTGCTCCCGCATGTTTTCCTTGCCAGACAGAGTGGAAAAGCTTTCTGCTAGGATGTAGACCACAAAAGACGCTAAAGACGAAGGTACGATGCTCTCCGGAGCTAAGAGCCGCTGCCGGGCTTCTTTCGGCAGAAGCGGCGCTAAGAGAGCACTGTGAGCGGTACAATCGTCTTTGCGCGAAGAAGCCGCTTCTTGGGCTCCGGGAGCCGGAGAGAGCGGCAGCATCGGAAAGGTGAAGAAGGAAGCTGTACAACACTGGGATTGTGTGCGCAGCTTGCCAACTGATAGAAAACAGTACCTTACCACTTTCCTGATGTTTCCAATCACATGAATATTCGACTGGAAGCTGTTTTGGACAACTTTTCTTTCCTTCATGCCAAACACTTGGCAGACCTCCGTGCAATGTCCAGAAGACGATGGGAGATGTTTTCTGTGCTCCCGCAGGTTTTCCTTGCCAGACAGAGTGGAAAAGCTTTCTGCTAGGATGTAGACCAGAAAAGACGCTAAAGACGAAGGTACGATGCTCTCCGGAGCTAAGAGCCGCTCCCGGGCTTCTTTCGGCAGAAGCGGCGCTAAGAGAGCACTGTGAGCGGTACAATCGTCTTTGCGCGAAGAAGCCGCTTCTTCGGCTCCGGGAGCGGGAGAGAGCGGCAGCATCGGAAAGGTGAAGAAGGAAGCTGTACAACACTGGGATTGTGTGCGCAGCTTGCCAACTGATAGAAAACAGTACCTTACACTTTCCTGACGTTTCCAATCACATGAATATTCGACTGGAAGCTGTTTTGGACAACTTGTTTTTGCTTCATGCCAAACACTTGGCAGACCTCCGTGCAACGTCCAGAAGACGATGGGAGATGTTTTCTGTGCTCCCGCAGGTTTTCCTTGCCAGACAGAGTGGAAAAGCTTTCTGCTAGCACGTAGACCACAAAAGACGACAAAGACGAAGGTACGATGCTCTCCGGAGCTAAGAGCCGCTGCCGGGCTTCTTTCGGCAGAAGCGGCGCTAAGAGAGCACTGTGAGCGGTACAATCGTCTTTGCACGAAGAAGCCGCTTCTTCGGCTCCGGGAGCCGGAGAGAGCGGCAGCATCGGAAAGGTGAAGAAGGAAGCTGTACAACACTGGGATTGTGTGCGCAGCTTGCCAACTGATAGAAAACAGTACCTTACACTTTCCTGACATTTCCAATCACATGAATATTCGATTGGAAGCTGTTTTGGACAACTTTTCTTTCCTTCATGCCAAACACTTGGCAGACCTCCGTGCAACGTCCAGAACACGATGGGAGATGTTTTCTGTGCTCCCGCAGGTTTTCCTTGCCAGACAGAGTGGAAAAGCTTTCTGCTAGGACGTAGACCACAAAAGACGCTAAAGACGAAGGTACGATGCTCTCCGGAGCTAAGAGCCGCTCCCGGGCTTCTTTCGGCAGAAGCGGCGCTAAGAGAGCACTGTGAGCGGTACAATCGTCTTTGCGTGAAGAAGCCGCTTCTTCGGCTCCGGGAGCCGGAGAGAGCGGCAGCATCGGAAAGGTGAAGAAGGAAGCTGTACAACACTAGGATTGTGTGCGCAGCTTGCCAACTGATAGAAAACAGTACCTTACACTTTCCTGACGTTTCCAATCACATGAATCTTCGATTGGAAGCTGTATTGGACAACTTTCCTTCCTTCATGCCAAGCACTTTGCAGACCTCCGTGCAACGTCCAGAAGATGATGGGAGATGTTTTCTGTGCTCCCGCAGGTTTTCCTTGCCAGACAGAGTGGAAAAGATTTCTGCTAGGATGTAGACCACAAAAGACGCTAAAGACGAAGGTACGATGCTCTCCGGAGCTAAGAGCCGCTCCCGGGCTTCTTTCGGCAGAAGCGGCGCTAAGAGAGCACTGTGAGCGGTACAATCGTCTTTGCGCGAAGAAGCCGCTTCTTCGGCTCCGGGAGCCGGAGAGACCGGCAGCATCGGAAAGGTGAAGAAGGAAGCTGTACAACACTGGGATTGTGTGCGCAGCTTGCCAACTGATAGAAAACAGTACCTTACCACTTTCCTGACGTTTCCAATCACATGAATATTCGACTGGAAGCTGTTTTGGACAACTTTTCTTTCCTTCATGCCAAACACTTGGCAGACCTCCGTGCAACGTCCAGAAGACGATGGGAGATGTTTTCTGTGCTCCCGCAGGTTTTCCTTGCCAGACAGAGTGGAAAAGCTTTCTGCTAGGATGTAGACCACAAAAGACGCTAAAGACGAAGGTACGATGCTCTCCGGAGCTAAGAGCCGCTCCCGGGCTTCTTTCGGCAGAAGCGGCGCTAAGAGAGCACTGTGAGCGGTACAATCGTCTTTGCGCGAAGAAGCCGCTTCTGCGGCTCCTGGAGCCGGAGAGAGCGGCAGCATCGGAAAGGTGAAGAAGGAAGCTGTACAACACTGGGATTGTGTGCGCAGCTTGCCAACTGATAGAAAACAGTACCTTACTACTTTCCTGACGTTTCCAATCACATGAATATTCGATTGGAAGCGGTTTTGGACAACTTTTCTTTCCTTCATGCCAAACACTTGGCAGACCTCCGTGCAACGTCCAGAAGACGATGGGAGATGTTTTCTGTGCTCCCGCATGTTTTCCTTGCCAGACAGAGTGGAAAAGCTTTCTGCTAGGACGTAGACCACAAAAGACGCTAAGGACGAAGGTACGATGCTCTCCGGAGCTAAGAGCCGCTGCCGGGCTTCTTTCGGCAGAAGCGGCGCTAAGAGAGCACTGTGAGCGGTACAATCGTCTTTGCGCGAAGAAGCCGCTTCTTGGGCTCCGGGAGCCGGAGAGAGCGGCAGCATCGGAAAGGTGAAGAAGGAAGCTGTACAACACTGGGATTGTGTGCGCAGCTTGCCAACTGATAGAAAACAGTACCTTACCACTTTCCTGATGTTTCCAATCACATGAATATTCGACTGGAAGCTGTTTTGGACAACTTTTCTTTCCTTCATGCCAAACACTTGGCAGACCTCCGTGCAACGTCCAGAAGACGATGGGAGATGTTTTCTGTGCTCCCGCAGGTTTTCCTTGCCAGACAGAGTGGAAAAGCTTTCTGCTAGGATGTAGACCAGAAAAGACGCTAAAGACGAAGGTACGATGCTCTCCGGAGCTAAGAGCCGCTCCCGGGCTTCTTTCGGCAGAAGCGGCGCTAAGAGAGCACTGTGAGCGGTACAATCGTCTTTGCGCGAAGAAGCCGCTTCTTCGGCTCCGGGAGCCGGAGAGAGCGGCAGCATCGGAAAGGTGAAGAAGGAAGCTGTACAACACTGGGATTGTGTGCGCAGCTTGCCAACTGATAGAAAACAGTACCTTACACTTTCCTGACGTTTCCAATCACATGAATATTCGACTGGAAGCTGTTTTGGACAACTTGTTTTTGCTTCATGCCAAACACTTGGCAGACCTCCGTGCAACGTCCAGAAGACGATGGGAGATGTTTTCTGTGCTCCCGCAGGTTTTCCTTGCCAGACAGAGTGGAAAAGCTTTCTGCTAGGATGTAGACCACAAAAGACGCTAAAGACGAAGGTACGATGCTCTCCGGAGCTAAGAGCCGCTCCCGGGCTTCTTTCGGCAGAAGCGGCGCTAAGAGAGCACTGTGAGCGGTACAATCGTCTTTGAACAAAGAAGCCGCTTCTTGGGCTCCGGGAGCCGGAGAGAGCGGCAGCATCGGAAAGGTGAAGAAGGAAGCTGTACAACACTGGGATTGTGTGCGCAGCTTGCCAACTGATAGAAAACAGTACCTTACACTTTCCTGACGTTTCCAATCACATGAATCTTCGATTGGAAGCTGTTTTGGACAACTTTTCTTTCCTTCATGCCAAACACTTGGCAGACCTCCGTGCAACGTCCAGAAGGCGATGGGAGATGTTTTCTGTGCTCCCGCAGGTTTTCCTTGCCAGACAGAGTGGAAAAGCTTTCTGCTAGGACGTAGACCACAAAAGACTCTAAAGATGAAGGTACGATGCTCTCCGGAGCTAAGAGCCGCTGCCGGGCTTCTTTCGGCAGAAGCGGCGCTAAGAGAGCACTGTGAGCGGTACAATCGTCTTTGCGCGAAGAAGCCGCTTCTTCGGCTCCGGGAGCCGGAGAGAGCGGCAGCATCGGAAAGGTGAAGAAGGAAGCTGTACAACACTGGGATTGTGTGCGCAGCTTGCCAACTGATAGAAAACAGTACCTTACCACTTTCCTGACGTTTCCAATCACATGAATATTCGACTGGAAGCTGTTTTGGACAACTTTTCTTTCCTTCATGCCAAACACTTGGCAGACCTCCGTGCAACGTCCAGAAGACGATGGGAGATGTTTTCTGTGCTCCCGCAGGTTTTCCTTGCCAGACAGAGTGGAAAAGCTTTCTGCTAGGATGTAGACCACAAAAGACGCTAAAGACGAAGGTACGATGCTCTCCGGAGCTAAGAGCCGCTCCCGGGCTTCTTTCGGCAGAAGCGGCGCTAAGAGAGCACTGTGAGCGGTACAATCGTCTTTGCGCGAAGAAGCCGCTTCTGCGGCTCCTGGAGCCGGAGAGAGCGGCAGCATCGGAAAGGTGAAGAAGGAAGCTGTACAACACTGGGATTGTGTGCGCAGCTTGCCAACTGATAGAAAACAGTACCTTACTACTTTCCTGACGTTTCCAATCACATGAATATTCGATTGGAAGCGGTTTTGGACAACTTTTCTTTCCTTCATGCCAAACACTTGGCAGACCTCCGTGCAACGTCCAGAAGACGATGGGAGATGTTTTCTGTGCTCCCGCATGTTTTCCTTGCCAGACAGAGTGGAAAAGCTTTCTGCTAGGACGTAGACCACAAAAGACGCTAAGGACGAAGGTACGATGCTCTCCGGAGCTAAGAGCCGCTGCCGGGCTTCTTTCGGCAGAAGCGGCGCTAAGAGAGCACTGTGAGCGGTACAATCGTCTTTGCGCGAAGAAGCCGCTTCTTGGGCTCCGGGAGCCGGAGAGAGCGGCAGCATCGGAAAGGTGAAGAAGGAAGCTGTACAACACTGGGATTGTGTGCGCAGCTTGCCAACTGATAGAAAACAGTACCTTACCACTTTCCTGATGTTTCCAATCACATGAATATTCGACTGGAAGCTGTTTTGGACAACTTTTCTTTCCTTCATGCCAAACACTTGGCAGACCTCCGTGCAACGTCCAGAAGACGATGGGAGATGTTTTCTGTGCTCCCGCAGGTTTTCCTTGCCAGACAGAGTGGAAAAGCTTTCTGCTAGGATGTAGACCAGAAAAGACGCTAAAGACGAAGGTACGATGCTCTCCGGAGCTAAGAGCCGCTCCCGGGCTTCTTTCGGCAGAAGCGGCGCTAAGAGAGCACTGTGAGCGGTACAATCGTCTTTGCGCGAAGAAGCCGCTTCTTCGGCTCCGGGAGCCGGAGAGAGCGGCAGCATCGGAAAGGTGAAGAAGGAAGCTGTACAACACTGGGATTGTGTGCGCAGCTTGCCAACTGATAGAAAACAGTACCTTACACTTTCCTGACGTTTCCAATCACATGAATATTCGACTGGAAGCTGTTTTGGACAACTTGTTTTTGCTTCATGCCAAACACTTGGCAGACCTCCGTGCAACGTCCAGAAGACGATGGGAGATGTTTTCTGTGCTCCCGCAGGTTTTCCTTGCCAGACAGAGTGGAAAAGCTTTCTGCTAGGATGTAGACCACAAAAGACGCTAAAGACGAAGGTACGATGCTCTCCGGAGCTAAGAGCCGCTCCCGGGCTTCTTTCGGCAGAAGCGGCGCTAAGAGAGCACTGTGAGCGGTACAATCGTCTTTGAACAAAGAAGCCGCTTCTTGGGCTCCGGGAGCCGGAGAGAGCGGCAGCATCGGAAAGGTGAAGAAGGAAGCTGTACAACACTGGGATTGTGTGCGCAGCTTGCCAACTGATAGAAAACAGTACCTTACACTTTCCTGACGTTTCCAATCACATGAATCTTCGATTGGAAGCTGTTTTGGACAACTTTTCTTTCCTTCATGCCAAACACTTGGCAGACCTCCGTGCAACGTCCAGAAGGCGATGGGAGATGTTTTCTGTGCTCCCGCAGGTTTTCCTTGCCAGACAGAGTGGAAAAGCTTTCTGCTAGGACGTAGACCACAAAAGACTCTAAAGATGAAGGTACGATGCTCTCCGGAGCTAAGAGCCGCTGCCGGGCTTCTTTCGGCAGAAGCGGCGCTAAGAGAGCACTGTGAGCGGTACAATCGTCTTTGCGCGAAGAAGCCGCTTCTTCGGCTCCGGGAGCCGGAGAGAGCGGCAGCATCGGAAAGGTGAAGAAGGAAGCTGTACAACACTGGGATTGTGTGCGCAGCTTGCCAACTGATAGAAAACAGTACCTTACCACTTTCCTGACGTTTCCAATCACATGAATATTCGACTGGAAGCTGTTTTGGACAACTTTTCTTTCCTTCATGCCAAACACTTGGCAGACCTCCGTGCAACGTCCAGAAGACGATGGGAGATGTTTTCTGTGCTCCCGCAGGTTTTCCTTGCCAGACAGAGTGGAAAAGCTTTCTGCTAGGATGTAGACCAGAAAAGACGCTAAAGACGAAGGTACGATGCTCTCCGGAGCTAAGAGCCGCTGCCGGGCTTCTTTCGGCAGAAGCGGCGCTAAGAGAGCACTGTGAGCGGTACAATCGTCTTTGCGCGAAGAAGCCGCTTCTTGGGCTCCGGGAGCCGGAGAGAGCGGCAGCATCGGAAAGGTGAAGAAGGAAGCTGTACAACACTGGGATTGTGTGCGCAGCTTGCCAACTGATAGAAAACAGTACCTTACCACTTTCCTGACGTTTCCAATCACATGAATATTCGATTGGAAGCTGTTTTAGACAACTTTTCTTTCCTTCATGCCAAACACTTTGCAGACCTCCGTGCAACGTCCAGAAGACGATGGGAGATGTTTTCTGTGCTCCCGCAGGTTTTCCTTGCCAGACAGAGTGGAAAAGCTTTCTGCTAGGACGTAGACCACAAAAGACGCTAAAGACGAAGGTACGATGCTCTCCGGAGCTAAGAGCCGCTGCCGGGCTTCTTTCGGCAGAAGCGGCGCTAAGAGAGCACTGTGAGCGGTACAATCGTCTTTGCACGAAGAAGCCGCTTCTTCGGCTCCGGGAGCCGGAGAGAGCGGCAGCATCGGAAAGGTGAAGAAGGAAGCTGTACAACACTGGGATTGTGTGCGCAGCTTGCCAACTGATAGAAAACAGTACCTTACACTTTCCTGACGTTTCCAATCACATGAATCTTCGATTGGAAGCTGTTTTGGACAACTTTTCTTTCCTTCATGCCAAACACTTGGCAGACATCCGTGCAACGTCCAGAAGACAATGGGAGATGTTTTCTGTGCTCCCGCAGGTTTTCCATGCCAGACAGAGTGGAAAAGCTTTCTGCTAGGACGTAGACCACAAAAGACGCTAAAGACGAAGGTACGATGCTCTCCGGAGCTAAGAGCCGCTCCCGGGCTTCTTTCGGCAGAAGCGGCGCTAAGAGAGCACTGTGAGCGGTACAATCGTCTTTGCGCGAAGAAGCCGCTTCTTCGGCTCCGGGAGCCGGAGAGAGCGGCAGCATCGGAAAGGTGAAGAAGGAAGCTGTACAACACTGGGATTGTGTGCGCAGCTTGCCAACTGATAGAAAACAGTACCTTACCACTTTCCTGACGTTTCCAATCACATGAATATTCGACTGGAAGCTGTTTTGTACAACTTTTCTTTCCTTCATGCCAAACACTTGGCAGACCTCCGTGCAACGTCCAGAAGACGATGGGAGATGTTTTCTGTGCTCCCGCAGGTTTTCCTTGCCAGACAGAGTGGAAAAGCTTTCTGCTAGGATGTAGACCACAAAAGACGCTAAAGACGAAGGTACGATGCTCTCCGGAGCTAAGAGCCGCTCCCGGGCTTCTTTCGGCAGAAGCGGCGCTAAGAGAGCACTGTGAGCGGTACAATCGTCTTTGCACGAAGAAGCCGCTTCTTCGGCTCCGGGAGCCGGAGAGAGCGGCAGCATCGGAAAGGTGAAGAAGGAAGCTGTACAACACTGGGATTGTGTGCGCAGCTTGCCAACTGATAGAAAACAGTACCTTACACTTTCCTGACGTTTCCAATCACATGAATATTCGATTGGAAGCTGTTTTGGACAACTTTTCTTTCCTTCATGCCAAACACTTGGCAGACCTCCGTGCAACGTCCAGAAGACGATGGGAGATGTTTTCTGTGCTCCCGCAGGTTTTCCTTGCCAGACAGAGTGGAAAAGCTTTCTGCTAGGACGTAGACCACAAAAGACTCTAAAGATGAAGGTACGATGCTCTCCTGAGCTAAGAGCCGCTGCCGGGCTTCTTTCGGCAGAAGCGGCGCTAAGAGAGCACTGTGAGCGGTACAATCGTCTTTGCGCGAAGAAGCCGCTTCTTCGGCTCCGGGAGCCGGAGAGAGCGGCAGCATCGGAAAGGTGAAGAAGGAAGCTGTACAACACTGGGATTGTGTGCGCAGCTTGCCAACTGATAGAAAACAGTACCTTACCACTTTCCTGACGTTTCCAATCACATGAATATTCGACTGGAAGCTGTTTTGGACAACTTTTCTTTCCTTCATGCCAAACACTTGGCAGACCTCCGTGCAACGTCCAGAAGACGATGGGAGATGTTTTCTGTGCTCCCGCAGGTTTTCCTTGCCAGACAGAGTGGAAAAGCTTTCTGCTAGGATGTAGACCAGAAAAGACGCTAAAGACGAAGGTACGATGCTCTCCGGAGCTAAGAGCCGCTCCCGGGCTTCTTTCGGCAGAAGCGGCGCTAAGAGAGCACTGTGAGCGGTACAATCGTCTTTGCGCGAAGAAGCCGCTTCTTGGGCTCCGGGAGCCGGAGAGAGCGGCAGCATCGGAAAGGTGAAGAAGGAAGCTGTACAACACTGGGATTGTGTGCGCAGCTTGCCAACTGATAGAAAACAGTACCTTACCACTTTCCTGACGTTTCCAATCACATGAATATTCGATTGGAAGCTGTTTTGGACAACTTTTCTTTCCTTCATGCCAAACACTTTGCAGACCTCCGTGCAACGTCCAGAAGACGATGGGAGATGTTTTCTGTGCTCCCGCAGGTTTTCCTTGCCAGACAGAGTGGAAAAGCTTTCTGCTAGGACGTAGACCACAAAAGACGCTAAAGACGAAGGTACGATGCTCTCCGGAGCTAAGAGCCGCTGCCGGGCTTCTTTCGGCAGAAGCGGCGCTAAGAGAGCACTGTGAGCGGTACAATCGTCTTTGCACGAAGAAGCCGCTTCTTCGGCTCCGGGAGCCGGAGAGAGCGGCAGCATCGGAAAGGTGAAGAAGGAAGCTGTACAACACTGGGATTGTGTGCGCAGCTTGCCAACTGATAGAAAACAGTACCTTACCACTGTCCTGACGTTTCCAATCACATGAATCTTCGATTGGAAGCTGTTTTGGACAACTTTTCTTTCCTTCATGCCAAACACTTGGCAGACATCCGTGCAACATACAGAAGACGATGGGAGATGTTTTCTGTGCTCCCGCAGGTTTTCCTTGCCAGACAGAGTGGAAAAGCTTTCTGCTAGGACGTAGACCACAAAAGACGCTAAAGACGAAGGTACGATGCTCTCCGGAGCTAAGAGCCGCTCCCGGGCTTCTTTCGGCAGAAGCGGCGCTAAGAGAGCACTGTGAGCGGTACAATCGTCTTTGCGCGAAGAAGCCGCTTCTTGGGCTCCGGGAGCCGGAGAGAGCGGCAGCATCGGAAAGGTGAAGAAGGAAGCTGTACAACACTGGGATTGTGTGCGCAGCTTGCCAACTGATAGAAAACAGTACCTTACACTTTCCTGACGTTTCCAATCACATGAATCTTCGATTGGAAGCTGTTTTGGACAACTTTTCTTTCCTTCATGCCAAGCACTTGGCAGACCTCCGTGCAACGTCCAGAAGACGATGGGAGATGTTTTCTGTGCTCCCGCAGGTTTTCCTTGCCAGACAGAGTGGAAAAGCTTTCTGCTAGGATGTAGACCACAAAAGACGCTAAAGACGCAGGTACGATGCTCTCCGGAGCTAAGAGCCGCTCCCGGGCTTCTTTCGGCAGAAGCGGCGCTAAGAGAGCACTGTGAGCGGTACAATGGTCTTTGCGCGAAGAAGCCGCTTCTTCGGCTCCGGGAGCCGGAGAGAGCGGCAGCATCGGAAAGGTGAAGAAGGAAGCTGTACAACACTGGGATTGTGTGCGCAGCTTGCAAACTGATAGAAAACAGTACCCTACCACTTTCCTGACGTTTCCAATCACATGAATATTCGACTGGAAGCTGTTTTGTACAACTTTTCTTTCCTTCATGCCAAACACTTGGCAGACCTCCGTGCAACGTCCAGAAGACGATGGGAGATGTTTTCTGTGCTCCCGCAGGTTTTCCTTGCCAGACAGAGTGGAAAAGCTTTCTGCTAGGATGTAGACCACAAAAGACGCTAAAGACGAAGGTACGATGCTCTCCGGAGCTAAGAGCCGCTCCCGGGCTTCTTTCGGCAGAAGCGGCGCTAAGAGAGCACTGTGAGCGGTACAATCGTCTTTGCGCGAAGACGCCGCTTCTTGGGCTCCGGGAGCCGGAGAGAGCGGCAGCATCGGAAAGGTGAAGAAGGAAGCTGTACAACACTGGGATTGTGTGCGCAGCTTGCCAACTGATAGAAAACAGTACCTTACCACTTTCCTGACGTTTCCAATCACATGAATATTCGATTGGAAGCTGTTTTGGACAACTTTTCTTTCCTTCATGCCAAACACTTGGCAGACCTCCGTGCAACGTCCAGAAGACGATGGGAGATGTTTTCTGTGCTCCCGCAGGTTTTCCTTGCCAGACAGAGTGGAAAAGCTTTCTGCTAGGATGTAGACCAGAAAAGACGCTAAAGACGAAGGTACGATGCTCTCCGGAGCTAAGAGCCGCTCCCGGGCTTCTTTCGGCAGAAGCGGCGCTAAGAGAGCACTGTGAGCTGTACAATCGTCTTTGCGCGAAGAAGCCGCTTCTTCGGCTCCGGGAGCCGGAGAGATCGGCAGCATTGGAAAGGTGAAGAAGGAAGCTGTACAACACTGGGATTGTGTGCGCAGCTTGCCAACTGATAGAAAACAGTACCTTACACTTTCCTGACGTTTCCAATCACATGAATATTCGATTGGAAGCTGTTTTGGACAACTTTTCTTTCCTTCATGCCAAGCACTTGGCAGACCTCCGTGCAACGTCCAGAAGACGATGGGAGATGTTTTCTGTGCTCCCGCAGGTTTTCCTTGCCAGACAGAGTGGAAAAGCTTTCTGCTAGGATGTAGACCACAAAAGACGCTAAAGACGAAGGTACGATGCTCTCCAGAGCTAAGAGCCGCTCCCGGGCTTCTTTCGGCAGAAGCGGCGCTAAGAGAGCACTGTGAGCAGTACAATCGTCTTTGCGCGAAGAAGCCGCTTCTGCGGCTCCGGGAGCCGGAGAGAGCGGCAGCATCGGAAAGGTGAAGAAGGAAGCTGTACAACACTGGGATTGTGTGCGCAGCTTGCCAACTGATAGAAAACAGTACCTTACACTTTCCTGACGTTTCCAATCACATGAATATTCGATTGGAAGCTGTTTTGGACAACTTTTCTTTCCTTCATGCCAAGCACTTGGCAGACCTCCGTGCAACGTCCAGAAGACGATGGGAGATGTTTTCTGTGCTCCCGCAGGTTTTCCTTGCCAGACAGAGTGGAAAAGCTTTCTGCTAGGATGTAGACCACAAAAGACGCTAAAGACGAAGGTACGATGCTCTCCGGAGCTAAGAGCCGCTCCCGGGCTTCTTTCGGCAGAAGCGGCGCTAAGAGAGCACTGTGAGCGGTACAATCGTCTTTGCGCAAAGAAGCCGCTTCTTCGGCTCCGGGAGCCGGAGAGAGCGGCAGCATCGGAAAGGTGAAGAAGGAAGCTGTACAACACTGGGATTGTGTGCGCAGCTTGCCAACTGATAGAAAACAGTACCTTACCACTTTCCTGACGTTTCCAATCACATGAATATTCGATTGGAAGCTGTTTTGGACAACTTTTCTTTCCTTCATGCCAAACACTTGGCAGACCTCCGTGCAACGTCCAGAAGACGATGGGAGATGTTTTCTGTGCTCCCGCAGGTTTTCCTTGCCAGACAGAGTGGAAAAGCTTTCTGCTAGGATGTAGACCAGAAAAGACGCTAAAGACGAAGGTACGATGCTCTCCGGAGCTAAGAGCCGCTCCCGGGCTTCTTTCGGCAGAAGCGGCGCTAAGAGAGCACTGTGAGCAGTACAATCGTCTTTGCGCGAATAAGCCGCTTCTGCGGCTCCGGGAGCCGGAGAGAGCGGCAGCATCGGAAAGGTGAAGAAGGAAGCTGTACAACACTGGGATTGTGTGCGCAGCTTGCCAACTGATAGAAAACAGTACCTTACACTTTCCTGACGTTTCCAATCACATGAATATTCGATTGGAAGCTGTTTTGGACAACTTTTCTTTCCTTCATGCCAAACACTTGGCAGACCTCTGTGCAACGTCCAGAAGACGATGGGAGATGTTTTCTGTGCTCCCGCAGGTTTTCCTTGCCAGACAGAGTGGAAAAGCTTTCTGCTAGGACGTAGACCACAAAAGACGCTAAAGACGAAGGTACGATGCTCTCCGGAGCTAAGAGCCGCTCCCGGGCTTCTTTCGGCAGAAGCGGCGCTAAGAGAGCACTGTGAGCGGTACAATCGTCTTTGCGCGAAGAAGCCGCTTCTTCGGCTCCGGGAGGCGGAGAGAGCGGCAGCATCGGAAAGGTGAAGAAGGAAGCTGTACAACACTGGGATTGTGTGCGCAGCTTGCCAACTGATAGAAAACAGTACCTTACACTTTCCTGACGTTTCCAATCACATGAATCTTCGATTGGAAGCTGTTTTGGACAACTTTTCTTTCCTTCATGCCAAACACTTGGCAGACCTCCGTGCAACGTCCAGAAGACGATGGGAGATGTTTTCTGTGCTCCCGCAGGTTTTCCTTGCCAGACAGAGTGGAAAAGCTTTCTGCTAGGACGTAGACCACAAAAGACGCTATAGACGAAGGTACGATGCTCTCCGGAGCTAAGAGCCGCTGCCGGGCTTCTTTCGGCAGAAGCGGCGCTAAGAGAGCACTGTGAGCGGTACAATCGTCTTTGAGCAAAGAAGCCGCTTCTTCGGCTCCGGGAGCCGGAGAGAGCGGCAGCATCGGAAAGGTGAAGAAGGAAGCTGTACAACACTGGGATTGTGTGCGCAGCTTGCCAACTGATAGAAAACAGTACCTTACACTTTCCTGACGTTTCCAATCACATGAATCTTCGATTGGAAGCTGTTTTGGACAACTTTTCTTTCCTTCATGCCAAACACTTGGCAGACCTCCGTGCAACGTCCAGAAGACGATGGGAGATGTTTTCTGTGCTCCCGCAGGTTTTCCTTGCCAGACAGAGTGGAAAAGCTTTCTGCTAGGACGTAGACCACAAAAGACTCTAAAGATGAAGGTACGATGCCCTCCTGAGCTAAGAGCCGCTGCCGGGCTTCTTTCGGCAGAAGCGGCGCTAAGAGAGCACTGTGAGCGGTACAATCGTCTTTGCGCGAAGAAGCCGCTTCTTCGGCTCCGGGAGCCGGAGAGAGCGGCAGCATCGGAAAGGTGAAGAAGGAAGCTGTACAACACTGGGATTGTGTGCGCAGCTTGCCAACTGATAGAAAACAGTACCTTACCACTTTCCTGACGTTTCCAATCACATGAATATTCGACTGGAAGCTGTTTTGGACAACTTTTCTTTCCTTCATGCCAAACACTTGGCAGACCTCCGTGCAACGTCCAGAAGACGATGGGAGATGTTTTCTGTGCTCCCGCAGGTTTTCCTTGCCAGACAGAGTGGAAAAGCTTTCTGCTAGGATGTAGACCAGAAAAGACGCTAAAGACGAAGGTACGATGCTCTCCGGAGCTAAGAGCCGCTCCCGGGCTTCTTTCGGCAGAAGCGGCGCTAAGAGAGCACTGTGAGCGGTACAATCGTCTTTGCGCGAAGAAGCCGCTTCTTGGGCTCCGGGAGCCGGAGAGAGCGGCAGCATCGGAAAGGTGAAGAAGGAAGCTGTACAACACTGGGATTGTGTGCGCAGCTTGCCAACTGATAGAAAACAGTACCTTACCACTTTCCTGACGTTTCCAATCACATGAATATTCGATTGGAAGCTGTTTTGGACAACTTTTCTTTCCTTCATGCCAAACACTTTGCAGACCTCCGTGCAACGTCCAGAAGACGATGGGAGATGTTTTCTGTGCTCCCGCAGGTTTTCCTTGCCAGACAGAGTGGAAAAGCTTTCTGCTAGGACGTAGACCACAAAAGACGCTAAAGACGAAGGTACGATGCTCTCCGGAGCTAAGAGCCGCTGCCGGGCTTCTTTCGGCAGAAGCGGCGCTAAGAGAGCACTGTGAGCGGTACAATCGTCTTTGCACGAAGAAGCCGCTTCTTCGGCTCCGGGAGCCGGAGAGAGCGGCAGCATCGGAAAGGTGAAGAAGGAAGCTGTACAACACTGGGATTGTGTGCGCAGCTTGCCAACTGATAGAAAACAGTACCTTACCACTGTCCTGACGTTTCCAATCACATGAATCTTCGATTGGAAGCTGTTTTGGACAACTTTTCTTTCCTTCATGCCAAACACTTGGCAGACATCCGTGCAACATACAGAAGACGATGGGAGATGTTTTCTGTGCTCCCGCAGGTTTTCCTTGCCAGACAGAGTGGAAAAGCTTTCTGCTAGGACGTAGACCACAAAAGACGCTAAAGACGAAGGTACGATGCTCTCCGGAGCTAAGAGCCGCTCCCGGGCTTCTTTCGGCAGAAGCGGCGCTAAGAGAGCACTGTGAGCGGTACAATCGTCTTTGCGCGAAGAAGCCGCTTCTTGGGCTCCGGGAGCCGGAGAGAGCGGCAGCATCGGAAAGGTGAAGAAGGAAGCTGTACAACACTGGGATTGTGTGCGCAGCTTGCCAACTGATAGAAAACAGTACCTTACACTTTCCTGACGTTTCCAATCACATGAATCTTCGATTGGAAGCTGTTTTGGACAACTTTTCTTTCCTTCATGCCAAGCACTTGGCAGACCTCCGTGCAACGTCCAGAAGACGATGGGAGATGTTTTCTGTGCTCCCGCAGGTTTTCCTTGCCAGACAGAGTGGAAAAGCTTTCTGCTAGGATGTAGACCACAAAAGACGCTAAAGACGCAGGTACGATGCTCTCCGGAGCTAAGAGCCGCTCCCGGGCTTCTTTCGGCAGAAGCGGCGCTAAGAGAGCACTGTGAGCGGTACAATCGTCTTTGCGCGAAGAAGCCGCTTCTTCGGCTCCGGGAGCCGGAGAGAGCGGCAGCATCGGAAAGGTGAAGAAGGAAGCTGTACAACACTGGGATTGTGTGCGCAGCTTGCCAACTGATAGAAAACAGTACCCTACCACTTTCCTGACGTTTCCAATCACATGAATATTCGACTGGAAGCTGTTTTGTACAACTTTTCTTTCCTTCATGCCAAACACTTGGCAGACCTCCGTGCAACGTCCAGAAGACGATGGGAGATGTTTTCTGTGCTCCCGCAGGTTTTCCTTGCCAGACAGAGTGGAAAAGCTTTCTGCTAGGATGTAGACCACAAAAGACGCTAAAGACGAAGGTACGATGCTCTCCGGAGCTAAGAGCCGCTCCCGGGCTTCTTTCGGCAGAAGCGGCGCTAAGAGAGCACTGTGAGCGGTACAATCGTCTTTGCGCGAAGACGCCGCTTCTTGGGCTCCGGGAGCCGGAGAGAGCGGCAGCATCGGAAAGGTGAAGAAGGAAGCTGTACAACACTGGGATTGTGTGCGCAGCTTGCCAACTGATAGAAAACAGTACCTTACCACTTTCCTGACGTTTCCAATCACATGAATATTCGATTGGAAGCTGTTTTGGACAACTTTTCTTTCCTTCATGCCAAACACTTGGCAGACCTCCGTGCAACGTCCAGAAGACGATGGGAGATGTTTTCTGTGCTCCCGCAGGTTTTCCTTGCCAGACAGAGTGGAAAAGCTTTCTGCTAGGATGTAGACCAGAAAAGACGCTAAAGACGAAGGTACGATGCTCTCCGGAGCTAAGAGCCGCTCCCGGGCTTCTTTCGGCAGAAGCGGCGCTAAGAGAGCACTGTGAGCTGTACAATCGTCTTTGCGCGAAGAAGCCGCTTCTTCGGCTCCGGGAGCCGGAGAGATCGGCAGCATTGGAAAGGTGAAGAAGGAAGCTGTACAACACTGGGATTGTGTGCGCAGCTTGCCAACTGATAGAAAACAGTACCTTACACTTTCCTGACGTTTCCAATCACATGAATATTCGATTGGAAGCTGTTTTGGACAACTTTTCTTTCCTTCATGCCAAGCACTTGGCAGACCTCCGTGCAACGTCCAGAAGACGATGGGAGATGTTTTCTGTGCTCCCGCAGGTTTTCCTTGCCAGACAGAGTGGAAAAGCTTTCTGCTAGGATGTAGACCACAAAAGACGCTAAAGACGAAGGTACGATGCTCTCCAGAGCTAAGAGCCGCTCCCGGGCTTCTTTCGGCAGAAGCGGCGCTAAGAGAGCACTGTGAGCAGTACAATCGTCTTTGCGCGAAGAAGCCGCTTCTGCGGCTCCGGGAGCCGGAGAGAGCGGCAGCATCGGAAAGGTGAAGAAGGAAGCTGTACAACACTGGGATTGTGTGCGCAGCTTGCCAACTGATAGAAAACAGTACCTTACACTTTCCTGACGTTTCCAATCACATGAATATTCGATTGGAAGCTGTTTTGGACAACTTTTCTTTCCTTCATGCCAAGCACTTGGCAGACCTCCGTGCAACGTCCAGAAGACGATGGGAGATGTTTTCTGTGCTCCCGCAGGTTTTCCTTGCCAGACAGAGTGGAAAAGCTTTCTGCTAGGATGTAGACCACAAAAGACGCTAAAGACGAAGGTACGATGCTCTCCGGAGCTAAGAGCCGCTCCCGGGCTTCTTTCGGCAGAAGCGGCGCTAAGAGAGCACTGTGAGCGGTACAATCGTCTTTGCGCAAAGAAGCCGCTTCTTCGGCTCCGGGAGCCGGAGAGAGCGGCAGCATCGGAAAGGTGAAGAAGGAAGCTGTACAACACTGGGATTGTGTGCGCAGCTTGCCAACTGATAGAAAACAGTACCTTACCACTTTCCTGACGTTTCCAATCACATGAATATTCGATTGGAAGCTGTTTTGGACAACTTTTCTTTCCTTCATGCCAAACACTTGGCAGACCTCCGTGCAACGTCCAGAAGACGATGGGAGATGTTTTCTGTGCTCCCGCAGGTTTTCCTTGCCAGACAGAGTGGAAAAGCTTTCTGCTAGGATGTAGACCAGAAAAGACGCTAAAGACGAAGGTACGATGCTCTCCGCAGCTAAGAGCCGCTGCCGGGCTTCTTTCGGCAGAAGCGGCGCTAAGAGAGCACTGTGAGCAGTACAATCGTCTTTGCGCGAAGAAGCCGCTTCTGCGGCTCCGGGAGCCGGAGAGAGCGGCAGCATCGGAAAGGTGAAGAAGGAAGCTGTACAACACTGGGATTGTGTGCGCAGCTTGCCAACTGATAGAAAACAGTACCTTACACTTTCCTGACGTTTCCAATCACATGAATATTCGATTGGAAGCTGTTTTGGACAACTTTTCTTTCCTTCATGCCAAACACTTGGCAGACCTCTGTGCAACGTCCAGAAGACGATGGGAGATGTTTTCTGTGCTCCCGCAGGTTTTCCTTGCCAGACAGAGTGGAAAAGCTTTCTGCTAGGACGTAGACCACAAAAGACGCTAAAGACGAAGGTACGATGCTCTCCGGAGCTAAGAGCCGCTGCCGGGCTTCTTTCGGCAGAAGCGGCGCTAAGAGAGCACTGTGAGCGGTACAATCGTCTTTGCGCGAAGAAGCCGCTTCTTCGGCTCCGGGAGGCGGAGAGAGCGGCAGCATCGGAAAGGTGAAGAAGGAAGCTGTACAACACTGGGATTGTGTGCGCAGCTTGCCAACTGATAGAAAACAGTACCTTACACTTTCCTGACGTTTCCAATCACATGAATCTTCGATTGGAAGCTGTTTTGGACAACTTTTCTTTCCTTCATGCCAAACACTTGGCAGACCTCCGTGCAACGTCCAGAAGACGATGGGAGATGTTTTCTGTGCTCCCGCAGGTTTTCCTTGCCAGACAGAGTGGAAAAGCTTTCTGCTAGGACGTAGACCACAAAAGACGCTATAGACGAAGGTACGATGCTCTCCGGAGCTAAGAGCCGCTGCCGGGCTTCTTTCGGCAGAAGCGGCGCTAAGAGAGCACTGTGAGCGGTACAATCGTCTTTGCGCGAAGAAGCCGCTTCTTCGACTCCGGGAGCCGGAGAGAGCGGCAGCATCGGAAAGGTGAAGAAGGAAGCTGTACAACACTGGGATTGTGTGCGCAGCTTGCCAACTGATAGAAAACAGTACCTTACAATTTCCTGACGTTTCTAATCACATGAATATTCGATTGGAAGCTGTTTTGGACAACTTTTCTTTCCTTCATGCCAAACACTTGGCAGACCTCCGTGCAACGTCCAGAAGATGATGGGAGATGTTTTCTGTGCTCCCGCATGTTTTCCTTGCCAGACAGAGTGGAAAAGCTTTCTGCTAGGACGTAGACCACAAAAGACGCTAAAGACGAAGGTACGATGCTCTCCGGAGCTAAGAGCCGCTCCCGGGCTACTTTCAGCAGAAGCGGCGCTAAGAGAGCACTGTGAGCGGTACAATCGTCTTTGCGCGAAGAAGCCGCTTCTTCGGCTCCGGGAGCCGGAGAGAGCGGCAGCATCGGAAAGGTGAAGAAGGAAGCTGTACAACACTGGGATTGTGTGCGCAGCTTGCCAACTGATAGAAAACAGTACCTTACACTTTCCTGACGTTTCCAATCACATGAATATTCGATTGGAAGCTGTTTTGGACAACTTTCCTTTCCTTCATGCCAAGCACTTGGCAGACCTCCGTGCAACGTCCAGAACACGATGGGAGATGTTTTCTGTGCTCCCGCAGGTTTTCCTTGCCAGACAGAGTGGAAAAGCTTTCTGCTAGGATGTAGACCACAAAAGACGCTAAAGACGAAGGTACGATGCTCTCCGGAGCTAAGAGCCGCTCCCGGGCTTCTTTCGGCAGAAGCGGCGCTAAGAGAGCACTGTGAGCGGTACAATCGTCTTTGCGCGAAGACGCCGCTTCTTCGGCTCCGGGAGCCGGAGAGAGCGGCAGCATCGGAAAGGTGAAGAAGGAAGCTGTACAACACTGGGATTGTGTGCGCAGCTTGCCAACTGATAAAAAACAGTACCTTACCATTTTCCTGACGTTTCCAATCACATGAATATTCGATTGGAAGCTGTTTTGGACAACTTTTCTTTCCTTCATGCCAAACACTTGGCAGACATCCGTGCAACGTCCAGAAGACGATGGGAGATGTTTTCTGTGCTCCCGCAGGTTTTCCTTGCCAGACAGAGTGGAAAAGCTTTCTGCTAGGATGTAGACCACAAAAGACGCTAAAGACGAAGGTACGATGCTCTCCAGAGCTAAGAGCCGCTCCCGGGCTTCTTTCGGCAGAAGCGGCGCTAAGAGAGCACTGTGAGCAGTACAATCGTCTTTGCGCGAAGAAGCCGCTTCTGCGGCTCCGGGAGCCGGAGAGAGCAGCAGCATCGGAAAGGTGAAGAAGGAAGCTGTACAACACTGGGATTGTGTGCGCAGCTTGCCAACTGATAGAAAACAGTACCTTACACTTTCCTGACGTTTCCAATCACATGAATATTCGATTGGAAGCTGTTTTGGACAACTTTTCTTTCCTTCATGCCAAGCACTTGGCAGACCTCCGTGCAACGTCCAGAAGACGATGGGAGATGTTTTCTGTGCTCCCGCAGGTTTTCCTTGCCAGACAGAGTGGGAAAGCTTTCTGCTAGGATGTAGACCACAAAAGACGCTAAAGACGAAGGTACGTTGCTCTCCGGAGCTAAGAGCCGCTGCCGGGCTTCTTTCGGCAGAAGCGGCGCTAAGAGAGCACTGTGAGCGGTACAATCGTCTTTGCGCAAAGAAGCCGCTTCTTCGGCTCCGGGAGCCGGAGAGAGCGGCAGCATCGGAAAGGTGAAGAAGGAAGCTGTACAACACTGGGATTGTGTGCGCAGCTTGCCAACTGATAGAAAACAGTACCTTACCACTTTCCTGAGGTTTCCAATCACATGAATATTCGATTGGAAGCTGTTTTGGACAACTTTTCATTCCTTCATGCCCAACACTTGGCAGACTTCCGTGCAACGTCCAGAAGACGATGGGAGATGTTTTCTGTGCTCCCGCAGGTTTTCCTTGCCAGACAGAGTGGAAAAGCTTTCTGCTAGGATGTAGACCACAAAAGACGCTAAAGATGAAGGTACGATGCTCTCCGGAGCTAAGAGCCGCTCCCGGGCTTCTTTCGGCAGAAGCGGCGCTAAGAGAGCACTGTGAGCAGTACAATCGTCTTTGCGCGAAGAAGCCGCTTCTGCGGCTCCGGGAGCCGGAGAGAGCGGCAGCATCGGAAAGGTGAAGAAGGAAGCTGTACAACACTGGGATTGTGTGCGCAGCTTGCCAACTGATAGAAAACAGTACCTTACCACTTTCCTGACGTTTCCAATCACATGAATATTCGATTGGAAGCTGTTTTGGACAATTTTTCTTTGCTTCATGCCAAGCACTTGGCAGACCTCCGTGCAACGTCCAGAAGACGATGGGAGATGTTTTCTGTGCTCCCGCAGGTTTTCCTTGCCAGACAGAGTGGAAAAGCTTTCTGCTAGGATGTAGACCACAAAAGACGCTAAAGACGAAGGTACGATGCTCTCCGGAGCTAAGAGCCGCTGCCGGGCTTGTTTCGGCAGAAGCGGCGCTAAGAGAGCACTGTGAGCGGTACAATCGTCTTTGCGCGAAGAAGCCGCTTCTTCGGCTCCGGGAGCCGGAGAGAGCGGCAGCATCGGAAAGGTGAAGAAGGAAGCTGTACAACACTGGGATTGTGTGCGCAGCTTGCCAACTGATAGAAAACAGTACCTTACACTTTCCTGACGTTTCCAATCACATGAATATTCGATTGGAAGCTGTTTTGGACAACTTTTCTTTCCTTCATGCCAAACACTTGGCAGACCTCCGTGCAACGTCCAGAAGACGATGGGAGATGTTTTCTGTGCTCCCGCAGGTTTTCCTTGCCAGACAGAGTGGAAAAGCTTTCTGCTAGGATGTAGACCACAAAAGACGCTAAAGACGAAGGTACGATGCTCTCCGGAGCTAAGAGCCGCTCCCGGGCTTCTTTCGGCAGAAGCGGCGCTAAGAGAGCACTGTGAGCGGTACAATCGTCTTTGCGCGAAGAAGCCGCTTCTTGGGCTCCGGGAGCCGGAGAGAGCGGCAGCATCGGAAAGGTGAAGAAGGAAGCTGTACAACACTGGGATTGTGTGCGCAGCTTGCCAACTGATAGTAAACAGTACCTTACCACTTTCCTGACGTTTCCAATCACATGAATATTCGATTGGAAGCTGTTTTGGACAACTTTTCTTTCCTTCATGCCAAGCACTTGGCAGACCTCCGTGCAACGTCCAGAAGACGATGGGAGATGTTTTCTGTGCTCCCGCAGGTTTTCCTTGCCAGACAGAGTGGAAAAGCTTTCTGCTAGGATGTAGACCACAAAAGACGCTAAAGACGAAGGTACGATGCTCTCCAGAGCTAAGAGCCGCTCCCGGGCTTCTTTCGGCAGAAGCGGCGCTAAGAGAGCACTGTGAGCAGTACAATCGTCTTTGCGCGAAGAAGCCGCTTCTGCGGCTCCGGGAGCCGGAGAGAGCGGCAGCATCGGAAAGGTGAAGAAGGAAGCTGTACAACACTGGGATTGTGTGCGCAGCTTGCCAACTGATAGAAAACAGTACCTTACACTTTCCTGACGTTTCCAATCACATGAATATTCGATTGGAAGCTGTTTTGTACAATTTTTCTTTCCTTCATGCCAAACACTTGGCAGACCTCCGTGCAACGTCCAGAAGACGATGGGAGATGTTTTCTGTGCTCCCGCAGGTTTTCCTTGCCAGACAGAGTGGAAAAGCTTTCTGCTAGGATGTAGACCACAAAAGACGCTAAAGACGAAGGTACGATGCTCTCCGGAGCTAAGAGCCGCTGCCGGGCTTCTTTCGGCAGAAGCGGCGCTAAGAGAGCACTGTGAGCGGTACAATCGTCTTTGCGCAAAGAAGCCGCTTCTTCGGCTCCGGGAGCCGGAGAGAGCGGCAGCATCGGAAAGGTGAAGAAGGAAGCTGTACAACACTGGGATTGTGTGCGCAGCTTGCCAACTGATAGAAAACAGTACCTTACACTTTCCTGACGTTTCCAATCACATGAATATTCGATTGGAAGCTGTTTTGGACAACTTTTCTTTCCTTCATGCCAAGCACTTGGCAGACCTCCGTGCAACGTCCAGAAGACGATGGGAGATGTTTTCTGTGCTCCCGCAGGTTTTCCTTGCCAGACAGAGTGGAAAAGCTTTCTGCTAGGATGTAGACCACAAAAGACGCTAAAGACGAAGGTACGATGCTCTCCAGAGCTAAGAGCCGCTCCCGGGCTTCTTTCGGCAGAAGCGGCGCTAAGAGAGCACTGTGAGCAGTACAATCGTCTTTGCGCGAAGAAGCCGCTTCTGCGGCTCCGGGAGCCGGAGAGAGCGGCAGCATCGGAAAGGTGAAGAAGGAAGCTGTACAACACTGGGATTGTGTGCGCAGCTTGCCAACTGATAGAAAACAGTACCTTACCACTTTCCTGACGTTTCCAATCACATGAATATTCGATTGGAAGCTGTTTTGGACAATTTTTCTTTCCTTCATGCCAAGCACTTGGCAGACCTCCGTGCAACGTCCAGAAGACGATGGGAGATGTTTTCTGTGCTCCCGCAGGTTTTCCTTGCCAGACAGAGTGGAAAAGCTTTCTGCTAGGATGTAGACCACAAAAGACGCTAAAGACGAAGGTATGATGCTCTCCGGAGCTAAGAGCCGCTGCCGGGCTTCTTTCGGCAGAAGCGGCGCTAAGAGAGCACTGTGAGCGGTACAATCGTCTTTGCGCAAAGAAGCCGCTTTTTCGGCTCCGGGAGCCGGAGAGAGCGGCAGCATCGGAAAGGTGAAGAAGGAAGCTGTACAACACTGGGATTGTGTGCGCAGCTTGCCAACAGATAGAAATCAGTACCTTACCACTTTCCTGAGGTTTCCAATCACATGAATCTTCGATTGGAAGCTGTTTTGGACAACTTTCCTTTCCTTCATGCCAAACACTTGGCATACCTCCGTGCAACGTCCAGAAGACGATGGGAGATGTTTTCTGTGCTCCCGCAGGTTTTCCTTGCCAGACAGAGTGGAAAAGCTTTCTGCTAGGACGTAGACCAGAAAAGACGCTAAAGACGAAGGTACGATGCTCTCCGGAGCTAAGAGCCGCTCCCGGGCTTCTTTCGGCAGAAGCGGCGCTAAGAGAGCACTGTGAGCGGTACAATCGTCTTTGCGCGAAGAAGCCGCTTCTTCGGCTCCGGGAGCCGGAGAGAGCGGCAGCATCGGAAAGGTGAAGAAGGAAGCTGTACAACACTGGGATTGTGTGCGCAGCTTGCCAACTGATAGAAAACAGTACCTTACCACTTTCCTGACGTTTCCAATCACATGAAACTTCGATTGGAAGCTGTTTTGGACAACTTTCCTTTCCTTCATGCCAAACACTTGGCAGACCTCCGTGCAACGTCCAGAAGACGATGGGAGATGTTTTCTGTGCTCCCGCAGGTTTTCCTTGCCAGACAGAGTGGAAAAGCTTTCTGCTAGGATGTAGACCACAAAAGACGCTAAAGACGAAGGTATGATGCTCTCCGGAGCTAAGAGCGGCTGCCGGGCTTCTTTCGGCAGAAGCGGCGCTAAGAGAGCACTGTGAGCGGTACAATCGTCTTTGCGCGAAGAAGCCGCTTCTTCGGCTCCGGGAGCCGGAGAGAGCGGCAGCATCGGAAAGGTGAAGAAGGAAGCTGTACAACACTGGGATTGTGTGCGCAGCTTGCCAACTGATAGAAAACAGTACCTTACAACTTTCCTGACGTTTCCAATCACATGAATATTCGATTGGAAGCTGTTTTGGACAACTTTTCTTTCCTTCATGCCAAACACTTGGCAGACCTCCGTGCAACGTCCAGAAGACGATGGGAGATGTTTTCTGTGCTCCCGCAGGTTTTCCTTGCCAGACAGAGTGGAAAAGCTTTCTGCTAGGATGTAGACCACAAAAGACGCTAAAGACGAAGGTACGATGCTCTCCGGAGCTAAGAGCCGCTCCCGGGCTTCTTTCAGCAGAAGCGGCGCTAAGAGAGCACTGTGAGCGGTACAATCGTCTTTGCGCGAAGAAGCCGCTTCTTCGGCTCCGGGAGCCGGAGAGAGCGGCAGCATCGGAAAGGTGAAGAAGGAAGCTGTACAACACTGGGATTGTGTGCGCAGCTTGCCAACTGATAGAAAACAGTACCTTACCACTTTCCTGACGTTTCCAATCACATGAATATTCGATTGGAAGCTGTTTTGGACAACTTTTCTTTCCTTCATGCCAAGCACTTGGCAGACCTCCGTGCAACGTCCAGAAGACGATGGGAGATGTTTTCTGTGCTCCCGCAGGTTTTCCTTGCCAGACAGAGTGGAAAAGCTTTCTGCTAGGATGTAGACCACAAAAGACGCTAAAGACGAAGGTACGATGCTCTCCGGAGCTAAGAGCCGCTGCCGGGCTTCTTTCGGCAGAAGCGGCGCTAAGAGAGCACTGTGAGCGGTACAATCGTCTTTGCGCGAAGAAGCCGCTTCTTCGGCTCCGGGAGCCGGAGAGAGCGGCAGCATCGGAAAGGTGAAGAAGGAAGCTGTACAACACTGGGATTGTGTGCGCAGCTTGCCAACTGATAGAAAACAGTACCTTACCACTTTCCTGACGTTTCCAATCACATGAATATTTGATTGGAAGCTGTTTTGGACAACTTTTCTTTCCTTCATGCCAAGCACTTGGCAGACCTCCGTGCAACGTCCAGAAGACGATGGGAGATGTTTTCTGTGCTCCCGCAGGTTTTCCTTGCCAGACAGAGTGGGAAAGCTTTCTGCTAGGATGTAGACCACAAAAGACGCTAAAGACGAAGGTACGATGCTCTCCGGAGCTAAGAGCCGCTGCCGGGCTTCTTTCGGCAGAAGCGGCGCTAAGAGAGCACTGTGAGCGGTACAATCGTCTTTGCGCGAAGAAGCCGCTTCTTCGGCTCCGGGAGCCGGAGAGAGCAGCAGCATCGGAAAGGTGAAGAAGGAAGCTGTACAACACTGGGATTGTGTGCGCAGCTTGCCAACTGATAGAAAACAGTACCTTACACTTTCCTGACGTTTCCAATCACATGAATATTCGATTGGAAGCTGTTTTGGACAACTTTTCTTTCCTTCATGCCAAGCACTTGGCAGACCTCCGTGCAACGTCCAGAAGACGATGGGAGATGTTTTCTGTGCTCCCGCAGGTTTTCCTTGCCAGACAGAGTGGGAAAGCTTTCTGCTAGGATGTAGACCACAAAAGACGCTAAAGACGAAGGTACGTTGCTCTCCGGAGCTAAGAGCCGCTGCCGGGCTTCTTTCGGCAGAAGCGGCGCTAAGAGAGCACTGTGAGCGGTACAATCGTCTTTGCGCAAAGAAGCCGCTTCTTCGGCTCCGGGAGCCGGAGAGAGCGGCAGCATCGGAAAGGTGAAGAAGGAAGCTGTACAACACTGGGATTGTGTGCGCAGCTTGCCAACTGATAGAAAACAGTACCTTACCACTTTCCTGAGGTTTCCAATCACATGAATATTCGATTGGAAGCTGTTTTGGACAACTTTTCATTCCTTCATGCCCAACACTTGGCAGACTTCCGTGCAACGTCCAGAAGACGATGGGAGATGTTTTCTGTGCTCCCGCAGGTTTTCCTTGCCAGACAGAGTGGAAAAGCTTTCTGCTAGGATGTAGACCACAAAAGACGCTAAAGATGAAGGTACGATGCTCTCCGGAGCTAAGAGCCGCTCCCGGGCTTCTTTCGGCAGAAGCGGCGCTAAGAGAGCACTGTGAGCAGTACAATCGTCTTTGCGCGAAGAAGCCGCTTCTGCGGCTCCGGGAGCCGGAGAGAGCGGCAGCATCGGAAAGGTGAAGAAGGAAGCTGTACAACACTGGGATTGTGTGCGCAGCTTGCCAACTGATAGAAAACAGTACCTTACCACTTTCCTGACGTTTCCAATCACATGAATATTCGATTGGAAGCTGTTTTGGACAATTTTTCTTTGCTTCATGCCAAGCACTTGGCAGACCTCCGTGCAACGTCCAGAAGACGATGGGAGATGTTTTCTGTGCTCCCGCAGGTTTTCCTTGCCAGACAGAGTGGAAAAGCTTTCTGCTAGGATGTAGACCACAAAAGACGCTAAAGACGAAGGTACGATGCTCTCCGGAGCTAAGAGCCGCTGCCGGGCTTGTTTCGGCAGAAGCGGCGCTAAGAGAGCACTGTGAGCGGTACAATCGTCTTTGCGCGAAGAAGCCGCTTCTTCGGCTCCGGGAGCCGGAGAGAGCGGCAGCATCGGAAAGGTGAAGAAGGAAGCTGTACAACACTGGGATTGTGTGCGCAGCTTGCCAACTGATAGAAAACAGTACCTTACACTTTCCTGACGTTTCCAATCACATGAATATTCGATTGGAAGCTGTTTTGGACAACTTTTCTTTCCTTCATGCCAAACACTTGGCAGACCTCCGTGCAACGTCCAGAAGACGATGGGAGATGTTTTCTGTGCTCCCGCAGGTTTTCCTTGCCAGACAGAGTGGAAAAGCTTTCTGCTAGGATGTAGACCACAAAAGACGCTAAAGACGAAGGTACGATGCTCTCCGGAGCTAAGAGCCGCTCCCGGGCTTCTTTCGGCAGAAGCGGCGCTAAGAGAGCACTGTGAGCGGTACAATCGTCTTTGCGCGAAGAAGCCGCTTCTTGGGCTCCGGGAGCCGGAGAGAGCGGCAGCATCGGAAAGGTGAAGAAGGAAGCTGTACAACACTGGGATTGTGTGCGCAGCTTGCCAACTGATAGTAAACAGTACCTTACCACTTTCCTGACGTTTCCAATCACATGAATATTCGATTGGAAGCTGTTTTGGACAACTTTTCTTTCCTTCATGCCAAGCACTTGGCAGACCTCCGTGCAACGTCCAGAAGACGATGGGAGATGTTTTCTGTGCTCCCGCAGGTTTTCCTTGCCAGACAGAGTGGAAAAGCTTTCTGCTAGGATGTAGACCACAAAAGACGCTAAAGACGAAGGTACGATGCTCTCCAGAGCTAAGAGCCGCTCCCGGGCTTCTTTCGGCAGAAGCGGCGCTAAGAGAGCACTGTGAGCAGTACAATCGTCTTTGCGCGAAGAAGCCGCTTCTGCGGCTCCGGGAGCCGGAGAGAGCAGCAGCATCGGAAAGGTGAAGAAGGAAGCTGTACAACACTGGGATTGTGTGCGCAGCTTGCCAACTGATAGAAAACAGTACCTTACACTTTCCTGACGTTTCCAATCACATGAATATTCGATTGGAAGCTGTTTTGGACAACTTTTCTTTCCTTCATGCCAAGCACTTGGCAGACCTCCGTGCAACGTCCAGAAGACGATGGGAGATGTTTTCTGTGCTCCCGCAGGTTTTCCTTGCCAGACAGAGTGGGAAAGCTTTCTGCTAGGATGTAGACCACAAAAGACGCTAAAGACGAAGGTACGTTGCTCTCCGGAGCTAAGAGCCGCTGCCGGGCTTCTTTCGGCAGAAGCGGCGCTAAGAGAGCACTGTGAGCGGTACAATCGTCTTTGCGCAAAGAAGCCGCTTCTTCGGCTCCGGGAGCCGGAGAGAGCGGCAGCATCGGAAAGGTGAAGAAGGAAGCTGTACAACACTGGGATTGTGTGCGCAGCTTGCCAACTGATAGAAAACAGTACCTTACCACTTTCCTGAGGTTTCCAATCACATGAATATTCGATTGGAAGCTGTTTTGGACAACTTTTCATTCCTTCATGCCCAACACTTGGCAGACTTCCGTGCAACGTCCAGAAGACGATGGGAGATGTTTTCTGTGCTCCCGCAGGTTTTCCTTGCCAGACAGAGTGGAAAAGCTTTCTGCTAGGATGTAGACCACAAAAGACGCTAAAGATGAAGGTACGATGCTCTCCGGAGCTAAGAGCCGCTCCCGGGCTTCTTTCGGCAGAAGCGGCGCTAAGAGAGCACTGTGAGCAGTACAATCGTCTTTGCGCGAAGAAGCCGCTTCTGCGGCTCCGGGAGCCGGAGAGAGCGGCAGCATCGGAAAGGTGAAGAAGGAAGCTGTACAACACTGGGATTGTGTGCGCAGCTTGCCAACTGATAGAAAACAGTACCTTACCACTTTCCTGACGTTTCCAATCACATGAATATTCGATTGGAAGCTGTTTTGGACAATTTTTCTTTGCTTCATGCCAAGCACTTGGCAGACCTCCGTGCAACGTCCAGAAGACGATGGGAGATGTTTTCTGTGCTCCCGCAGGTTTTCCTTGCCAGACAGAGTGGAAAAGCTTTCTGCTAGGATGTAGACCACAAAAGACGCTAAAGACGAAGGTACGATGCTCTCCGGAGCTAAGAGCCGCTGCCGGGCTTGTTTCGGCAGAAGCGGCGCTAAGAGAGCACTGTGAGCGGTACAATCGTCTTTGCGCGAAGAAGCCGCTTCTTCGGCTCCGGGAGCCGGAGAGAGCGGCAGCATCGGAAAGGTGAAGAAGGAAGCTGTACAACACTGGGATTGTGTGCGCAGCTTGCCAACTGATAGAAAACAGTACCTTACACTTTCCTGACGTTTCCAATCACATGAATATTCGATTGGAAGCTGTTTTGGACAACTTTTCTTTCCTTCATGCCAAACACTTGGCAGACCTCCGTGCAACGTCCAGAAGACGATGGGAGATGTTTTCTGTGCTCCCGCAGGTTTTCCTTGCCAGACAGAGTGGAAAAGCTTTCTGCTAGGATGTAGACCACAAAAGACGCTAAAGACGAAGGTACGATGCTCTCCGGAGCTAAGAGCCGCTCCCGGGCTTCTTTCGGCAGAAGCGGCGCTAAGAGAGCACTGTGAGCGGTACAATCGTCTTTGCGCGAAGAAGCCGCTTCTTGGGCTCCGGGAGCCGGAGAGAGCGGCAGCATCGGAAAGGTGAAGAAGGAAGCTGTACAACACTGGGATTGTGTGCGCAGCTTGCCAACTGATAGTAAACAGTACCTTACCACTTTCCTGACGTTTCCAATCACATGAATATTCGATTGGAAGCTGTTTTGGACAACTTTTCTTTCCTTCATGCCAAGCACTTGGCAGACCTCCGTGCAACGTCCAGAAGACGATGGGAGATGTTTTCTGTGCTCCCGCAGGTTTTCCTTGCCAGACAGAGTGGAAAAGCTTTCTGCTAGGATGTAGACCACAAAAGACGCTAAAGACGAAGGTACGATGCTCTCCAGAGCTAAGAGCCGCTCCCGGGCTTCTTTCGGCAGAAGCGGCGCTAAGAGAGCACTGTGAGCAGTACAATCGTCTTTGCGCGAAGAAGCCGCTTCTGCGGCTCCGGGAGCCGGAGAGAGCGGCAGCATCGGAAAGGTGAAGAAGGAAGCTGTACAACACTGGGATTGTGTGCGCAGCTTGCCAACTGATAGAAAACAGTACCTTACACTTTCCTGACGTTTCCAATCACATGAATATTCGATTGGAAGCTGTTTTGTACAATTTTTCTTTCCTTCATGCCAAGCACTTGGCAGACCTCCGTGCAACGTCCAGAAGACGATGGGAGATGTTTTCTGTGCTCCCGCAGGTTTTCCTTGCCAGACAGAGTGGAAAAGCTTTCTGCTAGGATGTAGACCACAAAAGACGCTAAAGACGAAGGTACGATGCTCTCCGGAGCTAAGAGCCGCTGCCGGGCTTCTTTCGGCAGAAGCGGCGCTAAGAGAGCACTGTGAGCGGTACAATCGTCTTTGCGCAAAGAAGCCGCTTCTTCGGCTCCGGGAGCCGGAGAGAGCGGCAGCATCGGAAAGGTGAAGAAGGAAGCTGTACAACACTGGGATTGTGTGCGCAGCTTGCCAACTGATAGAAAACAGTACCTTACACTTTCCTGACGTTTCCAATCACATGAATATTCGATTGGAAGCTGTTTTGGACAACTTTTCTTTCCTTCATGCCAAGCACTTGGCAGACCTCCGTGCAACGTCCAGAAGACGATGGGAGATGTTTTCTGTGCTCCCGCAGGTTTTCCTTGCCAGACAGAGTGGAAAAGCTTTCTGCTAGGATGTAGACCACAAAAGACGCTAAAGACGAAGGTACGATGCTCTCCAGAGCTAAGAGCCGCTCCCGGGCTTCTTTCGGCAGAAGCGGCGCTAAGAGAGCACTGTGAGCAGTACAATCGTCTTTGCGCGAAGAAGCCGCTTCTGCGGCTCCGGGAGCCGGAGAGAGCGGCAGCATCGGAAAGGTGAAGAAGGAAGCTGTACAACACTGGGATTGTGTGCGCAGCTTGCCAACTGATAGAAAACAGTACCTTACCACTTTCCTGACGTTTCCAATCACATGAATATTCGATTGGAAGCTGTTTTGGACAATTTTTCTTTCCTTCATGCCAAGCACTTGGCAGACCTCCGTGCAACGTCCAGAAGACGATGGGAGATGTTTTCTGTGCTCCCGCAGGTTTTCCTTGCCAGACAGAGTGGAAAAGCTTTCTGCTAGGATGTAGACCACAAAAGACGCTAAAGACGAAGGTACGATGCTCTCCGGAGCTAAGAGCCGCTGCCGGGCTTCTTTCGGCAGAAGCGGCGCTAAGAGAGCACTGTGAGCGGTACAATCGTCTTTGCGCAAAGAAGCCGCTTTTTCGGCTCCGGGAGCCGGAGAGAGCGGCAGCATCGGAAAGGTGAAGAAGGAAGCTGTACAACACTGGGATTGTGTGCGCAGCTTGCCAACAGATAGAAATCAGTACCTTACCACTTTCCTGAGGTTTCCAATCACATGAATCTTCGATTGGAAGCTGTTTTGGACAACTTTCCTTTCCTTCATGCCAAACACTTGGCATACCTCCGTGCAACGTCCAGAAGACGATGGGAGATGTTTTCTGTGCTCCCGCAGGTTTTCCTTGCCAGACAGAGTGGAAAAGCTTTCTGCTAGGACGTAGACCAGAAAAGACGCTAAAGACGAAGGTACGATGCTCTCCGGAGCTAAGAGCCGCTCCCGGGCTTCTTTCGGCAGAAGCGGCGCTAAGAGAGCACTGTGAGCGGTACAATCGTCTTTGCGCGAAGAAGCCGCTTCTTCGGCTCCGGGAGCCGGAGAGAGCGGCAGCATCGGAAAGGTGAAGAAGGAAGCTGTACAACACTGGGATTGTGTGCGCAGCTTGCCAACTGATAGAAAACAGTACCTTACCACTTTCCTGACGTTTCCAATCACATGAATCTTCGATTGGAAGCTGTTTTGGACAACTTTCCTTTCCTTCATGCCAAACACTTGGCAGACCTCCGTGCAACGTCCAGAAGACGATGGGAGATGTTTTCTGTGCTCCCGCAGGTTTTCCTTGCCAGACAGAGTGGAAAAGCTTTCTGCTAGGATGTAGACCACAAAAGACGCTAAAGACGAAGGTATGATGCTCTCCGGAGCTAAGAGCGGCTGCCGGGCTTCTTTCGGCAGAAGCGGCGCTAAGAGAGCACTGTGAGCGGTACAATCGTCTTTGCGCGAAGAAGCCGCTTCTTCGGCTCCGGGAGCCGGAGAGAGCGGCAGCATCGGAAAGGTGAAGAAGGAAGCTGTACAACACTGGGATTGTGTGCGCAGCTTGCCAACTGATAGAAAACAGTACCTTACAACTTTCCTGACGTTTCCAATCACATGAATATTCGATTGGAAGCTGTTTTGGACAACTTTTCTTTCCTTCATGCCAAACACTTGGCAGACCTCCGTGCAACGTCCAGAAGACGATGGGAGATGTTTTCTGTGCTCCCGCAGGTTTTCCTTGCCAGACAGAGTGGAAAAGCTTTCTGCTAGGATGTAGACCACAAAAGACGCTAAAGACGAAGGTACGATGCTCTCCGGAGCTAAGAGCCGCTCCCGGGCTTCTTTCAGCAGAAGCGGCGCTAAGAGAGCACTGTGAGCGGTACAATCGTCTTTGCGCGAAGAAGCCGCTTCTTCGGCTCCGGGAGCCGGAGAGAGCGGCAGCATCGGAAAGGTGAAGAAGGAAGCTGTACAACACTGGGATTGTGTGCGCAGCTTGCCAACTGATAGAAAACAGTACCTTACCACTTTCCTGACGTTTCCAATCACATGAATATTCGATTGGAAGCTGTTTTGGACAACTTTTCTTTCCTTCATGCCAAGCACTTGGCAGACCTCCGTGCAACGTCCAGAAGACGATGGGAGATGTTTTCTGTGCTCCCGCAGGTTTTCCTTGCCAGACAGAGTGGAAAAGCTTTCTGCTAGGATGTAGACCACAAAAGACGCTAAAGACGAAGGTACGATGCTCTCCGGAGCTAAGAGCCGCTGCCGGGCTTCTTTCGGCAGAAGCGGCGCTAAGAGAGCACTGTGAGCGGTACAATCGTCTTTGCGCGAAGAAGCCGCTTCTTCGGCTCCGGGAGCCGGAGAGAGCGGCAGCATCGGAAAGGTGAAGAAGGAAGCTGTACAACACTGGGATTGTGTGCGCAGCTTGCCAACTGATAGAAAACAGTACCTTACCACTTTCCTGACGTTTCCAATCACATGAATATTTGATTGGAAGCTGTTTTGGACAACTTTTCTTTCCTTCATGCCAAACACTTGGCAGACCTCCGTGCAACGTCCAGAAGACGATGGGAGATGTTTTCTGTGCTCCCGCAGGTTTTCCTTGCCAGACAGAGTGGAAAAGCTTTCTGCTAGGATGTAGACCACAAAAGACGCTAAAGACGAAGGTACGATGCTCTCCGGAGCTAAGAGCCGCTCCCGGGCTTCTTTCGGCAGAAGCGGCGCTAAGAGAGCACTGTGAGCGGTGCAATCGTCTTTGCGCGAAGAAGCCGCTTCTTCGGCTCCGGGAGCCGGAGAGAGCGGCAGCATCGGAAAGGTGAAGAAGGAAGCTGTACAACACTGGGATTGTGTGCGCAGCTTGCCAACTGATAGAAAACAGTACCTTACCACTTTCCTGACGTTTCCAATCACATGAATCTTCGATTGGAAGCTGTTTTGGACAACTTTTCTTTCCTTCATGCCAAACACTTGGCAGACCTCCGTGCAACGTCCAGAAGACGATGGGAGATGTTTTCTGTGCTCCCGCAGGTTTTCCTTGCCAGACAGAGTGGAAAAGCTTTCTGCTAGGATGTAGACCACAAAAGACGCTAAAGACGAAGGTACGATGCTCTCCGGAGCTAAGAGCCGCTGCCGGGCTTCTTTCGGCAGAAGCGGCGCTAAGAGAGCACTGTGAGCGGTACAATCGTCTTTGCGCGAAGAAGCCGCTTCTTGGGCTCCGGGAGCCGGAGAGAGCGGCAGCATCGGAAAGGTGAAGAAGGAAGCTGTACAACACTGGGATTGTGTGCGCAGCTTGCCAACTGATAGAAAACAGTACCTTACCACTTTCCTGACGTTTCCAATCACATGAATATTCGATTGGAAGCTGTTTTGGACAACTTTTCTTTCCTTCATGCCAAACACTTGGCAGACCTCCGTGCAACGTCCAGAAGACGATGGGAGATGTTTTCTGTGCTCCCGCAGGTTTTCCTTGCCAGACAGAGTGGAAAAGCTTTCTGCTAGGATGTAGACCACAAAAGACGCTAAAGACGAAGGTACGATGCTCCCCGGAGCTAAGAGCCGCTGCCGGGCTTCTTTCGGCAGAAGCGGCGCTAAGAGACCACTGTGAGCGGTGCAATCGACTTTGCGCAAAGAAGCCGCTTCTTCGGCTCCGGGAGCCGGAGAGAGCGGCAGCATCGGAAAGGTGAAGAAGGAAGCTGTACAACACTGGGATTGTGTGCGCAGCTTGCCAACTGATAGAAAAATGTACCTTACCACTTTCCTGACGTTTCCAATCACATGAACATGTAGTGGAAAAGCTTTTTGCTAAGATGTAGACGACAAGAGAGTCTAAAGACTGGATGAGAGCAAATGACACCCATCTCTCAAAAAGGCAATTAGGAGGACTCGGAATAGTAGAAACCAGCCAGCTTCCTTTTTATCCCCAGGAAGTTGATGAAGCATCTCTTCCTGGAAAACCTTGCCAGGCACATGCAAGACGACAAAATAATGTAGTTAGCATGATTTTTCAGGGGAATTTCATGTTGAACATCACTTTAAACTCCTCTGATGAATCAACTTGACTGGTAGATGAAGGGAATATTATCTGCCTGGGCTTCAGGGAGGTTTTTGACATATCTCTACATGGCAGCACGCATCCATATGGAAGCAATAGTGCAAAGGGGAGGGAACCAGTGTCTTTTCAGTGATGCTGAGTGAAAAAAACAAGAGGCAGTGGGCACTCTCTGAAATACAGGAGATTGCCATTGACCATCAGCAAATGATTCTTTACTGTGAGGGTGACTGAACCACGGCACAGACTGCCCAGAAAGATTGTGGAGCCTGGATCTTTGAAGACATTAAAAGTACACCCAGATAGAATCCTGGGCAAGAGGCTCTAGGTATCCTGGTTTAGGCAGGGGGATTGGGCCTGGTTAGCCTCACCAACCCCTTCCACTCTCATTCATTCTGTGCTAGTGAATTCTCTTCAAGATGCATTTCAAGCACTTGCATGACAAAGTTCTGTGAAGACAGAGATCCAAATGGACACGGCATCTAAGTTCCTTAAGCAGTGTTCAAGAAGAATGTAAAACTCTGGGACGAGTGTCTCTTCCCTAACTGAATCCCTTTCATGGGAAAATTCCCAGCTCTAGAAAGATCTTCTGATACGCATGCTTAAGACTGACACTGGCTGAGCAAATTTCTCCCTATGTGTATCCAAGACCAGTTAGGATCTTCACCCAAAGTGCTGTCAACATAGTCACAGAATGTCTATTGTTAAGAAGTGACAACTTCCATCAGCATGGCAACTATTGGTCCACCAAATGGATGAATGGATGGGAATTATCTACTTGGGTTAAAAACAAAAAGAAAGAGTTGGTCTTTAGTTATCAATTTCATTGCAATATTATAAGGGAAGAAAAAGACCTAAGTCCTTGACTTTCTTAACTCGAGGAAAGATTTTAAGAATTCCTTGTAAAAATGTGTGATCACAATCAGACTATTGAAACCATCTGAGTTGGGAAAAGAGTTCACAAATTGTCTAGAGAGTGGCAAAGAAGCCAAGAAAAATAGGAAAGAAACAAAAAGAGAGCAGAAGCGTCAGCTTCATTGTACAAGCTCGTTCTAGAAGTGGTCTGCTGGGAAAAGGAGGCCCCAGTTGAATTTCCAATGTATTCCTGCGCTTGATTCAGTAACCGGTCAATGTAAAAACCAATCCTTTTGTACAACTTCTTCCAGCAACAAAAACTCCAACAGGTTGACACTACCATCATGCCTGTTCCAGACATATTTCAAAGAGAAATGATGATTTTCTTGAAAACCTACTTGCATAAAAGTTGCAAGATGGTGGAGGGATTCCCACATCCTCCTGCCTCCATCTGGCTTGAAAGTAGATTTGATAAAATATGCAACAAAGCACATGATTTATAAGGTAGAGTCAAATGGATGATTTGGGAATTGATCTCTTGTTGATAGTAAACTTCATATCCACTCTGTGTGACCTTTCTAAAACAAAATGTGGAGCTGAGGCATGAATCTGCCACAACAATTGTAAAGCAAACATACACACTCCCCTTCACATGCCCCCCCTTCCACACACACCTAGGCACACACAGAGATCAGCATAGCAGATCATGAACACCTTGGAAAAGACTGAAATGCTCAATGCCTCTCTTGATGGGCAAAAGAGCTGGTGCAGTAATTCAAATGCCTGGTACAGAAATTCTGTTTCATATTTAGCTCCTATTTAAAACACAGCTTTTCATTTCATTCTATTTACAGAATATTTTCATGTCATTTGCTTCTTTAAAATTACTTAGTTCTCACCTGTTGTATGTCTAGGAATATTTTCTTCCAAAAATAGAAAAAAATAGATGCTATCTTTTCAGCAGAAAACATTGGTTGATACAATTTGAAACCGTCATGATATGGAAGAATTGTTCTGTCCCTCTCGAAGGTGGAAGAAGCATTTGGATCACAGATCATCTACAATGAAATACTTGACATGTTTAAGATGCTTTCAATCAATTTTGATCGTCAATTGCTTCTTCGTTGTAAACAGTCATTTTTCAGTGAAGGGAAAGTGTGTGTGGTATATCTACATGATGTGGTCAAACCCAGTTCCTACTAATGGCCAGGCTGAACTCCAGTAAATAATGTCCCGAATGATATTTTGCCGCCTTCTTTGGCACTTCATGAAATCTTACCATGATGAAGTGCTGAAACACAGAGATTTTCTCTTAGAGAGTGTCTCATGTTGTAACCCGTCCCATGGATTTTATGCTGTAATTCTTATCTCTTTTAAAATTTGCTATCTTCTGTACAGTTTTCATGAACCTTTCTGTTACAGTAGTGAAAATCACAGATAAATGTCATTTTGTACAACTTTGAATTTACCCCAAGAGCTGAGAGAAAACTTGCTCCTATACTTCAATCCCAGTTTCTTCTATAGTCCAACTTTGTTTCTCTACCATCAAGCTTCTCCTTTGTTGCTGCTCCAAGCCCCGTCCAAGCTGACCTTGAATACTTTCAGGGATGGGACACCCACAACTTCTCTGGGCAACCTGTCCCAGTGTTCCAGCACTCCCACAGTAAAAAAGGCCTTCCTTTCATCTAATATGTGTAGGAAATCATAAATCTAGGCATAGAAACTTGGAGTGCAAATTTGAAATTCTTTTGATTTGAAGCACATTTTAGATGAATACTGACTTACAGATGACTAAAAGATGTTGATGGGCATTTGAGCTGACAAGTTTTGAAAAAGTGCACGGAAATTAAAATTGAAACCACTAAAATTAAAAACTTCTTGCCATTTTCTTTTTCCTCTCCTATTCAAAATTGCATATGTCAGATATCAGTGCTTCGTGCAAACCTCTCAGATGCTCTCAGAGAAAAAGCTTTTCTTTCAGACTAAGTTGTGGTTGACGTAGAACACTAGCAGGAGTGAAAGTTTTTCTGGGCATCGGGGCAGCACCTTCTCCTTGGATTTGTGTGCAGAAAGCATTTTATCCAAACTGGAAAATAGACCCAACTCTGTTCTATTCATCATTCTTACTGCATCAGGCCTGAAGATGCAGTGAAAAGTAGCCTGTGGACCTTGAAGATAGCGCATGTGAAACAGATGAGAGGTGATGGAGAAGTTGAGAGAAGAAAGAGCACATGGCCCAGTACGGACGCCAGAAAGTATTTCTTCATGTGATCATGGCAGATTGCAGGAGCCACTTGGTACTATCAAACCAGCCCGACTTGGCACTGGTGCCACCTTGGGTCTGGGAACCATCCTGCGTATCGTGGATTTTCAGGAGCCAGCCGGCCACTCCCAGCCACAGGCCCTTAAACACAGACCTCGGCCCTCTTACCTGGCCAAAAAAACTCACCTGCCCCGCTTCTGCATGGCACATTGCAGGAGCCACTTGGTAATATCAAACCAGCCCGACTTGGCACTGGTGCCACCTTGGGTCTGGGAACCATCCTGCATATCATGGATTTTCAGGAGCCAGCAAGACACTCTTGGCCACAGGCCCCCAAACACAAACCTCGGCCCTTTTCCCTGGCAAAGAAAAGTCACCTGCCCTGCTTCTGCATGGCACATTGCAGGAGCAACTTGGTACTATCAAACCAGCCCGACTTGGCAATGTTGCTACCTTGGGTCTGAGAAACATCCTGCGGATCGTGGATTTTCAGGAGCCAGCCGGCCTCTCCCAGCCACAGGCCCCCAAACACAATCCACGGCCCTTTTCCCTGGCAAACAACACTCACCTGCCCCGCTTCTCGATGGCAGATTGCAGGAGTCCCTGGGTAATTTCAATCCAGCCCGACTTGGCAGCATTTCCACCTTGCGTCTGGGAATCATCCTGCATATCAAAGAATTTCAGGAGTCAGCCGGCACTCTCAGTCACAGGCCCCCAAACACAAACCATGGCCCTTTTCCCTTGCAAACAAAACTCACCTGCCCCGCTTCTGGATGGCAGATTGCAGCAGCCACTTAGTCCTATCAAACCAGCCCGAATTGGCACTGTGTTGAAAGCGAAGGGAAGCCAACCCACCTTGTCGTTTATCAGCATTGACTCCAATTTATTGATTAAATCAGCCACTTTATATAACAGTGTTAATTAACTTCATGCATATTGCAAAATCCAAGCTCACTATAGGTTAACAGAGAAAACTCTAAGCCCTCCTTTTGTTTTACCATACCCATGATTGTTTCTTGCAAACAGGACCAGCGTTCCCACTGTGATATGAAAGTCAAGTATTGGAGAGTGCTTTTGTTACTTCTTTAGAAGGTTAGAATATGCCGAAAAGATGCTAGCTGGGGACTTGCAATTAATGAATTATTTGCTGTAAGTAGGTCAAATGACATGAGCTTTCAAAAAGGAAAAGTAGTCTTATTCCACCTGCCAATTCTAAAGTAGATTAATAAGCCTTAAGCAGAAGATGGATGTGAAGAGGGATATGACATGAAAGCTTAAGCAACACTGCTGACAGCAAAAGGCTTACCTGCTGCAGATACAGGAGACAAAATACTATTTGGACACAAACATTGCTATTCAGACGACAGTAAAATTCTGAGGGACAGCAAAATTTACTCAGTCATCATGACAGTAAAATTTGCTCCCATCAAAATGTGCTCATCAATTCTTAGTGTAAGCTAAGCACCTTAAGCAGAGGGTAGTTCAAGCCTAACTGGTATTTGATGGCAAAAAAGGCAACTTGGCCTGCGTTTCTCACTTCTACTCCATTCAAAAGCTTACTCTGTCTCAGATTCCTTTGGTGGGATACCAACGCAAGCCGCCAAACTGCACGAAAATGATGATTTAAAGAAAGATAGATGAGAAAAATGGAATAATGGTTCATGTTCTTTTCCTTCCAACTGCTTTGTTTGCCCTTTTAAATTTTTGAAGTCCTTTCTGGTGTCACCATGGTTGCACTGCAGCAAGTGTTGGGCTGTAAGCTGTCCATATTGCCAGCTTCTGGACTGCCTTCAGAAAACTTCCCACTGGTTTTGTCTAGAAATCACAAGCAGTAGAGATGACAAAGACTGCAGAAACCTTCTCATCTCCTTCTAGAGCAAGACCATGTCTTTCAGCCACTCTTAACTAGACAACTTTCATCAGTCATGAGGGAGTCTCATGTTCAAGAGCTAAGCAGTGACAGCTGTAAATGACAAAAAGCAGACTGAAATTCTCTTGGGACTCCAGCAGAGAGCAATGAAGGAGGTTGAATTCACCTTCTTGGGAAGTTCTAAAATGCACCTTCCCTTGAGCACAGGAGCTAAGCCATCGTAACCTTTGTTGAGTATGTCTGCGTAGACAGACATATTTAGACCATGTTATTTAAGCCACGTTATCATCTCTAGCTGCTAAGCTGCACTTCTTGCAAAGTATCTGCAACGTATTTTACAGGGTGGGCTTTGATGTGTAATCCCTGAGTAATATTGCAAAGAGAAGTACTTGGGGTGTGGGGTGGGGGGGGGAGCTGCAACTCTTAGGTTTTTCAAATCATGGTTCCATTTGAAAGTCAAAAAAGATGTCAAACCTTTCTTTCCTAGACCTATTACCAGCACAAACTGTACCAGAATTTATGACCTGTAACTGTACCGTGGACGCTCTTTCTCTGGACTATTCCTTAAGAAACAAAGTCCTCACTAGAAATAAAACAAAATTAGCCAAGTATTGGCCTGGATTAGTTCCAAGGCTCTGTACTAAAGGCCAAACACGTGTAATAATAGTAACCAGTGGACTAAAAGTTAAGTCAATAGAGCATGACTCAGTTCAAAGACATCTTGTGTCCTAATGTTCTCACAGAAGACTGTAAAAACCTGTCTGTTTTTGTGGGTTTCTTTTATCCATTTAGCTGTACCTTCTACTTCTCTCCACTGTCTGAGAACATTGATGATAAGGTTGGATGACCTCATGTCAACTTGTAGAAGTAAAGAAAGAGAAGCCAGTAAAGAAAGGCAAATTTGTTAATTGCAGGTGGAAAGAGGGAGGCCAACAAAAGAAAACAAAAGAACAGTACTAATGAAATGCTCCCCTGTCTTCTGTGAAAAGTAAAGGCACAGACAAGAAAGAACAAGTGCAAAATTCTCACTAGAGAAACGCACTTGATCTGACTCAAGTATTTTGCGGTACATTTCTTGCTGTTTTCTCATGCCAAACATATTAACCATTGAAGGTGTCCCTTTCCTCTCTCTGGAATCCAGCTAGGAAGATGGCTGTGTCATTGCTGACAAGCAGCTATTCTCAGAGGTGTCCAGCTGAAAGTCCTAGATCAATTGATTTGCTCTGTCACTTTGATATGGCATGACTTACAGTTTCAGCACCTGAACTTGCCAGCCCTACAATTCTTTGCCCCTTGAATGCTTAGATAGGCTCCTTGGCAACTGGCATTTGTAAGGACTTGAAACTATGCAGAATTTGCACCGTGAGATGATGCCAAATGAGTCACACCAGTAGATTAACTGGGGCATGCAAGGCAGAGAGAGGGAAATGAGAGCACAAGAAGAGAGTACACAAGAAGAGAGTACAATCTCCTTTTTTCTGAAACACTGAAGAGATCAAAGTGAACACAAATCCTCCTAGGGGTAGTTCTTGCAAAAGACTAAGAGTTCTTTTTGTGTTCACAGGCCTGGAATATTTAGCTTTGGATGACGGCAAAATGCAGATGACAAAACGAGGCCTTGAAGTCACATCCAGTATGAAGCAGTAGGAAAGAGGAAAGCAGCTGAGAGCGTCAGCCCTGCTAAGTAGTCTCAGGATTCTTCCTGACATGAGCAGAAATTTGAAATGAGTCTCTGAAAATGACAAAGGAGGCAGAAGAAAAGGGAGCGATGACTCCTCTGGCATAGTGCTTCCTAACAGGGATCTTCAAAATGTCAAGGTTGTATCATCCTTTCAACTGAAGGAAGGTATGAAAACAACAGGAAGGAAAAGGCATCCAATACTCTGGGCAGTGTACTTCTAGACAGAAAGGCCACTGATGGAAAAACCAACTAAACTGGCACCAATGCAGCAGCATTGTACTAAAGCCAGAAACGTCCAGCGCTTCGTTCTCTGCCATTCCATTCAGATGCACACAGCAGCTCTGCAACATTCCTACTGATCATCTCCTTGGCAAAGTGGCAGTGAGGGTCCGTGGTGATGCAGAGTCCCCAGGCAGATGCAAAGGAGAGCTGCTTTCTTGCAAAAACCAGGCTTTTGAAACACTCAGGCCTTTCTCATTTCCATAGCTTTAAGCCATAACAAACACAATTCAGCCAACCACCATGCACCACGCTGTGAACACACGACGCTTCTAGAACTTGTTGATCTACCTCGAAGTCAGCTGCCTCACCTTGCCACAGTCCTTTTCTACTTAGCCAAAGTAATGGGCCTCAGCCCAAGGCCTTCCTTTTGTAAGCTTCTAGCTCTATGCAGCAGCAAACCACTACTTTCTTCTGTGCCAAGACTTTAGGTAGACGATTTGCATCTGCCCTCCTTCCAGTGAAACCTAATGGGGAGAGAAAAGCCTCCCAGAGATGTTCAGTCATTCCATTTTCTAGACAGGCCAAATCCAAAGAAAAGCAAGCTATGGCATTGTGTACTTGCTCTTACAAAACACCTGCTGCTGCCCTCTGACAATCAACTAGCAGAAAACCAGCCAAACTGAGACTTGAGGAAAACAACCCTTGGAAAGGAATAATGATGTGATCAATCAAGACAACACTTTTCCAGGCTACCGAGATACTGGAAATGTCAGCAAAGCCTTGAGAGCAAAGGCTGCACTAATGGGAAAAGGGTAAAAGAATCCCAAGAAAAACATGACCAAAGATTAAAACAATTCCAAGAAGAACATAGGCAACTAACCTGTTGAAGCCTTCAGAAAAACAGTGGCCGCTGATTTACATAGGCCATTCAAGTTAATTGACCCGTGCCCTTTCCACTCCCTTTTCGGCACCATATTGAGTGAATTGAGACCATGGAATCACAATTCCTTGGATTCTGTTCTTAACTTCAGGAGAGAAGAACAGCAGCTGAAGTACCTGTTACTGATATGATACCCAGGAACACCGAGTTGACACATTTCTTTCTTGGCCAATCACAACAAGCAAGGCTAAGAGGATAAGGCTGGCTTATTTCCATGACACTTTTCTTGTTTTACAGCCTGCTCTGATTCCGGTGAAACTTTTTCATTAGCTTCTCTCTAAAAGGAGAAAGTCCAATTCAACGTCCCGCCCTACTGCTGCAAGTATACCATTTGGATTGTGGAGCCGAAAAAATTGAATTGGAAGGTACGATGCTCTCCGGAGCTAAGAGCCGCTCCCGGGCTTCTTTCGGCAGAAGCGGCGCTAAGAGAGCACTGTGAGCGGTACAATCAACGTTGCGCGAAGAAGCCGCTTCTTTGGCTCCAGGAGCCGGAGAGAGCGGCAGCATCGGAAAGGTGAAGAAGGAAGCTGTACAACACTGGGATTGTGTGCGCAGCTTGCCAACTGATAGAAAACAGTACCTTACACTTTCCTGACGTTTCCAATCACATGAATCTTCGATTGGAAGCTCTTTTGGACAACTTTTCTTTCCTTCATGCCAAACACTTGGCAGACCTCCGTGCAACGTCCAGAAGACGATGGGAGATGTTTTCTGTGCTCCCGCAGGTTTTCCTTGCCAGACAGAGTGGAAAAGCTTTCTGCTAGGATGTAGACCACAAAAGACGCTAAAGACGCAGGTACGATGCTCTCCGGAGCTAAGAGCCGCTCCCGGCCTTCTTTCGGCAGAAGCGGCGCTAAGAGAGCACTGTGAGCGGTACAATCGTCTTTGCGCGAAGAAGCCGCTTCTTCGGCTCCGGGAGCCGGAGAGAGCGGCAGCATCGGAAAGGTGAAGAAGGAAGCTGTACAACACTGGGATTGTGTGCGCAGCTTGCCAACTGATAGAAAACAGTACCTTACACTTTCCTGACGTTTCCAATCACATGAATCTTCGATTGGAAGCTGTTTTGGACAACTTTTCTTTCCTTCATGCCAAACACTGGGCAGACCTCCGTGCAACGTCCAGAAGACGATGGGAGATGTTTTCTGTGCTCCCGCAGGTTTTCCTTGCCAGACAGAGTGGAAAAGCTTTCTGCTAGGATGTAGACCACAAAAGACGCTAAAGACGAAGGTACGATGCTCTCCGGAGCTAAGAGCCGCTCCCGGGCTTCTTTCGGCAGAAGCGGCGCTAAGAGAGCACTGTGAGCGGTACAATCAACTTTGCGCGAAGAAGCCGCTTCTTTGGCTCCAGGAGCCGGAGAGAGCGGCAGCATCGGAAAGGTGAAGAAGGAAGCTGTACAACACTGGGATTGTGTGCGCAGCTTGCCAACTGATAGAAAACAGTACCTTACACTTTCCTGACGTTTCCAATCACATGAATCTTCGATTGGAAGCTGTTTTGGACAACTTTTCTTTCCTTCATGCCAAACACTTGGCAGACCTCCGTGCAACGTCCAGAAGACGATGGGAGATGTTTTCTGTGCTCCCGCAGGTTTTCCTTGCCAGACAGAGTGGAAAAGCTTTCTGCTAGGATGTAGACCACAAAAGACGCTAAAGACGCAGGTACGATGCTCTCCGGAGCTAAGAGCCGCTGCCGGCCTTCTTTCGGCAGAAGCGGCGCTAAGAGAGCACTGTGAGCGGTACAATCGTCTTTGCGCGAAGAAGCCGCTTCTTCGGCTCCGGGAGCCGGAGAGAGCGGCAGCATCGGAAAGGTGAAGAAGGAAGCTGTACAACACTGGGATTGTGTGCGCAGCTTGCCAACTGATAGAAAACAGTACCTTACACTTTCCTGACGTTTCCAATCACATGAATCTTCGATTGGAAGCTGTTTTGGACAACTTTTCTTTCCTTCATGCCAAACACTGGGCAGACCTCCGTGCAACGTCCAGAAGACGATGGGAGATGTTTTCTGTGCTCCCGCAGGTTTTCCTTGCCAGACAGAGTGGAAAAGCTTTCTGCTAGGATGTAGACCACAAAAGACGCTAAAGACGAAGGTACGATGCTCTCCGGAGCTAAGAGCCGCTCCCGGGCTTCTTTCGGCAGAAGCGGCGCTAAGAGAGCACTGTGAGCGGTACAATCAACTTTGCGCGAAGAAGCCGCTTCTTTGGCTCCAGGAGCCGGAGAGAGCGGCAGCATCGGAAAGGTGAAGAAGGAAGCTGTACAACACTGGGATTGTGTGCGCAGCTTGCCAACTGATAGAAAACAGTACCTTACACTTTCCTGACGTTTCCAATCACATGAATCTTCGATTGGAAGCTGTTTTGGACAACTTTTCTTTCCTTCATGCCAAACACTTGGCAGACCTCCGTGCAACGTCCAGAAGACGATGGGAGATGTTTTCTGTGCTCCCGCAGGTTTTCCTTGCCAGACAGAGTGGAAAAGCTTTCTGCTAGGATGTAGACCACAAAAGACGCTAAAGACGCAGGTACGATGCTCTCCGGAGCTAAGAGCCGCTGCCGGGCTTCTTTCGGCAGAAGCGGCGCTAAGAGAGCACTGTGACCGGCACAATCGTCTTTGCGCGAAGAAGCCGCTTCTTCGGCTCCGGGAGCCGGAGAGAGCGGCAGCATCGGAAAGGTGAAGAAGGAAGCTGTACAACACTGGGATTGTGTGCGCAGCTTGCCAACTGATAGAAAACAGTACCTTACACTTTCCTGACGTTTCCAATCACATGAACATGTAGTGGAAAAGCTTTTTGCTAAGATGTAGACGACAAGAGAGTCTAAAGACTGGATGAGAGCAAATGACACCCATCTCTAAAAAAGGCAATTAGGAGCACTCGGAATAGTACAAACCAGCCAGCCTCCTTTTTATCCCCAGGAAGTTGATGAAGCAGCTCTTCCTGGAAAACCTTGCCAGGCACATGCAAGACGACAAAATAATGTAGTTAGCATGATTTTTCAGGGGAATTTCATGCTGAACATCACTTTAAACTCCTCTGATGAATCAACTTGACTGGTAGATGAAGGGAATATTATCTGCCTGGGCTTCAGGGAGGTTTTTGACATATCTCTACATGGCAGCACGCATCCATATGGAAGCAATAGTGCAAAGGGGAGGGAACCAGTGTCTTTTCAGTGATGCTGAGTGAAAAAAACAAGAGGCAGTGGGCACTCTCTGAAATACAGGAGATTGCCATTGACCATCAGCAAATGATTCTTTACTGTGAGGGTGACTGAACCACGGCACAGACTGCCCAGAAAGATTGTGGAGCCTGGATCTTTGAAGACATTAAAAGTACACCCAGATAGAATCCTGGGCAAGAGGCTCTAGGTATCCTGGTTTAGGCAGGGGGATTGGGCCTGGTTAGCCCCACCAACCCCTTCCACTCTCATTCATTCTGTGCTAGTGAATTCTCTTCAAGATGCATTTCAAGCACTTGCATGACAAAGTTCTGTGAAGACAGAGATCCAAATGGACACGGCATCTAAGTTCCTTAAGCAGTGTTCAAGAAGAATGTAAAACTCTGGGACGAGTGTCTCTTCCCTAACTGAATCCCTTTCATGGGAAAATTCCCAGCTCTAGAAAGATCTTCTGATACGCATGCTTAAGACTGACACTGGCTGAGCAAATTTCTCCCTATGTGTATCCAAGACCAGTTAGGATCTTCACCCAAAGTGCTGTCAACATAGTCACAGAATGTCTATTGTTAAGAAGTGACAACTTCCATCAGCATGGCAACTATTGGTCCACCAAATGGATGAATGGATGGGAATTATCTACTTGGGTTAAAAACAAAAAGAAAGAGTTGGTCTTTAGTTATCAATTTCATTGCAATATTATAAGGGAAGAAAAAGACCTAAGTCCTTGACTTTCTTAACTCGAGGAAAGATTTTAAGAATTCCTTGTAAAAATGTGTGATCACAATCAGACTATTGAAACCATCTGAGTTGGGAAAAGAGTTCACAAATTGTCTAGAGAGTGGCAAAGAAGCCAAGAAAAATAGGAAAGAAACAAAAAGAGAGCAGAAGCGTCAGCTTCATTGTACAAGCTCGTTCTAGAAGTGGTCTGCTGGGAAAAGGAGGCCCCAGTTGAATTTCCAATGTATTCCTGCGCTTGATTCAGTAACCGGTCAATGTAAAAACCAATCCTTTTGTACAACTTCTTCCAGCAACAAAAACTCCAACAGGTTGACACTACCATCATGCCTGTTCCAGACATATTTCAAAGAGAAATGATGATTTTCTTGAAAACCTACTTGCATAAAAGTTGCAAGATGGTGGAGGGATTCCCACATCCTCCTGCCTCCATCTGGCTTGAAAGTAGATTTGATAAAATATGCAACAAAGCACATGATTTATAAGGTAGAGTCAAATGGATGATTTGGGAATTGATCTCTTGTTGATAGTAAACTTCATATCCACTCTGTGTGACCTTTCTAAAACAAAATGTGGAGCTGAGGCATGAATCTGCCACAACAATTGTAAAGCAAACATACACACTCCCCTTCACATGCCCCCCCTTCCACACACACCTAGGCACACACAGAGATCAGCATAGCAGATCATGAACACCTTGGAAAAGACTGAAATGCTCAATGCCTCTCTTGATGGGCAAAAGAGCTGGTGCAGTAATTCAAATGCCTGGTACAGAAATTCTGTTTCATATTTAGCTCCTATTTAAAACACAGCTTTTCATTTCATTCTATTTACAGAATATTTTCATGTCATTTGCTTCTTTAAAATTACTTAGTTCTCACCTGTTGTATGTCTAGGAATATTTTCTTCCAAAAATAGAAAAAAATAGATGCTATCTTTTCAGCAGAAAACATTGGTTGATACAATTTGAAACCATCATGATATGGAAGAATTGTTCTGTCCCTCTCGAAGGTGGAAGAAGCATTTGGATCACAGATCATCTACAATGAAATACTTGACATGTTTAAGATGCTTTCAATCAATTTTGATCGTCAATTGCTTCTTCGTTGTAAACAGTCATTTTTCAGTGAAGGGAAAGTGTGTGTGGTATATCTACATGATGTGGTCAAACCCAGTTCCTACTAATGGCCAGGCTGAACTCCAGTAAATAATGTCCCGAATGATATTTTGCCGCCTTCTTTGGCACTTCATGAAATCTTACCATGATGAAGTGCTGAAACACAGAGATTTTCTCTTAGAGAGTGTCTCATGTTGTAACCCGTCCCATGGATTTTATGCTGTAATTCTTATCTCTTTTAAAATTTGCTATCTTCTGTACAGTTTTCATGAACCTTTCTGTTACAGTAGTGAAAATCACAGATAAATGTCATTTTGTACAACTTTGAATTTACCCCAAGAGCTGAGAGAAAACTTGCTCCTATACTTCAATCCCAGTTTCTTCTATAGTCCAACTTTGTTTCTCTACCATCAAGCTTCTCCTTTGTTGCTGCTCCAAGCCCTGTCCAAGCTGACCTTGAATACTTTCAGGGATGGGACACCCACAACTTCTCTGGGCAACCTGTCCCAGTGTTCCAGCACTCCCACAGTAAAAAAGGCCTTCCTTTCATCTAATATGTGTAGGAAATCATAAATCTAGGCATAGAAACTTGGAGTGCAAATTTGAAATTCTTTTGATTTGAAGCACATTTTAGATGAATACTGACTTACAGATGACTAAAAGATGTTGATGGGCATTTGAGCTGACAAGTTTTGAAAAAGTGCACGGAAATTAAAATTGAAACCACTAAAATTAAAAACTTCTTGCCATTTTCTTTTTCCTCTCCTATTCAAAATTGCATATGTCAGATATCAGTGCTTCGTGCAAACCTCTCAGATGCTCTCAGAGAAAAAGCTTTTCTTTCAGACTAAGTTGTGGTTGACGTAGAACACTAGCAGGAGTGAAAGTTTTTCTGGGCATCGGGGCAGCACCTTCTCCTTGGATTTGTGTGCAGAAAGCATTTTATCCAAACTGGAAAATAGACCCAACTCTGTTCTATTCATCATTCTTACTGCATCAGGCCTGAAGATGCTGTGAAAAGTAGCCTGTGGACCTTGAAGATAGCGCATGTGAAACAGATGAGAGGTGATGGAGAAGTTGAGAGAAGAAAGAGCACATGGCCCAGTACGGACGCCAGAAAGTATTTCTTCATGTGATCATGGCAGATTGCAGGAGCCACTTGGTACTATCAAACCAGCCCGACTTGGCACTGGTGCCACCTTGGGTCTGGGAACCATCCTGCGTATCGTGGATTTTCAGGAGCCAGCCGGCCACTCCCAGCCACAGGCCCTTAAACACAGACCTCGGCCCTCTTACCTGGCCAAAAAAACTCACCTGCCCCGCTTCTGCATGGCACATTGCAGGAGCCACTTGGTAATATCAAACCAGCCCGACTTGGCACTGGTGCCACCTTGGGTCTGGGAACCATCCTGCATATCATGGATTTTCAGGAGCCAGCAAGACACTCTTGGCCACAGGCCCCCAAACACAAACCTCGGCCCTTTTCCCTGGCAAAGAAAAGTCACCTGCCCTGCTTCTGGATGGCAGATTGCAGGAACAACTTGGTACTATCAAACCAGCCCGACTTGGCAATGTTGCTACCTTGGGTCTGAGAAACATCCTGCGGATCGTGGATTTTCAGGAGCCAGCCGGCCTCTCCCAGCCACAGGCCCCCAAACACAATCCACGGCCCTTTTCCCTGGCAAACAACACTCACCTGCCCTGCTTCTCGATGGCAGATTGCAGGAGTCCCTGGGTAATTTCAATCCAGCCCGACTTGGCAGCATTTCCACCTTGCGTCTGGGAATCATCCTGCATATCAAAGAATTTCAGGAGTCAGCCGGCACTCTCAGTCACAGGCCCCCAAACACAAACCATGGCCCTTTTCCCTTGCAAACAAAACTCACCTGCCCCGCTTCTGGATGGCAGATTGCAGCAGCCACTTAGTCCTATCAAACCAGCCCGAATTGGCACTGTGTTGAAAGCGAAGGGAAGCCAACCCACCTTGTCGTTTATCAGCATTGACTCCAATTTATTGATTAAATCAGCCACTTTATATAACAGTGTTAATTAACTTCATGCATATTGCAAAATCCAAGCTCACTATAGGTTAACAGAGAAAACTCTAAGCCCTCCTTTTGTTTTACCATACCCATGATTGTTTCTTGCAAACAGGACCAGCGTTCCCACTGTGATATGAAAGTCAAGTATTGGAGAGTGCTTTTGTTACTTCTTTAGAAGGTTAGAATATGCCGAAAAGATGCTAGCTGGGGACTTGCAATTAATGAATTATTTGCTGTAAGTAGGTCAAATGACATGAGCTTTCAAAAAGGAAAAGTAGTCTTATTCCACCTGCCAATTCTAAAGTAGATTAATAAGCCTTAAGCAGAAGATGGATGTGAAGAGGGATATGACATGAAAGCTTAAGCAACACTGCTGACAGCAAAAGGCTTACCTGCTGCAGATACAGGAGACAAAATACTATTTGGACACAAACATTGCTATTCAGACGACAGTAAAATTCTGAGTGACAGCAAAATTTACTCAGTCATCGTGACAGTAAAATTTGCTCCCATCAAAATGTGCTCATCAATTCTTAGTGTAAGCTAAGCACCTTAAGCAGAGGGTAGTTCAAGCCTAACTGGTATTTGATGGCAAAAAAGGCAACTTGGCCTGCGTTTCTCACTTCTACTCCATTCAAAAGCTTACTCTGTCTCAGATTCCTTTGGTGGGATACCAACGCAAGCCGCCAAACTGCACGAAAATGATGATTTAAAGAAAGATAGATGAGAAAAATGGAATAATGGTTCATGTTCTTTTCCTTCCAACTGCTTTGTTTGCCCTTTTAAATTTTTGAAGTCCTTTCTGGTGTCACCATGGTTGCACTGCAGCAAGTGTTGGGCTGTAAGCTGTCCATATTGCCAGCTTCTGGACTGCCTTCAGAAAACTTCCCACTGGTTTTGTCTAGAAATCACAAGCAGTAGAGATGACAAAGACTGCAGAAACCTTCTCATCTCCTTCTAGAGCAAGACCATGTCTTTCAGCCACTCTTAACTAGACAACTTTCATCAGTCATGAGGGAGTCTCATGTTCAAGAGCTAAGCAGTGACAGCTGTAAATGACAAAAAGCAGACTGAAATTCTCTTGGGACTCCAGCAGAGAGCAATGAAGGAGGTTGAATTCACCTTCTTGGGAAGTTCTAAAATGCACCTTCCCTTGAGCACAGGAGCTAAGCCATCGTAACCTTTGTTGAGTATGTCTGCGTAGACAGACATATTTAGACCATGTTATTTAAGCCACGTTATCATCTCTAGCTGCTAAGCTGCACTTCTTGCAAAGTATCTGCAACGTATTTTACAGGGTGGGCTTTGATGTGTAATCCCTGAGTAATATTGCAAAGAGAAGTACTTGGGGTGTGGGGTGGGGGGGGGAGCTGCAACTCTTAGGTTTTTCAAATCATGGTTCCATTTGAAAGTCAAAAAAGATGTCAAACCTTTCTTTCCTAGACCTATTACCAGCACAAACTGTACCAGAATTTATGACCTGTAACTGTACCGTGGACGCTCTTTCTCTGGACTATTCCTTAAGAAACAAAGTCCTCACTAGAAATAAAACAAAATTAGCCAAGTATTGGCCTGGATTAGTTCCAAGGCTCTGTACTAAAGGCCAAACACGTGTAATAATAGTAACCAGTGGACTAAAAGTTAAGTCAATAGAGCATGACTCAGTTCAAAGACATCTTGTGTCCTAATGTTCTCACAGAAGACTGTAAAAACCTGTCTGTTTTTGTGGGTTTCTTTTATCCATTTAGCTGTACCTTCTACTTCTCTCCACTGTCTGAGAACATTGATGATAAGGTTGGATGACCTCATGTCAACTTGTAGAAGTAAAGAAAGAGAAGCCAGTAAAGAAAGGCAAATTTGTTAATTGCAGGTGGAAAGAGGGAGGCCAACAAAAGAAAACAAAAGAACAGTACTAATGAAATGCTCCCCTGTCTTCTGTGAAAAGTAAAGGCACAGACAAGAAAGAACAAGTGCAAAATTCTCACTAGAGAAACGCACTTGATCTGACTCAAGTATTTTGCGGTACATTTCTTGCTGTTTTCTCATGCCAAACATATTAACCATTGAAGGTGTCCCTTTCCTCTCTCTGGAATCCAGCTAGGAAGATGGCTGTGTCATTGCTGACAAGCAGCTATTCTCAGAGGTGTCCAGCTGAAAGTCCTAGATCAATTGATTTGCTCTGTCACTTTGATATGGCATGACTTACAGTTTCAGCACCTGAACTTGCCAGCCCTACAATTCTTTGCCCCTTGAATGCTTAGATAGGCTCCTTGGCAACTGGCATTTGTAAGGACTTGAAACTATGCAGAATTTGCACCGTGAGATGATGCCAAATGAGTCACACCAGTAGATTAACTGGGGCATGCAAGGCAGAGAGAGGGAAATGAGAGCACAAGAAGAGAGTACACAAGAAGAGAGTACAATCTCCTTTTTTCTGAAACACTGAAGAGATCAAAGTGAACACAAATCCTCCTAGGGGTAGTTCTTGCAAAAGACTAAGAGTTCTTTTTGTGTTCACAGGCCTGGAATATTTAGCTTTGGATGACGGCAAAATGCAGATGACAAAACGAGGCCTTGAAGTCACATCCAGTATGAAGCAGTAGGAAAGAGGAAAGCAGCTGAGAGCGTCAGCCCTGCTAAGTAGTCTCAGGATTCTTCCTGACATGAGCAGAAATTTGAAATGAGTCTCTGAAAATGACAAAGGAGGCAGAAGAAAAGGGAGCGATGACTCCTCTGGCATAGTGCTTCCTAACAGGGATCTTCAAAATGTCAAGGTTGTATCATCCTTTCAACTGAAGGAAGGTATGAAAACAACAGGAAGGAAAAGGCATCCAATACTCTGGGCAGTGTACTTCTAGACAGAAAGGCCACTGATGGAAAAACCAACTAAACTGGCACCAATGCAGCAGCATTGTACTAAAGCCAGAAACGTCCAGCGCTTCGTTCTCTGCCATTCCATTCAGATGCACACAGCAGCTCTGCAACATTCCTACTGATCATCTCCTTGGCAAAGTGGCAGTGAGGGTCCGTGGTGATGCAGAGTCCCCAGGCAGATGCAAAGGAGAGCTGCTTTCTTGCAAAAACCAGGCTTTTGAAACACTCAGGCCTTTCTCATTTCCATAGCTTTAAGCCATAACAAACACAATTCAGCCAACCACCATGCACCACGCTGTGAACACACGACGCTTCTAGAACTTGTTGATCTACCTCGAAGTCAGCTGCCTCACCTTGCCACAGTCCTTTTCTACTTAGCCAAAGTAATGGGCCTCAGCCCAAGGCCTTCCTTTTGTAAGCTTCTAGCTCTATGCAGCAGCAAACCACTACTTTCTTCCGTGCCAAGACTTTAGGTAGACGATTTGCATCTGCCCTCCTTCCAGTGAAACCTAATGGGGAGAGAAAAGCCTCCCAGAGATGTTCAGTCATTCCATTTTCTAGACAGGCCAAATCCAAAGAAAAGCAAGCTATGGCATTGTGTACTTGCTCTTACAAAACACCTGCTGCCCTCTGACAATCAACTAGCAGAAAACCAGCCAAACTGAGACTTGAGGAAAACAACCCTTGGAAGGGAATAATGATGTGATCAATCAAGACAACACTTTTCCAGGCTACCGAGATACTGGAAATGTCAGCAAAGCCTTGAGAGCAAAGGCTGCACTAATGGGAAAAGGGTAAAAGAATCCCAAGAAAAACATGACCAAAGATTAAAACAATTCCAAGAAGAACATAGGCAACTAACCTGTTGAAGCCTTCAGAAAAACAGTGGCCGCTGATTTACATAGGCCATTCAAGTTAATTGACCCGTGCCCCTTCCACTCCCTTTTCGGCACCATATTGAGTGAATTGAGACCATGGAATCACAATTCCTTGGATTCTGTTCTTAACTTCAGGAGAGAAGAACAGCAGCTGAAGTACCTGTTACTGATATGATACCCAGGAACACCGAGTTGACACATTTCTTTCTTGGCCAATCACAACAAGCAAGGCTAAGAGGATAAGGCTGGCTTATTTCCATGACACTTTTCTTGTTTTACAGCCTGCTCTGATTCCGATGAAACTTTTTCATTAGCTTCTCTGTAAAAGGAGAAAGTCCAATTCAACGTCCCGCCCTACTGCTGCAAGTATTCCATTTGGTTTGTGGAGCCGAAAAAATTGAATTGGAAGGTACGATGCTCTCCGGAGCTAAGAGCCGCTGCCGGGCTTCTTTCGGCAGAAGCGGCGCTAAGAGAGCACTGTGAGCGGTACAATCGTCTTTGCGCGAAGAAGCCGCTTCTTCGGCTCCGGGAGCCGGAGAGAGCGGCAGCATCGGAAAGGTGAAGAAGGAAGCTGTACAACACTGGGATTGTGTGCGCAGCTTGCCAACTGATAGAAAACAGTACCTTACACTTTCCTGACGTTTCCAATCACATGAATCTTCGATTGGAAGCTGTTTTGGACAACTTTTCTTTCCTTCATGCCAAACACTGGGCAGACCTCCGTGCAACGTCCAGAAGACGATGGGAGATGTTTTCTGTGCTCCCGCAGGTTTTCCTTGCCAGACAGAGTGGAAAAGCTTTCTGCTAGGATGTAGACCACAAAAGACGCTAAAGACGAAGGTACGATGCTCTCCGGAGCTAAGAGCCGCTCCTGGGCTTCTTTCGGCAGAAGCGGCGCTAAGAGAGCACTGTGAGCGGCACAGTCGTCTTTGCACGAAGAAGCCGCTTCTTCGGCTCCGGGAGCCGGAGAGAGCGGCAGCATCGGAAAGGTGAAGAAGGAAGCTGTACAACACTGGGATTGTGTGCGCAGCTTGCCAACTGATAGAAAACAGTACCTTACACTTTCCTGACGTTTCCAATCACATGAATCTTCGATTGGAAGCTGTTTTGGACAACTTTTCTTTCCTTCATGCCAAACACTTGGCAGACCTCCGTGCAACGTCCAGAAGACGATGGGAGATGTTTTCTGTGCTCGCGCAGGTTTTCCTTCCCAGACAGAGTGGAAAAGCTTTCTGCTAGGATGTAGACCACAAAAGACGCTAAAGACGAAGGTACGATGCTCTCCGGAGCTAAGAGCCGCTCCCGGGCTTCTTTAGGCAGAAGCGGCTCTAAGAGAGCACTGTGAGCGGTACAATCATCTTTGCGCGAAGAAGCCGCTTCTTCGGCTCCGGGAGCCGGAGAGAGCGGCAGCATTGCAAAGGTGAAGAAGGAAGCTGTACAACACTGGGATTGTGTGCGCAGCTTGCCAACTGATAGAAAACAGTACCTTACACTTTCCTGACATTTCCAATCACATGAATCTTCGATTGGAAGCTGTTTTGGACAACTTTTCTTTCCTTCATGCCAAACACTGGGCAGACCTCCGTGCAACGTCCAGAAGACGATGGGAGATGTTTTCTGTGCTCCCGCAGGTTTTCCTTGCCAGACAGAGTGGAAAAGCTTTCTGCTAGGATGTAGACCACAAAAGACGCTAAAGACGAAGGTACGATGCTCTCCGAAGCTAAGAGCCGCTGCCGGGCTTCTTTCGGCAGAAGCGGCGCTAAGAGAGCACTGTGAGCGGTACAATCGTCTTTGCGCGAAGAAGCCGCTTCTTCGGCTCCGGGAGCCGGAGAGAGTGGCAGCATCGGAAAGGTGAAGAAGGAAGCTGTACAACACTGGGATTGTGTGCGCAGCTTGCCAACTGATAGAAAACAGTACCTTACACTTTCCTGACGTTTCCAATCACATGAACATGTAGTGGAAAAGCTTTTTGCTAAGATGTAGACGACAAGAGAGGCTAAAGACTGGATGAGAGCAAATGACACCCATCTCTAAAAAAGGCAATTAGGAGGACTCGGAATAGTAGAAACCAGCCAGCTTCCTTTTTATCCCCAGGAAGTTGATGAAGCAGCTCTTCCTGGAAAACCTTGCCAGGCACATGCAAGACGACAAAATAATGTAGTTAGCATGATTTTTCAGGGGAATTTCATGCTGAACATCACTTTAAACTCCTCTGATGAATCAACTTGACTGGTAGATGAAGGGAATATTATCTGCCTGGGCTTCAGGGAGGTTTTTGACATATCTCTACATGGCAGCACGCATCCATATGGAAGCAATAGTGCAAATGGGAGGGAACCAGTGTCTTTTCAGTGATGCTGAGTGAAAAAAACAAGAGGCAGTGGGCACTCTCTGAAATACAGGAGATTGCCATTGACCATCAGCAAATGATTCTTTACTGGGAGGGTGACTGAACCACGGCACAGACTGCCCAGAAAGATTGTGGAGCCTGGATCTTTGAAGACATTAAAAGTACACCCAGATAGAATCCTGGGCAAGAGGCTCTAGGTATCCTGGTTTAGGCAGGGGGATTGGGCCTGGTTAGCCTCACCAACCCCTTCCACTCTCATTCATTCTGTGCTAGTGAATTCTCTTCAAGATGCATTTCAAGCACTTGCATGACAAAGTTCTGTGAAGACAGAGATCCAAATGGACACGGCATGTAAGTTCCTTAAGCAGTGTTCAAGAAGAATGTAAAACTCTGGGACGAGTGTCTCTTCCCTAACTGAATCCCTTTCATGGGAAAATTCCCAGCTCTAGAAAGATCTTCTGATACGCATGCTTAAGACTGACACTGGCTGAGCAAATTTCTCCCTATGTGTATCCAAGACCAGTTAGGATCTTCACCCAAAGTGCTGTCAACATAGTCACAGAATGTCTATTGTTAAGAAGTGACAACTTCCATCAGCATGGCAACTATTGGTCCACCAAATGGATGAATGGATGGGAATTATCTACTTGGGTTAAAAACAAAAAGAAAGAGTTGGTCTTTAGTTATCAATTTCATTGCAATATTATAAGGGAAGAAAAAGACCTAAGTCCTTGACTTTCTTAACTCGAGGAAAGATTTTAAGAATTCCTTGTAAAAATGTGTGATCACAATCAGACTATTGAAACCATCTGAGTTGGGAAAAGAGTTCACAAATTGTCTAGAGAGTGGCAAAGAAGCCAAGAAAAATAGGAAAGAAACAAAAAGAGAGCAGAAGCGTCAGCTTCATTGTACAAGCTCGTTCTAGAAGTGGTCTGCTGGGAAAAGGAGGCCCCAGTTGAATTTCCAATGTATTCCTGCGCTTGATTCAGTAACCGGTCAATGTAAAAACCAATCCTTTTGTACAACTTCTTCCAGCAACAAAAACTCCAACAGGTTGACACTACCATCATGCCTGTTCCAGACATATTTCAAAGAGAAATGATGATTTTCTTGAAAACCTACTTGCATAAAAGTTGCAAGATGGTGGAGGGATTCCCACATCCTCCTGCCTCCATCTGGCTTGAAAGTAGATTTGATAAAATATGCAACAAAGCACATGATTTATAAGGTAGAGTCAAATGGATGATTTGGGAATTGATCTCTTGTTGATAGTAAACTTCATATCCACTCTGTGTGACCTTTCTAAAACAAAATGTGGAGCTGAGGCATGAATCTGCCACAACAATTGTAAAGCAAACATACACACTCCCCTTCACATGCCCCCCCTTCCACACACACCTAGGCACACACAGAGATCAGCATAGCAGATCATGAACACCTTGGAAAAGACTGAAATGCTCAATGCCTCTCTTGATGGGCAAAAGAGCTGGTGCAGTAATTCAAATGCCTGGTACAGAAATTCTGTTTCATATTTAGCTCCTATTTAAAACACAGCTTTTCATTTCATTCTATTTACAGAATATTTTCATGTCATTTGCTTCTTTAAAATTACTTAGTTCTCACCTGTTGTATGTCTAGGAATATTTTCTTCCAAAAATAGAAAAAAATAGATGCTATCTTTTCAGCAGAAAACATTGGTTGATACAATTTGAAACCATCATGATATGGAAGAATTGTTCTGTCCCTCTCGAAGGTGGAAGAAGCATTTGGATCACAGATCATCTACAATGAAATACTTGACATGTTTAAGATGCTTTCAATCAATTTTGATCGTCAATTGCTTCTTCGTTGTAAACAGTCATTTTTCAGTGAAGGGAAAGTGTGTGTGGTATATCTACATGATGTGGTCAAACCCAGTTCCTACTAATGGCCAGGCTGAACTCCAGTAAATAATGTCCCGAATGATATTTTGCCGCCTTCTTTGGCACTTCATGAAATCTTACCATGATGAAGTGCTGAAACACAGAGATTTTCTCTTAGAGAGTGTCTCATGTTGTAACCCGTCCCATGGATTTTATGCTGTAATTCTTATCTCTTTTAAAATTTGCTATCTTCTGTACAGTTTTCATGAACCTTTCTGTTACAGTAGTGAAAATCACAGATAAATGTCATTTTGTACAACTTTGAATTTACCCCAAGAGCTGAGAGAAAACTTGCTCCTATACTTCAATCCCAGTTTCTTCTATAGTCCAACTTTGTTTCTCTACCATCAAGCTTCTCCTTTGTTGCTGCTCCAAGCCCCGTCCAAGCTGACCTTGAATACTTTCAGGGATGGGACACCCACAACTTCTCTGGGCAACCTGTCCCAGTGTTCCAGCACTCCCACAGTAAAAAAGGCCTTCCTTTCATCTAATATGTGTAGGAAATCATAAATCTAGGCATAGAAACTTGGAGTGCAAATTTGAAATTCTTTTGATTTGAAGCACATTTTAGATGAATACTGACTTACAGATGACTAAAAGATGTTGATGGGCATTTGAGCTGACAAGTTTTGAAAAAGTGCACGGAAATTAAAATTGAAACCACTAAAATTAAAAACTTCTTGCCATTTTCTTTTTCCTCTCCTATTCAAAATTGCATATGTCAGATATCAGTGCTTCGTGCAAACCTCTCAGATGCTCTCAGAGAAAAAGCTTTTCTTTCAGACTAAGTTGTGGTTGACGTAGAACACTAGCAGGAGTGAAAGTTTTTCTGGGCATCGGGGCAGCACCTTCTCCTTGGATTTGTGTGCAGAAAGCATTTTATCCAAACTGGAAAATAGACCCAACTCTGTTCTATTCATCATTCTTACTGCATCAGGCCTGAAGATGCTGTGAAAAGTAGCCTGTGGACCTTGAAGATAGCGCATGTGAAACAGATGAGAGGTGATGGAGAAGTTGAGAGAAGAAAGAGCACATGGCCCAGTACGGACGCCAGAAAGTATTTCTTCATGTGATCATGGCAGATTGCAGGAGCCACTTGGTACTATCAAACCAGCCCGACTTGGCACTGGTGCCACCTTGGGTCTGGGAACCATCCTGCATATCGTGGATTTTCAGGAGCCAGCCGGCCACTCCCAGCCACAGGCCCTTAAACACAGACCTCGGCCCTCTTACCTGGCCAAAAAAACTCACCTGCCCCGCTTCTGCATGGCACATTGCAGGAGCCACTTGGTAATATCAAACCAGCCCGACTTGGCACTGGTGCCACCTTGGGTCTGGGAACCATCCTGCATATCATGGATTTTCAGGAGCCAGCAAGACACTCTTGGCCACAGGCCCCCAAACACAAACCTCGGCCCTTTTCCCTGGCAAAGAAAAGTCACCTGCCCTGCTTCTGCATGGCACATTGCAGGAGCAACTTGGTACTATCAAACCAGCCCGACTTGGCAATGTTGCTACCTTGGGTCTGAGAAACATCCTGCGGATCGTGGATTTTCAGGAGCCAGCCGGCCTCTCCCAGCCACAGGCCCCCAAACACAATCCACGGCCCTTTTCCCTGGCAAACAACACTCACCTGCCCCGCTTCTCGATGGCAGATTGCAGGAGTCCCTGGGTAATTTCAATCCAGCCCGACTTGGCAGCATTTCCACCTTGCGTCTGGGAATCATCCTGCATATCAAAGAATTTCAGGAGTCAGCCGGCACTCTCAGTCACAGGCCCCCAAACACAAACCATGGCCCTTTTCCCTTGCAAACAAAACTCACCTGCCCCGCTTCTGGATGGCAGATTGCAGCAGCCACTTAGTCCTATCAAACCAGCCCGAATTGGCACTGTGTTGAAAGCGAAGGGAAGCCAACCCACCTTGTCGTTTATCAGCATTGACTCCAATTTATTGATTAAATCAGCCACTTTATATAACAGTGTTAATTAACTTCATGCATATTGCAAAATCCAAGCTCACTATAGGTTAACAGAGAAAACTCTAAGCCCTCCTTTTGTTTTACCATACCCATGATTGTTTCTTGCAAACAGGACCAGCGTTCCCACTGTGATATGAAAGTCAAGTATTGGAGAGTGCTTTTGTTACTTCTTTAGAAGGTTAGAATATGCCGAAAAGATGCTAGCTGGGGACTTGCAATTAATGAATTATTTGCTGTAAGTAGGTCAAATGACATGAGCTTTCAAAAAGGAAAAGTAGTCTTATTCCACCTGCCAATTCTAAAGTAGATTAATAAGCCTTAAGCAGAAGATGGATGTGAAGAGGGATATGACATGAAAGCTTAAGCAACACTGCTGACAGCAAAAGGCTTACCTGCTGCAGATACAGGAGACAAAATACTATTTGGACACAAACATTGCTATTCAGACGACAGTAAAATTCTGAGGGACAGCAAAATTTACTCAGTCATCATGACAGTAAAATTTGCTCCCATCAAAATGTGCTCATCAATTCTTAGTGTAAGCTAAGCACCTTAAGCAGAGGGTAGTTCAAGCCTAACTGGTATTTGATGGCAAAAAAGGCAACTTGGCCTGCGTTTCTCACTTCTACTCCATTCAAAAGCTTACTCTGTCTCAGATTCCTTTGGTGGGATACCAACGCAAGCCGCCAAACTGCACGAAAATGATGATTTAAAGAAAGATAGATGAGAAAAATGGAATAATGGTTCATGTTCTTTTCCTTCAAACTGCTTTGTTTGCCCTTTTAAATTTTTGAAGTCCTTTCTGGTGTCACCATGGTTGCACTGCAGCAAGTGTTGGGCTGTAAGCTGTCCATATTGCCAGCTTCTGGACTGCCTTCAGAAAACTTCCCACTGGTTTTGTCTAGAAATCACAAGCAGTAGAGATGACAAAGACTGCAGAAACCTTCTCATCTCCTTCTAGAGCAAGACCATGTCTTTCAGCCACTCTTAACTAGACAACTTTCATCAGTCATGAGGGAGTCTCATGTTCAAGAGCTAAGCAGTGGTGACAGCTGTAAATGACAAAAAGCAGACTGAAATTCTCTTGGGACTCCAGCAGAGAGCAATGAAGGAGGTTGAATTCACCTTCTTGGGAAGTTCTAAAATGCACGTTCACTTGAGCACAGGAGCTAAGCCATCGTAACCTTTGTTGAGTATGTCTGCGTAGACAGACATATTTAGACCATGTTATTTAAGCCACGTTATCATCTCTAGCTGCTAAGCTGCACTTCTTGCAAAGTATCTGCAACGTATTTTACAGGGTGGGCTTTGATGTGTTATCCCTGAGTAATATTGCAAAGAGAAGTACTTGGGCTGTGGGGTGGGGGGGGGAGCTGCAACTCTTAGGTTTTTCAAATCATGGTTCCATTTGAAAGTCAAAAAAGATGTCAAACCTTTCTTTCCTAGACCTATTACCAGCACAAACTGTACCAGAATTTATGACCTGTAACTGTACCGTGGACGCTCTTTCTCTGGACTATTCCTTAAGAAACAAAGTCCTCACTAGAAATAAAACAAAATTAGCCAAGTATTGGCCTGGATTAGTTCCAAGGCTCTGTACTAAAGGCCAAACACGTGTAATAATAGTAACCAGTGGACTAAAAGTTAAGTCAATAGAGCATGACTCAGTTCAAAGACATCTTGTGTCCTAATGTTCTCACAGAAGACTGTAAAAACCTGTCTGTTTTTGTGGGTTTCTTTTATCCATTTAGCTGTACCTTCTACTTCTCTCCACTGTCTGAGAACATTGATGATAAGGTTGGATGACCTCATGTCAACTTGTAGAAGTAAAGAAAGAGAAGCCAGTAAAGAAAGGCAAATTTGTTAATTGCAGGTGGAAAGAGGGAGGCCAACAAAAGAAAACAAAAGAACAGTACTAATGAAATGCTCCCCTGTCTTCTGTGAAAAGTAAAGGCACAGACAAGAAAGAACAAGTGCAAAATTCTCACTAGAGAAACGCACTTGATCTGACTCAAGTATTTTGCGGTACATTTCTTGCTGTTTTCTCATGCCAAACATATTAACCATTGAAGGTGTCCCTTTCCTCTCTCTGGAATCCAGCTAGGAAGATGGCTGTGTCATTGCTGACAAGCAGCTATTCTCAGAGGTGTCCAGCTGAAAGTCCTAGATCAATTGATTTGCTCTGTCACTTTGATATGGCATGACTTACAGTTTCAGCACCTGAACTTGCCAGCCCTACAATTCTTTGCCCCTTGAATGCTTAGATAGGCTCCTTGGCAACTGGCATTTGTAAGGACTTGAAACTATGCAGAATTTGCACCGTGAGATGATGCCAAATGAGTCACACCAGTAGATTAACTGGGGCATGCAAGGCAGAGAGAGGGAAATGAGAGCACAAGAAGAGAGTACACAAGAAGAGAGTACAATCTCCTTTTTTCTGAAACACTGAAGAGATCAAAGTGAACACAAATCCTCCTAGGGGTAGTTCTTGCAAAAGACTAAGAGTTCTTTTTGTGTTCACAGGCCTGGAATATTTAGCTTTGGATGACGGCAAAATGCAGATGACAAAACGAGGCCTTGAAGTCACATCCAGTATGAAGCAGTAGGAAAGAGGAAAGCAGCTGAGAGCGTCAGCCCTGCTAAGTAGTCTCAGTATTCTTCTTGACATGAGCAGAAATTTGAAATGAGTCTCTGAAAATGACAAAGGAGGCAGAAGAAAAGGGAGCGATGACTCCTCTGGCATAGTGCTTCCTAACAGGGATCTTCAAAATGTCAAGGTTGTATCATCCTTTCAACTGAAGGAAGGTATGAAAACAACAGGAAGGAAAAGGCATCCAATACTCTGGGCAGTGTACTTCTAGACAGAAAGGCCACTGATGGAAAAACCAACTAAACTGGCACCAATGCAGCAGCATTGTACTAAAGCCAGAAACGTCCAGCGCTTCGTTCTCTGCCATTCCATTCAGATGCACACAGCAGCTCTGCAACATTCCTACTGATCATCTCCTTGGCAAAGTGGCAGTGAGGGTCCGTGGTGATGCAGAGTCCCCAGGCAGATGCAAAGGAGAGCTGCTTTCTTGCAAAAACCAGGCTTTTGAAACACTCAGGCCTTTCTCATTTCCATAGCTTTAAGCCATAACAAACACAATTCAGCCAACCACCATGCACCACGCTGTGAACACACGACGCTTCTAGAACTTGTTGATCTACCTCGAAGTCAGCTGCCTCACCTTGCCACAGTCCTTTTCTACTTAGCCAAAGTAATGGGCCTCAGCCCAAGGCCTTCCTTTTGTAAGCTTCTAGCTCTATGCAGCAGCAAACCACTACTTTCTTCCGTGCCAAGACTTTAGGTAGACGATTTGCATCTGCCCTCCTTCCAGTGAAACCTAATGGGGAGAGAAAAGCCTCCCAGAGATGTTCAGTCATTCCATTTTCTAGACAGGCCAAATCCAAAGAAAAGCAAGCTATGGCATTGTGTACTTGCTCTTACAAAACACCTGCTGCTGCCCTCTGACAATCAACTAGCAGAAAACCAGCCAAACTGAGACTTGAGGAAAACAACCCTTGGAAGGGAATAATGATGCGATCAATCAAGACAACACTTTTCCAGGCTACCGAGATACTGGAAATGTCAGCAAAGCCTTGAGAGCAAAGGCTGCACTAATGGGAAAAGGGTAAAAGAATCCCAAGAAAAACATGACCAAAGATTAAAACAATTCCAAGAAGAACATAGGCAACTAACCTGTTGAAGCCTTCAGAAAAACAGTGGCCGCTGATTTACATAGGCCATTCAAGTTAATTGACCCGTGCCCCTTCCACTCCCTTTTCGGCACCATATTGAGTGAATTGAGACCATGGAATCACAATTCCTTGGATTCTGTTCTTAACTTCAGGAGAGAAGTACAGCAGCTGAAGTACCTGTTACTGATGTGATACCCAGGAACACCGAGTTGACAAATTTCTTTCTTGGCCAATCACAACAAGGAAGGCTAAGAGGATAAGGCTGGCTTATTTCCATGACACATTTCTTGTTTTACAGCCTGCTCTGATTCCGGGGAAACTTTTTCATTAGCTTCTCTCTAAAAGGAGAAAGTCCAATTCAACGTCCCGCCCTACTGCTGCAAGTATAACATTTGGTTTGTGGAGACGAAAAAATTGAATTGGAAGGTACAGAGCCCCCGGAGCTAAGATGCGCTCGGGGCGTCTTTCGGCAGAAGCCGCGCTAAGAGAGCACTGTGAGCGGTACAATCGTCTTTGCGCGAAGAAGCCGCTTCTTTGGCTCCGGGAGCCGGAGAGAGCGGCAGCATCGGAAAGGTGAAGAAGGAAGCTGTACAACACTGGGATTGTGTGCGCAGCTTGCCAACTGATAGAAAACAGTACCTTACACTTTCCTGACGTTTCCAATCACATGAATCTTCGATTGGAAGCTGTTTTGGACAACTTTTCTTTCCTTCATGCCAAACACTTGGCAGACCTCCGTGCAACGTCCAGAAGACGATGGGAGATGTTTTCTATGCTCCCGCAGGTTTTCCTTGCCAGACAGAGTGGAAAAGCTTTCTGCTAGGATGTAGACCACAAAAGACGCTAAAGACGAAGGTACGATGCTCTCCGGAGCTAAGAGCCTCTCCCGGGCTTCTTTCGGCAGAAGCGGCGCTAAGAGAGCACTGTGAGCGGTACAATCGTCTTTGCGCGAAGAAGCCGCTTCTTCGGCTCCGGGAGCCGGAGAGAGCGGCAGCATCGGAAAGGTGAAGAAGGAAGCTGTATTGCACTGGGATTGTGTGCGCAGCTTGCCAACTGATAGAAAACAGTACCTTACACTTTCCTGACGTTTCCAATCACATGAATCTTCGATTGGAAGCTGTTTTGGACAACTTTTCTTTCCTTCATGCCAAACACTTGGCAGACCTCCGTGCAACGTCCAGAAGACGATGGGAGATGTTTTCTGTGCTCCCGCAAGTTTTCCTTGCCAGACAGAGTGGAAAAGCTTTCTGCTAGGATGTAGACCACAAAAGACGCTAAAGACGCAGGTACGATGCTCTCCGGAGCTAAGAGCCGCTGCCGGGCTTCTTTCGGCAGAAGCGGCGCTAAGAGAGCACTGTGAGCGGTACAATCGTCTTTGCGCGAAGAAGCCGCTTCTTCGGCTTCGGGAGCCGGAGTGAGCGGCAGCATCGGAAAGGTGAAGAAGGAAGCTGTACAACACTGGGATTGTGTGCGCAGCTTGCCAACTGATAGAAAACAGTACCTTACACTTTCCTGACGTTTCCAATCACATGAACATGTAGTGGAAAAGCTTTTTGCTAAGATGTAGACGACAAGAGAGTCTAAAGACTGGATGAGAGCAAATGACACCCATCTCTGAAAAAGGCAATTAGGAGGACTCGGAATAGTACAAACCAGCCAGCCTCCTTTTTATCCCCAGGAAGTTGATGAAGCAGCTCTTCCTGGAAACCCTTGCCAGGCACATGCAAGACGACAAAATAATGTAGTTAGCATGATTTTTCAGGGGAATTTCATGCTGAACATCACTTTAAACTCCTCTGATGAATCAACTTGACTGGTAGATGAAGGGAATATTATCTGCCTGGGCTTCAGGGAGGTTTTTGACATATCTCTACATGGCAGCACGCATCCATATGGAAGCAATAGTGCAAAGGGGAGGGAACCAGTGTCTTTTCAGTGATGCTGAGTGAAAAAACAAGAGGCAGTGGGCACTCTCTGAAATACAGGAGATTGCCATTGACCATCAGCAAATGATTCTTTACTGTGAGGGTGACTGAACCACGGCACAGACTGCCCAGAAAGATTGTGGAGCCTGGATCTTTGAAGACATTAAAAGTACACCCGATAGACTCCTGGGCAAGAGGCTCTAGGTATCCTGGTTTAGGCAGGGGGGTTGGGCCTGGTTAGCCCCACCAACCCCTTCCACTCTCATTCATTCTGTGCTAGTGAATTCTCTTCAAGATGCATTTCAAGCACTTGCATGACAAAGTTCTGTGAAGACAGAGATCCAAATGGACACGGCATCTAAGTTCCTTAAGCAGTGTTCAAGAAGAATGTAAAACTCTGGGACGAGTGTCTCTTCCCTAACTGAATCCCTTTCATGGGAAAATTCCCAGCTCTAGAAAGATCTTCTGATACGCATGCTTAAGACTGACACTGGCTGAGCAAATTTCTCCCTATGTGTATCCAAGACCAGTTAGGATCTTCACCCAAAGTGCTGTCAACATAGTCACAGAATGTCTATTGTTAAGAAGTGACAACTTCCATCAGCATGGCAACTATTGGTCCACCAAATGGATGAATGGATGGGAATTATCTACTTGGGTTAAAAACAAAAAGAAAGAGTTGGTCTTTAGTTATCAATTTCATTGCAATATTATAAGGGAAGAAAAAGACCTAAGTCCTTGACTTTCTTAACTCGAGGAAAGATTTTAAGAATTCCTTGTAAAAATGTGTGATCACAATCAGACTATTGAAACCATCTGAGTTGGGAAAAGAGTTCACAAATTGTCTAGAGAGTGGCAAAGAAGCCAAGAAAAATAGGAAAGAAACAAAAAGAGAGCAGAAGCGTCAGCTTCATTGTACAAGCTCGTTCTAGAAGTGGTCTGCTGGGAAAAGGAGGCCCCAGTTGAATTTCCAATGTATTCCTGCGCTTGATTCAGTAACCGGTCAATGTAAAAACCAATCCTTTTGTACAACTTCTTCCAGCAACAAAAACTCCAACAGGTTGACACTACCATCATGCCTGTTCCAGACATATTTCAAAGAGAAATGATGATTTTCTTGAAAACCTACTTGCATAAAAGTTGCAAGATGGTGGAGGGATTCCCACATCCTCCTGCCTCCATCTGGCTTGAAAGTAGATTTGATAAAATATGCAACAAAGCACATGATTTATAAGGTAGAGTCAAATGGATGATTTGGGAATTGATCTCTTGTTGATAGTAAACTTCATATCCACTCTGTGTGACCTTTCTAAAACAAAATGTGGAGCTGAGGCATGAATCTGCCACAACAATTGTAAAGCAAACATACACACTCCCCTTCACATGCCCCCCCTTCCACACACACCTAGGCACACACAGAGATCAGCATAGCAGATCATGAACACCTTGGAAAAGACTGAAATGCTCAATGCCTCTCTTGATGGGCAAAAGAGCTGGTGCAGTAATTCAAATGCCTGGTACAGAAATTCTGTTTCATATTTAGCTCCTATTTAAAACACAGCTTTTCATTTCATTCTATTTACAGAATATTTTCATGTCATTTGCTTCTTTAAAATTACTTAGTTCTCACCTGTTGTATGTCTAGGAATATTTTCTTCCAAAAATAGAAAAAAATAGATGCTATCTTTTCAGCAGAAAACATTGGTTGATACAATTTGAAACCATCATGATATGGAAGAATTGTTCTGTCCCTCTCGAAGGTGGAAGAAGCATTTGGATCACAGATCATCTACAATGAAATACTTGACATGTTTAAGATGCTTTCAATCAATTTTGATCGTCAATTGCTTCTTCGTTGTAAACAGTCATTTTTCAGTGAAGGGAAAGTGTGTGTGGTATATCTACATGATGTGGTCAAACCCAGTTCCTACTAATGGCCAGGCTGAACTCCAGTAAATAATGTCCCGAATGATATTTTGCCGCCTTCTTTGGCACTTCATGAAATCTTACCATGATGAAGTGCTGAAACACAGAGATTTTCTCTTAGAGAGTGTCTCATGTTGTAACCCGTCCCATGGATTTTATGCTGTAATTCTTATCTCTTTTAAAATTTGCTATCTTCTGTACAGTTTTCATGAACCTTTCTGTTACAGTAGTGAAAATCACAGATAAATGTCATTTTGTACAACTTTGAATTTACCCCAAGAGCTGAGAGAAAACTTGCTCCTATACTTCAATCCCAGTTTCTTCTATAGTCCAACTTTGTTTCTCTACCATCAAGCTTCTCCTTTGTTGCTGCTCCAAGCCCCGTCCAAGCTGACCTTGAATACTTTCAGGGATGGGACACCCACAACTTCTCTGGGCAACCTGTCCCAGTGTTCCAGCACTCCCACAGTAAAAAAGGCCTTCCTTTCATCTAATATGTGTAGGAAATCATAAATCTAGGCATAGAAACTTGGAGTGCAAATTTGAAATTCTTTTGATTTGAAGCACATTTTAGATGAATACTGACTTACAGATGACTAAAAGATGTTGATGGGCATTTGAGCTGACAAGTTTTGAAAAAGTGCACGGAAATTAAAATTGAAACCACTAAAATTAAAAACTTCTTACCATTTTCTTTTTCCTCTCCTATTCAAAATTGCATATGTCAGATATCAGTGCTTCGTGCAAACCTCTCAGATGCTCTCAGAGAAAAAGCTTTTCTTTCAGACTAAGTTGTGGTTAACGTAGAACACTATCAGGAGTGAAAGTTTTTCTGGGCATCGGGGCAGCACCTTCTCCTTGGATTTGTGTGCAGAAAGCATTTTATCCAAACTGGAAAATAGACCCAACTCTGTTCTATTCATCATTCTTACTGCATCAGGCCTGAAGATGCTGTGAAAAGTAGCCTGTGGACCTTGAAGATAGCGCATGTGAAACAGATGAGAGGTGATGGAGAAGTTGAGAGAAGAAAGAGCACATGGCCCAGTACGGACGCCAGAAAGTATTTCTTCATGTGATCATGGCAGATTGCAGGAGCCACTTGGTACTATCAAACCAGCCCGACTTGGCACTGGTGCCACCTTGGGTCTGGGAACCATCCTGCATATCGTGGATTTTCAGGAGCCAGCCGGCCACTCCCAGCCACAGGCCCTTAAACACAGACCTCGGCCCTCTTACCTGGCCAAAAAAACTCACCTGCCCCGCTTCTGCATGGCACATTGCAGGAGCCACTTGGTAATATCAAACCAGCCCGACTTGGCACTGGTGCCACCTTGGGTCTGGGAACCATCCTGCATATCATGGATTTTCAGGAGCCAGCAAGACACTCTTGGCCACAGGCCCCCAAACACAAACCTCGGCCCTTTTCCCTGGCAAAGAAAAGTCACCTGCCCTGCTTCTGGATGGCAGATTGCAGGAACAACTTGGTACTATCAAACCAGCCCGACTTGGCAATGTTGCTACCTTGGGTCTGAGAAACATCCTGCGGATCGTGGATTTTCAGGAGCCAGCCGGCCTCTCCCAGCCACAGGCCCCCAAACACAATCCACGGCCCTTTTCCCTGGCAAACAACACTCACCTGCCCCGCTTCTCGATGGCAGATTGCAGGAGTCCCTGGGTAATTTCAATCCAGCCCGACTTGGCAGCATTTCCACCTTGCGTCTGGGAATCATCCTGCATATCAAAGAATTTCAGGAGTCAGCCGGCACTCTCAGTCACAGGCCCCCAAACACAAACCATGGCCCTTTTCCCTTGCAAACAAAACTCACCTGCCCCGCTTCTGGATGGCAGATTGCAGCAGCCACTTAGTCCTATCAAACCAGCCCGAATTGGCACTGTGTTGAAAGCGAAGGGAAGCCAACCCACCTTGTCGTTTATCAGCATTGACTCCAATTTATTGATTAAATCAGCCACTTTATATAACAGTGTTAATTAACTTCATGCATATTGCAAAATCCAAGCTCACTATAGGTTAACAGAGAAAACTCTAAGCCCTCCTTTTGTTTTACCATACCCATGATTGTTTCTTGCAAACAGGACCAGCGTTCCCACTGTGATATGAAAGTCAAGTATTGGAGAGTGCTTTTGTTACTTCTTTAGAAGGTTAGAATATGCCGAAAAGATGCTAGCTGGGGACTTGCAATTAATGAATTATTTGCTGTAAGTAGGTCAAATGACATGAGCTTTCAAAAAGGAAAAGTAGTCTTATTCCACCTGCCAATTCTAAAGTAGATTAATAAGCCTTAAGCAGAAGATGGATGTGAAGAGGGATATGACATGAAAGCTTAAGCAACACTGCTGACAGCAAAAGGCTTACCTGCTGCAGATACAGGAGACAAAATACTATTTGGACACAAACATTGCTATTCAGACGACAGTAAAATTCTGAGGGACAGCAAAATTTACTCAGTCATCATGGCAGTAACATTTGCTCCCATCAAAATGTGCTCATGAATTCTTAGTGTAAGCTAAGCACCTTAAGCAGAGGGTAGTTCAAGCCTAACTGGTATTTGATGGCAAAAAAGGCAACTTGGCCTGCGTTTCTCACTTCTACTCCATTCAAAAGCTTACTCTGTCTCAGATTCCTTTGGTGGGATACCAACGTAAGCCGCCAAACTGCACGAAAATGATGATTTAAAGAAAGATAGATGAGAAAAATGGAATAATGGTTCATGTTCTTTTCCTTCCAACTGCTTTGTTTGCCCTTTTAAATTTTTGGAGTCCTTTCTGGTGTCACCATGGTTGCACTGCAGCAAGTGTTGGGCTGTAAGCTGTCCATATTGCCAGCTTCTGGACTGCCTTCAGAAAACTTCCCACTGGTTTTGTCTAGAAATCACAAGCAGTAGAGATGACAAAGACTGCAGAAACCTTCTCATCTCCTTCTAGAGCAAGACCATGTCTTTCAGCCACTCTTAACTAGACAACTTTCATCAGTCATGAGGGAGTCTCATGTTCAAGAGCTAAGCAGTGGTGACAGCTGTAAATGACAAAAAGCAGACTGAAATTCTCTTGGGACTCCAGCAGAGAGCAATGAAGGAGGTTGAATTCACCTTCTTGGGAAGTTCTAAAATGCACGTTCACTTGAGCACAGGAGCTAAGCCATCGTAACCTTTGTTGAGTATGTCTGCGTAGACAGACATATTTAGACCATGTTATTTAAGCCACGTTATCATCTCTAGCTGCTAAGCTGCACTTCTTGCAAAGTATCTGCAACGTATTTTACAGGGTGGGCTTTGATGTGTAATCCCTGAGTAATATTGCAAAGAGAAGTACTTGGGCTGTGGGGTGGGGGGGGGAGCTGCAACTCTTAGGTTTTTCAAATCATGGTTCCATTTGAAAGTCAAAAAAGATGTCAAACCTTTCTTTCCTAGACCTATTACCAGCACAAACTGTACCAGAATTTATGACCTGTAACTGTACCGTGGACGCTCTTTCTCTGGACTATTCCTTAAGAAACAAAGTCCTCACTAGAAATAAAACAAAATTAGCCAAGTATTGGCCTGGATTAGTTCCAAGGCTCTGTACTAAAGGCCAAACACGTGTAATAATAGTAACCAGTGGACTAAAAGTTAAGTCAATAGAGCATGACTCAGTTCAAAGACATCTTGTGTCCTAATGTTCTCACAGAAGACTGTAAAAACCTGTCTGTTTTTGTGGGTTTCTTTTATCCATTTAGCTGTACCTTCTACTTCTCTCCACTGTCTGAGAACATTGATGATAAGGTTGGATGACCTCATGTCAACTTGTAGAAGTAAAGAAAGAGAAGCCAGTAAAGAAAGGCAAATTTGTTAATTGCAGGTGGAAAGAGGGAGGCCAACAAAAGAAAACAAAAGAACAGTACTAATGAAATGCTCCCCTGTCTTCTGTGAAAAGTAAAGGCACAGACAAGAAAGAACAAGTGCAAAATTCTCACTAGAGAAACGCACTTGATCTGACTCAAGTATTTTGCGGTACATTTCTTGCTGTTTTCTCATGCCAAACATATTAACCATTGAAGGTGTCCCTTTCCTCTCTCTGGAATCCAGCTAGGAAGATGGCTGTGTCATTGCTGACAAGCAGCTATTCTCAGAGGTGTCCAGCTGAAAGTCCTAGATCAATTGATTTGCTCTGTCACTTTGATATGGCATGACTTACAGTTTCAGCACCTGAACTTGCCAGCCCTACAATTCTTTGCCCCTTGAATGCTTAGATAGGCTCCTTGGCAACTGGCATTTGTAAGGACTTGAAACTATGCAGAATTTGCACCGTGAGATGATGCCAAATGAGTCACACCAGTAGATTAACTGGGGCATGCAAGGCAGAGAGAGGGAAATGAGAGCACAAGAAGAGAGTACACAAGAAGAGAGTACAATCTCCTTTTTTCTGAAACACTGAAGAGATCAAAGTGAACACAAATCCTCCTAGGGGTAGTTCTTGCAAAAGACTAAGAGTTCTTTTTGTGTTCACAGGCCTGGAATATTTAGCTTTGGATGACGGCAAAATGCAGATGACAAAACGAGGCCTTGAAGTCACATCCAGTATGAAGCAGTAGGAAAGAGGAAAGCAGCTGAGAGCGTCAGCCCTGCTAAGTAGTCTCAGTATTCTTCTTGACATGAGCAGAAATTTGAAATGAGTCTCTGAAAATGACAAAGGAGGCAGAAGAAAAGGGAGCGATGACTCCTCTGGCATAGTGCTTCCTAACAGGGATCTTCAAAATGTCAAGGTTGTATCATCCTTTCAACTGAAGGAAGGTATGAAAACAACAGGAAGGAAAAGGCATCCAATACTCTGGGCAGTGTACTTCTAGACAGAAAGGCCACTGATGGAAAAACCAACTAAACTGGCACCAATGCAGCAGCATTGTACTAAAGCCAGAAACGTCCAGCGCTTCGTTCTCTGCCATTCCATTCAGATGCACACAGCAGCTCTGCAACATTCCTACTGATCATCTCCTTGGCAAAGTGGCAGTGAGGGTCCGTGGTGATGCAGAGTCCCCAGGCAGATGCAAAGGAGAGCTGCTTTCTTGCAAAAACCAGGCTTTTGAAACACTCAGGCCTTTCTCATTTCCATAGCTTTAAGCCATAACAAACACAATTCAGCCAACCACCATGCACCACGCTGTGAACACACGACGCTTCTAGAACTTGTTGATCTACCTCGAAGTCAGCTGCCTCACCTTGCCACAGTCCTTTTCTACTTAGCCAAAGTAATGGGCCTCAGCCCAAGGCCTTCCTTTTGTAAGCTTCTAGCTCTATGCAGCAGCAAACCACTACTTTCTTCCGTGCCAAGACTTTAGGTAGACGATTTGCATCTGCCCTCCTTCCAGTGAAACCTAATGGGGAGAGAAAAGCCTCCCAGAGATGTTCAGTCATTCCATTTTCTAGACAGGCCAAATCCAAAGAAAAGCAAGCTATGGCATTGTGTACTTGCTCTTACAAAACACCTGCTGCCCTCTGACAATCAACTAGCAGAAAACCAGCCAAACTGAGACTTGAGGAAAACAACCCTTGGAAGGGAATAATGATGTGATCAATCAAGACAACACTTTTCCAGGCTACCGAGATACTGGAAATGTCAGCAAAGCCTTGAGAGCAAAGGCTGCACTAATGGGAAAAGGGTAAAAGAATCCCAAGAAAAACATGACCAAAGATTAAAACAATTCCAAGAAGAACATAGGCAACTAACCTGTTGAAGCCTTCAGAAAAACAGTGGCCGCTGATTTACATAGGCCATTCAAGTTAATTGACCCGTGCCCCTTCCACTCCCTTTTCGGCACCATATTGAGTGAATTGAGACCATGGAATCACAATTCCTTGGATTCTGTTCTTAACTTCAGGAGAGAAGAACAGCAGCTGAAGTACCTGTTACTGATATGATACCCAGGAACACCGAGTTGACACATTTCTTTCTTGGCCAATCACAACAAGCAAGGCTAAGAGGATAAGGCTGGCTTATTTCCATGACACTTTTCTTGTTTTACAGCCTGCTCTGATTCCGATGAAACTTTTTCATTAGCTTCTCTCTAAAAGGAGAAAGTCCAATTCAACGTCCCGCCCTACTGCTGCAAGTATACCATTTGGTTTGTGGAGCCGAAAAAATTGAATTGGAAGGTACGATGCTCTCCGGAGCTAAGAGCCGCTGCCGGGCTTCTTTCGGCAGAAGGGGCGCTAAGAGAGCACTGTGAGCGGTACAATCGTCTTTGCGCGAAGAAGCCGCTTCTTCGGCTCCGGGAGCCGGAGAGAGCGGCAGCATCGGAAAGGTGAAGAAGGAAGCTGTACAACACTGGGATTGTGTGCGCAGCTTGCCAACTGATAGAAAACAGTACCTTACACTTTCCTGACGTTTCCAATCACACGAATCTTCGATTGGAAGCTGTTTTGGACAACTTTTCTTTCCTTCATGCCAAACACTTGGCAGACCTCCGTGCAACGTCCAGAAGACGATGGGAGATGTTTTCTGTGCTCCCGCAGGTTTTCCTTGCCAGACAGAGTGGAAAAGCTTTCTGCTAGGATGTAGACCACAAAAGACGCTAAAGACGAAGGTACGATGCTCTCCGGAGCTAAGAGCCGCTGCCGGGCTTCTTTCGGCAGAAGCGGCGCTAAGAGAGCACTGTGAGCGGTACAATCGTCTTTGCGCGAAGAAGCCGCTTCTTGGGCTCCGGGAGCCGGAGAGAGCGGCAGCATCGGAAAGGTGAAGAAGGAAGCTGTACAACACTGGGATTGTGTGCGCAGCTTGCCAACTGATAGAAAACAGTACCTTACACTTTCCTGACGTTTCCAATCACATGAACATGTAGTGGAAAAGCTTTTTGCTAAGATGTAGACGACAAGAGAGGCTAAAGACTGGATGAGAGCAAATGACACCCATCTCTATAAAAGGCAATTAGGAGGACTCGGAATAGTAGAAACCAGCCAGCTTCCTTTTTATCCCCAGGAAGTTGATGAAGCAGCTCTTCCTGGAAAACCTTGCCAGGCACATGCAAGACGACAAAATAATGTAGTTAGCATGATTTTTCAGGGGAATTTCATGCTGAACATCACTTTAAACTCCTCTGATGAATCAACTTGACTGGTAGATGAAGGGAATATTATCTGCCTGGGCTTCAGGGAGGTTTTTGACATATCTCTACATGGCAGCACGCATCCATATGGAAGCAATAGTGCAAAGGGGAGGGAACCAGTGTCTTTTCAGTGATGCTGAGTGAAAAAACAAGAGGCAGTGGGCACTCTCTGAAATACAGGAGATTGCCATTGACCATCAGCAAATGATTCTTTACTGTGAGGGTGACTGAACCACGGCACAGACTGCCCAGAAAGATTGTGGAGCCTGGATCTTTGAAGACATTAAAAGTACACCCGATAGACTCCTGGGCAAGAGGCTCTAGGTATCCTGGTTTAGGCAGGGGGGTTGGGCCTGGTTAGCCCCACCAACCCCTTCCACTCTCATTCATTCTGTGCTAGTGAATTCTCTTCAAGATGCATTTCAAGCACTTGCATGACAAAGTTCTGTGAAGACAGAGATCCAAATGGACACGGCATCTAAGTTCCTTAAGCAGTGTTCAAGAAGAATGTAAAACTCTGGGACGAGTGTCTCTTCCCTAACTGAATCCCTTTCATGGGAAAATTCCCAGCTCTAGAAAGATCTTCTGATACGCATGCTTAAGACTGACACTGGCTGAGCAAATTTCTCCCTATGTGTATCCAAGACCAGTTAGGATCTTCACCCAAAGTGCTGTCAACATAGTCACAGAATGTCTATTGTTAAGAAGTGACAACTTCCATCAGCATGGCAACTATTGGTCCACCAAATGGATGAATGGATGGGAATTATCTACTTGGGTTAAAAACAAAAAGAAAGAGTTGGTCTTTAGTTATCAATTTCATTGCAATATTATAAGGGAAGAAAAAGACCTAAGTCCTTGACTTTCTTAACTCGAGGAAAGATTTTAAGAATTCCTTGTAAAAATGTGTGATCACAATCAGACTATTGAAACCATCTGAGTTGGGAAAAGAGTTCACAAATTGTCTAGAGAGTGGCAAAGAAGCCAAGAAAAATAGGAAAGAAACAAAAAGAGAGCAGAAGCGTCAGCTTCATTGTACAAGCTCGTTCTAGAAGTGGTCTGCTGGGAAAAGGAGGCCCCAGTTGAATTTCCAATGTATTCCTGCGCTTGATTCAGTAACCGGTCAATGTAAAAACCAATCCTTTTGTACAACTTCTTCCAGCAACAAAAACTCCAACAGGTTGACACTACCATCATGCCTGTTCCAGACATATTTCAAAGAGAAATGATGATTTTCTTGAAAACCTACTTGCATAAAAGTTGCAAGATGGTGGAGGGATTCCCACATCCTCCTGCCTCCATCTGGCTTGAAAGTAGATTTGATAAAATATGCAACAAAGCACATGATTTATAAGGTAGAGTCAAATGGATGATTTGGGAATTGATCTCTTGTTGATAGTAAACTTCATATCCACTCTGTGTGACCTTTCTAAAACAAAATGTGGAGCTGAGGCATGAATCTGCCACAACAATTGTAAAGCAAACATACACACTCCCCTTCACATGCCCCCCCTTCCACACACACCTAGGCACACACAGAGATCAGCATAGCAGATCATGAACACCTTGGAAAAGACTGAAATGCTCAATGCCTCTCTTGATGGGCAAAAGAGCTGGTGCAGTAATTCAAATGCCTGGTACAGAAATTCTGTTTCATATTTAGCTCCTATTTAAAACACAGCTTTTCATTTCATTCTATTTACAGAATATTTTCATGTCATTTGCTTCTTTAAAATTACTTAGTTCTCACCTGTTGTATGTCTAGGAATATTTTCTTCCAAAAATAGAAAAAAATAGATGCTATCTTTTCAGCAGAAAACATTGGTTGATACAATTTGAAACCATCATGATATGGAAGAATTGTTCTGTCCCTCTCGAAGGTGGAAGAAGCATTTGGATCACAGATCATCTACAATGAAATACTTGACATGTTTAAGATGCTTTCAATCAATTTTGATCGTCAATTGCTTCTTCGTTGTAAACAGTCATTTTTCAGTGAAGGGAAAGTGTGTGTGGTATATCTACATGATGTGGTCAAACCCAGTTCCTACTAATGGCCAGGCTGAACTCCAGTAAATAATGTCCCGAATGATATTTTGCCGCCTTCTTTGGCACTTCATGAAATCTTACCATGATGAAGTGCTGAAACACAGAGATTTTCTCTTAGAGAGTGTCTCATGTTGTAACCCGTCCCATGGATTTTATGCTGTAATTCTTATCTCTTTTAAAATTTGCTATCTTCTGTACAGTTTTCATGAACCTTTCTGTTACAGTAGTGAAAATCACAGATAAATGTCATTTTGTACAACTTTGAATTTACCCCAAGAGCTGAGAGAAAACTTGCTCCTATACTTCAATCCCAGTTTCTTCTATAGTCCAACTTTGTTTCTCTACCATCAAGCTTCTCCTTTGTTGCTGCTCCAAGCCCCGTCCAAGCTGACCTTGAATACTTTCAGGGATGGGACACCCACAACTTCTCTGGGCAACCTGTCCCAGTGTTCCAGCACTCCCACAGTAAAAAAGGCCTTCCTTTCATCTAATATGTGTAGGAAATCATAAATCTAGGCATAGAAACTTGGAGTGCAAATTTGAAATTCTTTTGATTTGAAGCACATTTTAGATGAATACTGACTTACAGATGACTAAAAGATGTTGATGGGCATTTGAGCTGACAAGTTTTGAAAAAGTGCACGGAAATTAAAATTGAAACCACTAAAATTAAAAACTTCTTGCCATTTTCTTTTTCCTCTCCTATTCAAAATTGCATATGTCAGATATCAGTGCTTCGTGCAAACCTCTCAGATGCTCTCAGAGAAAAAGCTTTTCTTTCAGACTAAGTTGTGGTTGACGTAGAACACTAGCAGGAGTGAAAGTTTTTCTGGGCATCGGGGCAGCACCTTCTCCTTGGATTTGTGTGCAGAAAGCATTTTATCCAAACTGGAAAATAGACCCAACTCTGTTCTATTCATCATTCTTACTGCATCAGGCCTGAAGATGCTGTGAAAAGTAGCCTGTGGACCTTGAAGATAGCGCATGTGAAACAGATGAGAGGTGATGGAGAAGTTGAGAGAAGAAAGAGCACATGGCCCAGTACGGACGCCAGAAAGTATTTCTTCATGTGATCATGGCAGATTGCAGGAGCCACTTGGTACTATCAAACCAGCCCGACTTGGCACTGGTGCCACCTTGGGTCTGGGAACCATCCTGCATATCGTGGATTTTCAGGAGCCAGCCGGCCACTCCCAGCCACAGGCCCTTAAACACAGACCTCGGCCCTCTTACCTGGCCAAAAAAACTCACCTGCCCCGCTTCTGCATGGCACATTGCAGGAGCCACTTGGTAATATCAAACCAGCCCGACTTGGCACTGGTGCCACCTTGGGTCTGGGAACCATCCTGCATATCATGGATTTTCAGGAGCCAGCAAGACACTCTTGGCCACAGGCCCCCAAACACAAACCTCGGCCCTTTTCCCTGGCAAAGAAAAGTCACCTGCCCTGCTTCTGCATGGCAGATTGCAGGAACAACTTGGTACTATCAAACCAGCCCGACTTGGCAATGTTGCTACCTTGGGTCTGAGAAACATCCTGCGGATCGTGGATTTTCAGGAGCCAGCCGGCCTCTCCCAGCCACAGGCCCCCAAACACAATCCACGGCCCTTTTCCCTGGCAAACAACACTCACCTGCCCCGCTTCTCGATGGCAGATTGCAGGAGTCCCTGGGTAATTTCAATCCAGCCCGACTTGGCAGCATTTCCACCTTGCGTCTGGGAATCATCCTGCATATCAAAGAATTTCAGGAGTCAGCCGGCACTCTCAGTCACAGGCCCCCAAACACAAACCATGGCCCTTTTCCCTTGCAAACAAAACTCACCTGCCCCGCTTCTGGATGGCAGATTGCAGCAGCCACTTAGTCCTATCAAACCAGCCCGAATTGGCACTGTGTTGAAAGCGAAGGGAAGCCAACCCACCTTGTCGTTTATCAGCATTGACTCCAATTTATTGATTAAATCAGCCACTTTATATAACAGTGTTAATTAACTTCATGCATATTGCAAAATCCAAGCTCACTATAGGTTAACAGAGAAAACTCTAAGCCCTCCTTTTGTTTTACCATACCCATGATTGTTTCTTGCAAACAGGACCAGCGTTCCCACTGTGATATGAAAGTCAAGTATTGGAGAGTGCTTTTGTTACTTCTTTAGAAGGTTAGAATATGCCGAAAAGATGCTAGCTGGGGACTTGCAATTAATGAATTATTTGCTGTAAGTAGGTCAAATGACATGAGCTTTCAAAAAGGAAAAGTAGTCTTATTCCACCTGCCAATTCTAAAGTAGATTAATAAGCCTTAAGCAGAAGATGGATGTGAAGAGGGATATGACATGAAAGCTTAAGCAACACTGCTGACAGCAAAAGGCTTACCTGCTGCAGATACAGGAGACAAAATACTATTTGGACACAAACATTGCTATTCAGACGACAGTAAAATTCTGAGGGACAGCAAAATTTACTCAGTCATCATGACAGTAACATTTGCTCCCATCAAAATGTGCTCATCAATTCTTAGTGTAAGCTAAGCACCTTAAGCAGAGGGTAGTTCAAGCCTAACTGGTATTTGATGGCAAAAAAGGCAACTTGGCCTGCGTTTCTCACTTCTACTCCATTCAAAAGCTTACTCTGTCTCAGATTCCTTTGGTGGGATACCAACGTAAGCCGCCAAACTGCACGAAAATGATGATTTAAAGAAAGATAGATGAGAAAAATGGAATAATGGTTCATGTTCTTTTCCTTCCAACTGCTTTGTTTGCCCTTTTAAATTTTTGAAGTCCTTTCTGGTGTCACCATGGTTGCACTGCAGCAAGTGTTGGGCTGTAAGCTGTCCATATTGCCAGCTTCTGGACTGCCTTCAGAAAACTTCCCACTGGTTTTGTCTAGAAATCACAAGCAGTAGAGATGACAAAGACTGCAGAAACCTTCTCATCTCCTTCTAGAGCAAGACCATGTCTTTCAGCCACTCTTAACTAGACAACTTTCATCAGTCATGAGGGAGTCTCATGTTCAAGAGCTAAGCAGTGGTGACAGCTGTAAATGACAAAAAGCAGACTGAAATTCTCTTGGGACTCCAGCAGAGAGCAATGAAGGAGGTTGAATTCACCTTCTTGGGAAGTTCTAAAATGCACGTTCACTTGAGCACAGGAGCTAAGCCATCGTAACCTTTGTTGAGTATGTCTGCGTAGACAGACATATTTAGACCATGTTATTTAAGCCACGTTATCATCTCTAGCTGCTAAGCTGCACTTCTTGCAAAGTATCTGCAACGTATTTTACAGGGTGGGCTTTGATGTGTAATCCCTGAGTAATATTGCAAAGAGAAGTACTTGGGGTGTGGGGTGGGGGGGGGAGCTGCAACTCTTAGGTTTTTCAAATCATGGTTCCATTTGAAAGTCAAAAAAGATGTCAAACCTTTCTTTCCTAGACCTATTACCAGCACAAACTGTACCAGAATTTATGACCTGTAACTGTACCGTGGACGCTCTTTCTCTGGACTATTCCTTAAGAAACAAAGTCCTCACTAGAAATAAAACAAAATTAGCCAAGTATTGGCCTGGATTAGTTCCAAGGCTCTGTACTAAAGGCCAAACACGTGTAATAATAGTAACCAGTGGACTAAAAGTTAAGTCAATAGAGCATGACTCAGTTCAAAGATATCTTGTGTCCTAATGTTCTCACAGAAGACTGTAAAAACCTGTCTGTTTTTGTGGGTTTCTTTTATCCATTTAGCTGTACCTTCTACTTCTCTCCACTGTCTGAGAACATTGATGATAAGGTTGGATGACCTCATGTCAACTTGTAGAAGTAAAGAAAGAGAAGCCAGTAAAGAAAGGCAAATTTGTTAATTGCAGGTGGAAAGAGGGAGGCCAACAAAAGAAAACAAAAGAACAGTACTAATGAAATGCTCCCCTGTCTTCTGTGAAAAGTAAAGGCACAGACAAGAAAGAACAAGTGCAAAATTCTCACTAGAGAAACGCACTTGATCTGACTCAAGTATTTTGCGGTACATTTCTTGCTGTTTTCTCATGCCAAACATATTAACCATTGAAGGTGTCCCTTTCCTCTCTCTGGAATCCAGCTAGGAAGATGGCTGTGTCATTGCTGACAAGCAGCTATTCTCAGAGGTGTCCAGCTGAAAGTCCTAGATCAATTGATTTGCTCTGTCACTTTGATATGGCATGACTTACAGTTTCAGCACCTGAACTTGCCAGCCCTACAATTCTTTGCCCCTTGAATGCTTAGATAGGCTCCTTGGCAACTGGCATTTGTAAGGACTTGAAACTATGCAGAATTTGCACCGTGAGATGATGCCAAATGAGTCACACCAGTAGATTAACTGGGGCATGCAAGGCAGAGAGAGGGAAATGAGAGCACAAGAAGAGAGTACACAAGAAGAGAGTACAATCTCCTTTTTTCTGAAACACTGAAGAGATCAAAGTGAACACAAATCCTCCTAGGGGTAGTTCTTGCAAAAGACTAAGAGTTCTTTTTGTGTTCACAGGCCTGGAATATTTAGCTTTGGATGACGGCAAAATGCAGATGACAAAACGAGGCCTTGAAGTCACATCCAGTATGAAGCAGTAGGAAAGAGGAAAGCAGCTGAGAGCGTCAGCCCTGCTAAGTAGTCTCAGGATTCTTCCTGACATGAGCAGAAATTTGAAATGAGTCTCTGAAAATGACAAAGGAGGCAGAAGAAAAGGGAGCGATGACTCCTCTGGCATAGTGCTTCCTAACAGGGATCTTCAAAATGTCAAGGTTGTATCATCCTTTCAACTGAAGGAAGGTATGAAAACAACAGGAAGGAAAAGGCATCCAATACTCTGGGCAGTGTACTTCTAGACAGAAAGGCCACTGATGGAAAAACCAACTAAACTGGCACCAATGCAGCAGCATTGTACTAAAGCCAGAAACGTCCAGCGCTTCGTTCTCTGCCATTCCATTCAGATGCACACAGCAGCTCTGCAACATTCCTACTGATCATCTCCTTGGCAAAGTGGCAGTGAGGGTCCGTGGTGATGCAGAGTCCCCAGGCAGATGCAAAGGAGAGCTGCTTTCTTGCAAAAACCAGGCTTTTGAAACACTCAGGCCTTTCTCATTTCCATAGCTTTAAGCCATAACAAACACAATTCAGCCAACCACCATGCACCACGCTGTGAACACACGACGCTTCTAGAACTTGTTGATCTACCTCGAAGTCAGCTGCCTCACCTTGCCACAGTCCTTTTCTACTTAGCCAAAGTAATGGGCCTCAGCCCAAGGCCTTCCTTTTGTAAGCTTCTAGCTCTATGCAGCAGCAAACCACTACTTTCTTCCGTGCCAAGACTTTAGGTAGACGATTTGCATCTGCCCTCCTTCCAGTGAAACCTAATGGGGAGAGAAAAGCCTCCCAGAGATGTTCAGTCATTCCATTTTCTAGACAGGCCAAATCCAAAGAAAAGCAAGCTATGGCATTGTGTACTTGCTCTTACAAAACACCTGCTGCTGCCCTCTGACAATCAACTAGCAGAAAACCAGCCAAACTGAGACTTGAGGAAAACAACCCTTGGAAGGGAATAATGATGTGATCAATCAAGACAACACTTTTCCAGGCTACCGAGATACTGGAAATGTCAGCAAAGCCTTGAGAGCAAAGGCTGCACTAATGGGAAAAGGGTAAAAGAATCCCAAGAAAAACATGACCAAAGATTAAAACAATTCCAAGAAGAACATAGGCAACTAACCTGTTGAAGCCTTCAGAAAAACAGTGGCCGCTGATTTACATAGGCCATTCAAGTTAATTGACCCGTGCCCCTTCCACTCCCTTTTCGGCACCATATTGAGTGAATTGAGACCATGGAATCACAATTCCTTGGATTCTGTTCTTAACTTCAGGAGAGAAGAACAGCAGCTGAAGTACCTGTTACTGATATGATACCCAGGAACACCGAGTTGACACATTTCTTTCTTGGCCAATCACAACAAGCAAGGCTAAGAGGATAAGGCTGGCTTATTTCCATGACACTTTTCTTGTTTTACAGCCTGCTCTGATTCCGGTGAAACTTTTTCATTAGCTTCTCTCTAAAAGGAGAAAGTCCAATTCAACGTCCCGCCCTACTGCTGCAAGTATACCATTTGGTTTGTGGAGCCGAAAAAATTGAATTGGAAGGTACGATGCTCTCCGGAGCTAAGAGCCGCTGCCGGGCTTCTTTCGGCAGAAGCGGCGCTAAGAGAGCACTGTGAGCGGTACAATCGTCTTTGCGCCAAGAAGCCGCTTCTTCGGCTCCGGGAGCCGGAGAGAGCGGCAGCATCGGAAAGGTGAAGAAGGAAGCTGTACAACACTGGGATTGTGTGCGCAGCTTGCCAACTGATAGAAAACAGTACCTTACACTTTCCTGACGTTTCCAATCACACGAATCTTTGATTGGAAGCTGTTTTGGACAACTTTTCTTTCCTTCATGCCAAACACTGGGCAGACCTCCGTGCAACGTCCAGAAGACGATGGGAGATGTTTTCTGTGCTCCCGCAGGTTTTCCTTGCCAGACAGAGTGGAAAAGCTTTCTGCTAGGATGTAGACCACAAAAGACGCTAAAGACGAAGGTACGATGCTCTCCGGAGCTAAGAGCCGCTGCCGGGCTTCTTTCGGCAGAAGCGGCGCTAAGAGAGCACTGTGAGCGGTACAATCGTCTTTGCGCGAAGAAGCCGCTTCTTCGGCTCCGGGAGCCGGAGAGAGCGGCAGCATCGGAAAGGTGAAGAAGGAAGCTGTACAACACTGGGATTGTGTGCGCAGCTTGCCAACTGATAGAAAACAGTACCTTACACTTTCCTGATGTTTCCAATCACACGAATCTTCGATTGGAAGCTGTTTTGGACAACTTTTCTTTGCTTCATGCCAAACACTGGGCAGACCTCCGTGCAACGTCCAGAAGACGATGGGAGATGTTTTCTGTGCTCCCGCAGGTTTTCCTTGCCAGACAGAGTGGAAAAGCTTTCTGCTAGGATGTAGACCACAAAAGACGCTAAAGACGAAGGTACGATGCTCTCCGGAGCTAAGAGCCGCTGCCGGGCTTCTTTCGGCAGAAGCGGCGCTAAGAGAGCACTGTGAGCGGTACAATCGTCTTTGCGCGAAGAAGCCGCTTCTTCGGCTCCGGGAGCCGGAGAGAGCGGCAGCATCGGAAAGGTGAAGAAGGAAGCTGTACAACACTGGGATTGTGTGCGCAGCTTGCCAACTGATAGAAAACAGTACCTTACACTTTCCTGACGTTTCCAATCACATGAATCTTCGATTGGAAGCTGTTTTGGACAACTTTTCTTTCCTTCATGCCAAACACTTGGCAGACCTCCGTGCAACGTCCAGAAGACGATGGGAGATGTTTTCTGTGCTCCCGCAGGTTTTCCTTGCCAGACAGAGTGGAAAAGCTTTCTGCTAGGATGTAGACCACAAAAGACGCTAAAGACGAAGGTACGATGCTCTCCGGAGCTAAGAGCCGCTCCCGGGCTTCTTTCGGCAGAAGCGGCACTAAGAGAGCACTGTGAGCGGCACAATCGTCTTTGCGCGAAGAAGCCGCTTCTTCGGCTCCGGGAGCCGGAGAGAGCGGCAGCATCGGAAAGGTGAAGAAGGAAGCTGTACAACACTGGGATTGTGTGCGCAGCTTGCCAACTGATAGAAAACAGTACCTTACACTTTCCTGACGTTTCCAATCACATGAATCTTCGATTGGAAGCTGTTTTGGACAACTTTTCTTTCCTTCATGCCAAACACTGGGCAGACCTCCGTGCAAAGTCCAGAAGACGATGGGAGATGTTTTCTGTGCTGGCGCATGTTTTCCTTGCCAGACAGAGTGGAAAAGCTTTCTGCTAGGATGTAGACCACAAAAGACGCTAAAGACGAAGGTACGATGCTCTCCGGAGCTAAGAGCCGCTGCCGGGCTTCTTTCGGCAGAAGCGGCGCTAAGAGAGCACTGTGAGCGGTACAATCGTCTTTGCGCGAAGAAGCCGCTTCTTCGGCTCCGGGAGCCGGAGAGAGCGGCAGCATCGGAAAGGTGAAGAAGGAAGCTGTACAACACTGGGATTGTGTGCGCAGCTTGCCAACTGATAGAAAACAGTACCTTACACTTTCCTGACGTTTCCAATCACATGAACATGTAGTGGAAAAGCTTTTTGCTAAGATGTAGACGACAAGAGAGGCTAAAGACTGGATGTGAGCAAATGACACCCATCTCTAAAAAAGGCAATTAGGAGGACTCGGAATAGTAGAAACCAGCCAGCTTCCTTTTTATCCCCAGGAAGTTGATGAAGCAGCTCTTCCTGGAAAACCTTGCCAGGCACATGCAAGACGACAAAATAATGTATTTAGCATGATTTTTCAGGGGAATTTCATGCTGAACATCACTTTAAACTCCTCTGATGAATCAACTTGACTGGTAGATGAAGGGAATATTATCTGCCTGGGCTTCAGGGAGGTTTTTGACATATCTCTACATGGCAGCACGCATCCATATGGAAGCAATAGTGCAAATGGGAGGGAACCAGTGTCTTTTCAGTGATGCTGAGTGAAAAAAACAAGAGGCAGTGGGCACTCTCTGAAATACAGGAGATTGCCATTGACCATCAGCAAATGATTCTTTACTGTGAGGGTGACTGAACCACGGCACAGACTGCCCAGAAAGATTGTGGAGCCTGGATCTTTGAAGACATTAAAAGTACACCCAGATAGAATCCTGGGCAAGAGGCTCTAGGTATCCTGGTTTAGGCAGGGGGATTGGGCCTGGTTAGCCCCACCAACCCCTTCCACTCTCATTCATTCTGTGCTAGTGAATTCTCTTCAAGATGCATTTCAAGCACTTGCATGACAAAGTTCTGTGAAGACAGAGATCCAAATGGACACGGCATCTAAGTTCCTTAAGCAGTGTTCAAGAAGAATGTAAAACTCTGGGACGAGTGTCTCTTCCCTAACTGAATCCCTTTCATGGGAAAATTCCCAGCTCTAGAAAGATCTTCTGATACGCATGCTTAAGACTGACACTGGCTGAGCAAATTTCTCCCTATGTGTATCCAAGACCAGTTAGGATCTTCACCCAAAGTGCTGTCAACATAGTCACAGAATGTCTATTGTTAAGAAGTGACAACTTCCATCAGCATGGCAACTATTGGTCCACCAAATGGATGAATGGATGGGAATTATCTACTTGGGTTAAAAACAAAAAGAAAGAGTTGGTCTTTAGTTATCAATTTCATTGCAATATTATAAGGGAAGAAAAAGACCTAAGTCCTTGACTTTCTTAACTCGAGGAAAGATTTTAAGAATTCCTTGTAAAAATGTGTGATCACAATCAGACTATTGAAACCATCTGAGTTGGGAAAAGAGTTCACAAATTGTCTAGAGAGTGGCAAAGAAGCCAAGAAAAATAGGAAAGAAACAAAAAGAGAGCAGAAGCGTCAGCTTCATTGTACAAGCTCGTTCTAGAAGTGGTCTGCTGGGAAAAGGAGGCCCCAGTTGAATTTCCAATGTATTCCTGCGCTTGATTCAGTAACCGGTCAATGTAAAAACCAATCCTTTTGTACAACTTCTTCCAGCAACAAAAACTCCAACAGGTTGACACTACCATCATGCCTGTTCCAGACATATTTCAAAGAGAAATGATGATTTTCTTGAAAACCTACTTGCATAAAAGTTGCAAGATGGTGGAGGGATTCCCACATCCTCCTGCCTCCATCTGGCTTGAAAGTAGATTTGATAAAATATGCAACAAAGCACATGATTTATAAGGTAGAGTCAAATGGATGATTTGGGAATTGATCTCTTGTTGATAGTAAACTTCATATCCACTCTGTGTGACCTTTCTAAAACAAAATGTGGAGCTGAGGCATGAATCTGCCACAACAATTGTAAAGCAAACATACACACTCCCCTTCACATGCCCCCCCTTCCACACACACCTAGGCACACACAGAGATCAGCATAGCAGATCATGAACACCTTGGAAAAGACTGAAATGCTCAATGCCTCTCTTGATGGGCAAAAGAGCTGGTGCAGTAATTCAAATGCCTGGTACAGAAATTCTGTTTCATATTTAGCTCCTATTTAAAACACAGCTTTTCATTTCATTCTATTTACAGAATATTTTCATGTCATTTGCTTCTTTAAAATTACTTAGTTCTCACCTGTTGTATGTCTAGGAATATTTTCTTCCAAAAATAGAAAAAAATAGATGCTATCTTTTCAGCAGAAAACATTGGTTGATACAATTTGAAACCATCATGATATGGAAGAATTGTTCTGTCCCTCTCGAAGGTGGAAGAAGCATTTGGATCACAGATCATCTACAATGAAATACTTGACATGTTTAAGATGCTTTCAATCAATTTTGATCGTCAATTGCTTCTTCGTTGTAAACAGTCATTTTTCAGTGAAGGGAAAGTGTGTGTGGTATATCTACATGATGTGGTCAAACCCAGTTCCTACTAATGGCCAGGCTGAACTCCAGTAAATAATGTCCCGAATGATATTTTGCCGCCTTCTTTGGCACTTCATGAAATCTTACCATGATGAAGTGCTGAAACACAGAGATTTTCTCTTAGAGAGTGTCTCATGTTGTAACCCGTCCCATGGATTTTATGCTGTAATTCTTATCTCTTTTAAAATTTGCTATCTTCTGTACAGTTTTCATGAACCTTTCTGTTACAGTAGTGAAAATCACAGATAAATGTCATTTTGTACAACTTTGAATTTACCCCAAGAGCTGAGAGAAAACTTGCTCCTATACTTCAATCCCAGTTTCTTCTATAGTCCAACTTTGTTTCTCTACCATCAAGCTTCTCCTTTGTTGCTGCTCCAAGCCCCGTCCAAGCTGACCTTGAATACTTTCAGGGATGGGACACCCACAACTTCTCTGGGCAACCTGTCCCAGTGTTCCAGCACTCCCACAGTAAAAAAGGCCTTCCTTTCATCTAATATGTGTAGGAAATCATAAATCTAGGCATAGAAACTTGGAGTGCAAATTTGAAATTCTTTTGATTTGAAGCACATTTTAGATGAATACTGACTTACAGATGACTAAAAGATGTTGATGGGCATTTGAGCTGACAAGTTTTGAAAAAGTGCACGGAAATTAAAATTGAAACCACTAAAATTAAAAACTTCTTGCCATTTTCTTTTTCCTCTCCTCTTCAAAATTGCATATGTCAGATATCAGTGCTTCGTGCAAACCTCTCAGATGCTCTCAGAGAAAAAGCTTTTCTTTCAGACTAAGTTGTGGTTGACGTAGAACACTAGCAGGAGTGAAAGTTTTTCTGGGCATCGGGGCAGCACCTTCTCCTTGGATTTGTGTGCAGAAAGCATTTTATCCAAACTGGAAAATAGACCCAACTCTGTTCTATTCATCATTCTTACTGCATCAGGCCTGAAGATGCTGTGAAAAGTAGCCTGTGGACCTTGAAGATAGCGCATGTGAAACAGATGAGAGGTGATGGAGAAGTTGAGAGAAGAAAGAGCACATGGCCCAGTACGGACGCCAGAAAGTATTTCTTCATGTGATCATGGCAGATTGCAGGAGCCACTTGGTACTATCAAACCAGCCCGACTTGGCACTGGTGCCACCTTGGGTCTGGGAACCATCCTGCGTATCGTGGATTTTCAGGAGCCAGCCGGCCACTCCCAGCCACAGGCCCTTAAACACAGACCTCGGCCCTCTTACCTGGCCAAAAAAACTCACCTGCCCCGCTTCTGCATGGCACATTGCAGGAGCCACTTGGTAATATCAAACCAGCCCGACTTGGCACTGGTGCCACCTTGGGTCTGGGAACCATCCTGCATATCATGGATTTTCAGGAGCCAGCAAGACACTCTTGGCCACAGGCCCCCAAACACAAACCTCGGCCCTTTTCCCTGGCAAAGAAAAGTCACCTGCCCTGCTTCTGCATGGCAGATTGCAGGAACAACTTGGTACTATCAAACCAGCCCGACTTGGCAATGTTGCTACCTTGGGTCTGAGAAACATCCTGCGGATCGTGGATTTTCAGGAGCCAGCCGGCCTCTCCCAGCCACAGGCCCCCAAACACAATCCACGGCCCTTTTCCCTGGCAAACAACACTCACCTGCCCCGCTTCTCGATGGCAGATTGCAGGAGTCCCTGGGTAATTTCAATCCAGCCCGACTTGGCAGCATTTCCACCTTGCGTCTGGGAATCATCCTGCATATCAAAGAATTTCAGGAGTCAGCCGGCACTCTCAGTCACAGGCCCCCAAACACAAACCATGGCCCTTTTCCCTTGCAAACAAAACTCACCTGCCCCGCTTCTGGATGGCAGATTGCAGCAGCCACTTAGTCCTATCAAACCAGCCCGAATTGGCACTGTGTTGAAAGCGAAGGGAAGCCAACCCACCTTGTCGTTTATCAGCATTGACTCCAATTTATTGATTAAATCAGCCACTTTATATAACAGTGTTAATTAACTTCATGCATATTGCAAAATCCAAGCTCACTATAGGTTAACAGAGAAAACTCTAAGCCCTCCTTTTGTTTTACCATACCCATGATTGTTTCTTGCAAACAGGACCAGCGTTCCCACTGTGATATGAAAGTCAAGTATTGGAGAGTGCTTTTGTTACTTCTTTAGAAGGTTAGAATATGCCGAAAAGATGCTAGCTGGGGACTTGCAATTAATGAATTATTTGCTGTAAGTAGGTCAAATGACATGAGCTTTCAAAAAGGAAAAGTAGTCTTATTCCACCTGCCAATTCTAAAGTAGATTAATAAGCCTTAAGCAGAAGATGGATGTGAAGAGGGATATGACATGAAAGCTTAAGCAACACTGCTGACAGCAAAAGGCTTACCTGCTGCAGATACAGGAGACAAAATACTATTTGGACACAAACATTGCTATTCAGACGACAGTAAAATTCTGAGGGACAGCAAAATTTACTCAGTCATCATGACAGTAAAATTTGCTCCCATCAAAATGTGCTCATCAATTCTTAGTGTAAGCTAAGCACCTTAAGCAGAGGGTAGTTCAAGCCTAACTGGTATTTGATGGCAAAAAAGGCAACTTGGCCTGCGTTTCTCACTTCTACTCCATTCAAAAGCTTACTCTGTCTCAGATTCCTTTGGTGGGATACCAACGTAAGCCGCCAAACTGCACGAAAATGATGATTTAAAGAAAGATAGATGAGAAAAATGGAATAATGGTTCATGTTCTTTTCCTTCCAACTGCTTTGTTTGCCCTTTTAAATTTTTGAAGTCCTTTCTGGTGTCACCATGGTTGCACTGCAGCAAGTGTTGGGCTGTAAGCTGTCCATATTGCCAGCTTCTGGACTGCCTTCAGAAAACTTCCCACTGGTTTTGTCTAGAAATCACAAGCAGTAGAGATGACAAAGACTGCAGAAACCTTCTCATCTCCTTCTAGAGCAAGACCATGTCTTTCAGCCACTCTTAACTAGACAACTTTCATCAGTCATGAGGGAGTCTCATGTTCAAGAGCTAAGCAGTGGTGACAGCTGTAAATGACAAAAAGCAGACTGAAATTCTCTTGGGACTCCAGCAGAGAGCAATGAAGGAGGTTGAATTCACCTTCTTGGGAAGTTCTAAAATGCACGTTCACTTGAGCACAGGAGCTAAGCCATCGTAACCTTTGTTGAGTATGTCTGCGTAGACAGACATATTTAGACCATGTTATTTAAGCCACGTTATCATCTCTAGCTGCTAAGCTGCACTTCTTGCAAAGTATCTGCAACGTATTTTACAGGGTGGGCTTTGATGTGTAATCCCTGAGTAATATTGCAAAGAGAAGTACTTGGGGTGTGGGGTGGGGGGGGGAGCTGCAACTCTTAGGTTTTTCAAATCATGGTTCCATTTGAAAGTCAAAAAAGATGTCAAACCTTTCTTTCCTAGACCTATTACCAGCACAAACTGTACCAGAATTTATGACCTGTAACTGTACCGTGGACGCTCTTTCTCTGGACTATTCCTTAAGAAACAAAGTCCTCACTAGAAATAAAACAAAATTAGCCAAGTATTGGCCTGGATTAGTTCCAAGGCTCTGTACTAAAGGCCAAACACGTGTAATAATAGTAACCAGTGGACTAAAAGTTAAGTCAATAGAGCATGACTCAGTTCAAAGATATCTTGTGTCCTAATGTTCTCACAGAAGACTGTAAAAACCTGTCTGTTTTTGTGGGTTTCTTTTATCCATTTAGCTGTACCTTCTACTTCTCTCCACTGTCTGAGAACATTGATGATAAGGTTGGATGACCTCATGTCAACTTGTAGAAGTAAAGAAAGAGAAGCCAGTAAAGAAAGGCAAATTTGTTAATTGCAGGTGGAAAGAGGGAGGCCAACAAAAGAAAACAAAAGAACAGTACTAATGAAATGCTCCCCTGTCTTCTGTGAAAAGTAAAGGCACAGACAAGAAAGAACAAGTGCAAAATTCTCACTAGAGAAACGCACTTGATCTGACTCAAGTATTTTGCGGTACATTTCTTGCTGTTTTCTCATGCCAAACATATTAACCATTGAAGGTGTCCCTTTCCTCTCTCTGGAATCCAGCTAGGAAGATGGCTGTGTCATTGCTGACAAGCAGCTATTCTCAGAGGTGTCCAGCTGAAAGTCCTAGATCAATTGATTTGCTCTGTCACTTTGATATGGCATGACTTACAGTTTCAGCACCTGAACTTGCCAGCCCTACAATTCTTTGCCCCTTGAATGCTTAGATAGGCTCCTTGGCAACTGGCATTTGTAAGGACTTGAAACTATGCAGAATTTGCACCGTGAGATGATGCCAAATGAGTCACACCAGTAGATTAACTGGGGCATGCAAGGCAGAGAGAGGGAAATGAGAGCACAAGAAGAGAGTACACAAGAAGAGAGTACAATCTCCTTTTTTCTGAAACACTGAAGAGATCAAAGTGAACACAAATCCTCCTAGGGGTAGTTCTTGCAAAAGACTAAGAGTTCTTTTTGTGTTCACAGGCCTGGAATATTTAGCTTTGGATGACGGCAAAATGCAGATGACAAAACGAGGCCTTGAAGTCACATCCAGTATGAAGCAGTAGGAAAGAGGAAAGCAGCTGAGAGCGTCAGCCCTGCTAAGTAGTCTCAGTATTCTTCTTGACATGAGCAGAAATTTGAAATGAGTCTCTGAAAATGACAAAGGAGGCAGAAGAAAAGGGAGCGATGACTCCTCTGGCATAGTGCTTCCTAACAGGGATCTTCAAAATGTCAAGGTTGTATCATCCTTTCAACTGAAGGAAGGTATGAAAACAACAGGAAGGAAAAGGCATCCAATACTCTGGGCAGTGTACTTCTAGACAGAAAGGCCACTGATGGAAAAACCAACTAAACTGGCACCAATGCAGCAGCATTGTACTAAAGCCAGAAACGTCCAGCGCTTCGTTCTCTGCCATTCCATTCAGATGCACACAGCAGCTCTGCAACATTCCTACTGATCATCTCCTTGGCAAAGTGGCAGTGAGGGTCCGTGGTGATGCAGAGTCCCCAGGCAGATGCAAAGGAGAGCTGCTTTCTTGCAAAAACCAGGCTTTTGAAACACTCAGGCCTTTCTCATTTCCATAGCTTTAAGCCATAACAAACACAATTCAGCCAACCACCATGCACCACGCTGTGAACACACGACGCTTCTAGAACTTGTTGATCTACCTCGAAGTCAGCTGCCTCACCTTGCCACAGTCCTTTTCTACTTAGCCAAAGTAATGGGCCTCAGCCCAAGGCCTTCCTTTTGTAAGCTTCTAGCTCTATGCAGCAGCAAACCACTACTTTCTTCCGTGCCAAGACTTTAGGTAGACGATTTGCATCTGCCCTCCTTCCAGTGAAACCTAATGGGGAGAGAAAAGCCTCCCAGAGATGTTCAGTCATTCCATTTTCTAGACAGGCCAAATCCAAAGAAAAGCAAGCTATGGCATTGTGTACTTGCTCTTACAAAACACCTGCTGCTGCCCTCTGACAATCAACTAGCAGAAAACCAGCCAAACTGAGACTTGAGGAAAACAACCCTTGGAAGGGAATAATGATGTGATCAATCAAGACAACACTTTTCCAGGCTACCGAGATACTGGAAATGTCAGCAAAGCCTTGAGAGCAAAGGCTGCACTAATGGGAAAAGGGTAAAAGAATCCCAAGAAAAACATGACCAAAGATTAAAACAATTCCAAGAAGAACATAGGCAACTAACCTGTTGAAGCCTTCAGAAAAACAGTGGCCGCTGATTTACATAGGCCATTCAAGTTAATTGACCCGTGCCCCTTCCACTCCCTTTTCGGCACCATATTGAGTGAATTGAGACCATGGAATCACAATTCCTTGGATTCTGTTCTTAACTTCAGGAGAGAAGTACAGCAGCTGAAGTACCTGTTACTGATGTGATACCCAGGAACACCGAGTTGACAAATTTCTTTCTTGGCCAATCACAACAAGGAAGGCTAAGAGGATAAGGCTGGCTTATTTCCATGACACATTTCTTGTTTTACAGCCTGCTCTGATTCCGGGGAAACTTTTTCATTAGCTTCTCTCTAAAAGGAGAAAGTCCAATTCAACGTCCCGCCCTACTGCAGCAAGTATAACATTTGGTTTGTGGAGACGAAAAAATTGAATTGGAAGGTACAGAGCCCCCGGAGCTAAGATGCGCTCGGGGCGTCTTTCGGCAGAAGCCGCGCTAAGAGAGCACTGTGAGCGGTACAATCGTCTTTGCGCGAAGAAGCCGCTTCTTTGGCTCCGGGAGCCGGAGAGAGCGGCAGCATCGGAAAGGTGAAGAAGGAAGCTGTACAACACTGGGATTGTGTGCGCAGCTTGCCAACTGATAGAAAACAGTACCTTACACTTTCCTGACGTTTCCAATCACATGAATCTTCGATTGGAAGCTGTTTTGGACAACTTTTCTTTCCTTCATGCCAAACACTTGGCAGACCTCCGTGCAACGTCCAGAAGACGATGGGAGATGTTTTCTATGCTCCCGCAGGTTTTCCTTGCCAGACAGAGTGGAAAAGCTTTCTGCTAGGATGTAGACCACAAAAGACGCTAAAGACGAAGGTACGATGCTCTCCGGAGCTAAGAGCCTCTCCCGGGCTTCTTTCGGCAGAAGCGGCGCTAAGAGAGCACTGTGAGCGGTACAATCGTCTTTGCGCGAAGAAGCCGCTTCTTCGGCTCCGGGAGCCGGAGAGAGCGGCAGCATCAGAAAGGTGAAGAAGGAAGCTGTACAACACTGGGATTGTGTGCGCAGCTTGCCAACTGATAGAAAACAGTACCTTACACTTTCCTGACGTTTCCAATCACATGAATCTTCGATTGGAAGCTGTTTTGGACAACTTTTCTTTCCTTCATGCCAAACACTTGGCAGACCTCCGTGCAACGTCCAGAAGACGATGGGAGATGTTTTCTGTGCTCCCGCAGGTTTTCCTTGCCAGACAGAGTGGAAAAGCTTTCTGCTAGGATGTAGACCACAAAAGACGCTAAAGACGCAGGTACGATGCTCTCCGGAGCTAAGAGCCGCTGCCGGGCTTCTTTCGGCAGAAGCGGCGCTAAGAGAGCACTGTGAGCGGTACAATCGTCTTTGCGCCAAGAAGCCGCTTCTTCGGCTTCGGGAGCCGGAGTGAGCGGCAGCATCGGAAAGGTGAAGAAGGAAGCTGTACAACACTGGGATTGTGTGCGCAGCTTGCCAACTGATAGAAAACAGTACCTTACACTTTCCTGACGTTTCCAATCACATGAATCTTCGATTGGAAGCTGTTTTGGACAACTTTTCTTTCCTTCATGCCAAACACTTGGCAGACCTCCGTGCAACGTCCAGAAGACGATGGGAGATGTTTTCTGTGCTCCCGCAGGTTTTCCTTGCCAGACAGAGTGGAAAAGCTTTCTGCTAGGATGTAGACCACAAAAGACGCTAAAGACGAAGGTACGATGCTCTCCGGAGCTAAGAGCCGCTCCCGGGCTTCTTTCGGCAGAAGCGGCACTAAGAGAGCACTGTGAGCGGCACAATCGTCTTTGCGCGAAGAAGCCGCTTCTTCGGCTCCGGGAGCCGGAGAGAGCGGCAGCATCGGAAAGGTGAAGAAGGAAGCTGTACAACACTGGGATTGTGTGCGCAGCTTGCCAACTGATAGAAAACAGTACCTTACACTTTCCTGACGTTTCCAATCACATGAATCTTCGATTGGAAGCTGTTTTGGACAACTTTTCTTTCCTTCATGCCAAACACTGGGCAGACCTCCGTGCAAAGTCCAGAAGACGATGGGAGATGTTTTCTGTGCTCCCGCAGGTTTTCCTTGCCAGACAGAGTGGAAAAGCTTTCTGCTAGGATGTAGACCACAAAAGACGCTAAAGACGAAGGTACGATGCTCTCCGGAGCTAAGAGCCGCTGCCGGGCTTCTTTCGGCAGAAGCGGCGCTAAGAGAGCACTGTGAGCGGTACAATCGTCTTTGCGCGAAGAAGCCGCTTCTTCGGCTCCGGGAGCCGGAGAGAGCGGCAGCATCGCAAAGGTGAAGAAGGAAGCTGTACAACACTGGGATTGTGTGCGCAGCTTGCCAACTGATAGAAAACAGTACCTTACACTTTCCTGACGTTTCCAATCACATGAACATGTAGTGGAAAAGCTTTTTGCTAAGATGTAGACGACAAGAGAGGCTAAAGACTGGATGTGAGCAAATGACACCCATCTCTAAAAAAGGCAATTAGGAGGACTCGGAATAGTAGAAACCAGCCAGCTTCCTTTTTATCCCCAGGAAGTTGATGAAGCAGCTCTTCCTGGAAAACCTTGCCAGGCACATGCAAGACGACAAAATAATGTAGTTAGCATGATTTTTCAGGGGAATTTCATGCTGAACATCACTTTAAACTCCTCTGATGAATCAACTTGACTGGTAGATGAAGGGAATATTATCTGCCTGGGCTTCAGGGAGGTTTTTGACATATCTCTACATGGCAGCACGCATCCATATGGAAGCAATAGTGCAAAGGGGAGGGAACCAGTGTCTTTTCAGTGATGCTGAGTGAAAAAAACAAGAGGCAGTGGGCACTCTCTGAAATACAGGAGATTGCCATTGACCATCAGCAAATGATTCTTTACTGTGAGGGTGACTGAACCACGGCACAGACTGCCCAGAAAGATTGTGGAGCCTGGATCTTTGAAGACATTAAAAGTACACCCAGATAGAATCCTGGGCAAGAGGCTCTAGGTATCCTGGTTTAGGCAGGGGGATTGGGCCTGGTTAGCCCCACCAACCCCTTCCACTCTCATTCATTCTGTGCTAGTGAATTCTCTTCAAGATGCATTTCAAGCACTTGCATGACAAAGTTCTGTGAAGACAGAGATCCAAATGGACACGGCATCTAAGTTCCTTAAGCAGTGTTCAAGAAGAATGTAAAACTCTGGGACGAGTGTCTCTTCCCTAACTGAATCCCTTTCATGGGAAAATTCCCAGCTCTAGAAAGATCTTCTGATACGCATGCTTAAGACTGACACTGGCTGAGCAAATTTCTCCCTATGTGTATCCAAGACCAGTTAGGATCTTCACCCAAAGTGCTGTCAACATAGTCACAGAATGTCTATTGTTAAGAAGTGACAACTTCCATCAGCATGGCAACTATTGGTCCACCAAATGGATGAATGGATGGGAATTATCTACTTGGGTTAAAAACAAAAAGAAAGAGTTGGTCTTTAGTTATCAATTTCATTGCAATATTATAAGGGAAGAAAAAGACCTAAGTCCTTGACTTTCTTAACTCGAGGAAAGATTTTAAGAATTCCTTGTAAAAATGTGTGATCACAATCAGACTATTGAAACCATCTGAGTTGGGAAAAGAGTTCACAAATTGTCTAGAGAGTGGCAAAGAAGCCAAGAAAAATAGGAAAGAAACAAAAAGAGAGCAGAAGCGTCAGCTTCATTGTACAAGCTCGTTCTAGAAGTGGTCTGCTGGGAAAAGGAGGCCCCAGTTGAATTTCCAATGTATTCCTGCGCTTGATTCAGTAACCGGTCAATGTAAAAACCAATCCTTTTGTACAACTTCTTCCAGCAACAAAAACTCCAACAGGTTGACACTACCATCATGCCTGTTCCAGACATATTTCAAAGAGAAATGATGATTTTCTTGAAAACCTACTTGCATAAAAGTTGCAAGATGGTGGAGGGATTCCCACATCCTCCTGCCTCCATCTGGCTTGAAAGTAGATTTGATAAAATATGCAACAAAGCACATGATTTATAAGGTAGAGTCAAATGGATGATTTGGGAATTGATCTCTTGTTGATAGTAAACTTCATATCCACTCTGTGTGACCTTTCTAAAACAAAATGTGGAGCTGAGGCATGAATCTGCCACAACAATTGTAAAGCAAACATACACACTCCCCTTCACATGCCCCCCCTTCCACACACACCTAGGCACACACAGAGATCAGCATAGCAGATCATGAACACCTTGGAAAAGACTGAAATGCTCAATGCCTCTCTTGATGGGCAAAAGAGCTGGTGCAGTAATTCAAATGCCTGGTACAGAAATTCTGTTTCATATTTAGCTCCTATTTAAAACACAGCTTTTCATTTCATTCTATTTACAGAATATTTTCATGTCATTTGCTTCTTTAAAATTACTTAGTTCTCACCTGTTGTATGTCTAGGAATATTTTCTTCCAAAAATAGAAAAAAATAGATGCTATCTTTTCAGCAGAAAACATTGGTTGATACAATTTGAAACCATCATGATATGGAAGAATTGTTCTGTCCCTCTCGAAGGTGGAAGAAGCATTTGGATCACAGATCATCTACAATGAAATACTTGACATGTTTAAGATGCTTTCAATCAATTTTGATCGTCAATTGCTTCTTCGTTGTAAACAGTCATTTTTCAGTGAAGGGAAAGTGTGTGTGGTATATCTACATGATGTGGTCAAACCCAGTTCCTACTAATGGCCAGGCTGAACTCCAGTAAATAATGTCCCGAATGATATTTTGCCGCCTTCTTTGGCACTTCATGAAATCTTACCATGATGAAGTGCTGAAACACAGAGATTTTCTCTTAGAGAGTGTCTCATGTTGTAACCCGTCCCATGGATTTTATGCTGTAATTCTTATCTCTTTTAAAATTTGCTATCTTCTGTACAGTTTTCATGAACCTTTCTGTTACAGTAGTGAAAATCACAGATAAATGTCATTTTGTACAACTTTGAATTTACCCCAAGAGCTGAGAGAAAACTTGCTCCTATACTTCAATCCCAGTTTCTTCTATAGTCCAACTTTGTTTCTCTACCATCAAGCTTCTCCTTTGTTGCTGCTCCAAGCCCCGTCCAAGCTGACCTTGAATACTTTCAGGGATGGGACACCCACAACTTCTCTGGGCAACCTGTCCCAGTGTTCCAGCACTCCCACAGTAAAAAAGGCCTTCCTTTCATCTAATATGTGTAGGAAATCATAAATCTAGGCATAGAAACTTGGAGTGCAAATTTGAAATTCTTTTGATTTGAAGCACATTTTAGATGAATACTGACTTACAGATGACTAAAAGATGTTGATGGGCATTTGAGCTGACAAGTTTTGAAAAAGTGCACGGAAATTAAAATTGAAACCACTAAAATTAAAAACTTCTTGCCATTTTCTTTTTCCTCTCCTCTTCAAAATTGCATATGTCAGATATCAGTGCTTCGTGCAAACCTCTCAGATGCTCTCAGAGAAAAAGCTTTTCTTTCAGACTAAGTTGTGGTTGACGTAGAACACTAGCAGGAGTGAAAGTTTTTCTGGGCATCGGGGCAGCACCTTCTCCTTGGATTTGTGTGCAGAAAGCATTTTATCCAAACTGGAAAATAGACCCAACTCTGTTCTATTCATCATTCTTACTGCATCAGGCCTGAAGATGCTGTGAAAAGTAGCCTGTGGACCTTGAAGATAGCGCATGTGAAACAGATGAGAGGTGATGGAGAAGTTGAGAGAAGAAAGAGCACATGGCCCAGTACGGACGCCAGAAAGTATTTCTTCATGTGATCATGGCAGATTGCAGGAGCCACTTGGTACTATCAAACCAGCCCGACTTGGCACTGGTGCCACCTTGGGTCTGGGAACCATCCTGCGTATCGTGGATTTTCAGGAGCCAGCCGGCCACTCCCAGCCACAGGCCCTTAAACACAGACCTCGGCCCTCTTACCTGGCCAAAAAAACTCACCTGCCCCGCTTCTGCATGGCACATTGCAGGAGCCACTTGGTAATATCAAACCAGCCCGACTTGGCACTGGTGCCACCTTGGGTCTGGGAACCATCCTGCATATCATGGATTTTCAGGAGCCAGCAAGACACTCTTGGCCACAGGCCCCCAAACACAAACCTCGGCCCTTTTCCCTGGCAAAGAAAAGTCACCTGCCCTGCTTCTGGATGGCAGATTGCAGGAACAACTTGGTACTATCAAACCAGCCCGACTTGGCAATGTTGCTACCTTGGGTCTGAGAAACATCCTGCGGATCGTGGATTTTCAGGAGCCAGCCGGCCTCTCCCAGCCACAGGCCCCCAAACACAATCCACGGCCCTTTTCCCTGGCAAACAACACTCACCTGCCCCGCTTCTCGATGGCAGATTGCAGGAGTCCCTGGGTAATTTCAATCCAGCCCGACTTGGCAGCATTTCCACCTTGCGTCTGGGAATCATCCTGCATATCAAAGAATTTCAGGAGTCAGCCGGCACTCTCAGTCACAGGCCCCCAAACACAAACCATGGCCCTTTTCCCTTGCAAACAAAACTCACCTGCCCCGCTTCTGGATGGCAGATTGCAGCAGCCACTTAGTCCTATCAAACCAGCCCGAATTGGCACTGTGTTGAAAGCGAAGGGAAGCCAACCCACCTTGTCGTTTATCAGCATTGACTCCAATTTATTGATTAAATCAGCCACTTTATATAACAGTGTTAATTAACTTCATGCATATTGCAAAATCCAAGCTCACTATAGGTTAACAGAGAAAACTCTAAGCCCTCCTTTTGTTTTACCATACCCATGATTGTTTCTTGCAAACAGGACCAGCGTTCCCACTGTGATATGAAAGTCAAGTATTGGAGAGTGCTTTTGTTACTTCTTTAGAAGGTTAGAATATGCCGAAAAGATGCTAGCTGGGGACTTGCAATTAATGAATTATTTGCTGTAAGTAGGTCAAATGACATGAGCTTTCAAAAAGGAAAAGTAGTCTTATTCCACCTGCCAATTCTAAAGTAGATTAATAAGCCTTAAGCAGAAGATGGATGTGAAGAGGGATATGACATGAAAGCTTAAGCAACACTGCTGACAGCAAAAGGCTTACCTGCTGCAGATACAGGAGACAAAATACTATTTGGACACAAACATTGCTATTCAGACGACAGTAAAATTCTGAGGGACAGCAAAATTTACTCAGTCATCATGACAGTAAAATTTGCTCCCATCAAAATGTGCTCATCAATTCTTAGTGTAAGCTAAGCACCTTAAGCAGAGGGTAGTTCAAGCCTAACTGGTATTTGATGGCAAAAAAGGCAACTTGGCCTGCGTTTCTCACTTCTACTCCATTCAAAAGCTTACTCTGTCTCAGATTCCTTTGGTGGGATACCAACGTAAGCCGCCAAACTGCACGAAAATGATGATTTAAAGAAAGATAGATGAGAAAAATGGAATAATGGTTCATGTTCTTTTCCTTCCAACTGCTTTGTTTGCCCTTTTAAATTTTTGAAGTCCTTTCTGGTGTCACCATGGTTGCACTGCAGCAAGTGTTGGGCTGTAAGCTGTCCATATTGCCAGCTTCTGGACTGCCTTCAGAAAACTTCCCACTGGTTTTGTCTAGAAATCACAAGCAGTAGAGATGACAAAGACTGCAGAAACCTTCTCATCTCCTTCTAGAGCAAGACCATGTCTTTCAGCCACTCTTAACTAGACAACTTTCATCAGTCATGAGGGAGTCTCATGTTCAAGAGCTAAGCAGTGGTGACAGCTGTAAATGACAAAAAGCAGACTGAAATTCTCTTGGGACTCCAGCAGAGAGCAATGAAGGAGGTTGAATTCACCTTCTTGGGAAGTTCTAAAATGCACGTTCACTTGAGCACAGGAGCTAAGCCATCGTAACCTTTGTTGAGTATGTCTGCGTAGACAGACATATTTAGACCATGTTATTTAAGCCACGTTATCATCTCTAGCTGCTAAGCTGCACTTCTTGCAAAGTATCTGCAACGTATTTTACAGGGTGGGCTTTGATGTGTAATCCCTGAGTAATATTGCAAAGAGAAGTACTTGGGGTGTGGGGTGGGGGGGGGAGCTGCAACTCTTAGGTTTTTCAAATCATGGTTCCATTTGAAAGTCAAAAAAGATGTCAAACCTTTCTTTCCTAGACCTATTACCAGCACAAACTGTACCAGAATTTATGACCTGTAACTGTACCGTGGACGCTCTTTCTCTGGACTATTCCTTAAGAAACAAAGTCCTCACTAGAAATAAAACAAAATTAGCCAAGTATTGGCCTGGATTAGTTCCAAGGCTCTGTACTAAAGGCCAAACACGTGTAATAATAGTAACCAGTGGACTAAAAGTTAAGTCAATAGAGCATGACTCAGTTCAAAGATATCTTGTGTCCTAATGTTCTCACAGAAGACTGTAAAAACCTGTCTGTTTTTGTGGGTTTCTTTTATCCATTTAGCTGTACCTTCTACTTCTCTCCACTGTCTGAGAACATTGATGATAAGGTTGGATGACCTCATGTCAACTTGTAGAAGTAAAGAAAGAGAAGCCAGTAAAGAAAGGCAAATTTGTTAATTGCAGGTGGAAAGAGGGAGGCCAACAAAAGAAAACAAAAGAACAGTACTAATGAAATGCTCCCCTGTCTTCTGTGAAAAGTAAAGGCACAGACAAGAAAGAACAAGTGCAAAATTCTCACTAGAGAAACGCACTTGATCTGACTCAAGTATTTTGCGGTACATTTCTTGCTGTTTTCTCATGCCAAACATATTAACCATTGAAGGTGTCCCTTTCCTCTCTCTGGAATCCAGCTAGGAAGATGGCTGTGTCATTGCTGACAAGCAGCTATTCTCAGAGGTGTCCAGCTGAAAGTCCTAGATCAATTGATTTGCTCTGTCACTTTGATATGGCATGACTTACAGTTTCAGCACCTGAACTTGCCAGCCCTACAATTCTTTGCCCCTTGAATGCTTAGATAGGCTCCTTGGCAACTGGCATTTGTAAGGACTTGAAACTATGCAGAATTTGCACCGTGAGATGATGCCAAATGAGTCACACCAGTAGATTAACTGGGGCATGCAAGGCAGAGAGAGGGAAATGAGAGCACAAGAAGAGAGTACACAAGAAGAGAGTACAATCTCCTTTTTTCTGAAACACTGAAGAGATCAAAGTGAACACAAATCCTCCTAGGGGTAGTTCTTGCAAAAGACTAAGAGTTCTTTTTGTGTTCACAGGCCTGGAATATTTAGCTTTGGATGACGGCAAAATGCAGATGACAAAACGAGGCCTTGAAGTCACATCCAGTATGAAGCAGTAGGAAAGAGGAAAGCAGCTGAGAGCGTCAGCCCTGCTAAGTAGTCTCAGTATTCTTCTTGACATGAGCAGAAATTTGAAATGAGTCTCTGAAAATGACAAAGGAGGCAGAAGAAAAGGGAGCGATGACTCCTCTGGCATAGTGCTTCCTAACAGGGATCTTCAAAATGTCAAGGTTGTATCATCCTTTCAACTGAAGGAAGGTATGAAAACAACAGGAAGGAAAAGGCATCCAATACTCTGGGCAGTGTACTTCTAGACAGAAAGGCCACTGATGGAAAAACCAACTAAACTGGCACCAATGCAGCAGCATTGTACTAAAGCCAGAAACGTCCAGCGCTTCGTTCTCTGCCATTCCATTCAGATGCACACAGCAGCTCTGCAACATTCCTACTGATCATCTCCTTGGCAAAGTGGCAGTGAGGGTCCGTGGTGATGCAGAGTCCCCAGGCAGATGCAAAGGAGAGCTGCTTTCTTGCAAAAACCAGGCTTTTGAAACACTCAGGCCTTTCTCATTTCCATAGCTTTAAGCCATAACAAACACAATTCAGCCAACCACCATGCACCACGCTGTGAACACACGACGCTTCTAGAACTTGTTGATCTACCTCGAAGTCAGCTGCCTCACCTTGCCACAGTCCTTTTCTACTTAGCCAAAGTAATGGGCCTCAGCCCAAGGCCTTCCTTTTGTAAGCTTCTAGCTCTATGCAGCAGCAAACCACTACTTTCTTCCGTGCCAAGACTTTAGGTAGACGATTTGCATCTGCCCTCCTTCCAGTGAAACCTAATGGGGAGAGAAAAGCCTCCCAGAGATGTTCAGTCATTCCATTTTCTAGACAGGCCAAATCCAAAGAAAAGCAAGCTATGGCATTGTGTACTTGCTCTTACAAAACACCTGCTGCTGCCCTCTGACAATCAACTAGCAGAAAACCAGCCAAACTGAGACTTGAGGAAAACAACCCTTGGAAGGGAATAATGATGTGATCAATCAAGACAACACTTTTCCAGGCTACCGAGATACTGGAAATGTCAGCAAAGCCTTGAGAGCAAAGGCTGCACTAATGGGAAAAGGGTAAAAGAATCCCAAGAAAAACATGACCAAAGATTAAAACAATTCCAAGAAGAACATAGGCAACTAACCTGTTGAAGCCTTCAGAAAAACAGTGGCCGCTGATTTACATAGGCCATTCAAGTTAATTGACCCGTGCCCCTTCCACTCCCTTTTCGGCACCATATTGAGTGAATTGAGACCATGGAATCACAATTCCTTGGATTCTGTTCTTAACTTCAGGAGAGAAGTACAGCAGCTGAAGTACCTGTTACTGATGTGATACCCAGGAACACCGAGTTGACAAATTTCTTTCTTGGCCAATCACAACAAGGAAGGCTAAGAGGATAAGGCTGGCTTATTTCCATGACACATTTCTTGTTTTACAGCCTGCTCTGATTCCGGGGAAACTTTTTCATTAGCTTCTCTCTAAAAGGAGAAAGTCCAATTCAACGTCCCGCCCTACTGCAGCAAGTATAACATTTGGTTTGTGGAGACGAAAAAATTGAATTGGAAGGTACAGAGCCCCCGGAGCTAAGATGCGCTCGGGGCGTCTTTCGGCAGAAGCCGCGCTAAGAGAGCACTGTGAGCGGTACAATCGTCTTTGCGCGAAGAAGCCGCTTCTTTGGCTCCGGGAGCCGGAGAGAGCGGCAGCATCGGAAAGGTGAAGAAGGAAGCTGTACAACACTGGGATTGTGTGCGCAGCTTGCCAACTGATAGAAAACAGTACCTTACACTTTCCTGACGTTTCCAATCACATGAATCTTCGATTGGAAGCTGTTTTGGACAACTTTTCTTTCCTTCATGCCAAACACTTGGCAGACCTCCGTGCAACGTCCAGAAGACGATGGGAGATGTTTTCTATGCTCCCGCAGGTTTTCCTTGCCAGACAGAGTGGAAAAGCTTTCTGCTAGGATGTAGACCACAAAAGACGCTAAAGACGAAGGTACGATGCTCTCCGGAGCTAAGAGCCTCTCCCGGGCTTCTTTCGGCAGAAGCGGCGCTAAGAGAGCACTGTGAGCGGTACAATCGTCTTTGCGCGAAGAAGCCGCTTCTTCGGCTCCGGGAGCCGGAGAGAGCGGCAGCATCGGAAAGGTGAAGAAGGAAGCTGTACAACACTGGGATTGTGTGCGCAGCTTGCCAACTGATAGAAAACAGTACCTTACACTTTCCTGACGTTTCCAATCACATGAATCTTCGATTGGAAGCTGTTTTGGACAACTTTTCTTTCCTTCATGCCAAACACTTGGCAGACCTCCGTGCAACGTCCAGAAGACGATGGGAGATGTTTTCTGTGCTCCCGCAGGTTTTCCTTGCCAGACAGAGTGGAAAAGCTTTCTGCTAGGATGTAGACCACAAAAGACGCTAAAGACGCAGGTACGATGCTCTCCGGAGCTAAGAGCCGCTGCCGGGCTTCTTTCGGCAGAAGCGGCGCTAAGAGAGCACTGTGAGCGGTACAATCGTCTTTGCGCGAAGAAGCCGCTTCTTCGGCTTCGGGAGCCGGAGTGAGCGGCAGCATCGGAAAGGTGAAGAAGGAAGCTGTACAACACTGGGATTGTGTGCGCAGCTTGCCAACTGATAGAAAACAGTACCTTACACTTTCCTGATGTTTCCAATCACATGAACATGTAGTGGAAAAGCTTTTTGCTAAGATGTAGACGACAAGAGAGTCTAAAGACTGGATGAGAGCAAATGACACCCATCTCTGAAAAAGGCAATTAGGAGGACTCGGAATAGTACAAACCAGCCAGCCTCCTTTTTATCCCCAGGAAGTTGATGAAGCAGCTCTTCCTGGAAAACCTTGCCAGGCACATGCAAGACGACAAAATAATGTAGTTAGCATGATTTTTCAGGGGAATTTCATGCTGAACATCACTTTAAACTCCTCTGATGAATCAACTTGACTGGTAGATGAAGGGAATATTATCTGCCTGGGCTTCAGGGAGGTTTTTGACATATCTCTACATGGCAGCACGCATCCATATGGAAGCAATAGTGCAAAGGGGAGGGAACCAGTGTCTTTTCAGTGATGCTGAGTGAAAAAACAAGAGGCAGTGGGCACTCTCTGAAATACAGGAGATTGCCATTGACCATCAGCAAATGATTCTTTACTGTGAGGGTGACTGAACCACGGCACAGACTGCCCAGAAAGATTGTGGAGCCTGGATCTTTGAAGACATTAAAAGTACACCCGATAGACTCCTGGGCAAGAGGCTCTAGGTATCCTGGTTTAGGCAGGGGGGTTGGGCCTGGTTAGCCCCACCAACCCCTTCCACTCTCATTCATTCTGTGCTAGTGAATTCTCTTCAAGATGCATTTCAAGCACTTGCATGACAAAGTTCTGTGAAGACAGAGATCCAAATGGACACGGCATCTAAGTTCCTTAAGCAGTGTTCAAGAAGAATGTAAAACTCTGGGACGAGTGTCTCTTCCCTAACTGAATCCCTTTCATGGGAAAATTCCCAGCTCTAGAAAGATCTTCTGATACGCATGCTTAAGACTGACACTGGCTGAGCAAATTTCTCCCTATGTGTATCCAAGACCAGTTAGGATCTTCACCCAAAGTGCTGTCAACATAGTCACAGAATGTCTATTGTTAAGAAGTGACAACTTCCATCAGCATGGCAACTATTGGTCCACCAAATGGATGAATGGATGGGAATTATCTACTTGGGTTAAAAACAAAAAGAAAGAGTTGGTCTTTAGTTATCAATTTCATTGCAATATTATAAGGGAAGAAAAAGACCTAAGTCCTTGACTTTCTTAACTCGAGGAAAGATTTTAAGAATTCCTTGTAAAAATGTGTGATCACAATCAGACTATTGAAACCATCTGAGTTGGGAAAAGAGTTCACAAATTGTCTAGAGAGTGGCAAAGAAGCCAAGAAAAATAGGAAAGAAACAAAAAGAGAGCAGAAGCGTCAGCTTCATTGTACAAGCTCGTTCTAGAAGTGCTCTGCTGGGAAAAGGAGGCCCCAGTTGAATTTCCAATGTATTCCTGCGCTTGATTCAGTAACCGGTCAATGTAAAAACCAATCCTTTTGTACAACTTCTTCCAGCAACAAAAACTCCAACAGGTTGACACTACCATCATGCCTGTTCCAGACATATTTCAAAGAGAAATGATGATTTTCTTGAAAACCTACTTGCATAAAAGTTGCAAGATGGTGGAGGGATTCCCACATCCTCCTGCCTCCATCTGGCTTGAAAGTAGATTTGATAAAATATGCAACAAAGCACATGATTTATAAGGTAGAGTCAAATGGATGATTTGGGAATTGATCTCTTGTTGATAGTAAACTTCATATCCACTCTGTGTGACCTTTCTAAAACAAAATGTGGAGCTGAGGCATGAATCTGCCACAACAATTGTAAAGCAAACATACACACTCCCCTTCACATGCCCCCCCTTCCACACACACCTAGGCACACACAGAGATCAGCATAGCAGATCATGAACACCTTGGAAAAGACTGAAATGCTCAATGCCTCTCTTGATGGGCAAAAGAGCTGGTGCAGTAATTCAAATGCCTGGTACAGAAATTCTGTTTCATATTTAGCTCCTATTTAAAACACAGCTTTTCATTTCATTCTATTTACAGAATATTTTCATGTCATTTGCTTCTTTAAAATTACTTAGTTCTCACCTGTTGTATGTCTAGGAATATTTTCTTCCAAAAATAGAAAAAAATAGATGCTATCTTTTCAGCAGAAAACATTGGTTGATACAATTTGAAACCATCATGATATGGAAGAATTGTTCTGTCCCTCTCGAAGGTGGAAGAAGCATTTGGATCACAGATCATCTACAATGAAATACTTGACATGTTTAAGATGCTTTCAATCAATTTTGATCGTCAATTGCTTCTTCGTTGTAAACAGTCATTTTTCAGTGAAGGGAAAGTGTGTGTGGTATATCTACATGATGTGGTCAAACCCAGTTCCTACTAATGGCCAGGCTGAACTCCAGTAAATAATGTCCCGAATGATATTTTGCCGCCTTCTTTGGCACTTCATGAAATCTTACCATGATGAAGTGCTGAAACACAGAGATTTTCTCTTAGAGAGTGTCTCATGTTGTAACCCGTCCCATGGATTTTATGCTGTAATTCTTATCTCTTTTAAAATTTGCTATCTTCTGTACAGTTTTCATGAACCTTTCTGTTACAGTAGTGAAAATCACAGATAAATGTCATTTTGTACAACTTTGAATTTACCCCAAGAGCTGAGAGAAAACTTGCTCCTATACTTCAATCCCAGTTTCTTCTATAGTCCAACTTTGTTTCTCTACCATCAAGCTTCTCCTTTGTTGCTGCTCCAAGCCCCGTCCAAGCTGACCTTGAATACTTTCAGGGATGGGACACCCACAACTTCTCTGGGCAACCTGTCCCAGTGTTCCAGCACTCCCACAGTAAAAAAGGCCTTCCTTTCATCTAATATGTGTAGGAAATCATAAATCTAGGCATAGAAACTTGGAGTGCAAATTTGAAATTCTTTTGATTTGAAGCACATTTTAGATGAATACTGACTTACAGATGACTAAAAGATGTTGATGGGCATTTGAGCTGACAAGTTTTGAAAAAGTGCACGGAAATTAAAATTGAAACCACTAAAATTAAAAACTTCTTACCATTTTCTTTTTCCTCTCCTATTCAAAATTGCATATGTCAGATATCAGTGCTTCGTGCAAACCTCTCAGATGCTCTCAGAGAAAAAGCTTTTCTTTCAGACCAAGTTGTGGTTAACGTAGAACACTAGCAGGAGTGAAAGTTTTTCTGGGCATCGGGGCAGCACCTTCTCCTTGGATTTGTGTGCAGAAAGCATTTTATCCAAACTGGAAAATAGACCCAACTCTGTTCTATTCATCATTCTTACTGCATCAGGCCTGAAGATGCTGTGAAAAGTAGCCTGTGGACCTTGAAGATAGCGCATGTGAAACAGATGAGAGGTGATGGAGAAGTTGAGAGAAGAAAGAGCACATGGCCCAGTACGGACGCCAGAAAGTATTTCTTCATGTGATCATGGCAGATTGCAGGAGCCACTTGGTACTATCAAACCAGCCCGACTTGGCACTGGTGCCACCTTGGGTCTGGGAACCATCCTGCGTATCGTGGATTTTCAGGAGCCAGCCGGCCACTCCCAGCCACAGGCCCTTAAACACAGACCTCGGCCCTCTTACCTGGCCAAAAAAACTCACCTGCCCCGCTTCTGCATGGCACATTGCAGGAGCCACTTGGTAATATCAAACCAGCCCGACTTGGCACTGGTGCCACCTTGGGTCTGGGAACCATCCTGCATATCATGGATTTTCAGGAGCCAGCAAGACACTCTTGGCCACAGGCCCCCAAACACAAACCTCGGCCCTTTTCCCTGGCAAAGAAAAGTCACCTGCCCTGCTTCTGCATGGCACATTGCAGGAGCAACTTGGTACTATCAAACCAGCCCGACTTGGCAATGTTGCTACCTTGGGTCTGAGAAACATCCTGCGGATCGTGGATTTTCAGGAGCCAGCCGGCCTCTCCCAGCCACAGGCCCCCAAACACAATCCACGGCCCTTTTCCCTGGCAAACAACACTCACCTGCCCTGCTTCTCGATGGCAGATTGCAGGAGTCCCTGGGTAATTTCAATCCAGCCCGACTTGGCAGCATTTCCACCTCGCGTCTGGGAATCATCCTGCATATCAAAGAATTTCAGGAGTCAGCCGGCACTCTCAGTCACAGGCCCCCAAACACAAACCATGGCCCTTTTCCCTTGCAAACAAAACTCACCTGCCCCGCTTCTGGATGGCAGATTGCAGCAGCCACTTAGTCCTATCAAACCAGCCCGAATTGGCACTGTGTTGAAAGCGAAGGGAAGCCAACCCACCTTGTCGTTTATCAGCATTGACTCCAATTTACTGATTAAATCAGCCACTTTATATAACAGTGTTAATTAACTTCATGCATATTGCAAAATCCAAGCTCACTATAGGTTAACAGAGAAAACTCTAAGCCCTCCTTTTGTTTTACCATACCCATGATTGTTTCTTGCAAACAGGACCAGCGTTCCCACTGTGATATGAAAGTCAAGTATTGGAGAGTGCTTTTGTTACTTCTTTAGAAGGTTAGAATATGCCGAAAAGATGCTAGCTGGGGACTTGCAATTAATGAATTATTTGCTGTAAGTAGGTCAAATGACATGAGCTTTCAAAAAGGAAAAGTAGTCTTATTCCACCTGCCAATTCTAAAGTAGATTAATAAGCCTTAAGCAGAAGATGGATGTGAAGAGGGATATGACATGAAAGCTTAAGCAACACTGCTGACAGCAAAAGGCTTACCTGCTGCAGATACAGGAGACAAAATACTATTTGGACACAAACATTGCTATTCAGACGACAGTAAAATTCTGAGGGACAGCAAAATTTACTCAGTCATCATGACAGTAAAATTTGCTCCCATCAAAATGTGCTCATCAATTCTTAGTGTAAGCTAAGCACCTTAAGCAGAGGGTAGTTCAAGCCTAACTGGTATTTGATGGCAAAAAAGGCAACTTGGCCTGCGTTTCTCACTTCTACTCCATTCAAAAGCTTACTCTGTCTCAGATTCCTTTGGTGGGATACCAACGCAAGCCGCCAAACTGCACGAAAATGATGATTTAAAGAAAGATAGATGAGAAAAATGGAATAATGGTTCATGTTCTTTTCCTTCCAACTGCTTTGTTTGCCCTTTTAAATTTTTGGAGTCCTTTCTGGTGTCACCATGGTTGCACTGCAGCAAGTGTTGGGCTGTAAGCTGTCCATATTGCCAGCTTCTGGACTGCCTTCAGAAAACTTCCCACTGGTTTTGTCTAGAAATCACAAGCAGTAGAGATGACAAAGACTGCAGAAACCTTCTCATCTCCTTCTAGAGCAAGACCATGTCTTTCAGCCACTCTTAACTAGACAACTTTCATCAGTCATGAGGGAGTCTCATGTTCAAGAGCTAAGCAGTGGTGACAGCTGTAAATGACAAAAAGCAGACTGAAATTCTCTTGGGACTCCAGCAGAGAGCAATGAAGGAGGTTGAATTCACCTTCTTGGGAAGTTCTAAAATGCACGTTCACTTGAGCACAGGAGCTAAGCCATCGTAACCTTTGTTGAGTATGTCTGCGTAGACAGACATATTTAGACCATGTTATTTAAGCCACGTTATCATCTCTAGCTGCTAAGCTGCACTTCTTGCAAAGTATCTGCAACGTATTTTACAGGGTGGGCTTTGATGTGTAATCCCTGAGTAATATTGCAAAGAGAAGTACTTGGGGTGTGGGGTGGGGGGGGGAGCTGCAACTCTTAGGTTTTTCAAATCATGGTTCCATTTGAAAGTCAAAAAAGATGTCAAACCTTTCTTTCCTAGACCTATTACCAGCACAAACTGTACCAGAATTTATGACCTGTAACTGTACCGTGGACGCTCTTTCTCTGGACTATTCCTTAAGAAACAAAGTCCTCACTAGAAATAAAACAAAATTAGCCAAGTATTGGCCTGGATTAGTTCCAAGGCTCTGTACTAAAGGCCAAACACGTGTAATAATAGTAACCAGTGGACTAAAAGTTAAGTCAATAGAGCATGACTCAGTTCAAAGACATCTTGTGTCCTAATGTTCTCACAGAAGACTGTAAAAACCTGTCTGTTTTTGTGGGTTTCTTTTATCCATTTAGCTGTACCTTCTACTTCTCTCCACTGTCTGAGAACATTGATGATAAGGTTGGATGACCTCATGTCAACTTGTAGAAGTAAAGAAAGAGAAGCCAGTAAAGAAAGGCAAATTTGTTAATTGCAGGTGGAAAGAGGGAGGCCAACAAAAGAAAACAAAAGAACAGTACTAATGAAATGCTCCCCTGTCTTCTGTGAAAAGTAAAGGCACAGACAAGAAAGAACAAGTGCAAAATTCTCACTAGAGAAACGCACTTGATCTGACTCAAGTATTTTGCGGTACATTTCTTGCTGTTTTCTCATGCCAAACATATTAACCATTGAAGGTGTCCCTTTCCTCTCTCTGGAATCCAGCTAGGAAGATGGCTGTGTCATTGCTGACAAGCAGCTATTCTCAGAGGTGTCCAGCTGAAAGTCCTAGATCAATTGATTTGCTCTGTCACTTTGATATGGCATGACTTACAGTTTCAGCACCTGAACTTGCCAGCCCTACAATTCTTTGCCCCTTGAATGCTTAGATAGGCTCCTTGGCAACTGGCATTTGTAAGGACTTGAAACTATGCAGAATTTGCACCGTGAGATGATGCCAAATGAGTCACACCAGTAGATTAACTGGGGCATGCAAGGCAGAGAGAGGGAAATGAGAGCACAAGAAGAGAGTACACAAGAAGAGAGTACAATCTCCTTTTTTCTGAAACACTGAAGAGATCAAAGTGAACACAAATCCTCCTAGGGGTAGTTCTTGCAAAAGACTAAGAGTTCTTTTTGTGTTCACAGGCCTGGAATATTTAGCTTTGGATGACGGCAAAATGCAGATGACAAAACGAGGCCTTGAAGTCACATCCAGTATGAAGCAGTAGGAAAGAGGAAAGCAGCTGAGAGCGTCAGCCCTGCTAAGTAGTCTCAGGATTCTTCCTGACATGAGCAGAAATTTGAAATGAGTCTCTGAAAATGACAAAGGAGGCAGAAGAAAAGGGAGCGATGACTCCTCTGGCATAGTGCTTCCTAACAGGGATCTTCAAAATGTCAAGGTTGTATCATCCTTTCAACTGAAGGAAGGTATGAAAACAACAGGAAGGAAAAGGCATCCAATACTCTGGGCAGTGTACTTCTAGACAGAAAGGCCACTGATGGAAAAACCAACTAAACTGGCACCAATGCAGCAGCATTGTACTAAAGCCAGAAACGTCCAGCGCTTCGTTCTCTGCCATTCCATTCAGATGCACACAGCAGCTCTGCAACATTCCTACTGATCATCTCCTTGGCAAAGTGGCAGTGAGGGTCCGTGGTGATGCAGAGTCCCCAGGCAGATGCAAAGGAGAGCTGCTTTCTTGCAAAAACCAGGCTTTTGAAACACTCAGGCCTTTCTCATTTCCATAGCTTTAAGCCATAACAAACACAATTCAGCCAACCACCATGCACCACGCTGTGAACACACGACGCTTCTAGAACTTGTTGATCTACCTCGAAGTCAGCTGCCTCACCTTGCCACAGTCCTTTTCTACTTAGCCAAAGTAATGGGCCTCAGCCCAAGGCCTTCCTTTTGTAAGCTTCTAGCTCTATGCAGCAGCAAACCACTACTTTCTTCCGTGCCAAGACTTTAGGTAGACGATTTGCATCTGCCCTCCTTCCAGTGAAACCTAATGGGGAGAGAAAAGCCTCCCAGAGATGTTCAGTCATTCCATTTTCTAGACAGGCCAAATCCAAAGAAAAGCAAGCTATGGCATTGTGTACTTGCTCTTACAAAACACCTGCTGCTGCCCTCTGACAATCAACTAGCAGAAAACCAGCCAAACTGAGACTTGAGGAAAACAACCCTTGGAAGGGAATAATGATGTGATCAATCAAGACAACACTTTTCCAGGCTACCGAGATACTGGAAATGTCAGCAAAGCCTTGAGAGCAAAGGCTGCACTAATGGGAAAAGGGTAAAAGAATCCCAAGAAAAACATGACCAAAGATTAAAACAATTCCAAGAAGAACATAGGCAACTAACCTGTTGAAGCCTTCAGAAAAACAGTGGCCGCTGATTTACATAGGCCATTCAAGTTAATTGACCCGTGCCCCTTCCACTCCCTTTTCGGCACCATATTGAGTGAATTGAGACCATGGAATCACAATTCCTTGGATTCTGTTCTTAACTTCAGGAGAGAAGTACAGCAGCTGAAGTACCTGTTACTGATGTGATACCCAGGAACACCGAGTTGACACATTTCTTTCTTGGCCAATCACAACAAGGAAGGCTAAGAGGATAAGGCTGGCTTATTTCCATGACACATTTCTTGTTTTACAGCCTGCTCTGATTCCGGGGAAACTTTTTCATTAGCTTCTCTCTAAAAGGAGAAAGTCCAATTAAACGTCCCGCCCTACTGCTGCAAGTATAACATTTGGTTTGTGGAGACGAAAAAATTGAATTGGAAGGTACAGAGCCCCCGGAGCTAAGATGCGCTCGGGGCGTCTTTCGGCAGAAGCCGCGCTAAGAGAGCACTGTGAGCGGTACAATCGTCTTTGCGCGAAGAAGCCGCTTCTTTGGCTCCGGGAGCCGGAGAGAGCGGCAGCATCGGAAAGGTGAAGAAGGAAGCTGTACAACACTGGGATTGTGTGCGCAGCTTGCCAACTGATAGAAAACAGTACCTTACACTTTCCTGACGTTTCCAATCACATGAATCTTCGATTGGAAGCTGTTTTGGACAACTTTTCTTTCCTTCATGCCAAACACTTGGCAGACCTCCGTGCAACGTCCAGAAGACGATGGGAGATGTTTTCTATGCTCCCGCAGGTTTTCCTTGCCAGACAGAGTGGAAAAGCTTTCTGCTAGGATGTAGACCACAAAAGACGCTAAAGACGAAGGTACGATGCTCTCCGGAGCTAAGAGCCGCTGCCGGGCTTCTTTCGGCAGAAGCGGCGCTAAGAGAGCACTGTGAGCGGTACAATCGTCTTTGCGCGAAGAAGCCGCTTCTTCGGCTCCGGGAGCCGGAGAGAGCGGCAGCATCGGAAAGGTGAAGAAGGAAGCTGTACAACACTGGGATTGTGTGCGCAGCTTGCCAACTGATAGAAAACAGTACCTTACACTTTCCTGACGTTTCCAATCACATGAATCTTCGATTGGAAGCTGTTTTGGACAACTTTTCTTTCCTTCATGCCAAACACTTGGCAGACCTCCGTGCAACGTCCAGAAGACGATGGGAGATGTTTTCTGTGCTCCCGCAGGTTTTCCTTGCCAGACAGAGTGGAAAAGCTTTCTGCTAGGATGTAGACCACAAAAGACGCTAAAGACGAAGGTACGATGCTCTCCGGAGCTAAGAGCCGCTGCCGGGCTTCTTTCGGCAGAAGCGGCGCTAAGAGAGCACTGTGAGCGGTACAATCGTCTTTGCGCGAAGAAGCCGCTTCTTCGGCTCCGGGAGCCGGAGAGAGCGGCAGCATCGGAAAGGTGAAGAAGGAAGCTGTACAACACTGGGATTGTGTGCGCAGCTTGCCAACTGATAGAAAACAGTACCTTACACTTTCCTGACGTTTCCAATCACATGAATCTTCGATTGGAAGCTGTTTTGGACAACTTTTCTTTCCTTCATGCCAAACACTTGGCAGACCTCCGTGCAACGTCCAGAAGACGATGGGAGATGTTTTCTGTGCTCCCGCAGGTTTTCCTTGCCAGACAGAGTGGAAAAGCTTTCTGCTAGGATGTAGACCACAAAAGACGCTAAAGACGAAGGTACGATGCTCTCCGGAGCTAAGAGCCGCTGCCGGGCTTCTTTCGGCAGAAGCGGCGCTAAGAGAGCACTGTGAGCGGTACAATCGTCTTTGCGCAAAGAAGCCGCTTTTTCGGCTCCGGGAGCCGGAGAGAGCGGCAGCATCGCAAAGGTGAAGAAGGAAGCTGTACAACACTGGGATTGTGTGCGCAGCTTGCCAACTGATAGAAAACAGTACCTTACACTTTCCTGACGTTTCCAATCACATGAATCTTCGATTGGAAGCTGTTTTGGACAACTTTTCTTTCCTTCATGCCAAACACTTGGCAGACCTCCGTGCAACGTCCAGAAGACGATGGGAGATGTTTTCTGTGCTCCCGCAGGTTTTCCTTGCCAGACAGAGTGGAAAAGCTTTCTGCTAGGATGTAGACCACAAAAGACGCTAAAGACGAAGGTACGATGCTCTCCGGAGCTAAGAGCCGCTGCCGGGCTTCTTTCGGCAGAAGCGGCGCTAAGAGAGCACTGTGAGCGGTACAATCGTCTTTGCGCGAAGAAGCCGCTTCTTCGGCTCCGGGAGCCGGAGAGAGCGGCAGCATCGGAAAGGTGAAGAAGGAAGCTGTACAACACTGGGATTGTGTGCGTAGCTTGCCAACTGATCGAAAACAGTACCTTACCACTTTCCTGACGTTTCCAATCACATGAACATGTAGTGGAAAAGCTTTTTGCTAAGGTGTAGACGACAAGAGAGGCTAAAGACTGGATGTGAGCAAATGACACCCATCTCTAAAAAAGGCAATTAGGTGGACTCGGAATAGTACAAACCAGCCAGCCTCCTTTTTATCCCCAGGAAGTTGATGAAGCAGCTCTTCCTGGAAAACCTTGCCAGGCACATGCAAGACGACAAAATAATGTAGTTAGCATGATTTTTCAGGGGAATTTCATGCTGAACATCACTTTAAACTCCTCTGATGAATCAACTTGACTGGTAGATGAAGGGAATATTATCTGCCTGGGCTTCAGGGAGGTTTTTGACATATCTCTACATGGCAGCACGCATCCATATGGAAGCAATAGTGCAAAGGGGAGGGAACCAGTGTCTTTTCAGTGATGCTGAGTGAAAAAAACAAGAGGCAGTGGGCACTCTCTGAAATACAGGAGATTGCCATTGACCATCAGCAAATGATTCTTTACTGTGAGGGTGACTGAACCACGGCACAGACTGCCCAGAAAGATTGTGGAGCCTGGATCTTTGAAGACATTAAAAGTACACCCAGATAGAATCCTGGGCAAGAGGCTCTAGGTATCCTGGTTTAGGCAGGGGGATTGGGCCTGGTTAGCCTCACCAACCCCTTCCACTCTCATTCATTCTGTGCTAGTGAATTCTCTTCAAGATGCATTTCAAGCACTTGCATGACAAAGTTCTGTGAAGACAGAGATCTAAATGGACACGGCATCTAAGTTCCTTAAGCAGTGTTCAAGAAGAATGTAAATCTCTGGGACGAGTGTCTCTTCCCTAACTGAATCCCTTTCATGGGAAAATTCCCAGCTCTAGAAAGATCTTCTGATACGCATGCTTAAGACTGACACTGGCTGAGCAAATTTCTCCCTATGTGTATCCAAGACCAGTTAGGATCTTCACCCAAAGTGCTGTCAACATAGTCACAGAATGTCTATTGTTAAGAAGTGACAACTTCCATCAGCATGGCAACTATTGGTCCACCAAATGGATGAATGGATGGGAATTATCTACTTGGGTTAAAAACAAAAAGAAAGAGTTGGTCTTTAGTTATCAATTTCATTGCAATATTATAAGGGAAGAAAAAGACCTAAGTCCTTGACTTTCTTAACTCGAGGAAAGATTTTAAGAATTCCTTGTAAAAATGTGTGATCACAATCAGACTATTGAAACCATCTGAGTTGGGAAAAGAGTTCACAAATTGTCTAGAGAGTGGCAAAGAAGCCAAGAAAAATAGGAAAGAAACAAAAAGAGAGCAGAAGCGTCAGCTTCATTGTACAAGCTCGTTCTAGAAGTGGTCTGCTGGGAAAAGGAGGCCCCAGTTGAATTTCCAATGTATTCCTGCGCTTGATTCAGTAACCGGTCAATGTAAAAACCAATCCTTTTGTACAACTTCTTCCAGCAACAAAAACTCCAACAGGTTGACACTACCATCATGCCTGTTCCAGACATATTTCAAAGAGAAATGATGATTTTCTTGAAAACCTACTTGCATAAAAGTTGCAAGATGGTGGAGGGATTCCCACATCCTCCTGCCTCCATCTGGCTTGAAAGTAGATTTGATAAAATATGCAACAAAGCACATGATTTATAAGGTAGAGTCAAATGGATGATTTGGGAATTGATCTCTTGTTGATAGTAAACTTCATATCCACTCTGTGTGACCTTTCTAAAACAAAATGTGGAGCTGAGGCATGAATCTGCCACAACAATTGTAAAGCAAACATACACACTCCCCTTCACATGCCCCCCCTTCCACACACACCTAGGCACACACAGAGATCAGCATAGCAGATCATGAACACCTTGGAAAAGACTGAAATGCTCAATGCCTCTCTTGATGGGCAAAAGAGCTGGTGCAGTAATTCAAATGCCTGGTACAGAAATTCTGTTTCATATTTAGCTCCTATTTAAAACACAGCTTTTCATTTCATTCTATTTACAGAATATTTTCATGTCATTTGCTTCTTTAAAATTACTTAGTTCTCACCTGTTGTATGTCTAGGAATATTTTCTTCCAAAAATAGAAAAAAATAGATGCTATCTTTTCAGCAGAAAACATTGGTTGATACAATTTGAAACCATCATGATATGGAAGAATTGTTCTGTCCCTCTCGAAGGTGGAAGAAGCATTTGGATCACAGATCATCTACAATGAAATACTTGACATGTTTAAGATGCTTTCAATCAATTTTGATCGTCAATTGCTTCTTCGTTGTAAACAGTCATTTTTCAGTGAAGGGAAAGTGTGTGTGGTATATCTACATGATGTGGTCAAACCCAGTTCCTACTAATGGCCAGGCTGAACTCCAGTAAATAATGTCCCGAATGATATTTTGCCGCCTTCTTTGGCACTTCATGAAATCTTACCATGATGAAGTGCTGAAACACAGAGATTTTCTCTTAGAGAGTGTCTCATGTTGTAACCCGTCCCATGGATTTTATGCTGTAATTCTTATCTCTTTTAAAATTTGCTATCTTCTGTACAGTTTTCATGAACCTTTCTGTTACAGTAGTGAAAATCACAGATAAATGTCATTTTGTACAACTTTGAATTTACCCCAAGAGCTGAGAGAAAACTTGCTCCTATACTTCAATCCCAGTTTCTTCTATAGTCCAACTTTGTTTCTCTACCATCAAGCTTCTCCTTTGTTGCTGCTCCAAGCCCCGTCCAAGCTGACCTTGAATACTTTCAGGGATGGGACACCCACAACTTCTCTGGGCAACCTGTCCCAGTGTTCCAGCACTCCCACAGTAAAAAAGGCCTTCCTTTCATCTAATATGTGTAGGAAATCATAAATCTAGGCATAGAAACTTGGAGTGCAAATTTGAAATTCTTTTGATTTGAAGCACATTTTAGATGAATACTGACTTACAGATGACTAAAAGATGTTGATGGGCATTTGAGCTGACAAGTTTTGAAAAAGTGCACGGAAATTAAAATTGAAACCACTAAAATTAAAAACTTCTTGCCATTTTCTTTTTCCTCTCCTCTTCAAAATTGCATATGTCAGATATCAGTGCTTCGTGCAAACCTCTCAGATGCTCTCAGAGAAAAAGCTTTTCTTTCAGACTAAGTTGTGGTTGACGTAGAACACTAGCAGGAGTGAAAGTTTTTCTGGGCATCGGGGCAGCACCTTCTCCTTGGATTTGTGTGCAGAAAGCATTTTATCCAAACTGGAAAATAGACCCAACTCTGTTCTATTCATCATTCTTACTGCATCAGGCCTGAAGATGCTGTGAAAAGTAGCCTGTGGACCTTGAAGATAGCGCATGTGAAACAGATGAGAGGTGATGGAGAAGTTGAGAGAAGAAAGAGCACATGGCCCAGTACGGACGCCAGAAAGTATTTCTTCATGTGATCATGGCAGATTGCAGGAGCCACTTGGTACTATCAAACCAGCCCGACTTGGCACTGGTGCCACCTTGGGTCTGGGAACCATCCTGCGTATCGTGGATTTTCAGGAGCCAGCCGGCCACTCCCAGCCACAGGCCCTTAAACACAGACCTCGGCCCTCTTACCTGGCCAAAAAAACTCACCTTCCCCGCTTCTGCATGGCACATTGCAGGAGCCACTTGGTAATATCAAACCAGCCCGACTTGGCACTGGTGCCACCTTGGGTCTGGGAACCATCCTGCATATCATGGATTTTCAGGAGCCAGCAAGACACTCTTGGCCACAGGCCCCCAAACACAAACCTCGGCCCTTTTCCCTGGCAAAGAAAAGTCACCTGCCCTGCTTCTGCATGGCACATTGCAGGAGCAACTTGGTACTATCAAACCAGCCCGACTTGGCAATGTTGCTACCTTGGGTCTGAGAAACATCCTGCGGATCGTGGATTTTCAGGAGCCAGCCGGCCTCTCCCAGCCACAGGCCCCCAAACACAATCCACGGCCCTTTTCCCTGGCAAACAACACTCACCTGCCCTGCTTCTCGATGGCAGATTGCAGGAGTCCCTGGGTAATTTCAATCCAGCCCGACTTGGCAGCATTTCCACCTTGCGTCTGGGAATCATCCTGCATATCAAAGAATTTCAGGAGTCAGCCGGCACTCTCAGTCACAGGCCCCCAAACACAAACCATGGCCCTTTTCCCTTGCAAACAAAACTCACCTGCCCCGCTTCTGGATGGCAGATTGCAGCAGCCACTTAGTCCTATCAAACCAGCCCGAATTGGCACTGTGTTGAAAGCGAAGGGAAGCCAACCCACCTTGTCGTTTATCAGCATTGACTCCAATTTATTGATTAAATCAGCCACTTTATATAACAGTGTTAATTAACTTCATGCATATTGCAAAATCCAAGCTCACTATAGGTTAACAGAGAAAACTCTAAGCCCTCCTTTTGTTTTACCATACCCATGATTGTTTCTTGCAAACAGGACCAGCGTTCCCACTGTGATATGAAAGTCAAGTATTGGAGAGTGCTTTTGTTACTTCTTTAGAAGGTTAGAATATGCCGAAAAGATGCTAGCTGGGGACTTGCAATTAATGAATTATTTGCTGTAAGTAGGTCAAATGACATGAGCTTTCAAAAAGGAAAAGTAGTCTTATTCCACCTGCCAATTCTAAAGTAGATTAATAAGCCTTAAGCAGAAGATGGATGTGAAGAGGGATATGACATGAAAGCTTAAGCAACACTGCTGACAGCAAAAGGCTTACCTGCTGCAGATACAGGAGACAAAATACTATTTGGACACAAACATTGCTATTCAGACGACAGTAAAATTCTGAGGGACAGCAAAATTTACTCAGTCATCATGACAGTAAAATTTGCTCCCATCAAAATGTGCTCATCAATTCTTAGTGTAAGCTAAGCACCTTAAGCAGAGGGTAGTTCAAGCCTAACTGGTATTTGATGGCAAAAAAGGCAACTTGGCCTGCGTTTCTCACTTCTACTCCATTCAAAAGCTTACTCTGTCTCAGATTCCTTTGGTGGGATACCAACGCAAGCCGCCAAACTGCACGAAAATGATGATTTAAAGAAAGATAGATGAGAAAAATGGAATAATGGTTCATGTTCTTTTCCTTCCAACTGCTTTGTTTGCCCTTTTAAATTTTTGAAGTCCTTTCTGGTGTCACCATGGTTGCACTGCAGCAAGTGTTGGGCTGTAAGCTGTCCATATTGCCAGCTTCTGGACTGCCTTCAGAAAACTTCCCACTGGTTTTGTCTAGAAATCACAAGCAGTAGAGATGACAAAGACTGCAGAAACCTTCTCATCTCCTTCTAGAGCAAGACCATGTCTTTCAGCCACTCTTAACTAGACAACTTTCATCAGTCATGAGGGAGTCTCATGTTCAAGAGCTAAGCAGTGGTGACAGCTGTAAATGACAAAAAGCAGACTGAAATTCTCTTGGGACTCCAGCAGAGAGCAATGAAGGAGGTTGAATTCACCTTCTTGGGAAGTTCTAAAATGCACGTTCACTTGAGCACAGGAGCTAAGCCATCGTAACCTTTGTTGAGTATGTCTGCGTAGACAGACATATTTAGACCATGTTATTTAAGCCACGTTATCATCTCTAGCTGCTAAGCTGCACTTCTTGCAAAGTATCTGCAACGTATTTTACAGGGTGGGCTTTGATGTGTAATCCCTGAGTAATATTGCAAAGAGAAGTACTTGGGGTGTGGGGTGGGGGGGGGAGCTGCAACTCTTAGGTTTTTCAAATCATGGTTCCATTTGAAAGTCAAAAAAGATGTCAAACCTTTCTTTCCTAGACCTATTACCAGCACAAACTGTACCAGAATTTATGACCTGTAACTGTACCGTGGACGCTCTTTCTCTGGACTATTCCTTAAGAAACAAAGTCCTCACTAGAAATAAAACAAAATTAGCCAAGTATTGGCCTGGATTAGTTCCAAGGCTCTGTACTAAAGGCCAAACACGTGTAATAATAGTAACCAGTGGACTAAAAGTTAAGTCAATAGAGCATGACTCAGTTCAAAGACATCTTGTGTCCTAATGTTCTCACAGAAGACTGTAAAAACCTGTCTGTTTTTGTGGGTTTCTTTTATCCATTTAGCTGTACCTTCTACTTCTCTCCACTGTCTGAGAACATTGATGATAAGGTTGGATGACCTCATGTCAACTTGTAGAAGTAAAGAAAGAGAAGCCAGTAAAGAAAGGCAAATTTGTTAATTGCAGGTGGAAAGAGGGAGGCCAACAAAAGAAAACAAAAGAACAGTACTAATGAAATGCTCCCCTGTCTTCTGTGAAAAGTAAAGGCACAGACAAGAAAGAACAAGTGCAAAATTCTCACTAGAGAAACGCACTTGATCTGACTCAAGTATTTTGCGGTACATTTCTTGCTGTTTTCTCATGCCAAACATATTAACCATTGAAGGTGTCCCTTTCCTCTCTCTGGAATCCAGCTAGGAAGATGGCTGTGTCATTGCTGACAAGCAGCTATTCTCAGAGGTGTCCAGCTGAAAGTCCTAGATCAATTGATTTGCTCTGTCACTTTGATATGGCATGACTTACAGTTTCAGCACCTGAACTTGCCAGCCCTACAATTCTTTGCCCCTTGAATGCTTAGATAGGCTCCTTGGCAACTGGCATTTGTAAGGACTTGAAACTATGCAGAATTTGCACCGTGAGATGATGCCAAATGAGTCACACCAGTAGATTAACTGGGGCATGCAAGGCAGAGAGAGGGAAATGAGAGCACAAGAAGAGAGTACACAAGAAGAGAGTACAATCTCCTTTTTTCTGAAACACTGAAGAGATCAAAGTGAACACAAATCCTCCTAGGGGTAGTTCTTGCAAAAGACTAAGAGTTCTTTTTGTGTTCACAGGCCTGGAATATTTAGCTTTGGATGACGGCAAAATGCAGATGACAAAACGAGGCCTTGAAGTCACATCCAGTATGAAGCAGTAGGAAAGAGGAAAGCAGCTGAGAGCGTCAGCCCTGCTAAGTAGTCTCAGTATTCTTCTTGACATGAGCAGAAATTTGAAATGAGTCTCTGAAAATGACAAAGGAGGCAGAAGAAAAGGGAGCGATGACTTCTCTGGCATAGTGCTTCCTAACAGGGATCTTCAAAATGTCAAGGTTGTATCATCCTTTCAACTGAAGGAAGGTAAAGGCATCCAATACTCTGGGCAGTGTACTTCTAGACAGAAAGGCCACTGATGGAAAAACCAACTAAACTGGCACCAATGCAGCAGCATTGTACTAAAGCCAGAAACGTCCAGCGCTTCGTTCTCTGCCATTCCATTCAGATGCACACAGCAGCTCTGCAACATTCCTACTGATCATCTCCTTGGCAAAGTGGCAGTGAGGGTCCGTGGTGATGCAGAGTCCCCAGGCAGATGCAAAGGAGAGCTGCTTTCTTGCAAAAACCAGGCTTTTGAAACACTCAGGCCTTTCTCATTTCCATAGCTTTAAGCCATAACAAACACAATTCAGCCAACCACCATGCACCACGCTGTGAACACACGACGCTTCTAGAACTTGTTGATCTACCTCGAAGTCAGCTGCCTCACCTTGCCACAGTCCTTTTCTACTTAGCCAAAGTAATGGGCCTCAGCCCAAGGCCTTCCTTTTGTAAGCTTCTAGCTCTATGCAGCAGCAAACCACTACTTTCTTCCGTGCCAAGACTTTAGGTAGACGATTTGCATCTGCCCTCCTTCCAGTGAAACCTAATGGGGAGAGAAAAGCCTCCCAGAGATGTTCAGTCATTCCATTTTCTAGACAGGCCAAATCCAAAGAAAAGCAAGCTATGGCATTGTGTACTTGCTCTTACAAAACACCTGCTGCCCTCTGACAATCAACTAGCAGAAAACCAGCCAAACTGAGACTTGAGGAAAACAACCCTTGGAAGGGAATAATGATGTGATCAATCAAGACAACACTTTTCCAGGCTACCGAGATACTGGAAATGTCAGCAAAGCCTTGAGAGCAAAGGCTGCACTAATGGGAAAAGGGTAAAAGAATCCCAAGAAAAACATGACCAAAGATTAAAACAATTCCAAGAAGAACATAGGCAACTAACCTGTTGAAGCCTTCAGAAAAACAGTGGCCGCTGATTTACATAGGCCATTCAAGTTAATTGACCCGTGCCCCTTCCACTCCCTTTTCGGCACCATATTGAGTGAATTGAGACCATGGAATCACAATTCCTTGGATTCTGTTCTTAACTTCAGGAGAGAAGAACAGCAGCTGAAGTACCTGTTACTGATATGATACCCAGGAACACCGAGTTGACACATTTCTTTATTGGCCGATCACAACAAGCAAGGCTAAGAGGATAAGGCTGGCTTATTTCCATGACACTTTTCTTGTTTTACAGCCTGCTCTGATTCCGGTGAAACTTTTTCATTAGCTTCTCTCTAAAAGGAGAAAGTCCAATTCAACGTCCCGCCCTACTGCTGCAAGTATACCATTTGGTTTGTGGAGCTGAAAAAATTGAATTGGAAGGTACGATGCTCTCCGAAGCTAAGAGCCGCTGCCGGGCTTCTTTCGGCAGAAGCGGCGCTAAGAGAGCACTGTGAGCGGTACAATCGTCTTTGCGCGAAGAAGCCGCTTCTATGGCTCCAGGAGCCGGAGAGAGCGGCAGCATCGGAAAGGTGAAGAAGGAAGCTGTACAACACTGGGATTGTGTGCGCAGCTTGCCAACTGATAGAAAACAGTACCTTACACTTTCCTGACGTTTCCAATCACAGGAATCTTCGATTGGAAGCTGTTTTGGACAACTTTTCTTTCCTTCATGCCAAACACTTGGCAGACCTCCGTGCAACGTCCAGAAGACGATGGGAGATGTTTTCTGTGCTCCCGCAGGTTTTCCTTGCCAGACAGAGTGGAAAAGCTTTCTGCTAGGATGTAGACCACAAAAGACACTAAAGACGAAGGTACGATGCTCTCCGGAGCTAAGAGCCGCTGCCGGGCTTCTTTCGGCAGAAGCGGCGCTAAGAGAGCACTGTGAGCGGTACAATCGTCTTTGCGCGAAGAAGCCGCTTCTTCGGCTCCGGGAGCCGGAGAGAGCGGCAGCATCGGAAAGGTGAAGAAGGAAGCTGTACAACACTGGGATTGTGTGCGCAGCTTGCCAACTGATAGAAAACAGTACCTTACACTTTCCTGACGTTTCCAATCACATGAATATTCGATTGGAAGCTGTTTTGGACAACTTTTCTTTCCTTCATGCCAAACACTTGGCAGACCTCCGTGCAACGTCCAGAAGACGATGGGAGATGTTTTCTGTGCTCCCGCAGGTTTTCCTTGCCAGACAGAGTGGAAAAGCTTTCTGCTAGGATGTAGACCACAAAAGACGCTAAAGACGAAGGTACGATGCTCTCCGGAGCTAAGAGCCGCTGCCGGGCTTCTTTCGGCAGAAGCGGCGCTAAGAGAGCACTGTGAGCGGTACAATCGTCTTTGCGCGAAGAAGCCGCTTCTTCGGCTCCGGGAGCCGGAGAGAGCGGCAGCATCGGAAAGGTGAAGAAGGAAGCTGTACAACACTGGGATTGTGTGCGCAGCTTGCCAACTGATAGAAAACAGTATCTTACACTTTCCTGACGTTTCCAATCACATGAATCTTCGATTGGAAGCTGTTTTGGACAACTTTTCTTTCCTTCATGCCAAACACTTGGCAGACCTCCGTGCAACGTCCAGAAGACGATGGGAGATGTTTTCTGTGCTCCCGCAGGTTTTCCTTGCCAGACAGAGTGGAAAAGCTTTCTGCTAGGATGTAGACCACAAAAGACGCTAAAGACGAAGGTACGATGCTCTCCGGAGCTAAGAGCCGCTGCCGGGCTTCTTTCGGCAGAAGCGGCGCTAAGAGAGCACTGTGAGCGGTACAATCGTCTTTGCGCGAAGAAGCCGCTTCTTCGGCTCCGGGAGCCGGAGAGAGCGGCAGCATCGGAAAGGTGAAGAAGGAAGCTGTACAACACTGGGATTGTGTGCGCAGCTTGCCAACTGATAGAAAACAGTACCTTACCACTTTCCTGACGTTTCCAATCACATGAATCTTCGATTGGAAGCTGTTTTGGATAACTTTTCTTTCCTTCATGCCAAACACTTGGCAGACCTCCGTGCAACGTCCAGAACACGATGGGAGATGTTTTCTGTGCTCCCGCAGGTTTTCCTTGCCAGACAGAGTGGAAAAGCTTTCTGCTAGGATGTAGACCACAAAAGACGCTAAAGACGAAGGTACGATGCTCTCCGGAGCTAAGAGCCGCTGCCGGGCTTCTTTCGGCAGAAGTGGCGCTAAGAGAGCACTGTGAGCGGTACAATCGTCTTTGCGCGAAGAAGCCGCTTCTTCGGCTCCGGGAGCCGGAGAGAGCGGCAGCATCGGAAAGGTGAAGAAGGAAGCTGTACAACACTGGGATTGTGTGCGCAGCTTGCCAACTGATAGAAAACAGTACCTTACACTTTCCTGACGTTTCCAATCACATGAATCTTCGATTGGAAGCTGTTTTGGAAAACTTTTCTTTCCTTCATGCCAAACACTTGGCAGACCTCCGTGCAACGTCCAGAAGACGATGGGAGATGTTTTCTGTGCTCCCGCAGGTTTTCCTTGCCAGACAGAGTGGAAAAGCTTTCTGCTAGGATGTAGACCACAAAAGACGCTAAAGACGAAGGTACGATGCTCTCCGGAGCTAAGAGCCGCTGCCGGGCTTCTTTCGGCAGAAGCGGCGCTAAGAGAGCACTGTGAGCGGTACAATCGTCTTTGCGCGAAGAAGCCGCTTCTTCGGCTCCGGGAGCCGGAGATAGCGGCAGCATCGGAAAGGTGAAGAAGGAAGCTGTACAACACTGGGATTGTGTGCGCAGCTTGCCAACTGATAGAAAACAGTACCTTACAACTTTCCTGACGTTTCCAATCACATGAATCTTCGATTGGAAGCTGTTTTGGACAACTTTTCTTTCCTTCATGCCAAACACTTGGCAGACCTCCGTGCAACGTCCAGAAGACGATGGGAGATGTTTTCTGTGCTCCCGCAGGTTTTCCTTGCCAGACAGAGTGGAAAAGCTTTCTGCTAGGATGTAGACCACAAAAGACGCTAAAGACGAAGGTACGATGCTCTCCGGAGCTAAGAGCCGCTGCCGGGCTTCTTTCGGCAGAAGCGGCGCTAAGAGAGCACTGTGAGCGGTACAATCGTCTTTGCGCGAAGAAGCCGCTTCTTCGGCTCCGGGAGCCGGAGAGAGCGGCAGCATCGGAAAGGTGAAGAAGGAAGCTGTACAACACTGGGATTGTGTGCGCAGCTTGCCAACTGATAGAAAACAGTACCTTACCACTTTCCTGACGTTTCCAATCACATGAACATGTAGTGGAAAAGCTTTTTGCTAAGATGTAGACGACAAGAGAGGCTAAAGACTGGATGTGAGCAAATGACACCCATCTCTAAAAAAGGCAATTAGGTGGACTCGGAATAGTACAAACCAGCCAGCCTCCTTTTTATCCCCAGGAAGTTGATGAAGCAGCTCTTCCTGGAAATCCTTGCCAGGCACATGCAAGACGACAAAATAATGTAGTTAGCATGATTTTTCAGGGGAATTTCATGCTGAACATCACTTTAAACTCCTCTGATGAATCAACTTGACTGGTAGATGAAGGGAATATTATCTGCCTGGGCTTCAGGGAGGTTTTTGACATATCTCTACATGGCAGCACGCATCCATATGGAAGCAATAGTGCAAAGGGGAGGGAACCAGTGTCTTTTCAGTGATGCTGAGTGAAAAAAACAAGAGGCAGTGGGCACTCTCTGAAATACAGGAGATTGCCATTGACCATCAGCAAATGATTCTTTACTGTGAGGGTGACTGAACCACGGCACAGACTGCCCAGAAAGATTGTGGAGCCTGGATCTTTGAAGACATTAAAAGTACACCCAGATAGAATCCTGGGCAAGAGGCTCTAGGTATCCTGGTTTAGGCAGGGGGATTGGGCCTGGTTAGCCTCACCAACCCCTTCCACTCTCATTCATTCTGTGCTAGTGAATTCTCTTCAAGATGCATTTCAAGCACTTGCATGACAAAGTTCTGTGAAGACAGAGATCCAAATGGACACGGCATCTAAGTTCCTTAAGCAGTGTTCAAGAAGAATGTAAAACTCTGGGACGAGTGTCTCTTCCCTAACTGAATCCCTTTCATGGGAAAATTCCCAGCTCTAGAAAGATCTTCTGATACGCATGCTTAAGACTGACACTGGCTGAGCAAATTTCTCCCTATGTGTATCCAAGACCAGTTAGGATCTTCACCCAAAGTGCTGTCAACATAGTCACAGAATGTCTATTGTTAAGAAGTGACAACTTCCATCAGCATGGCAACTATTGGTCCACCAAATGGATGAATGGATGGGAATTATCTACTTGGGTTAAAAACAAAAAGAAAGAGTTGGTCTTTAGTTATCAATTTCATTGCAATATTATAAGGGAAGAAAAAGACCTAAGTCCTTGACTTTCTTAACTCGAGGAAAGATTTTAAGAATTCCTTGTAAAAATGTGTGATCACAATCAGACTATTGAAACCATCTGAGTTGGGAAAAGAGTTCACAAATTGTCTAGAGAGTGGCAAAGAAGCCAAGAAAAATAGGAAAGAAACAAAAAGAGAGCAGAAGCGTCAGCTTCATTGTACAAGCTCGTTCTAGAAGTGCTCTGCTGGGAAAAGGAGGCCCCAGTTGAATTTCCAATGTATTCCTGCGCTTGATTCAGTAACCGGTCAATGTAAAAACCAATCCTTTTGTACAACTTCTTCCAGCAACAAAAACTCCAACAGGTTGACACTACCATCATGCCTGTTCCAGACATATTTCAAAGAGAAATGATGATTTTCTTGAAAACCTACTTGCATAAAAGTTGCAAGATGGTGGAGGGATTCCCACATCCTCCTGCCTCCATCTGGCTTGAAAGTAGATTTGATAAAATATGCAACAAAGCACATGATTTATAAGGTAGAGTCAAATGGATGATTTGGGAATTGATCTCTTGTTGATAGTAAACTTCATATCCACTCTGTGTGACCTTTCTAAAACAAAATGTGGAGCTGAGGCATGAATCTGCCACAACAATTGTAAAGCAAACATACACACTCCCCTTCACATGCCCCCCCTTCCACACACACCTAGGCACACACAGAGATCAGCATAGCAGATCATGAACACCTTGGAAAAGACTGAAATGCTCAATGCCTCTCTTGATGGGCAAAAGAGCTGGTGCAGTAATTCAAATGCCTGGTACAGAAATTCTGTTTCATATTTAGCTCCTATTTAAAACACAGCTTTTCATTTCATTCTATTTACAGAATATTTTCATGTCATTTGCTTCTTTAAAATTACTTAGTTCTCACCTGTTGTATGTCTAGGAATATTTTCTTCCAAAAATAGAAAAAAATAGATGCTATCTTTTCAGCAGAAAACATTGGTTGATACAATTTGAAACCATCATGATATGGAAGAATTGTTCTGTCCCTCTCGAAGGTGGAAGAAGCATTTGGATCACAGATCATCTACAATGAAATACTTGACATGTTTAAGATGCTTTCAATCAATTTTGATCGTCAATTGCTTCTTCGTTGTAAACAGTCATTTTTCAGTGAAGGGAAAGTGTGTGTGGTATATCTACATGATGTGGTCAAACCCAGTTCCTACTAATGGCCAGGCTGAACTCCAGTAAATAATGTCCCGAATGATATTTTGCCGCCTTCTTTGGCACTTCATGAAATCTTACCATGATGAAGTGCTGAAACACAGAGATTTTCTCTTAGACAGTGTCTCATGTTGTAACCCGTCCCATGGATTTTATGCTGTAATTCTTATCTCTTTTAAAATTTGCTATCTTCTGTACAGTTTTCATGAACCTTTCTGTTACAGTAGTGAAAATCACAGATAAATGTCATTTTGTACAACTTTGAATTTACCCCAAGAGCTGAGAGAAAACTTGCTCCTATACTTCAATCCCAGTTTCTTCTATAGTCCAACTTTGTTTCTCTACCATCAAGCTTCTCCTTTGTTGCTGCTCCAAGCCCCGTCCAAGCTGACCTTGAATACTTTCAGGGATGGGACACCCACAACTTCTCTGGGCAACCTGTCCCAGTGTTCCAGCACTCCCACAGTAAAAAAGGCCTTCCTTTCATCTAATATGTGTAGGAAATCATAAATCTAGGCATAGAAACTTGGAGTGCAAATTTGAAATTCTTTTGATTTGAAGCACATTTTAGATGAATACTGACTTACAGATGACTAAAAGATGTTGATGGGCATTTGAGCTGACAAGTTTTGAAAAAGTGCACGGAAATTAAAATTGAAACCACTAAAATTAAAAACTTCTTGCCATTTTCTTTTTCCTCTCCTCTTCAAAATTGCATATGTCAGATATCAGTGCTTCGTGCAAACCTCTCAGATGCTCTCAGAGAAAAAGCTTTTCTTTCAGACTAAGTTGTGGTTGACGTAGAACACTAGCAGGAGTGAAAGTTTTTCTGGGCATCGGGGCAGCACCTTCTCCTTGGATTTGTGTGCAGAAAGCATTTTATCCAAACTGGAAAATAGACCCAACTCTGTTCTATTCATCATTCTTACTGCATCAGGCCTGAAGATGCTGTGAAAAGTAGCCTGTGGACCTTGAAGATAGCGCATGTGAAACAGATGAGAGGTGATGGAGAAGTTGAGAGAAGAAAGAGCACATGGCCCAGTACGGACGCCAGAAAGTATTTCTTCATGTGATCATGGCAGATTGCAGGAGCCACTTGGTACTATCAAACCAGCCCGACTTGGCACTGGTGCCACCTTGGGTCTGGGAACCATCCTGCGTATCGTGGATTTTCAGGAGCCAGCCGGCCACTCCCAGCCACAGGCCCTTAAACACAGACCTCGGCCCTCTTACCTGGCCAAAAAAACTCACCTGCCCCGCTTCTGCATGGCACATTGCAGGAGCCACTTGGTAATATCAAACCAGCCCGACTTGGCACTGGTGCCACCTTGGGTCTGGGAACCATCCTGCATATCATGGATTTTCAGGAGCCAGCAAGACACTCTTGGCCACAGGCCCCCAAACACAAACCTCGGCCCTTTTCCCTGGCAAAGAAAAGTCACCTGCCCTGCTTCTGCATGGCACATTGCAGGAGCAACTTGGTACTATCAAACCAGCCCGACTTGGCAATGTTGCTACCTTGGGTCTGAGAAACATCCTGCGGATCGTGGATTTTCAGGAGCCAGCCGGCCTCTCCCAGCCACAGGCCCCCAAACACAATCCACGGCCCTTTTCCCTGGCAAACAACACTCACCTGCCCTGCTTCTCGATGGCAGATTGCAGGAGTCCCTGGGTAATTTCAATCCAGCCCGACTTGGCAGCATTTCCACCTTGCGTCTGGGAATCATCCTGCATATCAAAGAATTTCAGGAGTCAGCCGGCACTCTCAGTCACAGGCCCCCAAACACAAACCATGGCCCTTTTCCCTTGCAAACAAAACTCACCTGCCCCGCTTCTGGATGGCAGATTGCAGCAGCCACTTAGTCCTATCAAACCAGCCCGAATTGGCACTGTGTTGAAAGCGAAGGGAAGCCAACCCACCTTGTCGTTTATCAGCATTGACTCCAATTTATTGATTAAATCAGCCACTTTATATAACAGTGTTAATTAACTTCATGCATATTGCAAAATCCAAGCTCACTATAGGTTAACAGAGAAAACTCTAAGCCCTCCTTTTGTTTTACCATACCCATGATTGTTTCTTGCAAACAGGACCAGCGTTCCCACTGTGATATGAAAGTCAAGTATTGGAGAGTGCTTTTGTTACTTCTTTAGAAGGTTAGAATATGCCGAAAAGATGCTAGCTGGGGACTTGCAATTAATGAATTATTTGCTGTAAGTAGGTCAAATGACATGAGCTTTCAAAAAGGAAAAGTAGTCTTATTCCACCTGCCAATTCTAAAGTAGATTAATAAGCCTTAAGCAGAAGATGGATGTGAAGAGGGATATGACATGAAAGCTTAAGCAACACTGCTGACAGCAAAAGGCTTACCTGCTGCAGATACAGGAGACAAAATACTATTTGGACACAAACATTGCTATTCAGACGACAGTAAAATTCTGAGGGACAGCAAAATTTACTCAGTCATCATGACAGTAAAATTTGCTCCCATCAAAATGTGCTCATCAATTCTTAGTGTAAGCTAAGCACCTTAAGCAGAGGGTAGTTCAAGCCTAACTGGTATTTGATGGCAAAAAAGGCAACTTGGCCTGCGTTTCTCACTTCTACTCCATTCAAAAGCTTACTCTGTCTCAGATTCCTTTGGTGGGATACCAACGCAAGCCGCCAAACTGCACGAAAATGATGATTTAAAGAAAGATAGATGAGAAAAATGGAATAATGGTTCATGTTCTTTTCCTTCCAACTGCTTTGTTTGCCCTTTTAAATTTTTGAAGTCCTTTCTGGTGTCACCATGGTTGCACTGCAGCAAGTGTTGGGCTGTAAGCTGTCCATATTGCCAGCTTCTGGACTGCCTTCAGAAAACTTCCCACTGGTTTTGTCTAGAAATCACAAGCAGTAGAGATGACAAAGACTGCAGAAACCTTCTCATCTCCTTCTAGAGCAAGACCATGTCTTTCAGCCACTCTTAACTAGACAACTTTCATCAGTCATGAGGGAGTCTCATGTTCAAGAGCTAAGCAGTGGTGACAGCTGTAAATGACAAAAAGCAGACTGAAATTCTCTTGGGACTCCAGCAGAGAGCAATGAAGGAGGTTGAATTCACCTTCTTGGGAAGTTCTAAAATGCACCTTCCCTTGAGCACAGGAGCTAAGCCATCGTAACCTTTGTTGAGTATGTCTGCGTAGACAGACATATTTAGACCATGTTATTTAAGCCACGTTATCATCTCTAGCTGCTAAGCTGCACTTCTTGCAAAGTATCTGCAACGTATTTTACAGGGTGGGCTTTGATGTGTAATCCCTGAGTAATATTGCAAAGAGAAGTACTTGGGGTGTGGGGTGGGGGGGGGGAGCTGCAACTCTTAGGTTTTTCAAATCATGGTTCCATTTGAAAGTCAAAAAAGATGTCAAACCTTTCTTTCCTAGACCTATTACCAGCACAAACTGTACCAGAATTTATGACCTGTAACTGTACCGTGGACGCTCTTTCTCTGGACTATTCCTTAAGAAACAAAGTCCTCACTAGAAATAAAACAAAATTAGCCAAGTATTGGCCTGGATTAGTTCCAAGGCTCTGTACTAAAGGCCAAACACGTGTAATAATAGTAACCAGTGGACTAAAAGTTAAGTCAATAGAGCATGACTCAGTTCAAAGACATCTTGTGTCCTAATGTTCTCACAGAAGACTGTAAAAACCTGTCTGTTTTTGTGGGTTTCTTTTATCCATTTAGCTGTACCTTCTACTTCTCTCCACTGTCTGAGAACATTGATGATAAGGTTGGATGACCTCATGTCAACTTGTAGAAGTAAAGAAAGAGAAGCCAGTAAAGAAAGGCAAATTTGTTAATTGCAGGTGGAAAGAGGGAGGCCAACAAAAGAAAACAAAAGAACAGTACTAATGAAATGCTCCCCTGTCTTCTGTGAAAAGTAAAGGCACAGACAAGAAAGAACAAGTGCAAAATTCTCACTAGAGAAACGCACTTGATCTGACTCAAGTATTTTGCGGTACATTTCTTGCTGTTTTCTCATGCCAAACATATTAACCATTGAAGGTGTCCCTTTCCTCTCTCTGGAATCCAGCTAGGAAGATGGCTGTGTCATTGCTGACAAGCAGCTATTCTCAGAGGTGTCCAGCTGAAAGTCCTAGATCAATTGATTTGCTCTGTCACTTTGATATGGCATGACTTACAGTTTCAGCACCTGAACTTGCCAGCCCTACAATTCTTTGCCCCTTGAATGCTTAGATAGGCTCCTTGGCAACTGGCATTTGTAAGGACTTGAAACTATGCAGAATTTGCACCGTGAGATGATGCCAAATGAGTCACACCAGTAGATTAACTGGGGCATGCAAGGCAGAGAGAGGGAAATGAGAGCACAAGAAGAGAGTACACAAGAAGAGAGTACAATCTCCTTTTTTCTGAAACACTGAAGAGATCAAAGTGAACACAAATCCTCCTAGGGGTAGTTCTTGCAAAAGACTAAGAGTTCTTTTTGTGTTCACAGGCCTGGAATATTTAGCTTTGGATGACGGCAAAATGCAGATGACAAAACGAGGCCTTGAAGTCACATCCAGTATGAAGCAGTAGGAAAGAGGAAAGCAGCTGAGAGCGTCAGCCCTGCTAAGTAGTCTCAGTATTCTTCTTGACATGAGCAGAAATTTGAAATGAGTCTCTGAAAATGACAAAGGAGGCAGAAGAAAAGGGAGCGATGACTTCTCTGGCATAGTGCTTCCTAACAGGGATCTTCAAAATGTCAAGGTTGTATCATCCTTTCAACTGAAGGAAGGTATGAAAACAACAGGAAGGAAAAGGCATCCAATACTCTGGGCAGTGTACTTCTAGACAGAAAGGCCACTGATGGAAAAACCAACTAAACTGGCACCAATGCAGCAGCATTGTACTAAAGCCAGAAACGTCCAGCGCTTCGTTCTCTGCCATTCCATTCAGATGCACACAGCAGCTCTGCAACATTCCTACTGATCATCTCCTTGGCAAAGTGGCAGTGAGGGTCCGTGGTGATGCAGAGTCCCCAGGCAGATGCAAAGGAGAGCTGCTTTCTTGCAAAAACCAGGCTTTTGAAACACTCAGGCCTTTCTCATTTCCATAGCTTTAAGCCATAACAAACACAATTCAGCCAACCACCATGCACCACGCTGTGAACACACGACGCTTCTAGAACTTGTTGATCTACCTCGAAGTCAGCTGCCTCACCTTGCCACAGTCCTTTTCTACTTAGCCAAAGTAATGGGCCTCAGCCCAAGGCCTTCCTTTTGTAAGCTTCTAGCTCTATGCAGCAGCAAACCACTACTTTCTTCCGTGCCAAGACTTTAGGTAGACGATTTGCATCTGCCCTCCTTCCAGTGAAACCTAATGGGGAGAGAAAAGCCTCCCAGAGATGTTCAGTCATTCCATTTTCTAGACAGGCCAAATCCAAAGAAAAGCAAGCTATGGCATTGTGTACTTGCTCTTACAAAACACCTGCTGCCCTCTGACAATCAACTAGCAGAAAACCAGCCAAACTGAGACTTGAGGAAAACAACCCTTGGAAGGGAATAATGATGTGATCAATCAAGACAACACTTTTCCAGGCTACCGAGATACTGGAAATGTCAGCAAAGCCTTGAGAGCAAAGGCTGCACTAATGGGAAAAGGGTAAAAGAATCCCAAGAAAAACATGACCAAAGATTAAAACAATTCCAAGAAGAACATAGGCAACTAACCTGTTGAAGCCTTCAGAAAAACAGTGGCCGCTGATTTACATAGGCCATTCAAGTTAATTGACCCGTGCCCCTTCCACTCCCTTTTCGGCACCATATTGAGTGAATTGAGACCATGGAATCACAATTCCTTGGATTCTGTTCTTAACTTCAGGAGAGAAGAACAGCAGCTGAAGTACCTGTTACTGATATGATACCCAGGAACACCGAGTTGACACATTTCTTTATTGGCCGATCACAACAAGCAAGGCTAAGAGGATAAGGCTGGCTTATTTCCATGACACTTTTCTTGTTTTACAGCCTGCTCTGATTCCGGTGAAACTTTTTCATTAGCTTCTCTCTAAAAGGAGAAAGTCCAATTCAACGTCCCGCCCTACTGCTGCAAGTATACCATTTGGTTTGTGGAGCTGAAAAAATTGAATTGGAAGGTACGATGCTCTCCGAAGCTAAGAGCCGCTGCCGGGCTTCTTTCGGCAGAAGCGGCGCTAAGAGAGCACTGTGAGCGGTACAATCGTCTTTGCGCGAAGAAGCCGCTTCTTCGGCTCCGGGAGCCGGAGAGAGCGGCAGCATCGGAAAGGTGAAGAAGGAAGCTGTACAACACTGGGATTGTGTGCGCAGCTTGCCAACTGATAGAAAACAGTACCTTACACTTTCCTGACGTTTCCAATCACATGAATCTTCGATTGGAAGCTGTTTTGGACAACTTTTCTTTCCTTCATGCCAAACACTTGGCAGACCTCCGTGCAACGTCCAGAAGACGATGGGAGATGTTTTCTGTGCTCCCGCAGGTTTTCCTTGCCAGACAGAGTGGAAAAGCTTTCTGCTAGGATGTAGACCACAAAAGACGCTAAAGACGCAGGTACGATGCTCTCCGGAGCTAAGAGCCGCTGCCGGGCTTCTTTCGGCAGAAGCGGCGCTAAGAGAGCACTGTGAGCGGTACAATCGTCTTTGCGCGAAGAAGCCGCTTCTTCGGCTCCGGGAGCCGGAGAGAGCGGCAGCATCGCAAAGGTGAAGAAGGAAGCTGTACAACACTGGGATTGTGTGCGCAGCTTGCCAACTGATAGAAAACAGTACCTTACACTTTCCTGACGTTTCCAATCACATGAATCTTCGATTGGAAGCTGTTTTGGACAACTTTTCTTTCCTTCATGCCAAACACTTGGCAGACCTCCGTGCAACGTCCAGAAGACGATGGGAGATGTTTTCTGTGCTCCCGCAGGTTTTCCTTGCCAGACAGAGTGGAAAAGCTTTCTGCTAGGATGTAGACCACAAAAGACGCTAAAGACGAAGGTACGATGCTCTCCGGAGCTAAGAGCCGCTGCCGGGCTTCTTTCGGCAGAAGCGGCGCTAAGAGAGCACTGTGAGCGGTACAATCGTCTTTGCGCGAAGAAGCCGCTTCTTCGGCTCCGGGAGCCGGAGAGAGCGGCAGCATCGGAAAGGTGAAGAAGGAAGCTGTACAACACTGGGATTGTGTGCGCAGCTTGCCAACTGATAGAAAACAGTACCTTACACTTTCCTGACGTTTCCAATCACAGGAATCTTCGATTGGAAGCTGTTTTGGATAACTTTTCTTTCCTTCATGCCAAACACTTGGCAGACCTCCGTGCAACGTCCAGAAGACGATGGGAGATGTTTTCTGTGCTCCCGCAGGTTTTCCTTGCCAGACAGAGTGGAAAAGCTTTCTGCTAGGATGTAGACCACAAAAGACGCTAAAGACGAAGGTACGATGCTCTCCGGAGCTAAGAGCCGCTGCCGGGCTTCTTTCGGCAGAAGCGGCGCTAAGAGAGCACTGTGAGCGGTACAATCGTCTTTGCGCGAAGAAGCCGCTTCTTCGGCTCCGGGAGCCGGAGAGAGCGGCAGCATCGCAAAGGTGAAGAAGGAAGCTGTACAACACTGGGATTGTGTGCGCAGCTTGCCAACTGATAGAAAACAGTACCTTACACTTTCCTGACGTTTCCAATCACAGGAATCTTCGATTGGAAGCTGTTTTGGACAACTTTTCTTTCCTTCATGCCAAACACTTGGCAGACCTCCGTGCAACGTCCAGAAGACGATGGGAGATGTTTTCTGTGCTCCCGCAGGTTTTCCTTGCCAGACAGAGTGGAAAAGCTTTCTGCTAGGATGTAGACCACAAAAGACGCTAAAGACGAAGGTACGATGCTCTCCGGAGCTAAGAGCCGCTGCCGGGCTTCTTTCGGCAGAAGCGGCGCTAAGAGAGCACTGTGAGCGGTACAATCGTCTTTGCGCGAAGAAGCCGCTTCTTCGGCTCCGGGAGCCGGAGAGAGCGGCAGCATCGGAAAGGTGAAGAAGGAAGCTGTACAACACTGGGATTGTGTGCGCAGCTTGCCAACTGATAGAAAACAGTACCTTACACTTTCCTGACGTTTCCAATCACATGAATCTTCGATTGGAAGCTGTTTTGGACAACTTTTCTTTCCTTCATGCCAAACACTTGGCAGACCTCCGTGCAACGTCCAGAAGACGATGGGAGATGTTTTCTGTGCTCCCGCAGGTTTTCCTTGCCAGACAGAGTGGAAAAGCTTTCTGCTAGGATGTAGACCAGAAAAGACGCTAAAGACGAAGGTACGATGCTCTCCGGAGCTAAGAGCCGCTGCCGGGCTTCTTTCGGCAGAAGCGGCACTAAGAGAGCACTGTGAGCGGTACAATCGTCTTTGCGCGAAGAAGCCGCTTCTTCGGCTCCGGGAGCCGGAGAGAGCGGCAGCATCGGAAAGGTGAAGAAGGAAGCTGTACAACACTGGGATTGTGTGCGCAGCTTGCCAACTGATAGAAAACAGTACCTTACACTTTCCTGACGTTTCCAATCACATGAATCTTCGATTGGAAGCTGTTTTGGACAACTTTTCTTTCCTTCATGCCAAACACTTGGCAGACCTCCGTGCAACGTCCAGAAGACGATGGGAGATGTTTTCTGTGCTCCCGCAGGTTTTCCTTGCCAGACAGAGTGGAAAAGCTTTCTGCTAGGATGTAGACCACAAAAGACGCTAAAGACGAAGGTACGATGCTCTCCGGAGCTAAGAGCCGCTGCCGGGCTTCTTTCGGCAGAAGCGGCACTAAGAGAGCACTGTGAGCGGTACAATCGTCTTTGCGCGAAGAAGCCGCTTCTTCGGCTCCGGGAGCCGGAGAGAGCGGCAGCATCGGAAAGGTGAAGAAGGAAGCTGTACAACACTGGGATTGTGTGCGCAGCTTGCCAACTGATAGAAAACAGTACCTTACCACTTTCCTGACGTTTCCAATCACATGAACATGTAGTGGAAAAGCTTTTTGCTAAGATGTAGACGACAAGAGAGGCTAAAGACTGGATGTGAGCAAATGACACCCATCTCTAAAAAAGGCAATTAGGTGGACTCGGAATAGTACAAACCAGCCAGCCTCCTTTTTATCCCCAGGAAGTTGATGAAGCAGCTCTTCCTGGAAAACCTTGCCAGGCACATGCAAGACGACAAAATAATGTAGTTAGCATGATTTTTCAGGGGAATTTCATGCTGAACATCACTTTAAACTCCTCTGATGAATCAACTTGACTGGTAGATGAAGGGAATATTATCTGCCTGGGCTTCAGGGAGGTTTTTGACATATCTCTACATGGCAGCACGCATCCATATGGAAGCAATAGTGCAAAGGGGAGGGAACCAGTGTCTTTTCAGTGATGCTGAGTGAAAAAAACAAGAGGCAGTGGGCACTCTCTGAAATACAGGAGATTGCCATTGACCATCAGCAAATGATTCTTTACTGTGAGGGTGACTGAACCACGGCACAGACTGCCCAGAAAGATTGTGGAGCCTGGATCTTTGAAGACATTAAAAGTACACCCAGATAGAATCCTGGGCAAGAGGCTCTAGGTATCCTGGTTTAGGCAGGGGGATTGGGCCTGGTTAGCCTCACCAACCCCTTCCACTCTCATTCATTCTGTGCTAGTGAATTCTCTTCAAGATGCATTTCAAGCACTTGCATGACAAAGTTCTGTGAAGACAGAGATCCAAATGGACACGGCATCTAAGTTCCTTAAGCAGTGTTCAAGAAGAATGTAAAACTCTGGGACGAGTGTCTCTTCCCTAACTGAATCCCTTTCATGGGAAAATTCCCAGCTCTAGAAAGATCTTCTGATACGCATGCTTAAGACTGACACTGGCTGAGCAAATTTCTCCCTATGTGTATCCAAGACCAGTTAGGATCTTCACCCAAAGTGCTGTCAACATAGTCACAGAATGTCTATTGTTAAGAAGTGACAACTTCCATCAGCATGGCAACTATTGGTCCACCAAATGGATGAATGGATGGGAATTATCTACTTGGGTTAAAAACAAAAAGAAAGAGTTGGTCTTTAGTTATCAATTTCATTGCAATATTATAAGGGAAGAAAAAGACCTAAGTCCTTGACTTTCTTAACTCGAGGAAAGATTTTAAGAATTCCTTGTAAAAATGTGTGATCACAATCAGACTATTGAAACCATCTGAGTTGGGAAAAGAGTTCACAAATTGTCTAGAGAGTGGCAAAGAAGCCAAGAAAAATAGGAAAGAAACAAAAAGAGAGCAGAAGCGTCAGCTTCATTGTACAAGCTCGTTCTAGAAGTGCTCTGCTGGGAAAAGGAGGCCCCAGTTGAATTTCCAATGTATTCCTGCGCTTGATTCAGTAACCGGTCAATGTAAAAACCAATCCTTTTGTACAACTTCTTCCAGCAACAAAAACTCCAACAGGTTGACACTACCATCATGCCTGTTCCAGACATATTTCAAAGAGAAATGATGATTTTCTTGAAAACCTACTTGCATAAAAGTTGCAAGATGGTGGAGGGATTCCCACATCCTCCTGCCTCCATCTGGCTTGAAAGTAGATTTGATAAAATATGCAACAAAGCACATGATTTATAAGGTAGAGTCAAATGGATGATTTGGGAATTGATCTCTTGTTGATAGTAAACTTCATATCCACTCTGTGTGACCTTTCTAAAACAAAATGTGGAGCTGAGGCATGAATCTGCCACAACAATTGTAAAGCAAACATACACACTCCCCTTCACATGCCCCCCCTTCCACACACACCTAGGCACACACAGAGATCAGCATAGCAGATCATGAACACCTTGGAAAAGACTGAAATGCTCAATGCCTCTCTTGATGGGCAAAAGAGCTGGTGCAGTAATTCAAATGCCTGGTACAGAAATTCTGTTTCATATTTAGCTCCTATTTAAAACACAGCTTTTCATTTCATTCTATTTACAGAATATTTTCATGTCATTTGCTTCTTTAAAATTACTTAGTTCTCACCTGTTGTATGTCTAGGAATATTTTCTTCCAAAAATAGAAAAAAATAGATGCTATCTTTTCAGCAGAAAACATTGGTTGATACAATTTGAAACCATCATGATATGGAAGAATTGTTCTGTCCCTCTCGAAGGTGGAAGAAGCATTTGGATCACAGATCATCTACAATGAAATACTTGACATGTTTAAGATGCTTTCAATCAATTTTGATCGTCAATTGCTTCTTCGTTGTAAACAGTCATTTTTCAGTGAAGGGAAAGTGTGTGTGGTATATCTACATGATGTGGTCAAACCCAGTTCCTACTAATGGCCAGGCTGAACTCCAGTAAATAATGTCCCGAATGATATTTTGCCGCCTTCTTTGGCACTTCATGAAATCTTACCATGATGAAGTGCTGAAACACAGAGATTTTCTCTTAGACAGTGTCTCATGTTGTAACCCGTCCCATGGATTTTATGCTGTAATTCTTATCTCTTTTAAAATTTGCTATCTTCTGTACAGTTTTCATGAACCTTTCTGTTACAGTAGTGAAAATCACAGATAAATGTCATTTTGTACAACTTTGAATTTACCCCAAGAGCTGAGAGAAAACTTGCTCCTATACTTCAATCCCAGTTTCTTCTATAGTCCAACTTTGTTTCTCTACCATCAAGCTTCTCCTTTGTTGCTGCTCCAAGCCCCGTCCAAGCTGACCTTGAATACTTTCAGGGATGGGACACCCACAACTTCTCTGGGCAACCTGTCCCAGTGTTCCAGCACTCCCACAGTAAAAAAGGCCTTCCTTTCATCTAATATGTGTAGGAAATCATAAATCTAGGCATAGAAACTTGGAGTGCAAATTTGAAATTCTTTTGATTTGAAGCACATTTTAGATGAATACTGACTTACAGATGACTAAAAGATGTTGATGGGCATTTGAGCTGACAAGTTTTGAAAAAGTGCACGGAAATTAAAATTGAAACCACTAAAATTAAAAACTTCTTGCCATTTTCTTTTTCCTCTCCTCTTCAAAATTGCATATGTCAGATATCAGTGCTTCGTGCAAACCTCTCAGATGCTCTCAGAGAAAAAGCTTTTCTTTCAGACTAAGTTGTGGTTGATGTAGAACACTAGCAGGAGTGAAAGTTTTTCTGGGCATCGGGGCAGCACCTTCTCCTTGGATTTGTGTGCAGAAAGCATTTTATCCAAACTGGAAAATAGACCCAACTCTGTTCTATTCATCATTCTTACTGCATCAGGCCTGAAGATGCTGTGAAAAGTAGCCTGTGGACCTTGAAGATAGCGCATGTGAAACAGATGAGAGGTGATGGAGAAGTTGAGAGAAGAAAGAGCACATGGCCCAGTACGGACGCCAGAAAGTATTTCTTCATGTGATCATGGCAGATTGCAGGAGCCACTTGGTACTATCAAACCAGCCCGACTTGGCACTGGTGCCACCTTGGGTCTGGGAACCATCCTGCGTATCGTGGATTTTCAGGAGCCAGCCGGCCACTCCCAGCCACAGGCCCTTAAACACAGACCTCGGCCCTCTTACCTGGCCAAAAAAACTCACCTGCCCCGCTTCTGCATGGCACATTGCAGGAGCCACTTGGTAATATCAAACCAGCCCGACTTGGCACTGGTGCCACCTTGGGTCTGGGAACCATCCTGCATATCATGGATTTTCAGGAGCCAGCAAGACACTCTTGGCCACAGGCCCCCAAACACAAACCTCGGCCCTTTTCCCTGGCAAAGAAAAGTCACCTGCCCTGCTTCTGCATGGCACATTGCAGGAGCAACTTGGTACTATCAAACCAGCCCGACTTGGCAATGTTGCTACCTTGGGTCTGAGAAACATCCTGCGGATCGTGGATTTTCAGGAGCCAGCCGGCCTCTCCCAGCCACAGGCCCCCAAACACAATCCACGGCCCTTTTCCCTGGCAAACAACACTCACCTGCCCTGCTTCTCGATGGCAGATTGCAGGAGTCCCTGGGTAATTTCAATCCAGCCCGACTTGGCAGCATTTCCACCTTGCGTCTGGGAATCCTCCTGCATATCAAAGAATTTCAGGAGTCAGCCGGCACTCTCAGTCACAGGCCCCCAAACACAAACCATGGCCCTTTTCCCTTGCAAACAAAACTCACCTGCCCCGCTTCTGGATGGCAGATTGCAGCAGCCACTTAGTCCTATCAAACCAGCCCGAATTGGCACTGTGTTGAAAGCGAAGGGAAGCCAACCCACCTTGTCGTTTATCAGCATTGACTCCAATTTATTGATTAAATCAGCCACTTTATATAACAGTGTTAATTAACTTCATGCATATTGCAAAATCCAAGCTCACTATAGGTTAACAGAGAAAACTCTAAGCCCTCCTTTTGTTTTACCATACCCATGATTGTTTCTTGCAAACAGGACCAGCGTTCCCACTGTGATATGAAAGTCAAGTATTGGAGAGTGCTTTTGTTACTTCTTTAGAAGGTTAGAATATGCCGAAAAGATGCTAGCTGGGGACTTGCAATTAATGAATTATTTGCTGTAAGTAGGTCAAATGACATGAGCTTTCAAAAAGGAAAAGTAGTCTTATTCCACCTGCCAATTCTAAAGTAGATTAATAAGCCTTAAGCAGAAGATGGATGTGAAGAGGGATATGACATGAAAGCTTAAGCAACACTGCTGACAGCAAAAGGCTTACCTGCTGCAGATACAGGAGACAAAATACTATTTGGACACAAACATTGCTATTCAGACGACAGTAAAATTCTGAGGGACAGCAAAATTTACTCAGTCATCATGACAGTAAAATTTGCTCCCATCAAAATGTGCTCATCAATTCTTAGTGTAAGCTAAGCACCTTAAGCAGAGGGTAGTTCAAGCCTAACTGGTATTTGATGGCAAAAAAGGCAACTTGGCCTGCGTTTCTCACTTCTACTCCATTCAAAAGCTTACTCTGTCTCAGATTCCTTTGGTGGGATACCAACGCAAGCCGCCAAACTGCACGAAAATGATGATTTAAAGAAAGATAGATGAGAAAAATGGAATAATGGTTCATGTTCTTTTCCTTCCAACTTCTTTGTTTGCCCTTTTAAATTTTTGAAGTCCTTTCTGGTGTCACCATGGTTGCACTGCAGCAAGTGTTGGGCTGTAAGCTGTCCATATTGCCAGCTTCTGGACTGCCTTCAGAAAACTTCCCACTGGTTTTGTCTAGAAATCACAAGCAGTAGAGATGACAAAGACTGCAGAAACCTTCTCATCTCCTTCTAGAGCAAGACCATGTCTTTCAGCCACTCTTAACTAGACAACTTTCATCAGTCATGAGGGAGTCTCATGTTCAAGAGCTAAGCAGTGGTGACAGCTGTAAATGACAAAAAGCAGACTGAAATTCTCTTGGGACTCCAGCAGAGAGCAATGAAGGAGGTTGAATTCACCTTCTTGGGAAGTTCTAAAATGCACCTTCCCTTGAGCACAGGAGCTAAGCCATCGTAACCTTTGTTGAGTATGTCTGCGTAGACAGACATATTTAGACCATGTTATTTAAGCCACGTTATCATCTCTAGCTGCTAAGGTGCACTTCTTGCAAAGTATCTGCAACGTATTTTACAGGGTGGGCTTTGATGTGTAATCCCTGAGTAATATTGCAAAGAGAAGTACTTGGGGTGTGGGGTGGGGGGGGGAGCTGCAACTCTTAGGTTTTTCAAATCATGGTTCCATTTGAAAGTCAAAAAAGATGTCAAACCTTTCTTTCCTAGACCTATTACCAGCACAAACTGTACCAGAATTTATGACCTGTAACTGTACCGTGGACGCTCTTTCTCTGGACTATTCCTTAAGAAACAAAGTCCTCACTAGAAATAAAACAAAATTAGCCAAGTATTGGCCTGGATTAGTTCCAAGGCTCTGTACTAAAGGCCAAACACGTGTAATAATAGTAACCAGTGGACTAAAAGTTAAGTCAATAGAGCATGACTCAGTTCAAAGATATCTTGTGTCCTAATGTTCTCACAGAAGACTGTAAAAACCTGTCTGTTTTTGTGGGTTTCTTTTATCCATTTAGCTGTACCTTCTACTTCTCTCCACTGTCTGAGAACATTGATGATAAGGTTGGATGACCTCATGTCAACTTGTAGAAGTAAAGAAAGAGAAGCCAGTAAAGAAAGGCAAATTTGTTAATTGCAGGTGGAAAGAGGGAGGCCAACAAAAGAAAACAAAAGAACAGTACTAATGAAATGCTCCCCTGTCTTCTGTGAAAAGTAAAGGCACAGACAAGAAAGAACAAGTGCAAAATTCTCACTAGAGAAACGCACTTGATCTGACTCAAGTATTTTGCGGTACATTTCTTGCTGTTTTCTCATGCCAAACATATTAACCATTGAAGGTGTCCCTTTCCTCTCTCTGGAATCCAGCTAGGAAGATGGCTGTGTCATTGCTGACAAGCAGCTATTCTCAGAGGTGTCCAGCTGAAAGTCCTAGATCAATTGATTTGCTCTGTCACTTTGATATGGCATGACTTACAGTTTCAGCACCTGAACTTGCCAGCCCTACAATTCTTTGCCCCTTGAATGCTTAGACAGGCTCCTTGGCAACTGGCATTTGTAAGGACTTGAAACTATGCAGAATTTGCACCGTGAGATGATGCCAAATGAGTCACACCAGTAGATTAAGTGGGGCATGCAAGGCAGAGAGAGGGAAATGAGAGCACAAGAAGAGAGTACACAAGAAGAGAGTACAATCTCCTTTTTTCTGAAACACTGAAGAGATCAAAGTGAACACAAATCCTCCTAGGGGTAGTTCTTGCAAAAGACTAAGAGTTCTTTTTGTGTTCACAGGCCTGGAATATTTAGCTTTGGATGACGGCAAAATGCAGATGACAAAACGAGGCCTTGAAGTCACATCCAGTATGAAGCAGTAGGAAAGAGGAAAGCAGCTGAGAGCGTCAGCCCTGCTAAGTAGTCTCAGTATTCTTCTTGACATGAGCAGAAATTTGAAATGAGTCTCTGAAAATGACAAAGGAGGCAGAAGAAAAGGGAGCGATGACTCCTCTGGCATAGTGCTTCCTAACAGGGATCTTCAAAATGTCAAGGTTGTATCATCCTTTCAACTGAAGGAAGGTATGAAAACAACAGGAAGGAAAAGGCATCCAATACTCTGGGCAGTGTACTTCTAGACAGAAAGGCCACTGATGGAAAAACCAACTAAACTGGCACCAATGCAGCAGCATTGTACTAAAGCCAGAAACGTCCAGCGCTTCGTTCTCTGCCATTCCATTCAGATGCACACAGCAGCTCTGCAACATTCCTACTGATCATCTCCTTGGCAAAGTGGCAGTGAGGGTCCGTGGTGATGCAGAGTCCCCAGGCAGATGCAAAGGAGAGCTGCTTTCTTGCAAAAACCAGGCTTTTGAAACACTCAGGCCTTTCTCATTTCCATAGCTTTAAGCCATAACAAACACAATTCAGCCAACCACCATGCACCACGCTGTGAACACACGACGCTTCTAGAACTTGTTGATCTACCTCGAAGTCAGCTGCCTCACCTTGCCACAGTCCTTTTCTACTTAGCCAAAGTAATGGGCCTCAGCCCAAGGCCTTCCTTTTGTAAGCTTCTAGCTCTATGCAGCAGCAAACCACTACTTTCTTCCGTGCCAAGACTTTAGGTAGACGATTTGCATCTGCCCTCCTTCCAGTGAAACCTAATGGGGAGAGAAAAGCCTCCCAGAGATGTTCAGTCATTCCATTTTCTAGACAGGCCAAATCCAAAGAAAAGCAAGCTATGGCATTGTGTACTTGCTCTTACAAAACACCTGCTGCCCTCTGACAATCAACTAGCAGAAAACCAGCCAAACTGAGACTTGAGGAAAACAACCCTTGGAAGGGAATAATGATGTGATCAATCAAGACAACACTTTTCCAGGCTACCGAGATACTGGAAATGTCAGCAAAGCCTTGAGAGCAAAGGCTGCACTAATGGGAAAAGGGTAAAAGAATCCCAAGAAAAACATGACCAAAGATTAAAACAATTCCAAGAAGAACATAGGCAACTAACCTGTTGAAGCCTTCAGAAAAACAGTGGCCGCTGATTTACATAGGCCATTCAAGTTAATTGACCCGTGCCCCTTCCACTCCCTTTTCGGCACCATATTGAGTGAATTGAGACCATGGAATCACAATTCCTTGGATTCTGTTCTTAACTTCAGGAGAGAAGAACAGCAGCTGAAGTACCTGTTACTGATATGATACCCAGGAACACCGAGTTGACACATTTCTTTATTGGCCGATCACAACAAGCAAGGCTAAGAGGATAAGGCTGGCTTATTTCCATGACACTTTTCTTGTTTTACAGCCTGCTCTGATTCCGGTGAAACTTTTTCATTAGCTTCTCTCTAAAAGGAGAAAGTCCAATTCAAAGTCCCGCCCTACTGCTGCAAGTATACCATTTGGTTTGTGGAGCTGAAAAAATTGAATTGGAAGGTACGATGCTCTCCGAAGCTAAGAGCCGCTGCCGGGCTTCTTTCGGCAGAAGCGGCGCTAAGAGAGCACTGTGAGCGGTACAATCGTCTTTGCGCGAAGAAGCCGCTTCTATGGCTCCAGGAGCCGGAGAGAGCGGCAGCATCGCAAAGGTGAAGAAGGAAGCTGTACAACCCTGGGATTGTGTGCGCAGCTTGCCAACTGATAGAAAACAGTACCTTACACTTTCCTGACGTTTCCAATCACACGAATCTTCGATTGGAAGCTGTTTTGGACAACTTTTCTTTCCTTCATGCCAAACACTTGGCAGACCTCCGTGCAACGTCCAGAACACGATGGGAGATGTTTTCTGTGCTCCCGCAGGTTTTCCTTGCCAGACAGAGTGGAAAAGCTTTCTGCTAGGATGTAGACCACAAAAGACGCTAAAGACGAAGGTACGATGCTCTCCGGAGCTAAGAGCCGCTGCCGGGCTTCTTTCGGCAGAAGCGGCGCTAAGAGAGCACTGTGAGCGGTACAATCGTCTTTGCGCGAAGAAGCCGCTTCTTCGGCTCCGGGAGCCGGAGAGAGCGGCAGCATCGGAAAGGTGAAGAAGGAAGCTGTACAACACTGGGATTGTGTGCGCAGCTTGCCAACTGATAGAAAACAGTACCTTACACTTTCCTGACGTTTCCAATCACATGAATCTTCGATTGGAAGCTGTTTTGGACAACTTTTCTTTCCTTCATGCCAAACACTTGGCAGACCTCCGTGCAACGTCCAGAAGACGATGGGAGATGTTTTCTGTGCTCCCGCAGGTTTTCCTTGCCAGACAGAGTGGAAAAGCTTTCTGCTAGGATGTAGACCACAAAAGACGCTAAAGACGCAGGTACGATGCTCTCCGGAGCTAAGAGCCGCTGCCGGGCTTCTTTCGGCAGAAGCGGCGCTAAGAGAGCACTGTGAGCGGTACAATCGTCTTTGCGCGAAGAAGCCGCTTCTTCGGCTCCGGGAGCCGGAGAGAGCGGCAGCATCGGAAAGGTGAAGAAGGAAGCTGTACAACACTGGGATTGTGTGCGCAGCTTGCCAACTGATAGAAAACAGTACCTTACACTTTCCTGACGTTTCCAATCACATGAATCTTCGATTGGAAGCTGTTTTGGACAACTTTTCTTTCCTTCATGCCAAACACTTGGCAGACCTCCGTGCAACGTCCAGAAGACGATGGGAGATGTTTTCTGTGCTCCCGCAGGTTTTCCTTGCCAGACAGAGTGGAAAAGCTTTCTGCTAGGATGTAGACCACAAAAGACGCTAAAGACGAAGGTACGATGCTCTCCGGAGCTAAGAGCCGCTGCCGGGCTTCTTTCGGCAGAAGCGGCGCTAAGAGAGCACTGTGAGCGGTACAATCGTCTTTGCGCGAAGAAGCCTCTTCTTCGGCTCCGGGAGCCGGAGAGAGCGGCAGCATCGGAAAGGTGAAGAAGGAAGCTGTACAACACTGGGATTGTGTGCGCAGCTTGCCAACTGATAGAAAACAGTACCTTACCACTTTCCTGACGTTTCCAATCACATGAACATGTAGTGGAAAAGCTTTTTGCTAAGATGTAGACGACAAGAGAGGCTAAAGACTGGATGTGAGCAAATGACACCCATCTCTAAAAAAGGCAATTAGGTGGACTCGGAATAGTACAAACCAGCCAGCCTCCTTTTTATCCCCAGGAAGTTGATGAAGCAGCTCTTCCTGGAAAACCTTGCCAGGCACATGCAAGACGACAAAATAATGTAGTTAGCATGATTTTTCAGGGGAATTTCATGCTGAACATCACTTTAAACTCCTCTGATGAATCAACTTGACTGGTAGATGAAGGGAATATTATCTGCCTGGGCTTCAGGGAGGTTTTTGACATATCTCTACATGGCAGCACGCATCCATATGGAAGCAATAGTGCAAAGGGGAGGGAACCAGTGTCTTTTCAGTGATGCTGAGTGAAAAAAACAAGAGGCAGTGGGCACTCTCTGAAATACAGGAGATTGCCATTGACCATCAGCAAATGATTCTTTACTGTGAGGGTGACTGAACCACGGCACAGACTGCCCAGAAAGATTGTGGAGCCTCGATCTTTGAAGACATTAAAAGTACACCCAGATAGAATCCTGGGCAAGAGGCTCTAGGTATCCTGGTTTAGGCAGGGGGATTGGGCCTGGTTAGCCTCACCAACCCCTTCCACTCTCATTCATTCTGTGCTAGTGAATTCTCTTCAAGATGCATTTCAAGCACTTGCATGACAAAGTTCTGTGAAGACAGAGATCCAAATGGACACGGCATCTAAGTTCCTTAAGCAGTGTTCAAGAAGAATGTAAAACTCTGGGACGAGTGTCTCTTCCCTAACTGAATCCCTTTCATGGGAAAATTCCCAGCTCTAGAAAGATCTTCTGATACGCATGCTTAAGACTGACACTGGCTGAGCAAATTTCTCCCTATGTGTATCCAAGACCAGTTAGGATCTTCACCCAAAGTGCTGTCAACATAGTCACAGAATGTCTATTGTTAAGAAGTGACAACTTCCATCAGCATGGCAACTATTGGTCCACCAAATGGATGAATGGATGGGAATTATCTACTTGGGTTAAAAACAAAAAGAAAGAGTTGGTCTTTAGTTATCAATTTCATTGCAATATTATAAGGGAAGAAAAAGACCTAAGTCCTTGACTTTCTTAACTCGAGGAAAGATTTTAAGAATTCCTTGTAAAAATGTGTGATCACAATCAGACTATTGAAACCATCTGAGTTGGGAAAAGAGTTCACAAATTGTCTAGAGAGTGGCAAAGAAGCCAAGAAAAATAGGAAAGAAACAAAAAGAGAGCAGAAGCGTCAGCTTCATTGTACAAGCTCGTTCTAGAAGTGGTCTGCTGGGAAAAGGAGGCCCCAGTTGAATTTCCAATGTATTCCTGCGCTTGATTCAGTAACCGGTCAATGTAAAAACCAATCCTTTTGTACAACTTCTTCCAGCAACAAAAACTCCAACAGGTTGACACTACCATCATGCCTGTTCCAGACATATTTCAAAGAGAAATGATGATTTTCTTGAAAACCTACTTGCATAAAAGTTGCAAGATGGTGGAGGGATTCCCACATCCTCCTGCCTCCATCTGGCTTGAAAGTAGATTTGATAAAATATGCAACAAAGCACATGATTTATAAGGTAGAGTCAAATGGATGATTTGGGAATTGATCTCTTGTTGATAGTAAACTTCATATCCACTCTGTGTGACCTTTCTAAAACAAAATGTGGAGCTGAGGCATGAATCTGCCACAACAATTGTAAAGCAAACATACACACTCCCCTTCACATGCCCCCCCTTCCACACACACCTAGGCACACACAGAGATCAGCATAGCAGATCATGAACACCTTGGAAAAGACTGAAATGCTCAATGCCTCTCTTGATGGGCAAAAGAGCTGGTGCAGTAATTCAAATGCCTGGTACAGAAATTCTGTTTCATATTTAGCTCCTATTTAAAACACAGCTTTTCATTTCATTCTATTTACAGAATATTTTCATGTCATTTGCTTCTTTAAAATTACTTAGTTCTCACCTGTTGTATGTCTAGGAATATTTTCTTCCAAAAATAGAAAAAAATAGATGCTATCTTTTCAGCAGAAAACATTGGTTGATACAATTTGAAACCATCATGATATGGAAGAATTGTTCTGTCCCTCTCGAAGGTGGAAGAAGCATTTGGATCACAGATCATCTACAATGAAATACTTGACATGTTTAAGATGCTTTCAATCAATTTTGATCGTCAATTGCTTCTTCGTTGTAAACAGTCATTTTTCAGTGAAGGGAAAGTGTGTGTGGTATATCTACATGATGTGGTCAAACCCAGTTCCTACTAATGGCCAGGCTGAACTCCAGTAAATAATGTCCCGAATGATATTTTGCCGCCTTCTTTGGCACTTCATGAAATCTTACCATGATGAAGTGCTGAAACACAGAGATTTTCTCTTAGACAGTGTCTCATGTTGTAACCCGTCCCATGGATTTTATGCTGTAATTCTTATCTCTTTTAAAATTTGCTATCTTCTGTACAGTTTTCATGAACCTTTCTGTTACAGTAGTGAAAATCACAGATAAATGTCATTTTGTACAACTTTGAATTTACCCCAAGAGCTGAGAGAAAACTTGCTCCTATACTTCAATCCCAGTTTCTTCTATAGTCCAACTTTGTTTCTCTACCATCAAGCTTCTCCTTTGTTGCTGCTCCAAGCCCCGTCCAAGCTGACCTTGAATACTTTCAGGGATGGGACACCCACAACTTCTCTGGGCAACCTGTCCCAGTGTTCCAGCACTCCCACAGTAAAAAAGGCCTTCCTTTCATCTAATATGTGTAGGAAATCATAAATCTAGGCATAGAAACTTGGAGTGCAAATTTGAAATTCTTTTGATTTGAAGCACATTTTAGATGAATACTGACTTACAGATGACTAAAAGATGTTGATGGGCATTTGAGCTGACAAGTTTTGAAAAAGTGCACGGAAATTAAAATTGAAACCACTAAAATTAAAAACTTCTTGCCATTTTCTTTTTCCTCTCCTCTTCAAAATTGCATATGTCAGATATCAGTGCTTCGTGCAAACCTCTCAGATGCTCTCAGAGAAAAAGCTTTTCTTTCAGACTAAGTTGTGGTTGACGTAGAACACTAGCAGGAGTGAAAGTTTTTCTGGGCATCGGGGCAGCACCTTCTCCTTGGATTTGTGTGCAGAAAGCATTTTATCCAAACTGGAAAATAGACCCAACTCTGTTCTATTCATCATTCTTACTGCATCAGGCCTGAAGATGCTGTGAAAAGTAGCCTGTGGACCTTGAAGATAGCGCATGTGAAACAGATGAGAGGTGATGGAGAAGTTGAGAGAAGAAAGAGCACATGGCCCAGTACGGACGCCAGAAAGTATTTCTTCATGTGATCATGGCAGATTGCAGGAGCCACTTGGTACTATCAAACCAGCCCGACTTGGCACTGGTGCCACCTTGGGTCTGGGAACCATCCTGCGTATCGTGGATTTTCAGGAGCCAGCCGGCCACTCCCAGCCACAGGCCCTTAAACACAGACCTCGGCCCTCTTACCTGGCCAAAAAAACTCACCTGCCCCGCTTCTGCATGGCACATTGCAGGAGCCACTTGGTAATATCAAACCAGCCCGACTTGGCACTGGTGCCACCTTGGGTCTGGGAACCATCCTGCATATCATGGATTTTCAGGAGCCAGCAAGACACTCTTGGCCACAGGCCCCCAAACACAAACCTCGGCCCTTTTCCCTGGCAAAGAAAAGTCACCTGCCCTGCTTCTGCATGGCACATTGCAGGAGCAACTTGGTACTATCAAACCAGCCCGACTTGGCAATGTTGCTACCTTGGGTCTGAGAAACATCCTGCGGATCGTGGATTTTCAGGAGCCAGCCGGCCTCTCCCAGCCACAGGCCCCCAAACACAATCCACGGCCCTTTTCCCTGGCAAACAACACTCACCTGCCCTGCTTCTCGATGGCAGATTGCAGGAGTCCCTGGGTAATTTCAATCCAGCCCGACTTGGCAGCATTTCCACCTTGCGTCTGGGAATCATCCTGCATATCAAAGAATTTCAGGAGTCAGCCGGCACTCTCAGTCACAGGCCCCCAAACACAAACCATGGCCCTTTTCCCTTGCAAACAAAACTCACCTGCCCCGCTTCTGGATGGCAGATTGCAGCAGCCACTTAGTCCTATCAAACCAGCCCGAATTGGCACTGTGTTGAAAGCGAAGGGAAGCCAACCCACCTTGTCGTTTATCAGCATTGACTCCAATTTATTGATTAAATCAGCCACTTTATATAACAGTGTTAATTAACTTCATGCATATTGCAAAATCCAAGCTCACTATAGGTTAACAGAGAAAACTCTAAGCCCTCCTTTTGTTTTACCATACCCATGATTGTTTCTTGCAAACAGGACCAGCGTTCCCACTGTGATATGAAAGTCAAGTATTGGAGAGTGCTTTTGTTACTTCTTTAGAAGGTTAGAATATGCCGAAAAGATGCTAGCTGGGGACTTGCAATTAATGAATTATTTGCTGTAAGTAGGTCAAATGACATGAGCTTTCAAAAAGGAAAAGTAGTCTTATTCCACCTGCCAATTCTAAAGTAGATTAATAAGCCTTAAGCAGAAGATGGATGTGAAGAGGGATATGACATGAAAGCTTAAGCAACACTGCTGACAGCAAAAGGCTTACCTGCTGCAGATACAGGAGACAAAATACTATTTGGACACAAACATTGCTATTCAGACGACAGTAAAATTCTGAGGGACAGCAAAATTTACTCAGTCATCATGACAGTAAAATTTGCTCCCATCAAAATGTGCTCATCAATTCTTAGTGTAAGCTAAGCACCTTAAGCAGAGGGTAGTTCAAGCCTAACTGGTATTTGATGGCAAAAAAGGCAACTTGGCCTGCGTTTCTCACTTCTACTCCATTCAAAAGCTTACTCTGTCTCAGATTCCTTTGGTGGGATACCAACGCAAGCCGCCAAACTGCACGAAAATGATGATTTAAAGAAAGATAGATGAGAAAAATGGAATAATGGTTCATGTTCTTTTCCTTCCAACTGCTTTGTTTGCCCTTTTAAATTTTTGAAGTCCTTTCTGGTGTCACCATGGTTGCACTGCAGCAAGTGTTGGGCTGTAAGCTGTCCATATTGCCAGCTTCTGGACTGCCTTCAGAAAACTTCCCACTGGTTTTGTCTAGAAATCACAAGCAGTAGAGATGACAAAGACTGCAGAAACCTTCTCATCTCCTTCTAGAGCAAGACCATGTCTTTCAGCCACTCTTAACTAGACAACTTTCATCAGTCATGAGGGAGTCTCATGTTCAAGAGCTAAGCAGTGGTGACAGCTGTAAATGACAAAAAGCAGACTGAAATTCTCTTGGGACTCCAGCAGAGAGCAATGAAGGAGGTTGAATTCACCTTCTTGGGAAGTTCTAAAATGCACGTTCACTTGAGCACAGGAGCTAAGCCATCGTAACCTTTGTTGAGTATGTCTGCGTAGACAGACATATTTAGACCATGTTATTTAAGCCACGTTATCATCTCTAGCTGCTAAGCTGCACTTCTTGCAAAGTATCTGCAACGTATTTTACAGGGTGGGCTTTGATGTGTAATCCCTGAGTAATATTGCAAAGAGAAGTACTTGGGGTGTGGGGTGGGGGGGGGAGCTGCAACTCTTAGGTTTTTCAAATCATGGTTCCATTTGAAAGTCAAAAAAGATGTCAAACCTTTCTTTCCTAGACCTATTACCAGCACAAACTGTACCAGAATTTATGACCTGTAACTGTACCGTGGACGCTCTTTCTCTGGACTATTCCTTAAGAAACAAAGTCCTCACTAGAAATAAAACAAAATTAGCCAAGTATTGGCCTGGATTAGTTCCAAGGCTCTGTACTAAAGGCCAAACACGTGTAATAATAGTAACCAGTGGACTAAAAGTTAAGTCAATAGAGCATGACTCAGTTCAAAGACATCTTGTGTCCTAATGTTCTCACAGAAGACTGTAAAAACCTGTCTGTTTTTGTGGGTTTCTTTTATCCATTTAGCTGTACCTTCTACTTCTCTCCACTGTCTGAGAACATTGATGATAAGGTTGGATGACCTCATGTCAACTTGTAGAAGTAAAGAAAGAAAAGCCAGTAAAGAAAGGCAAATTTGTTAATTGCAGGTGGAAAGAGGGAGGCCAACAAAAGAAAACAAAAGAACAGTACTAATGAAATGCTCCCCTGTCTTCTGTGAAAAGTAAAGGCACAGACAAGAAAGAACAAGTGCAAAATTCTCACTAGAGAAACGCACTTGATCTGACTCAAGTATTTTGCGGTACATTTCTTGCTGTTTTCTCATGCCAAACATATTAACCATTGAAGGTGTCCCTTTCCTCTCTCTGGAATCCAGCTAGGAAGATGGCTGTGTCATTGCTGACAAGCAGCTATTCTCAGAGGTGTCCAGCTGAAAGTCCTAGATCAATTGATTTGCTCTGTCACTTTGATATGGCATGACTTACAGTTTCAGCACCTGAACTTGCCAGCCCTACAATTCTTTGCCCCTTGAATGCTTAGATAGGCTCCTTGGCAACTGGCATTTGTAAGGACTTGAAACTATGCAGAATTTGCACCGTGAGATGATGCCAAATGAGTCACACCAGTAGATTAACTGGGGCATGCAAGGCAGAGAGAGGGAAATGAGAGCACAAGAAGAGAGTACACAAGAAGAGAGTACAATCTCCTTTTTTCTGAAACACTGAAGAGATCAAAGTGAACACAAATCCTCCTAGGGGTAGTTCTTGCAAAAGACTAAGAGTTCTTTTTGTGTTCACAGGCCTGGAATATTTAGCTTTGGATGACGGCAAAATGCAGATGACAAAACGAGGCCTTGAAGTCACATCCAGTATGAAGCAGTAGGAAAGAGGAAAGCAGCTGAGAGCGTCAGCCCTGCTAAGTAGTCTCAGGATTCTTCCTGACATGAGCAGAAATTTGAAATGAGTCTCTGAAAATGACAAAGGAGGCAGAAGAAAAGGGAGCGATGACTCCTCTGGCATAGTGCTTCCTAACAGGGATCTTCAAAATGTCAAGGTTGTATCATCCTTTCAACTGAAGGAAGGTATGAAAACAACAGGAAGGAAAAGGCATCCAATACTCTGGGCAGTGTACTTCTAGACAGAAAGGCCACTGATGGAAAAACCAACTAAACTGGCACCAATGCAGCAGCATTGTACTAAAGCCAGAAACGTCCAGCGCTTCGTTCTCTGCCATTCCATTCAGATGCACACAGCAGCTCTGCAACATTCCTACTGATCATCTCCTTGGCAAAGTGGCAGTGAGGGTCCGTGGTGATGCAGAGTCCCCAGGCAGATGCAAAGGAGAGCTGCTTTCTTGCAAAAACCAGGCTTTTGAAACACTCAGGCCTTTCTCATTTCCATAGCTTTAAGCCATAACAAACACAATTCAGCCAACCACCATGCACCACGCTGTGAACACACGACGCTTCTAGAACTTGTTGATCTACCTCGAAGTCAGCTGCCTCACCTTGCCACAGTCCTTTTCTACTTAGCCAAAGTAATGGGCCTCAGCCCAAGGCCTTCCTTTTGTAAGCTTCTAGCTCTATGCAGCAGCAAACCACTACTTTCTTCCGTGCCAAGACTTTAGGTAGACGATTTGCATCTGCCCTCCTTCCAGTGAAACCTAATGGGGAGAGAAAAGCCTCCCAGAGATGTTCAGTCATTCCATTTTCTAGACAGGCCAAATCCAAAGAAAAGCAAGCTATGGCATTGTGTACTTGCTCTTACAAAACACCTGCTGCCCTCTGACAATCAACTAGCAGAAAACCAGCCAAACTGAGACTTGAGGAAAACAACCCTTGGAAGGGAATAATGATGTGATCAATCAAGACAACACTTTTCCAGGCTACCGAGATACTGGAAATGTCAGCAAAGCCTTGAGAGCAAAGGCTGCACTAATGGGAAAAGGGTAAAAGAATCCCAAGAAAAACATGACCAAAGATTAAAACAATTCCAAGAAGAACATAGGCAACTAACCTGTTGAAGCCTTCAGAAAAACAGTGGCCGCTGATTTACATAGGCCATTCAAGTTAATTGACCCGTGCCCCTTCCACTCCCTTTTCGGCACCATATTGAGTGAATTGAGACCATGGAATCACAATTCCTTGGATTCTGTTCTTAACTTCAGGAGAGAAGAACAGCAGCTGAAGTACCTGTTACTGATATGATACCCAGGAACACCGAGTTGACACATTTCTTTATTGGCCGATCACAACAAGCAAGGCTAAGAGGATAAGGCTGGCTTATTTCCATGACACATTTCTTGTTTTACAGCCTGCTCTGATTCCGGTGAAACTTTTTCATTAGCTTCTCTCTAAAAGGAGAAAGTCCAATTCAACGTCCCGCCCTACTGCTGCAAGTATACCATTTGGTTTGTGGAGCTGAAAAAATTGAATTGGAAGGTACGATGCTCTCCGAAGCTAAGAGCCGCTGCCGGGCTTCTTTCGGCAGAAGCGGCGCTAAGAGAGCACTGTGAGCGGTACAATCGTCTTTGCGCGAAGAAGCCGCTTCTATGGCTCCAGGAGCCGGAGAGAGCGGCAGCATCGGAAAGGTGAAGAAGGAAGCTGTACAACACTGGGATTGTGTGCGCAGCTTGCCAACTGATAGAAAACAGTACCTTACACTTTCCTGACGTTTCCAATCACAGGAATCTTCGATTGGAAGCTGTTTTGGACAACTTTTCTTTCCTTCATGCCAAACACTTGGCAGACCTCCGTGCAACGTCCAGAAGACGATGGGAGATGTTTTCTGTGCTCCCGCAGGTTTTCCTTGCCAGACAGAGTGGAAAAGCTTTCTGCTAGGATGTAGACCACAAAAGACGCTAAAGACGAAGGTACGATGCTCTCCGGAGCTAAGAGCCGCTGCCGGGCTTCTTTCGGCAGAAGCGGCGCTAAGAGAGCACTGTGAGCGGTACAATCGTCTTTGCGCGAAGAAGCCGCTTCTTCGGCTCCGGGAGCCGGAGAGAGCGGCAGCATCGCAAAGGTGAAGAAGGAAGCTGTACAACACTGGGATTGTGTGCGCAGCTTGCCAACTGATAGAAAACAGTACCTTACACTTTCCTGACGTTTCCAATCACATGAATCTTCGATTGGAAGCTGTTTTGGACAACTTTTCTTTCCTTCATGCCAAACACTTGGCAGACCTCCGTGCAACGTCCAGAAGACGATGGGAGATGTTTTCTGTGCTCCCGCAGGTTTTCCTTGCCAGACAGAGTGGAAAAGCTTTCTGCTAGGATGTAGACCACAAAAGACGCTAAAGACGCAGGTACGATGCTCTCCGGAGCTAAGAGCCGCTGCCGGGCTTCTTTCGGCAGAAGCGGCGCTAAGAGAGCACTGTGAGCGGTACAATCGTCTTTGCGCGAAGAAGCCGCTTCTTCGGCTCCGGGAGCCGGAGAGAGCGGCAGCATCGGAAAGGTGAAGAAGGAAGCTGTACAACACTGGGATTGTGTGCGCAGCTTGCCAACTGATAGAAAACAGTACCTTACACTTTCCTGACGTTTCCAATCACATGAATCTTCGATTGGAAGCTGTTTTGGACAACTTTTCTTTCCTTCATGCCAAACACTTGGCAGACCTCCGTGCAACGTCCAGAAGACGATGGGAGATGTTTTCTGTGCTCCCGCAGGTTTTCCTTGCCAGACAGAGTGGAAAAGCTTTCTGCTAGGATGTAGACCACAAAAGACGCTAAAGACGAAGGTACGATGCTCTCCGGAGCTAAGAGCCGCTGCCGGGCTTCTTTCGGCAGAAGCGGCGCTAAGAGAGCACTGTGAGCGGTACAATCGTCTTTGCGCGAAGAAGCCGCTTCTTCGGCTCCGAGAGCCGGAGAGAGCGGCAGCATCGGAAAGGTGAAGAAGGAAGCTGTACAACACTGGGATTGTGTGCGCAGCTTGCCAACTGATAGAAAACAGTACCTTACTCTTTCCTGACGTTTCCAATCACATGAATCTTCGATTGGAAGCTGTTTTGGACAACTTTTCTTTCCTTCATGCCAAACACTTGGCAGACCTCCGTGCAACGTCCAGAAGACGATGGGAGATGTTTTCTGTGCTCCCGCAGGTTTTCCTTGCCAGACAGAGTGGAAAAGCTTTCTGCTAGGATGTAGACCACAAAAGACGCTAAAGACGAAGGTACGATGCTCTCCGGAGCTAAGAGCCGCTGCCGGGCTTCTTTCGGCAGAAGCGGCGCTAAGAGAGCACTGTGAGCGGTACAATCGTCTTTGCGCGAAGAAGCCGCTTCTTCGGCTCCGGGAGCCGGAGAGAGCGGCAGCATCGGAAAGGTGAAGAAAGAAGCTGTACAACACTGGGATTGTGTGCGCAGCTTGCCAAGTGATAGAAAACAGTACCTTACACTTTCCTGACGTTTCCAATCACATGAATCTTCGATTGGAAGCTGTTTTGGACAACTTTTCTTTCCTTCATGCCAAACACTTGGCAGACCTCCGTGCAACGTCCAGAAGACGATGGGAGATGTTTTCTGTGCTCCCGCAGGTTTTCCTTGCCAGACAGAGTGGAAAAGCTTTCTGCTAGGATGTAGACCACAAAAGACGCTAAAGACGAAGGTACGATGCTCTCCGGAGCTAAGAGCCGCTGCCGGGCTTCTTTCGGCAGAAGCGGCGCTAAGAGAGCACTGTGAGCGGTACAATCGTCTTTGCGCGAAGAAGCCGCTTCTTCGGCTCCGGGAGCCGGAGAGAGCGGCAGCATCGGAAAGGTGAAGAAGGAAGCTGTACAACACTGGGATTGTGTGCGCAGCTTGCCAACTGATAGAAAACTGTACCTTACACTTTCCTGACGTTTCCAATCACATGAATCTTCGATTGGAAGCTGTTTTGGACAACTTTTCTTTCCTTCATGCCAAACACTTGGCAGACCTCCGTGCAACGTCCAGAAGACGATGGGAGATGTTTTCTGTGCTCCCGCAGGTTTTCCTTGCCAGACAGAGTGGAAAAGCTTTCTGCTAGGATGTAGACCACAAAAGACGCTAAAGACGAAGGTACGATGCTCTCCGGAGCTAAGAGCCGCTGCCGGGCTTCTTTCGGCAGAAGCGGCGCTAAGAGAGCACTGTGAGCGGTACAATCGTCTTTGCGCGAAGAAGCCGCTTCTTCGGCTCCGGGAGCCGGAGAGAGCGGCAGCATCGGAAAGGTGAAGAAGGAAGCTGTACAACACTGGGATTGTGTGCGCAGCTTGCCAACTGATAGAAAACAGTACCTTACCACTTTCCTGACGTTTCCAATCACATGAACATGTAGTGGAAAAGCTTTTTGCTAAGATGTAGACGACAAGAGAGGCTAAAGACTGGATGTGAGCAAATGACACCCATCTCTAAAAAAGGCAATTAGGTGGACTCGGAATAGTACAAACCAGCCAGCCTCCTTTTTATCCCCAGGAAGTTGATGAAGCAGCTCTTCCTGGAAATCCTTGCCAGGCACATGCAAGACGACAAAATAATGTAGTTAGCATGATTTTTCAGGGGAATTTCATGCTGAACATCACTTTAAACTCCTCTGATGAATCAACTTGACTGGTAGATGAAGGGAATATTATCTGCCTGGGCTTCAGGGAGGTTTTTGACATATCTCTACATGGCAGCACGCATCCATATGGAAGCAATAGTGCAAAGGGGAGGGAACCAGTGTCTTTTCAGTGATGCTGAGTGAAAAAAACAAGAGGCAGTGGGCACTCTCTGAAATACAGGAGATTGCCATTGACCATCAGCAAATGATTCTTTACTGTGAGGGTGACTGAACCACGGCACAGACTGCCCAGAAAGATTGTGGAGCCTGGATCTTTGAAGACATTAAAAGTACACCCAGATAGAATCCTGGGCAAGAGGCTCTAGGTATCCTGGTTTAGGCAGGGGGATTGGGCCTGGTTAGCCTCACCAACCCCTTCCACTCTCATTCATTCTGTGCTAGTGAATTCTCTTCAAGATGCATTTCAAGCACTTGCATGACAAAGTTCTGTGAAGACAGAGATCCAAATGGACACGGCATCTAAGTTCCTTAAGCAGTGTTCAAGAAGAATGTAAAACTCTGGGACGAGTGTCTCTTCCCTAACTGAATCCCTTTCATGGGAAAATTCCCAGCTCTAGAAAGATCTTCTGATACGCATGCTTAAGACTGACACTGGCTGAGCAAATTTCTCCCTATGTGTATCCAAGACCAGTTAGGATCTTCACCCAAAGTGCTGTCAACATAGTCACAGAATGTCTATTGTTAAGAAGTGACAACTTCCATCAGCATGGCAACTATTGGTCCACCAAATGGATGAATGGATGGGAATTATCTACTTGGGTTAAAAACAAAAAGAAAGAGTTGGTCTTTAGTTATCAATTTCATTGCAATATTATAAGGGAAGAAAAAGACCTAAGTCCTTGACTTTCTTAACTCGAGGAAAGATTTTAAGAATTCCTTGTAAAAATGTGTGATCACAATCAGACTATTGAAACCATCTGAGTTGGGAAAAGAGTTCACAAATTGTCTAGAGAGTGGCAAAGAAGCCAAGAAAAATAGGAAAGAAACAAAAAGAGAGCAGAAGCGTCAGCTTCATTGTACAAGCTCGTTCTAGAAGTGGTCTGCTGGGAAAAGGAGGCCCCAGTTGAATTTCCAATGTATTCCTGCGCTTGATTCAGTAACCGGTCAATGTAAAAACCAATCCTTTTGTACAACTTCTTCCAGCAACAAAAACTCCAACAGGTTGACACTACCATCATGCCTGTTCCAGACATATTTCAAAGAGAAATGATGATTTTCTTGAAAACCTACTTGCATAAAAGTTGCAAGATGGTGGAGGGATTCCCACATCCTCCTGCCTCCATCTGGCTTGAAAGTAGATTTGATAAAATATGCAACAAAGCACATGATTTATAAGGTAGAGTCAAATGGATGATTTGGGAATTGATCTCTTGTTGATAGTAAACTTCATATCCACTCTGTGTGACCTTTCTAAAACAAAATGTGGAGCTGAGGCATGAATCTGCCACAACAATTGTAAAGCAAACATACACACTCCCCTTCACATGCCCCCCCTTCCACACACACCTAGGCACACACAGAGATCAGCATAGCAGATCATGAACACCTTGGAAAAGACTGAAATGCTCAATGCCTCTCTTGATGGGCAAAAGAGCTGGTGCAGTAATTCAAATGCCTGGTACAGAAATTCTGTTTCATATTTAGCTCCTATTTAAAACACAGCTTTTCATTTCATTCTATTTACAGAATATTTTCATGTCATTTGCTTCTTTAAAATTACTTAGTTCTCACCTGTTGTATGTCTAGGAATATTTTCTTCCAAAAATAGAAAAAAATAGATGCTATCTTTTCAGCAGAAAACATTGGTTGATACAATTTGAAACCATCATGATATGGAAGAATTGTTCTGTCCCTCTCGAAGGTGGAAGAAGCATTTGGATCACAGATCATCTACAATGAAATACTTGACATGTTTAAGATGCTTTCAATCAATTTTGATCGTCAATTGCTTCTTCGTTGTAAACAGTCATTTTTCAGTGAAGGGAAAGTGTGTGTGGTATATCTACATGATGTGGTCAAACCCAGTTCCTACTAATGGCCAGGCTGAACTCCAGTAAATAATGTCCCGAATGATATTTTGCCGCCTTCTTTGGCACTTCATGAAATCTTACCATGATGAAGTGCTGAAACACAGAGATTTTCTCTTAGAGAGTGTCTCATGTTGTAACCCGTCCCATGGATTTTATGCTGTAATTCTTATCTCTTTTAAAATTTGCTATCTTCTGTACAGTTTTCATGAACCTTTCTGTTACAGTAGTGAAAATCACAGATAAATGTCATTTTGTACAACTTTGAATTTACCCCAAGAGCTGAGAGAAAACTTGCTCCTATACTTCAATCCCAGTTTCTTCTATAGTCCAACTTTGTTTCTCTACCATCAAGCTTCTCCTTTGTTGCTGCTCCAAGCCCCGTCCAAGCTGACCTTGAATACTTTCAGGGATGGGACACCCACAACTTCTCTGGGCAACCTGTCCCAGTGTTCCAGCACTCCCACAGTAAAAAAGGCCTTCCTTTCATCTAATATGTGTAGGAAATCATAAATCTAGGCATAGAAACTTGGAGTGCAAATTTGAAATTCTTTTGATTTGAAGCACATTTTAGATGAATACTGACTTACAGATGACTAAAAGATGTTGATGGGCATTTGAGCTGACAAGTTTTGAAAAAGTGCACGGAAATTAAAATTGAAACCACTAAAATTAAAAACTTCTTGCCATTTTCTTTTTCCTCTCCTATTCAAAATTGCATATGTCAGATATCAGTGCTTCGTGCAAACCTCTCAGATGCTCTCAGAGAAAAAGCTTTTCTTTCAGACTAAGTTGTGGTTGACGTAGAACACTAGCAGGAGTGAAAGTTTTTCTGGGCATCGGGGCAGCACCTTCTCCTTGGATTTGTGTGCAGAAAGCATTTTATCCAAACTGGAAAATAGACCCAACTCTGTTCTATTCATCATTCTTACTGCATCAGGCCTGAAGATGCAGTGAAAAGTAGCCTGTGGACCTTGAAGATAGCGCATGTGAAACAGATGAGAGGTGATGGAGAAGTTGAGAGAAGAAAGAGCACATGGCCCAGTACGGACGCCAGAAAGTATTTCTTCATGTGATCATGGCAGATTGCAGGAGCCACTTGGTACTATCAAACCAGCCCGACTTGGCACTGGTGCCACCTTGGGTCTGGGAACCATCCTGCGTATCATGGATTTTCAGGAGCCAGCCGGCCACTCCCAGCCACAGGCCCTTAAACACAGACCTCGGCCCTCTTACCTGGCCAAAAAAACTCACCTGCCCCGCTTCTGCATGGCACATTGCAGGAGCCACTTGGTAATATCAAACCAGCCCGACTTGGCACTGGTGCCACCTTGGGTCTGGGAACCATCCTGCATATCATGGATTTTCAGGAGCCAGCAAGACACTCTTGGCCACAGGCCCCCAAACACAAACCTCGGCCCTTTTCCCTGGCAAAGAAAAGTCACCTGCCCTGCTTCTGCATGGCACATTGCAGGAGCAACTTGGTACTATCAAACCAGCCCGACTTGGCAATGTTGCTACCTTGGGTCTGAGAAACATCCTGCGGATCGTGGATTTTCAGGAGCCAGCCGGCCTCTCCCAGCCACAGGCCCCCAAACACAATCCACGGCCCTTTTCCCTGGCAAACAACACTCACCTGCCCTGCTTCTCAATGGCAGATTGCAGGAGTCCCTGGGTAATTTCAATCCAGCCCGACTTGGCAGCATTTCCACCTCGCGTCTGGGAATCATCCTGCATATCAAAGAATTTCAGGAGTCAGCCGGCACTCTCAGTCACAGGCCCCCAAACACAAACCATGGCCCTTTTCCCTTGCAAACAAAACTCACCTGCCCCGCTTCTGGATGGCAGATTGCAGCAGCCACTTAGTCCTATCAAACCAGCCCGAATTGGCACTGTGTTGAAAGCGAAGGGAAGCCAACCCACCTTGTCGTTTATCAGCATTGACTCCAATTTACTGATTAAATCAGCCACTTTATATAACAGTGTTAATTAACTTCATGCATATTGCAAAATCCAAGCTCACTATAGGTTAACAGAGAAAACTCTAAGCCCTCCTTTTGTTTTACCATACCCATGATTGTTTCTTGCAAACAGGACCAGCGTTCCCACTGTGATATGAAAGTCAAGTATTGGAGAGTGCTTTTGTTACTTCTTTAGAAGGTTAGAATATGCCGAAAAGATGCTAGCTGGGGACTTGCAATTAATGAATTATTTGCTGTAAGTAGGTCAAATGACATGAGCTTTCAAAAAGGAAAAGTAGTCTTATTCCACCTGCCAATTCTAAAGTAGATTAATAAGCCTTAAGCAGAAGATGGATGTGAAGAGGGATATGACATGAAAGCTTAAGCAACACTGCTGACAGCAAAAGGCTTACCTGCTGCAGATACAGGAGACAAAATACTATTTGGACACAAACATTGCTATTCAGACGACAGTAAAATTCTGAGGGACAGCAAAATTTACTCAGTCATCATGACAGTAAAATTTGCTCCCATCAAAATGTGCTCATCAATTCTTAGTGTAAGCTAAGCACCTTAAGCAGAGGGTAGTTCAAGCCTAACTGGTATTTGATGGCAAAAAAGGCAACTTGGCCTGCGTTTCTCACTTCTACTCCATTCAAAAGCTTACTCTGTCTCAGATTCCTTTGGTGGGATACCAACGCAAGCCGCCAAACTGCACGAAAATGATGATTTAAAGAAAGATAGATGAGAAAAATGGAATAATGGTTCATGTTCTTTTCCTTCCAACTGCTTTGTTTGCCCTTTTAAATTTTTGAAGTCCTTTCTGGTGTCACCATGGTTGCACTGCAGCAAGTGTTGGGCTGTAAGCTGTCCATATTGCCAGCTTCTGGACTGCCTTCAGAAAACTTCCCACTGGTTTTGTCTAGAAATCACAAGCAGTAGAGATGACAAAGACTGCAGAAACCTTCTCATCTCCTTCTAGAGCAAGACCATGTCTTTCAGCCACTCTTAACTAGACAACTTTCATCAGTCATGAGGGAGTCTCATGTTCAAGAGCTAAGCAGTGGTGACAGCTGTAAATGACAAAAAGCAGACTGAAATTCTCTTGGGACTCCAGCAGAGAGCAATGAAGGAGGTTGAATTCACCTTCTTGGGAAGTTCTAAAATGCACCTTCCCTTGAGCACAGGAGCTAAGCCATCGTAACCTTTGTTGAGTATGTCTGCGTAGACAGACATATTTAGACCATGTTATTTAAGCCACGTTATCATCTCTAGCTGCTAAGCTGCACTTCTTGCAAAGTATCTGCAACGTATTTTACAGGGTGGGCTTTGATGTGTAATCCCTGAGTAATATTGCAAAGAGAAGTACTTGGGGTGTGGGGTGGGGGGGGGAGCTGCAACTCTTAGGTTTTTCAAATCATGGTTCCATTTGAAAGTCAAAAAAGATGTCAAACCTTTCTTTCCTAGACCTATTACCAGCACAAACTGTACCAGAATTTATGACCTGTAACTGTACCGTGGACGCTCTTTCTCTGGACTATTCCTTAAGAAACAAAGTCCTCACTAGAAATAAAACAAAATTAGCCAAGTATTGGCCTGGATTAGTTCCAAGGCTCTGTACTAAAGGCCAAACACGTGTAATAATAGTAACCAGTGGACTAAAAGTTAAGTCAATAGAGCATGACTCAGTTCAAAGACATCTTGTGTCCTAATGTTCTCACAGAAGACTGTAAAAACCTGTCTGTTTTTGTGGGTTTCTTTTATCCATTTAGCTGTACCTTCTACTTCTCTCCACTGTCTGAGAACATTGATGATAAGGTTGGATGACCTCATGTCAACTTGTAGAAGTAAAGAAAGAAAAGCCAGTAAAGAAAGGCAAATTTGTTAATTGCAGGTGGAAAGAGGGAGGCCAACAAAAGAAAACAAAAGAACAGTACTAATGAAATGCTCCCCTGTCTTCTGTGAAAAGTAAAGGCACAGACAAGAAAGAACAAGTGCAAAATTCTCACTAGAGAAACGCACTTGATCTGACTCAAGTATTTTGCGGTACATTTCTTGCTGTTTTCTCATGCCAAACATATTAACCATTGAAGGTGTCCCTTTCCTCTCTCTGGAATCCAGCTAGGAAGATGGCTGTGTCATTGCTGACAAGCAGCTATTCTCAGAGGTGTCCAGCTGAAAGTCCTAGATCAATTGATTTGCTCTGTCACTTTGATATGGCATGACTTACAGTTTCAGCACCTGAACTTGCCAGCCCTACAATTCTTTGCCCCTTGAATGCTTAGATAGGCTCCTTGGCAACTGGCATTTGTAAGGACTTGAAACTATGCAGAATTTGCACCGTGAGATGATGCCAAATGAGTCACACCAGTAGATTAACTGGGGCATGCAAGGCAGAGAGAGGGAAATGAGAGCACAAGAAGAGAGTACACAAGAAGAGAGTACAATCTCCTTTTTTCTGAAACACTGAAGAGATCAAAGTGAACACAAATCCTCCTAGGAGTAGTTCTTGCAAAAGACTAAGAGTTCTTTTTGTGTTCACAGGCCTGGAATATTTAGCTTTGGATGACGGCAAAATGCAGATGACAAAACGAGGCCTTGAAGTCACATCCAGTATGAAGCAGTAGGAAAGAGGAAAGCAGCTGAGAGCGTCAGCCCTGCTAAGTAGTCTCAGTATTCTTCTTGACATGAGCAGAAATTTGAAATGAGTCTCTGAAAATGACAAAGGAGGCAGAAGAAAAGGGAGCGATGACTCCTCTGGCATAGTGCTTCCTAACAGGGATCTTCAAAATGTCAAGGTTGTATCATCCTTTCAACTGAAGGAAGGTATGAAAACAACAGGAAGGAAAAGGCATCCAATACTCTGGGCAGTGTACTTCTAGACAGAAAGGCCACTGATGGAAAAACCAACTAAACTGGCACCAATGCAGCAGCATTGTACTAAAGCCAGAAACGTCCAGCGCTTCGTTCTCTGCCATTCCATTCAGATGCACACAGCAGCTCTGCAACATTCCTACTGATCATCTCCTTGGCAAAGTGGCAGTGAGGGTCCGTGGTGATGCAGAGTCCCCAGGCAGATGCAAAGGAGAGCTGCTTTCTTGCAAAAACCAGGCTTTTGAAACACTCAGGCCTTTCTCATTTCCATAGCTTTAAGCCATAACAAACACAATTCAGCCAACCACCATGCACCACGCTGTGAACACACGACGCTTCTAGAACTTGTTGATCTACCTCGAAGTCAGCTGCCTCACCTTGCCACAGTCCTTTTCTACTTAGCCAAAGTAATGGGCCTCAGCCCAAGGCCTTCCTTTTGTAAGCTTCTAGCTCTATGCAGCAGCAAACCACTACTTTCTTCTGTGCCAAGACTTTAGGTAGACGATTTGCATCTGCCCTCCTTCCAGTGAAACCTAATGGGGAGAGAAAAGCCTCCCAGAGATGTTCAGTCATTCCATTTTCTAGACAGGCCAAATCCAAAGAAAAGCAAGCTATGGCATTGTGTACTTGCTCTTACAAAACACCTGCTGCCCTCTGACAATCAACTAGCAGAAAACCAGCCAAACTGAGACTTGAGGAAAACAACCCTTGGAAGGGAATAATGATGTGATCAATCAAGACAACACTTTTCCAGGCTACCGAGATACTGGAAATGTCAGCAAAGCCTTGAGAGCAAAGGCTGCACTAATGGGAAAAGGGTAAAAGAATCCCAAGAAAAACATGACCAAAGATTAAAACAATTCCAAGAAGAACATAGGCAACTAACCTGTTGAAGCCTTCAGAAAAACAGTGGCCGCTGATTTACATAGGCCATTCAAGTTAATTGACCCGTGCCCCTTCCACTCCCTTTTCGGCACCATATTGAGTGAATTGAGACCATGGAATCACAATTCCTTGGATTCTGTTCTTAACTTCAGGAGAGAAGAACAGCAGCTGAAGTACCTGTTACTGATATGATACCCAGGAACACCGAGTTGACACATTTCTTTATTGGCCGATCACAACAAGCAAGGCTAAGAGGATAAGGCTGGCTTATTTCCATGACACTTTTCTTGTTTTACAGCCTGCTCTGATTCCGGTGAAACTTTTTCATTAGCTTCTCTCTAAAAGGAGAAAGTCCAATTCAACGTCCCGCCCTACTGCTGCAAGTATACCATTTGGTTTGTGGAGCTGAAAAAATTGAATTGGAAGGTACGATGCTCTCCGAAGCTAAGAGCCGCTGCCGGGCTTCTTTCGGCAGAAGCGGCGCTAAGAGAGCACTGTGAGCGGTACAATCGTCTTTGCGCGAAGAAGCCGCTTCTATGGCTCCAGGAGCCGGAGAGAGCGGCAGGATCGGAAACCTGAAGAAGGAAGCTGTACAACACTGGGATTGTGTGCGCAGCTTGCCAACTGATAGAAAACAGTACCTTACACTTTCCTGACGTTTCCAATCACAGGAATCTTCGATTGGAAGCTGTTTTGGACAACTTTTCTTTCCTTCATGCCAAACACTTGGCAGACCTCCGTGCAACGTCCAGAAGACGATGGGAGATGTTTTCTGTGCTCCCGCAGGTTTTCCTTGCCAGACAGAGTGGAAAAGCTTTCTGCTAGGATGTAGACCACAAAAGACGCTAAAGACGAAGGTACGATGCTCTCCGGAGCTAAGAGCCGCTGCCGGGCTTCTTTCGGCAGAAGCGGCGCTAAGAGAGCACTGTGAGCGGTACAATCGTCTTTGCGCGAAGAAGCCGCTTCTTCGGCTCCGGGAGCCGGAGAGAGCGGCAGCATCGGAAAGGTGAAGAAGGAAGCTGTACAACACTGGGATTGTGTGCGCAGCTTGCCAACTGATAGAAAACAGTACCTTACACTTTCCTGACGTTTCCAATCACATGAATCTTCGATTGGAAGCTCTTTTGGACAACTTTTCTTTCCTTCATGCCAAACACTTGGCAGACCTCCGTGCAAAGTCCAGAAGACGATGGGAGATGTTTTCTGTGCTCCCGCAGGTTTTCCTTGCTAGACAGAGTGGAAAAGCTTTCTGCTAGGATGTAGACCACAAAAGACGCTAAAGACGAAGGCACGATGCTCTCCGGAGCTAAGAGCCGCTCCCGGTCTTCTTTCGGCAGAAACGGCGCTAAGAGAGCACTGTGAGCGGTACAATCGTCTTTGCGCGAAGAAGCCGCTTCTTCGGCTCCGGGAGCCGGAGAGAGCGGCAGCATCGGAAAGGTGAAGAAGGAAGCTGTACAACACTGGGATTGTGTGCGCAGCTTGCCAACTGATAGAAAACAGTACCTTACACTTTCCTGACGTTTCCAATCACATGAATCTTCGATTGGAAGCTGTTTTGGACAACTTTTCTTTCCTTCATGCCAAACACTTGGCAGACCTCCGTGCAACGTCCAGAAGACGATGGGAGATGTTTTCTGTGCTCCCGCAGGTTTTCCTTGCCAGACAGAATGGAAAAGCTTTCTGCTAGGATGTAGACCACAAAAGACGCTAAAGACGAAGGTACGATGCTCTCCGGAGCTAAGAGCCGCTGCCGGGCTTCTTTCGGCAGAAGCGGCGCTAAGAGAGCACTGTGAGCGGTACAATCGTCTTTGCGCGAAGAAGCCGCTTCTTCGGCTCCGAGAGCCGGAGAGAGCGGCAGCATCGCAAAGGTGAAGAAGGAAGCTGTACAACACTGGGATTGTGTGCGCAGCTTGCCAACTGATAGAAAACAGTACCTTACACTTTCCTGACGTTTCCAATCACATGAATCTTCGATTGGAAGCTGTTTTGGACAACTTTTCTTTCCTTCATGCCAAACACTTGGCAGACCTCCGTGCAACGTCCAGAAGACGATGGGAGATGTTTTCTGTGCTCCCGCAGGTTTTCCTTGCCAGACAGAGTGGAAAAGCTTTCTGCTAGGATGTAGACCACAAAAGACGCTAAAGACGAAGGTACGATGCTCTCCGGAGCTAAGAGCCGCTGCCGGGCTTCTTTCGGCAGAAGCGGCGCTAAGAGAGCACTGTGAGCGGTACAATCGTCTTTGCGCGAAGAAGCCGCTTCTTCGGCTCCGGGAGCCGGAGAGAGCGGCAGCATCGCAAAGGTGAAGAAGGAAGCTGTACAACACTGGGATTGTGTGCGCAGCTTGCCAACTGATAGAAAACAGTACCTTACACTTTCCTGATGTTTCCAATCACATGAATCTTCGATTGGAAGCTGTTTTGGACAACTTTTCTTTCCTTCATGCCAAACACTTGGCAGACCTCCGTGCAACGTCCAGAAGACGATGGGAGATGTTTTCTGTGCTCCCGCAGGTTTTCCTTGCTAGACAGAGTGGAAAAGCTTTCTGCTAGGATGTAGACCACAAAAGACGCTAAAGACGAAGGTACGATGCTCTCCGGAGCTAAGAGCCGCTGCCGGGCTTCTTTCGGCAGAAGCGGCGCTAAGAGAGCACTGTGAGCGGTACAATCGTCTTTGCGCGAAGAAGCCGCTTCTTCGGCTCCGGGAGCCGGAGAGAGCGGCAGCATCGGAAAACTGAAGAAGGAAGCTGTATTGCACTGGGATTGTGTGCGCAGCTTGCCAACTGATAGAAAACAGTACCTTACACTTTCCTGACGTTTCCAATCACATGAATCTTCGATTGGAAGCTGTTTTGGACAACTTTTCTTTCCTTCATGCCAAACACTTGGCAGACCTCCGTGCAACGTCCAGAAGACGATGGGAGATGTTTTCTGTGCTCCCGCAGGTTTTCCTTGCCAAACAGAGTGGAAAAGCTTTCTGCTAGGATGTAGACCACAAAAGACGCTAAAGACGAAGGTACGATGCTCTCCGGAGCTAAGAGCCGCTGCCGGGCTTCTTTCGGCAGAAGCGGCGCTAAGAGAGCACTGTGAGCGGTACAATCGTCTTTGCGCGAAGAAGCCGCTTCTTCGGCTCCGGGAGCCGGAGAGAGCGGCAGCATCGGAAAGGTGAAGAAGGAAGCTGTACAACACTGGGATTGTGTGCGCAGCTTGCCAACTGATAGAAAACAGTACCTTACTCTTTCCTGACGTTTCCAATCACATGAATCTTCGATTGGAAGCTGTTTTGGACAACTTTTCTTTCCTTCATGCCAAACACTTGGCAGACCTCCGTGCAACGTCCAGAAGACGATGGGAGATGTTTTCTGTGCTCCCGCAAGTTTTCCTTGCCAGACAGAGTGGAAAAGCTTCCTGCTAGGATGTAGACCACAAAAGACGCTAAAGACGAAGGTACGATGCTCTCCGGAGCTAAGAGCCGCTGCCGGGCTTCTTTCGGCAGAAGCGGCGCTAAGAGAGCACTGTGAGCGGTACAATCGTCTTTGCGCGAAGAAGCCGCTTCTTCGGCTCCGGGAGCCGGAGAGAGCGGCAGCATCGGAAAGGTGAAGAAGGAAGCTGTACAACACTGGGATTGTGTGCGCAGCTTGCCAACTGATAGAAAACAGTACCTTACACTTTCCTGACGTTTCCAATCACATGAATCTTCGATTGGAAGCTGTTTTGGACAACTTTTCTTCCCTTCATGCCAAACACTTGGCAGACCTCCGTGCAACGTCCAGAAGACGATGGGAGATGTTTTCTGTGCTCCCGCAGGTTTTCCTTGCCAGACAGAGTGGAAAAGCTTTCTGCTAGGATGTAGACCACAAAAGACGCTAAAGACGCAGGTACGATGCTCTCCGGAGCTAAGAGCCGCTGCCGGGCTTCTTTCGGCAGAAGCGGCGCTAAGAGAGCACTGTGAGCGGTACAATCGTCTTTGCGCGAAGAAGCCGCTTCTTCGGCTCCGGGAGCCGGAGAGAGCGGCAGCATCGGAAAGGTGAAGAAGGAAGCTGTACAACACTGGGATTGTGTGCGCAGCTTGCCAACTGATAGAAAACAGTACCTTACACTTTCCTGACGTTTCCAATCACATGAATCTTCGATTGGAAGCTGTTTTGGACAACTTTTCTTTCCTTCATGCCAAACACTTGGCAGACCTCCGTGCAACGTCCAGAAGACGATGGGAGATGTTTTCTGTGCTCCCGCAGGTTTTCCTTGCCAGACAGAGTGGAAAAGCTTTCTGCTAGGATGTAGACCACAAAAGACGCTAAAGACGAAGGTACGATGCTCTCCGGAGCTAAGAGCCGCTGCCGGGCTTCTTTCGGCAGAAGCGGCGCTAAGAGAGCACTGTGAGCGGTACAATCGTCTTTGCGCGAAGAAGCCGCTTCTTCGGCTCCGAGAGCCGGAGAGAGCGGCAGCATCGGAAAGGTGAAGAAGGAAGCTGTACAACACTGGGATTGTGTGCGCAGCTTGCCAACTGATAGAAAACAGTACCTTACTCTTTCCTGACGTTTCCAATCACATGAATTTTCTATTGGAAGCTGTTTTGGACAACTTTTCTTTCCTTCATGCCAAACACTTGGCAGACCTCCGTGCAACGTCCAGAAGATGATGGGAGACGTTTTCTGTGCTCCCGCAGGTTTTCCTTGCCAGACAGAGTGGAAAAGCTTTCTGCTAGGATGTAGACCACAAAAGACGCTAAAGACGAAGGTACGATGCTCTCCGGAGCTAAGAGCCGCTGCCGGGCTTCTTTCGGCAGAAGCGGCGCTAAGAGAGCACTGTGAGCGGTACAATCGTCTTTGCGCGAAGAAGCCGCTTCTTCGGCTCCGGGAGCCGGAGAAAGCGGCAGCATCGGAAAGGTGAAGAAAGAAGCTGTACAACACTGGGATTGTGTGCGCAACTTGCCAAGTGATAGAAAACAGTACCTTACACTTTCCTGACGTTTCCAATCACATGAATCTTCGATTGGAAGCTGTTTTGGACAACTTTTCTTTCCTTCATGCCAAACACTTGGCAGACCTCCGTGCAACGTCCAGAAGACGATGGGAGATGTTTTCTGTGCTCCCGCAGGTTTTCCTTGCCAGACAGATTGGAAAAGCTTTCTGCTAGGATGTAGACCACAAAAGACGCTAAAGACGAAGGTACGATGCTCTCCGGAGCTAAGAGCCGCTGCCGGGCTTCTTTCGGCAGAAGCGGCGCTAAGAGAGCACTGTGAGTGGCACAGGCGTCTTTGCGCGAAGAAGCCGCTTCTTCGGCTCCGGGAGCCGGAGAGAGCGGCAGCATCGGAAAGGTGAAGAAGGAAGCTGTACAACACTGGGATTGTGTGCGCAGCTTGCCAACTGATAGAAAACTGTACCTTACACTTTCCTGACGTTTCCAATCACATGAATCTTCGATTGGAAGCTGTTTTGGACAACTTTTCTTTCCTTCATGCCAAACACTTGGCAGACCTCCGTGCAACGTCCAGAAGACGATGGGAGATGTTTTCTGTGCTCCCGCAGGTTTTCCTTGCCAGACAGAGTGGAAAAGCTTTCTGCTAGGATGTAGACCACAAAAGACGCTAAAGACGAAGGTACGATGCTCTCCGGAGCTAAGAGCCGCTGCCGGGCTTCTTTCGGCAGAAGCGGCGCTAAGAGAGCACTGTGAGCGGTACAATCGTCTTTGCGCGAAGAAGCCGCTTCTTCGGCTCCGGGAGCCGGAGAGAGCGGCAGCATCGGAAAGGTGAAGAAGGAAGCTGTACAACACTGGGATTGTGTGCGCAGCTTGCCAACTGATAGAAAACAGTACCTTACCACTTTCCTGACGTTTCCAATCACATGAACATGTAGTGGAAAAGCTTTTTGCTAAGATGTAGACGACAAGAGAGGCTAAAGACTGGATGTGAGCAAATGACACCCATCTCTAAAAAAGTCAATTAGGTGGACTCGGAATAGTACAAACCAGCCAGCCTCCTTTTTATCCCCAGGAAGTTGATGAAGCAGCTCTTCCTGGAAAACCTTGCCAGGCACATGCAAGACGACAAAATAATGTAGTTAGCATGATTTTTCAGGGGAATTTCATGCTGAACATCACTTTAAACTCCTCTGATGAATCAACTTGACTGGTAGATGAAGGGAATATTATCTGCCTGGGCTTCAGGGAGGTTTTTGACATATCTCTACATGGCAGCACGCATCCATATGGAAGCAATAGTGCAAAGGGGAGGGAACCAGTGTCTTTTCAGTGATGCTGAGTGAAAAAAACAAGAGGCAGTGGGCACTCTCTGAAATACAGGAGATTGCCATTGACCATCAGCAAATGATTCTTTACTGTGAGGGTGACTGAACCACGGCACAGACTGCCCAGAAAGATTGTGGAGCCTGGATCTTTGAAGACATTAAAAGTACACCCAGATAGAATCCTGGGCAAGAGGCTCTAGGTATCCTGGTTTAGGCAGGGGGATTGGGCCTGGTTAGCCTCACCAACCCCTTCCACTCTCATTCATTCTGTGCTAGTGAATTCTCTTCAAGATGCATTTCAAGCACTTGCATGACAAAGTTCTGTGAAGACAGAGATCCAAATGGACACGGCATCTAAGTTCCTTAAGCAGTGTTCAAGAAGAATGTAAAACTCTGGGACGAGTGTCTCTTCCCTAACTGAATCCCTTTCATGGGAAAATTCCCAGCTCTAGAAAGATCTTCTGATACGCATGCTTAAGACTGACACTGGCTGAGCAAATTTCTCCCTATGTGTATCCAAGACCAGTTAGGATCTTCACCCAAAGTGCTGTCAACATAGTCACAGAATGTCTATTGTTAAGAAGTGACAACTTCCATCAGCATGGCAACTATTGGTCCACCAAATGGATGAATGGATGGGAATTATCTACTTGGGTTAAAAACAAAAAGAAAGAGTTGGTCTTTAGTTATCAATTTCATTGCAATATTATAAGGGAAGAAAAAGACCTAAGTCCTTGACTTTCTTAACTCGAGGAAAGATTTTAAGAATTCCTTGTAAAAATGTGTGATCACAATCAGACTATTGAAACCATCTGAGTTGGGAAAAGAGTTCACAAATTGTCTAGAGAGTGGCAAAGAAGCCAAGAAAAATAGGAAAGAAACAAAAAGAGAGCAGAAGCGTCAGCTTCATTGTACAAGCTCGTTCTAGAAGTGGTCTGCTGGGAAAAGGAGGCCCCAGTTGAATTTCCAATGTATTCCTGCGCTTGATTCAGTAACCGGTCAATGTAAAAACCAATCCTTTTGTACAACTTCTTCCAGCAACAAAAACTCCAACAGGTTGACACTACCATCATGCCTGTTCCAGACATATTTCAAAGAGAAATGATGATTTTCTTGAAAACCTACTTGCATAAAAGTTGCAAGATGGTGGAGGGATTCCCACATCCTCCTGCCTCCATCTGGCTTGAAAGTAGATTTGATAAAATATGCAACAAAGCACATGATTTATAAGGTAGAGTCAAATGGATGATTTGGGAATTGATCTCTTGTTGATAGTAAACTTCATATCCACTCTGTGTGACCTTTCTAAAACAAAATGTGGAGCTGAGGCATGAATCTGCCACAACAATTGTAAAGCAAACATACACACTCCCCTTCACATGCCCCCCCTTCCACACACACCTAGGCACACACAGAGATCAGCATAGCAGATCATGAACACCTTGGAAAAGACTGAAATGCTCAATGCCTCTCTTGATGGGCAAAAGAGCTGGTGCAGTAATTCAAATGCCTGGTACAGAAATTCTGTTTCATATTTAGCTCCTATTTAAAACACAGCTTTTCATTTCATTCTATTTACAGAATATTTTCATGTCATTTGCTTCTTTAAAATTACTTAGTTCTCACCTGTTGTATGTCTAGGAATATTTTCTTCCAAAAATAGAAAAAAATAGATGCTATCTTTTCAGCAGAAAACATTGGTTGATACAATTTGAAACCATCATGATATGGAAGAATTGTTCTGTCCCTCTCGAAGGTGGAAGAAGCATTTGGATCACAGATCATCTACAATGAAATACTTGACATGTTTAAGATGCTTTCAATCAATTTTGATCGTCAATTGCTTCTTCGTTGTAAACAGTCATTTTTCAGTGAAGGGAAAGTGTGTGTGCTATATCTACATGATGTGGTCAAACCCAGTTCCTACTAATGGCCAGGCTGAACTCCAGTAAATAATGTCCCGAATGATATTTTGCCGCCTTCTTTGGCACTTCATGAAATCTTACCATGATGAAGTGCTGAAACACAGAGATTTTCTCTTAGAGAGTGTCTCATGTTGTAACCCGTCCCATGGATTTTATGCTGTAATTCTTATCTCTTTTAAAATTTGCTATCTTCTGTACAGTTTTCATGAACCTTTCTGTTACAGTAGTGAAAATCACAGATAAATGTCATTTTGTACAACTTTGAATTTACCCCAAGAGCTGAGAGAAAACTTGCTCCTATACTTCAATCCCAGTTTCTTCTATAGTCCAACTTTGTTTCTCTACCATCAAGCTTCTCCTTTGTTGCTGCTCCAAGCCCCGTCCAAGCTGACCTTGAATACTTTCAGGGATGGGACACCCACAACTTCTCTGGGCAACCTGTCCCAGTGTTCCAGCACTCCCACAGTAAAAAAGGCCTTCCTTTCATCTAATATGTGTAGGAAATCATAAATCTAGGCATAGAAACTTGGAGTGCAAATTTGAAATTCTTTTGATTTGAAGCACATTTTAGATGAATACTGACTTACAGATGACTAAAAGATGTTGATGGGCATTTGAGCTGACAAGTTTTGAAAAAGTGCACGGAAATTAAAATTGAAACCACTAAAATTAAAAACTTCTTGCCATTTTCTTTTTCCTCTCCTATTCAAAATTGCATATGTCAGATATCAGTGCTTCGTGCAAACCTCTCAGATGCTCTCAGAGAAAAAGCTTTTCTTTCAGACTAAGTTGTGGTTGATGTAGAACACTAGCAGGAGTGAAAGTTTTTCTGGGCATCGGGGCAGCACCTTCTCCTTGGATTTGTGTGCAGAAAGCATTTTATCCAAACTGGAAAATAGACCCAACTCTGTTCTATTCATCATTCTTACTGCATCAGGCCTGAAGATGCTGTGAAAAGTAGCCTGTGGACCTTGAAGATAGCGCATGTGAAACAGATGAGAGGTGATGGAGAAGTTGAGAGAAGAAAGAGCACATGGCCCAGTACGGACGCCAGAAAGTATTTCTTCATGTGATCATGGCAGATTGCAGGAGCCACTTGGTACTATCAAACCAGCCCGACTTGGCACTGGTGCCACCTTGGGTCTGGGAACCATCCTGCGTATCGTGGATTTTCAGGAGCCAGCCGGCCACTCCCAGCCACAGGCCCTTAAACACAGACCTCGGCCCTCTTACCTGGCCAAAAAAACTCACCTGCCCCGCTTCTGCATGGCACATTGCAGGAGCCACTTGGTAATATCAAACCAGCCCGACTTGGCATTGGTGCCACCTTGGGTCTGGGAACCATCCTGCATATCATGGATTTTCAGGAGCCAGCAAGACACTCTTGGCCACAGGCCCCCAAACACAAACCTCGGCCCTTTTCCCTGGCAAAGAAAAGTCACCTGCCCTGCTTCTGCATGGCACATTGCAGGAGCAACTTGGTACTATCAAACCAGCCCGACTTGGCAATGTTGCTACCTTGGGTCTGAGAAACATCCTGCGGATCGTGGATTTTCAGGAGCCAGCCGGCCTCTCCCAGCCACAGGCCCCCAAACACAATCCACGGCCCTTTTCCCTGGCAAACAACACTCACCTGCCCTGCTTCTCAATGGCAGATTGCAGGAGTCCCTGGGTAATTTCAATCCAGCCCGACTTGGCAGCATTTCCACCTCGCGTCTGGGAATCATCCTGCATATCAAAGAATTTCAGGAGTCAGCCGGCACTCTCAGTCACAGGCCCCCAAACACAAACCATGGCCCTTTTCCCTTGCAAACAAAACTCACCTGCCCCGCTTCTGGATGGCAGATTGCAGCAGCCACTTAGTCCTATCAAACCAGCCCGAATTGGCACTGTGTTGAAAGCGAAGGGAAGCCAACCCACCTTGTCGTTTATCAGCATTGACTCCAATTTACTGATTAAATCAGCCACTTTATATAACAGTGTTAATTAACTTCATGCATATTGCAAAATCCAAGCTCACTATAGGTTAACAGAGAAAACTCTAAGCCCTCCTTTTGTTTTACCATACCCATGATTGTTTCTTGCAAACAGGACCAGCGTTCCCACTGTGATATGAAAGTCAAGTATTGGAGAGTGCTTTTGTTACTTCTTTAGAAGGTTAGAATATGCCGAAAAGATGCTAGCTGGGGACTTGCAATTAATGAATTATTTGCTGTAAGTAGGTCAAATGACATGAGCTTTCAAAAAGGAAAAGTAGTCTTATTCCACCTGCCAATTCTAAAGTAGATTAATAAGCCTTAAGCAGAAGATGGATGTGAAGAGGGATATGACATGAAAGCTTAAGCAACACTGCTGACAGCAAAAGGCTTACCTGCTGCAGATACAGGAGACAAAATACTATTTGGACACAAACATTGCTATTCAGACGACAGTAAAATTCTGAGGGACAGCAAAATTTACTCAGTCATCATGACAGTAAAATTTGCTCCCATCAAAATGTGCTCATCAATTCTTAGTGTAAGCTAAGCACCTTAAGCAGAGGGTAGTTCAAGCCTAACTGGTATTTGATGGCAAAAAAGGCAACTTGGCCTGCGTTTCTCACTTCTACTCCATTCAAAAGCTTACTCTGTCTCAGATTCCTTTGGTGGGATACCAACGCAAGCCGCAAAACTGCACGAAAATGATGATTTAAAGAAAGATAGATGAGAAAAATGGAATAATGGTTCATGTTCTTTTCCTTCCAACTGCTTTGTTTGCCCTTTTAAATTTTTGAAGTCCTTTCTGGTGTCACCATGGTTGCACTGCAGCAAGTGTTGGGCTGTAAGCTGTCCATATTGCCAGCTTCTGGACTGCCTTCAGAAAACTTCCCACTGGTTTTGTCTAGAAATCACAAGCAGTAGAGATGACAAAGACTGCAGAAACCTTCTCATCTCCTTCTAGAGCAAGACCATGTCTTTCAGCCACTCTTAACTAGACAACTTTCATCAGTCATGAGGGAGTCTCATGTTCAAGAGCTAAGCAGTGGTGACAGCTGTAAATGACAAAAAGCAGACTGAAATTCTCTTGGGACTCCAGCAGAGAGCAATGAAGGAGGTTGAATTCACCTTCTTGGGAAGTTCTAAAATGCACCTTCCCTTGAGCACAGGAGCTAAGCCATCGTAACCTTTGTTGAGTATGTCTGCGTAGACAGACATATTTAGACCATGTTATTTAAGCCACGTTATCATCTCTAGCTGCTAAGGTGCACTTCTTGCAAAGTATCTGCAACGTATTTTACAGGGTGGGCTTTGATGTGTAATCCCTGAGTAATATTGCAAAGAGAAGTACTTGGGGTGTGGGGTGGGGGGGGGAGCTGCAACTCTTAGGTTTTTCAAATCATGGTTCCATTTGAAAGTCAAAAAAGATGTCAAACCTTTCTTTCCTAGACCTATTACCAGCACAAACTGTACCAGAATTTATGACCTGTAACTGTACCGTGGACGCTCTTTCTCTGGACTATTCCTTAAGAAACAAAGTCCTCACTAGAAATAAAACAAAATTAGCCAAGTATTGGCCTGGATTAGTTCCAAGGCTCTGTACTAAAGGCCAAACACGTGTAATAATAGTAACCAGTGGACTAAAAGTTAAGTCAATAGAGCATGACTCAGTTCAAAGACATCTTGTGTCCTAATGTTCTCACAGAAGACTGTAAAAACCTGTCTGTTTTTGTGGGTTTCTTTTATCCATTTAGCTGTACCTTCTACTTCTCTCCACTGTCTGAGAACATTGATGATAAGGTTGGATGACCTCATGTCAACTTGTAGAAGTAAAGAAAGAGAAGCCAGTAAAGAAAGGCAAATTTGTTAATTGCAGGTGGAAAGAGGGAGGCCAACAAAAGAAAACAAAAGAACAGTACTAATGAAATGCTCCCCTGTCTTCTGTGAAAAGTAAAGGCACAGACAAGAAAGAACAAGTGCAAAATTCTCACTAGAGAAACGCACTTGATCTGACTCAAGTATTTTGCGGTACATTTCTTGCTGTTTTCTCATGCCAAACATATTAACCATTGAAGGTGTCCCTTTCCTCTCTCTGGAATCCAGCTAGGAAGATGGCTGTGTCATTGCTGACAAGCAGCTATTCTCAGAGGTGTCCAGCTGAAAGTCCTAGATCAATTGATTTGCTCTGTCACTTTGATATGGCATGACTTACAGTTTCAGCACCTGAACTTGCCAGCCCTACAATTCTTTGCCCCTTGAATGCTTAGATAGGCTCCTTGGCAACTGGCATTTGTAAGGACTTGAAACTATGCAGAATTTGCACCGTGAGATGATGCCAAATGAGTCACACCAGTAGATTAACTGGGGCATGCAAGGCAGAGAGAGGGAAATGAGAGCACAAGAAGAGAGTACACAAGAAGAGAGTACAATCTCCTTTTTTCTGAAACACTGAAGAGATCAAAGTGAACACAAATCCTCCTAGGGGTAGTTCTTGCAAAAGACTAAGAGTTCTTTTTGTGTTCACAGGCCTGGAATATTTAGCTTTGGATGACGGCAAAATGCAGATGACAAAACGAGGCCTTGAAGTCACATCCAGTATGAAGCAGTAGGAAAGAGGAAAGCAGCTGAGAGCGTCAGCCCTGCTAAGTAGTCTCAGTATTCTTCTTGACATGAGCAGAAATTTGAAATGAGTCTCTGAAAATGACAAAGGAGGCAGAAGAAAAGGGAGCGATGACTCCTCTGGCATAGTGCTTCCTAACAGGGATCTTCAAAATGTCAAGGTTGTATCATCCTTTCAACTGAAGGAAGGTATGAAAACAACAGGAAGGAAAAGGCATCCAATACTCTGGGCAGTGTACTTCTAGACAGAAAGGCCACTGATGGAAAAACCAACTAAACTGGCACCAATGCAGCAGCATTGTACTAAAGCCAGAAACGTCCAGCGCTTCGTTCTCTGCCATTCCATTCAGATGCACACAGCAGCTCTGCAACATTCCTACTGATCATCTCCTTGGCAAAGTGGCAGTGAGGGTCCGTGGTGATGCAGAGTCCCCAGGCAGATGCAAAGGAGAGCTGCTTTCTTGCAAAAACCAGGCTTTTGAAACACTCAGGCCTTTCTCATTTCCATAGCTTTAAGCCATAACAAACACAATTCAGCCAACCACCATGCACCACGCTGTGAACACACGACGCTTCTAGAACTTGTTGATCTACCTCGAAGTCAGCTGCCTCACCTTGCCACAGTCCTTTTCTACTTAGCCAAAGTAATGGGCCTCAGCCCAAGGCCTTCCTTTTGTAAGCTTCTAGCTCTATGCAGCAGCAAACCACTACTTTCTTCTGTGCCAAGACTTTAGGTAGACGATTTGCATCTGCCCTCCTTCCAGTGAAACCTAATGGGGAGAGAAAAGCCTCCCAGAGATGTTCAGTCATTCCATTTTCTAGACAGGCCAAATCCAAAGAAAAGCAAGCTATGGCATTGTGTACTTGCTCTTACAAAACACCTGCTGCCCTCTGACAATCAACTAGCAGAAAACCAGCCAAACTGAGACTTGAGGAAAACAACCCTTGGAAGGGAATAATGATGTGATCAATCAAGACAACACTTTTCCAGGCTACCGAGATACTGGAAATGTCAGCAAAGCCTTGAGAGCAAAGGCTGCACTAATGGGAAAAGGGTAAAAGAATCCCAAGAAAAACATGACCAAAGATTAAAACAATTCCAAGAAGAACATAGGCAACTAACCTGTTGAAGCCTTCAGAAAAACAGTGGCCGCTGATTTACATAGGCCATTCAAGTTAATTGACCCGTGCCCCTTCCACTCCCTTTTCGGCACCATATTGAGTGAATTGAGACCATGGAATCACAATTCCTTGGATTCTGTTCTTAACTTCAGGAGAGAAGAACAGCAGCTGAAGTACCTGTTACTGATATGATACCCAGGAACACCGAGTTGACACATTTCTTTATTGGCCGATCACAACAAGCAAGGCTAAGAGGATAAGGCTGGCTTATTTCCATGACACTTTTCTTGTTTTACAGCCTGCTCTGATTCCGGTGAAACTTTTTCATTAGCTTCTCTCTAAAAGGAGAAAGTCCAATTCAACGTCCCGCCCTACTGCTGCAAGTATACCATTTGGTTTGTGGAGCTGAAAAAATTGAATTGGAAGGTACGATGCTCTCCGAAGCTAAGAGCCGCTGCCGGGCTTCTTTCGGCAGAAGCGGCGCTAAGAGAGCACTGTGAGCGGTACAATCGTCTTTGCGCGAAGAAGCCGCTTCTATGGCTCCAGGAGCCGGAGAGAGCGGCAGGATCGGAAAACTGAAGAAGGAAGCTGTACAACACTGGGATTGTGTGCGCAGCTTGCCAACTGATAGAAAACAGTACCTTACACTTTCCTGACGTTTCCAATCACATGAATCTTCGATTGGAAGCTGTTTTGGACAACTTTTCTTTCCTTCATGCCAAACACTTGGCAGACCTCCGTGCAACGTCCAGAAGACGATGGGAGATGTTTTCTGTGCTCCCGCAGGTTTTCCTTGCCAGACAGAGTGGAAAAGCTTTCTGCTAGGATGTAGACCACAAAAGACGCTAAAGACGAAGGTACGATGCTCTCCGGAGCTAAGAGCCGCTGCCGGGCTTCTTTCGGCAGAAGCGGCGCTAAGAGAGCACTGTGAGCGGTACAATCGTCTTTGCGCGAAGAAGCCGCTTCTTCGGCTCCGGGAGCCGGAGAGAGCGGCAGCATCGGAAAGGTGAAGAAGGAAGCTGTACAACACTGGGATTGTGTGCGCAGCTTGCCAACTGATAGAAAACAGTACCTTACACTTTCCTGATGTTTCCAATCACATGAATCTTCGATTGGAAGCTCTTTTGGACAACTTTTCTTTCCTTCATGCCAAACACTTGGCAGACCTCCGTGCAAAGTCCAGAAGACGATGGGAGATGTTTTCTGTGCTCCCGCAGGTTTTCCTTGCTAGACAGAGTGGAAAAGCTTTCTGCTAGGATGTAGACCACAAAAGACGCTAAAGACGAAGGCACGATGCTCTCCGGAGCTAAGAGCCGCTCCCGGTCTTCTTTCGGCAGAAACGGCGCTAAGAGAGCACTGTGAGCGGTACAATCGTCTTTGCGCGAAGAAGCCGCTTCTTCGGCTCCGGGAGCCGGAGAGAGCGGCAGCATCGGAAAGGTGAAGAAGGAAGCTGTACAACACTGGGATTGTGTGCGCAGCTTGCCAACTGATAGAAAACAGTACCTTACACTTTCCTGACGTTTCCAATTACACGAATCTTCGATTGGAAGCTGTTTTGGACAACTTTTCTTTCCTTCATGCCAAACACTTGGCAGACCTCCGTGCAACGTCCAGAAGACGATGGGAGATGTTTTCTGTGCTCCCGCAGGTTTTCCTTGCCAGACAGAATGGAAAAGCTTTCTGCTAGGATGTAGACCACAAAAGACGCTAAAGACGAAGGTACGATGCTCTCCGGAGCTAAGAGCCGCTGCCGGGCTTCTTTCGGCAGAAGCGGCGCTAAGAGAGCACTGTGAGCGGTACAATCGTCTTTGCGTGAAGAAGCCGCTTCTTCGGCTCCGAGAGCCGGAGAGAGCGGCAGCATCGGAAAGGTGAAGAAGGAAGCTGTACAACACTGGGATTGTGTGCGCAGCTTGCCAACTGATAGAAAACAGTACCTTACACTTTCCTGACGTTTCCAATCACATGAATCTTCGATTGGAAGCTGTTTTGGACAACTTTTCTTTCCTTCATGCCAAACACTTGGCAGACCTCCGTGCAACGTCCAGAAGACGATGGGAGATGTTTTCTGTGCTCCCGCAGGTTTTCCTTGCCAGACAGAGTGGAAAAGCTTTCTGCTAGGATGTAGACCACAAAAGACGCTAAAGACGAAGGTACGATGCTCTCCGGAGCTAAGAGCCGCTGCCGGGCTTCTTTCGGCAGAAGCGGCGCTAAGAGAGCACTGTGAGCGGTACAATCGTCTTTGCGCGAAGAAGCCGCTTCTTCGGCTCCGGGAGCCGGAGAGAGCGGCAGCATCGGAAAGGTGAAGAAGGAAGCTGTACAACACTGGGATTGTGTGCGCAGCTTGCCAACTGATAGAAAACAGTACCTTACACTTTCCTGATGTTTCCAATCACATGAATCTTCGATTGGAAGCTGTTTTGGACAACTTTTCTTTCCTTCATGCCAAACACTTGGCAGACCTCCGTGCAACGTCCAGAAGACGATGGGAGATGTTTTCTGTGCTCCCGCAGGTTTTCCTTGCTAGACAGAGTGGAAAAGCTTTCTGCTAGGATGTAGACCACAAAAGACGCTAAAGACGAAGGTACGATGCTCTCCGGAGCTAAGAGCCGCTGCCGGGCTTCTTTCGGCAGAAGCGGCGCTAAGAGAGCACTGTGAGCGGTACAATCGTCTTTGCGCGAAGAAGCCGCTTCTTCGGCTCCGGGAGCCGGAGAGAGCGGCAGCATCGGAAAGGTGAAGAAGGAAGCTGTATTGCACTGGGATTGTGTGCGCAGCTTGCCAACTGATAGAAAACAGTACCTTACACTTTCCTGACGTTTCCAATCACATGAATCTTCGATTGGAAGCTGTTTTGGACAACTTTTCTTTCCTTCATGCCAAACACTTGGCAGACCTCCGTGCAACGTCCAGAAGACGATGGGAGATGTTTTCTGTGCTCCCGCAGGTTTTCCTTGCCAAACAGAGTGGAAAAGCTTTCTGCTAGGATGTAGACCACAAAAGACGCTAAAGACGAAGGTACGATGCTCTCCGGAGCTAAGAGCCGCTGCCGGGCTTCTTTCGGCAGAAGCGGCGCTAAGAGAGCACTGTGAGCGGTACAATCGTCTTTGCGCGAAGAAGCCGCTTCTTCGGCTCCGGGAGCCGGAGAGAGCGGCAGCATCGGAAAGGTGAAGAAGGATGCTGTACAACACTGGGATTGTGTGCGCAGCTTGCCAAGTGATAGAAAACAGTACCTTACTCTTTCCTGACGTTTCCAATCACATGAATCTTCGATTGGAAGCTGTTTTGGACAACTTTTCTTTCCTTCATGCCAAACACTTGGCAGACCTCCGTGCAACGTCCAGAAGACGATGGGAGATGTTTTCTGTGCTCCCGCAAGTTTTCCTTGCCAGACAGAGTGGAAAAGCTTCCTGCTAGGATGTAGACCACAAAAGACGCTAAAGACGAAGGTACGATGCTCTCCGGAGCTAAGAGCCGCTGCCGGGCTTCTTTCGGCAGAAGCGGCGCTAAGAGAGCACTGTGAGCGGTACAATCGTCTTTGCGCGAAGAAGCCGCTTCTTCGGCTCCGGGAGCCGGAGAGAGCGGCAGCATCGGAAAGGTGAAGAAGGAAGCTGTACAACACTGGGATTGTGTGCGCAGCTTGCCAACTGATAGAAAACAGTACCTTACACTTTCCTGACGTTTCCAATCACATGAATCTTCGATTGGAAGCTGTTTTGGACAACTTTTCTTCCCTTCATGCCAAACACTTGGCAGACCTCCGTGCAACGTCCAGAAGACGATGGGAGATGTTTTCTGTGCTCCCGCAGGTTTTCCTTGCCAGACAGAGTGGAAAAGCTTTCTGCTAGGATGTAGACCACAAAAGACGCTAAAGACGCAGGTACGATGCTCTCCGGAGCTAAGAGCCGCTGCCGGGCTTCTTTCGGCAGAAGCGGCGCTAAGAGAGCACTGTGAGCGGTACAATCGTCTTTGCGCGAAGAAGCCGCTTCTTCGGCTCCGGGAGCCGGAGAGAGCGGCAGCATCGGAAAGGTGAAGAAGGAAGCTGTACAACACTGGGATTGTGTGCGCAGCTTGCCAACTGATAGAAAACAGTACCTTACACTTTCCTGACGTTTCCAATCACATGAATCTTCGATTGGAAGCTGTTTTGGACAACTTTTCTTTCCTTCATGCCAAACACTTGGCAGACCTCCGTGCAACGTCCAGAAGACGATGGGAGATGTTTTCTGTGCTCCCGCAGGTTTTCCTTGCCAGACAGAGTGGAAAAGCTTTCTGCTAGGATGTAGACCACAAAAGACGCTAAAGACGAAGGTACGATGCTCTCCGGAGCTAAGAGCCGCTGCCGGGCTTCTTTCGGCAGAAGCGGCGCTAAGAGAGCACTGTGAGCGGTACAATCGTCTTTGCGCGAAGAAGCCGCTTCTTCGGCTCCGAGAGCCGGAGAGAGCGGCAGCATCGGAAAGGTGAAGAAGGAAGCTGTACAACACTGGGATTGTGTGCGCAGCTTGCCAACTGATAGAAAACAGTACCTTACTCTTTCCTGACGTTTCCAATCACATGAATTTTCGATTGGAAGCTGTTTTGGACAACTTTTCTTTCCTTCATGCCAAACACTTGGCAGACCTCCGTGCAACGTCCAGAAGACGATGGGAGACGTTTTCTGTGCTCCCGCAGGTTTTCCTTGCCAGACAGAGTGGAAAAGCTTTCTGCTAGGATGTAGACCACAAAAGACGCTAAAGACGAAGGTACGATGCTCTCCGGAGCTAAGAGCCGCTGCCGGGCTTCTTTCGGCAGAAGCGGCGCTAAGAGAGCACTGTGAGCGGTACAATCGTCTTTGCGCGAAGAAGCCGCTTCTTCGGCTCCGGGAGCCGGAGAGAGCGGCAGCATCGGAAAGGTGAAGAAAGAAGCTGTACAACACTGGGATTGTGTGCGCAGCTTGCCAAGTGATAGAAAACAGTACCTTACACTTTCCTGACGTTTCCAATCACATGAATCTTCGATTGGAAGCTGTTTTGGACAACTTTTCTTTCCTTCATGCCAAACACTTGGCAGACCTCCGTGCAACGTCCAGAAGACGATGGGAGATGTTTTCTGTGCTCCCGCAGGTTTTCCTTGCCAGACAGAGTGGAAAAGCTTTCTGCTAGGATGTAGACCACAAAAGACGCTAAAGACGAAGGTACGATGCTCTCCGGAGCTAAGAGCCGCTGCCGGGCTTCTTTCGGCAGAAGCGGCGCTAAGAGAGCACTGTGAGCGGTACAATCGTCTTTGCGCGAAGAAGCCGCTTCTTCGGCTCCGGGAGCCGGAGAGAGCGGCAGCATCGGAAAGGTGAAGAAGGAAGCTGTACAACACTGGGATTGTGTGCGCAGCTTGCCAACTGATAGAAAACTGTACCTTACACTTTCCTGACGTTTCCAATCACATGAATCTTCGATTGGAAGCTGTTTTGGACAACTTTTCTTTCCTTCATGCCAAACACTTGGCAGACCTCCGTGCAACGTCCAGAAGACGATGGGAGATGTTTTCTGTGCTCCCGCAGGTTTTCCTTGCCAGACAGAGTGGAAAAGCTTTCTGCTAGGATGTAGACCACAAAAGACGCTAAAGACGAAGGTACGATGCTCTCCGGAGCTAAGAGCCGCTGCCGGGCTTCTTTCGGCAGAAGCGGCGCTAAGAGAGCACTGTGAGCGGTACAATCGTCTTTGCGCGAAGAAGCCGCTTCTTCGGCTCCGGGAGCCGGAGAGAGCGGCAGCATCGGAAAGGTGAAGAAGGAAGCTGTACAACACTGGGATTGTGTGCGCAGCTTGCCAACTGATAGAAAACAGTACCTTACCACTTTCCTGACGTTTCCAATCACATGAACATGTAGTGGAAAAGCTTTTTGCTAAGATGTAGACGACAAGAGAGGCTAAAGACTGGATGTGAGCAAATGACACCCATCTCTAAAAAAGGCAATTAGGTGGACTCGGAATAGTACAAACCAGCCAGCCTCCTTTTTATCCCCAGGAAGTTGATGAAGCAGCTCTTCCTGGAAAACCTTGCCAGGCACATGCAAGACGACAAAATAATGTAGTTAGCATGATTTTTCAGGGGAATTTCATGCTGAACATCACTTTAAACTCCTCTGATGAATCAACTTGACTGGTAGATGAAGGGAATATTATCTGCCTGGGCTTCAGGGAGGTTTTTGACATATCTCTACATGGCAGCACGCATCCATATGGAAGCAATAGTGCAAAGGGGAGGGAACCAGTGTCTTTTCAGTGATGCTGAGTGAAAAAAACAAGAGGCAGTGGGCACTCTCTGAAATACAGGAGATTGCCATTGACCATCAGCAAATGATTCTTTACTGTGAGGGTGACTGAACCACGGCACAGACTGCCCAGAAAGATTGTGGAGCCTGGATCTTTGAAGACATTAAAAGTACACCCAGATAGAATCCTGGGCAAGAGGCTCTAGGTATCCTGGTTTAGGCAGGGGGATTGGGCCTGGTTAGCCTCACCAACCCCTTCCACTCTCATTCATTCTGTGCTAGTGAATTCTCTTCAAGATGCATTTCAAGCACTTGCATGACAAAGTTCTGTGAAGACAGAGATCCAAATGGACACGGCATCTAAGTTCCTTAAGCAGTGTTCAAGAAGAATGTAAAACTCTGGGACGAGTGTCTCTTCCCTAACTGAATCCCTTTCATGGGAAAATTCCCAGCTCTAGAAAGATCTTCTGATACGCATGCTTAAGACTGACACTGGCTGAGCAAATTTCTCCCTATGTGTATCCAAGACCAGTTAGGATCTTCACCCAAAGTGCTGTCAACATAGTCACAGAATGTCTATTGTTAAGAAGTGACAACTTCCATCAGCATGGCAACTATTGGTCCACCAAATGGATGAATGGATGGGAATTATCTACTTGGGTTAAAAACAAAAAGAAAGAGTTGGTCTTTAGTTATCAATTTCATTGCAATATTATAAGGGAAGAAAAAGACCTAAGTCCTTGACTTTCTTAACTCGAGGAAAGATTTTAAGAATTCCTTGTAAAAATGTGTGATCACAATCAGACTATTGAAACCATCTGAGTTGGGAAAAGAGTTCACAAATTGTCTAGAGAGTGGCAAAGAAGCCAAGAAAAATAGGAAAGAAACAAAAAGAGAGCAGAAGCGTCAGCTTCATTGTACAAGCTCGTTCTAGAAGTGCTCTGCTGGGAAAAGGAGGCCCCAGTTGAATTTCCAATGTATTCCTGCGCTTGATTCAGTAACCGGTCAATGTAAAAACCAATCCTTTTGTACAACTTCTTCCAGCAACAAAAACTCCAACAGGTTGACACTACCATCATGCCTGTTCCAGACATATTTCAAAGAGAAATGATGATTTTCTTGAAAACCTACTTGCATAAAAGTTGCAAGATGGTGGAGGGATTCCCACATCCTCCTGCCTCCATCTGGCTTGAAAGTAGATTTGATAAAATATGCAACAAAGCACATGATTTATAAGGTAGAGTCAAATGGATGATTTGGGAATTGATCTCTTGTTGATAGTAAACTTCATATCCACTCTGTGTGACCTTTCTAAAACAAAATGTGGAGCTGAGGCATGAATCTGCCACAACAATTGTAAAGCAAACATACACACTCCCCTTCACATGCCCCCCCTTCCACACACACCTAGGCACACACAGAGATCAGCATAGCAGATCATGAACACCTTGGAAAAGACTGAAATGCTCAATGCCTCTCTTGATGGGCAAAAGAGCTGGTGCAGTAATTCAAATGCCTGGTACAGAAATTCTGTTTCATATTTAGCTCCTATTTAAAACACAGCTTTTCATTTCATTCTATTTACAGAATATTTTCATGTCATTTGCTTCTTTAAAATTACTTAGTTCTCACCTGTTGTATGTCTAGGAATATTTTCTTCCAAAAATAGAAAAAAATAGATGCTATCTTTTCAGCAGAAAACATTGGTTGATACAATTTGAAACCATCATGATATGGAAGAATTGTTCTGTCCCTCTCGAAGGTGGAAGAAGCATTTGGATCACAGATCATCTACAATGAAATACTTGACATGTTTAAGATGCTTTCAATCAATTTTGATCGTCAATTGCTTCTTCGTTGTAAACAGTCATTTTTCAGTGAAGGGAAAGTGTGTGTGCTATATCTACATGATGTGGTCAAACCCAGTTCCTACTAATGGCCAGGCTGAACTCCAGTAAATAATGTCCCGAATGATATTTTGCCGCCTTCTTTGGCACTTCATGAAATCTTACCATGATGAAGTGCTGAAACACAGAGATTTTCTCTTAGAGAGTGTCTCATGTTGTAACCCGTCCCATGGATTTTATGCTGTAATTCTTATCTCTTTTAAAATTTGCTATCTTCTGTACAGTTTTCATGAACCTTTCTGTTACAGTAGTGAAAATCACAGATAAATGTCATTTTGTACAACTTTGAATTTACCCCAAGAGCTGAGAGAAAACTTGCTCCTATACTTCAATCCCAGTTTCTTCTATAGTCCAACTTTGTTTCTCTACCATCAAGCTTCTCCTTTGTTGCTGCTCCAAGCCCCGTCCAAGCTGACCTTGAATACTTTCAGGGATGGGACACCCACAACTTCTCTGGGCAACCTGTCCCAGTGTTCCAGCACTCCCACAGTAAAAAAGGCCTTCCTTTCATCTAATATGTGTAGGAAATCATAAATCTAGGCATAGAAACTTGGAGTGCAAATTTGAAATTCTTTTGATTTGAAGCACATTTTAGATGAATACTGACTTACAGATGACTAAAAGATGTTGATGGGCATTTGAGCTGACAAGTTTTGAAAAAGTGCACGGAAATTAAAATTGAAACCACTAAAATTAAAAACTTCTTGCCATTTTCTTTTTCCTCTCCTCTTCAAAATTGCATATGTCAGATATCAGTGCTTCGTGCAAACCTCTCAGATGCTCTCAGAGAAAAAGCTTTTCTTTCAGACTAAGTTGTGGTTGACGTAGAACACTAGCAGGAGTGAAAGTTTTTCTGGGCATCGGGGCAGCACCTTCTCCTTGGATTTGTGTGCAGAAAGCATTTTATCCAAACTGGAAAATAGACCCAACTCTGTTCTATTCATCATTCTTACTGCATCAGGCCTGAAGATGCTGTGAAAAGTAGCCTGTGGACCTTGAAGATAGCGCATGTGAAACAGATGAGAGGTGATGGAGAAGTTGAGAGAAGAAAGAGCACATGGCCCAGTACGGACGCCAGAAAGTATTTCTTCATGTGATCATGGCAGATTGCAGGAGCCACTTGGTACTATCAAACCAGCCCGACTTGGCACTGGTGCCACCTTGGGTCTGGGAACCATCCTGCGTATCGTGGATTTTCAGGAGCCAGCCGGCCACTCCCAGCCACAGGCCCTTAAACACAGACCTCGGCCCTCTTACCTGGCCAAAAAAACTCACCTGCCCCGCTTCTGCATGGCACATTGCAGGAGCCACTTGGTAATATCAAACCAGCCCGACTTGGCACTGGTGCCACCTTGGGTCTGGGAACCATCCTGCATATCATGGATTTTCAGGAGCCAGCAAGACACTCTTGGCCACAGGCCCCCAAACACAAACCTCGGCCCTTTTCCCTGGCAAAGAAAAGTCACCTGCCCTGCTTCTGCATGGCACATTGCAGGAGCAACTTGGTACTATCAAACCAGCCCGACTTGGCAATGTTGCTACCTTGGGTCTGAGAAACATCCTGCGGATCGTGGATTTTCAGGAGCCAGCCGGCCTCTCCCAGCCACAGGCCCCCAAACACAATCCACGGCCCTTTTCCCTGGCAAACAACACTCACCTGCCCTGCTTCTCGATGGCAGATTGCAGGAGTCCCTGGGTAATTTCAATCCAGCCCGACTTGGCAGCATTTCCACCTTGCGTCTGGGAATCATCCTGCATATCAAAGAATTTCAGGAGTCAGCCGGCACTCTCAGTCACAGGCCCCCAAACACAAACCATGGCCCTTTTCCCTTGCAAACAAAACTCACCTGCCCCGCTTCTGGATGGCAGATTGCAGCAGCCACTTAGTCCTATCAAACCAGCCCGAATTGGCACTGTGTTGAAAGCGAAGGGAAGCCAACCCACCTTGTCGTTTATCAGCATTGACTCCAATTTACTGATTAAATCAGCCACTTTATATAACAGTGTTAATTAACTTCATGCATATTGCAAAATCCAAGCTCACTATAGGTTAACAGAGAAAACTCTAAGCCCTCCTTTTGTTTTACCATACCCATGATTGTTTCTTGCAAACAGGACCAGCGTTCCCACTGTGATATGAAAGTCAAGTATTGGAGAGTGCTTTTGTTACTTCTTTAGAAGGTTAGAATATGCCGAAAAGATGCTAGCTGGGGACTTGCAATTAATGAATTATTTGCTGTAAGTAGGTCAAATGACATGAGCTTTCAAAAAGGAAAAGTAGTCTTATTCCACCTGCCAATTCTAAAGTAGATTAATAAGCCTTAAGCAGAAGATGGATGTGAAGAGGGATATGACATGAAAGCTTAAGCAACACTGCTGACAGCAAAAGGCTTACCTGCTGCAGATACAGGAGACAAAATACTATTTGGACACAAACATTGCTATTCAGACGACAGTAAAATTCTGAGGGACAGCAAAATTTACTCAGTCATCATGACAGTAAAATTTGCTCCCATCAAAATGTGCTCATCAATTCTTAGTGTAAGCTAAGCACCTTAAGCAGAGGGTAGTTCAAGCCTAACTGGTATTTGATGGCAAAAAAGGCAACTTGGCCTGCGTTTCTCACTTCTACTCCATTCAAAAGCTTACTCTGTCTCAGATTCCTTTGGTGGGATACCAACGCAAGCCGCCAAACTGCACGAAAATGATGATTTAAAGAAAGATAGATGAGAAAAATGGAATAATGGTTCATGTTCTTTTCCTTCCAACTGCTTTGTTTGCCCTTTTAAATTTTTGAAGTCCTTTCTGGTGTCACCATGGTTGCACTGCAGCAAGTGTTGGGCTGTAAGCTGTCCATATTGCCAGCTTCTGGACTGCCTTCAGAAAACTTCCCACTGGTTTTGTCTAGAAATCACAAGCAGTAGAGATGACAAAGACTGCAGAAACCTTCTCATCTCCTTCTAGAGCAAGACCATGTCTTTCAGCCACTCTTAACTAGACAACTTTCATCAGTCATGAGGGAGTCTCATGTTCAAGAGCTAAGCAGTGGTGACAGCTGTAAATGACAAAAAGCAGACTGAAATTCTCTTGGGACTCCAGCAGAGAGCAATGAAGGAGGTTGAATTCACCTTCTTGGGAAGTTCTAAAATGCACCTTCCCTTGAGCACAGGAGCTAAGCCATCGTAACCTTTGTTGAGTATGTCTGCGTAGACAGACATATTTAGACCATGTTATTTAAGCCACGTTATCATCTCTAGCTGCTAAGCTGCACTTCTTGCAAAGTATCTGCAACGTATTTTACAGGGTGGGCTTTGATGTGTAATCCCTGAGTAATATTGCAAAGAGAAGTACTTGGGGTGTGGGGTGGGGGGGGGAGCTGCAACTCTTAGGTTTTTCAAATCATGGTTCCATTTGAAAGTCAAAAAAGATGTCAAACCTTTCTTTCCTAGACCTATTACCAGCACAAACTGTACCAGAATTTATGACCTGTAACTGTACCGTGGACGCTCTTTCTCTGGACTATTCCTTAAGAAACAAAGTCCTCACTAGAAATAAAACAAAATTAGCCAAGTATTGGCCTGGATTAGTTCCAAGGCTCTGTACTAAAGGCCAAACACGTGTAATAATAGTAACCAGTGGACTAAAAGTTAAGTCAATAGAGCATGACTCAGTTCAAAGACATCTTGTGTCCTAATGTTCTCACAGAAGACTGTAAAAACCTGTCTGTTTTTGTGGGTTTCTTTTATCCATTTAGCTGTACCTTCTACTTCTCTCCACTGTCTGAGAACATTGATGATAAGGTTGGATGACCTCATGTCAACTTGTAGAAGTAAAGAAAGAGAAGCCAGTAAAGAAAGGCAAATTTGTTAATTGCAGGTGGAAAGAGGGAGGCCAACAAAAGAAAACAAAATAACAGTACTAATGAAATGCTCCCCTGTCTTCTGTGAAAAGTAAAGGCACAGACAAGAAAGAACAAGTGCAAAATTCTCACTAGAGAAACGCACTTGATCTGACTCAAGTATTTTGCGGTACATTTCTTGCTGTTTTCTCATGCCAAACATATTAACCATTGAAGGTGTCCCTTTCCTCTCTCTGGAATCCAGCTAGGAAGATGGCTGTGTCATTGCTGACAAGCAGCTATTCTCAGAGGTGTCCAGCTGAAAGTCCTAGATCAATTGATTTGCTCTGTCACTTTGATATGGCATGACTTACAGTTTCAGCACCTGAACTTGCCAGCCCTACAATTCTTTGCCCCTTGAATGCTTAGATAGGCTCCTTGGCAACTGGCATTTGTAAGGACTTGAAACTATGCAGAATTTGCACCGTGAGATGATGCCAAATGAGTCACACCAGTAGATTAACTGGGGCATGCAAGGCAGAGAGAGGGAAATGAGAGCACAAGAAGAGAGTACACAAGAAGAGAGTACAATCTCCTTTTTTCTGAAACACTGAAGAGATCAAAGTGAACACAAATCCTCCTAGGAGTAGTTCTTGCAAAAGACTAAGAGTTCTTTTTGTGTTCACAGGCCTGGAATATTTAGCTTTGGATGACGGCAAAATGCAGATGACAAAACGAGGCCTTGAAGTCACATCCAGTATGAAGCAGTAGGAAAGAGGAAAGCAGCTGAGAGCGTCAGCCCTGCTAAGTAGTCTCAGTATTCTTCTTGACATGAGCAGAAATTTGAAATGAGTCTCTGAAAATGACAAAGGAGGCAGAAGAAAAGGGAGCGATGACTCCTCTGGCATAGTGCTTCCTAACAGGGATCTTCAAAATGTCAAGGTTGTATCATCCTTTCAACTGAAGGAAGGTATGAAAACAACAGGAAGGAAAAGGCATCCAATACTCTGGGCAGTGTACTTCTAGACAGAAAGGCCACTGATGGAAAAACCAACTAAACTGGCACCAATGCAGCAGCATTGTACTAAAGCCAGAAACGTCCAGCGCTTCGTTCTCTGCCATTCCATTCAGATGCACACAGCAGCTCTGCAACATTCCTACTGATCATCTCCTTGGCAAAGTGGCAGTGAGGGTCCGTGGTGATGCAGAGTCCCCAGGCAGATGCAAAGGAGAGCTGCTTTCTTGCAAAAACCAGGCTTTTGAAACACTCAGGCCTTTCTCATTTCCATAGCTTTAAGCCATAACAAACACAATTCAGCCAACCACCATGCACCACGCTGTGAACACACGACGCTTCTAGAACTTGTTGATCTACCTCGAAGTCAGCTGCCTCACCTTGCCACAGTCCTTTTCTACTTAGCCAAAGTAATGGGCCTCAGCCCAAGGCCTTCCTTTTGTAAGCTTCTAGCTCTATGCAGCAGCAAACCACTACTTTCTTCTGTGCCAAGACTTTAGGTAGACGATTTGCATCTGCCCTCCTTCCAGTGAAACCTAATGGGGAGAGAAAAGCCTCCCAGAGATGTTCAGTCATTCCATTTTCTAGACAGGCCAAATCCAAAGAAAAGCAAGCTATGGCATTGTGTACTTGCTCTTACAAAACACCTGCTGCCCTCTGACAATCAACTAGCAGAAAACCAGCCAAACTGAGACTTGAGGAAAACAACCCTTGGAAGGGAATAATGATGTGATCAATCAAGACAACACTTTTCCAGGCTACCGAGATACTGGAAATGTCAGCAAAGCCTTGAGAGCAAAGGCTGCACTAATGGGAAAAGGGTAAAAGAATCCCAAGAAAAACATGACCAAAGATTAAAACAATTCCAAGAAGAACATAGGCAACTAACCTGTTGAAGCCTTCAGAAAAACAGTGGCCGCTGATTTACATAGGCCATTCAAGTTAATTGACCCGTGCCCCTTCCACTCCCTTTTCGGCACCATATTGAGTGAATTGAGACCATGGAATCACAATTCCTTGGATTCTGTTCTTAACTTCAGGAGAGAAGAACAGCAGCTGAAGTACCTGTTACTGATATGATACCCAGGAACACCGAGTTGACACATTTCTTTATTGGCCGATCACAACAAGCAAGGCTAAGAGGATAAGGCTGGCTTATTTCCATGACACTTTTCTTGTTTTACAGCCTGCTCTGATTCCGGTGAAACTTTTTCATTAGCTTCTCTCTAAAAGGAGAAAGTCCAATTCAACGTCCCGCCCTACTGCTGCAAGTATACCATTTGGTTTGTGGAGCTGAAAAAATTGAATTGGAAGGTACGATGCTCTCCGAAGCTAAGAGCCGCTGCCGGGCTTCTTTCGGCAGAAGCGGCGCTAAGAGAGCACTGTGAGCGGTACAATCGTCTTTGCGCGAAGAAGCCGCTTCTATGGCTCCAGGAGCCGGAGAGAGCGGCAGGATCGGAAAACTGAAGAAGGAAGCTGTACAACACTGGGATTGTGTGCGCAGCTTGCCAACTGATAGAAAACAGTACCTTACACTTTCCTGACGTTTCCAATCACATGAATCTTCGATTGGAAGCTGTTTTGGACAACTTTTCTTTCCTTCATGCCAAACACTTGGCAGACCTCCGTGCAACGTCCAGAAGACGATGGGAGATGTTTTCTGTGCTCCCGCAGGTTTTCCTTGCCAGACAGAGTGGAAAAGCTTTCTGCTAGGATGTAGACCACAAAAGACGCTAAAGACGAAGGTACGATGCTCTCCGGAGCTAAGAGCCGCTGCCGGGCTTCTTTCGGCAGAAGCGGCGCTAAGAGAGCACTGTGAGCGGTACAATCGTCTTTCCGCGAAGAAGCCGCTTCTTCGGCTCCGGGAGCCGGAGAGAGCGGCAGCATCGGAAAGGTGAAGAAGGAAGCTGTACAACACTGGGATTGTGTGCGCAGCTTGCCAACTGATAGAAAACAGTACCTTACACTTTCCTGATGTTTCCAATCACATGAATCTTCGATTGGAAGCTCTTTTGGACAACTTTTCTTTCCTTCATGCCAAACACTTGGCAGACCTCCGTGCAACGTCCAGAAGACGATGGGAGATGTTTTCTGTGCTCCCGCAGGTTTTCCTTGCTAGACAGAGTGGAAAAGCTTTCTGCTAGGATGTAGACCACAAAAGACGCTAAAGACGAAGGCACGATGCTCTCCGGAGCTAAGAGCCGCTCCCGGTCTTCTTTCGGCAGAAACGGCGCTAAGAGAGCACTGTGAGCGGTACAATCGTCTTTGCGCGAAGAAGCCGCTTCTTCGGCTCCGGGAGCCGGAGAGAGCGGCAGCATCGGAAAGGTGAAGAAGGAAGCTGTACAACACTGGGATTGTGTGCGCAGCTTGCCAACTGATAGAAAACAGTACCTTACACTTTCCTGACGTTTCCAATCACATGAATCTTCGATTGGAAGCTGTTTTGGACAACTTTTCTTTCCTTCATGCCAAACACTTGGCAGACCTCCGTGCAACGTCCAGAAGACGATGGGAGATGTTTTCTGTGCTCCCGCAGGTTTTCCTTGCTAGACAGAGTGGAAAAGCTTTCTGCTAGGATGTAGACCACAAAAGACGCTAAAGACGAAGGTACGATGCTCTCCGGAGCTAAGAGCCGCTGCCGGGCTTCTTTCGGCAGAAGCGGCGCTAAGAGAGCACTGTGAGCGGTACAATCGTCTTTGCGCGAAGAAGCCGCTTCTTCGGCTCCGGGAGCCGGAGAGAGCGGCAGCATCGGAAAACTGAAGAAGGAAGCTGTATTGCACTGGGATTGTGTGCGCAGCTTGCCAACTGATAGAAAACAGTACCTTACACTTTCCTGACGTTTCCAATCACATGAATCTTCGATTGGAAGCTCTTTTGGACAACTTTTCTTTCCTTCATGCCAAACACTTGGCAGACCTCCGTGCAACGTCCAGAAGACGATGGGAGATGTTTTCTGTGCTCCCGCAGGTTTTCCTTGCCAGACAGAGTGGAAAAGCTTTCTGCTAGGATGTAGACCACAAAAGACGCTAAAGACGAAGGTACGATGCTCTCCGGAGCTAAGAGCCGCTGCCGGGCTTCTTTCGGCAGAAGCGGCGCTAAGAGAGCACTGTGAGCGGTACAATCGTCTTTGCGCGAAGAAGCCGCTTCTTCGGCTCCGGGAGCCGGAGAGAGCGGCAGCATCGGAAAGGTGAAGAAGGAAGCTGTACAACATTGGGATTGTGTGCGCAGCTTGCCAACTGATAGAAAACAGTACCTTACTCTTTCCTGATGTTTCCAATCACATGAATCTTCGATTGGAAGCTGTTTTGGACAACTTTTCTTTCCTTCATGCCAAACACTGGGCAGACCTCCGTGCAACGTCCAGAAGACGATGGGAGATGTTTTCTGTGCTCCCGCAGGTTTTCCTTGCCAGACAGAGTGGAAAAGCTTTCTGCTAGGATGTAGACCACAAAAGACGCTAAAGACGAAGGTACGATGCTCTCCGGAGCTAAGAGCCGCTGCCGGGCTTCTTTCGGCAGAAGCGGCGCTAAGAGAGCACTGTGAGCGGTACAATCGTCTTTGCGCGAAGAAGCCGCTTCTTCGGCTCCGGGAGCCGGAGAGAGCGGCAGCATCGGAAAGGTGAAGAAGGAAGCTGTACAACACTGGGATTGTGTGCGCAGCTTGCCAACTGATAGAAAACGGTACCTTACTCTTTCCTGACGTTTCCAATCACATGAATCTTCGATTGGAAGCTGTTTTGGACAACTTTTCTTTCCTTCATGCCAAACACTTGGCAGACCTCCGTGCAACGTCCAGAAGACGATGGGAGATGTTTTCTGTGCTCCCGCAAGTTTTCCTTGCCAGACAGAGTGGAAAAGCTTTCTGCTAGGATGTAGACCACAAAAGACGCTAAAGACCAAGGTACGATGCTCTCCGGAGCTAAGAGCCGCTCCCGGGCTTCTTCCGGCAGAAGCGGCGCTAAGAGAGCACTGTGAGCGGTACAATCGTCTTTGCGCGAAGAAGCCGCTTCTTCGGCTCCGGGAGCCGGAGAGAGCGGCAGCATCGAAAAACTGAAGAAGGAAGCTGTACAACACTGGGATTGTGTGCGCAGCTTGCCAACTAATAGAAAACAGTACCTTACTCTTTCCTGACGTTTCCAATCACATGAATATTCGATTGGAAGCTGTTTTGGACAACTTTTCTTTCCTTCATGCCAAACACTTGGCAGACCTCCGTGCAACGTCCAGAAGACGATGGGAGATGTTTTCTGTGCTCCCGCAGGTTTTCCTTGCCAGACAGAGTGGAAAAGCTTTCTGCTAGGATGTAGACCACAAAAGACGCTAAAGACGAAGGTACGATGCTCTCCGGAGCTAAGGGCCGCTCCCGGGCTTCTTTCGGCAGAAGCGGCGCTAAGAAAGCACTGTGAGCGATACAATTGTCTTTGCGCGAAGAAGCCGCTTCTTCGGCTCCGAGAGCCGGAGAGAGCGGCAGCATCGGAAAACTGAAGAAGGAAGCTGTATTGCACTGGGATTGTGTGCGCAGCTTGCCAACTGATAGAAAACAGTACCTTACACTTTCCTGACGTTTCCAATCACATGAATATTCGATTGGAAGCTGTTTTGGACAACTTTTCTTTCCTTCATGCCAAACACTTGGCAGACCTCCGTGCAACGTCCAGAAGACGATGGGAGATGTTTTCTGTGCTCCCACAGGTTTTCCTTGCCAGACAGAGTGGAAAAGCTTTCTGCTAGGATGTAGACCACAAAAGACGCTAAAGACGAAGGTACGATGCTCTCCGGAGCTAAGAGCCGCTGCCGGGCTTCTTTCGGCAGAAGCGGCGCTAAGAGAGCACTGTGAGCGGTACAATCGTCTTTGCGCGAAGAAGCCGCTTCTTCGGCTCCGGGAGCCGGAGAGAGCGGCAGCATCGGAAAGGTGAAGAAGGAAGCTGTACAACACTGGGATTGTGTGCGCAGCTTGCCAACTGATAGAAAACAGTACCTTACACTTTCCTGACGTTTCCAATCACATGAATCTTCGATTGGAAGCTGTTTTGGACAACTTTTCTTCCCTTCATGCCAAACACTTGGCAGACCTCCGTGCAACGTCCAGAAGACGATGGGAGATGTTTTCTGTGCTCCCGCAGGTTTTCCTTGCCAGACAGAGTGGAAAAGCTTTCTGCTAGGATGTAGACCACAAAAGACGCTAAAGACGCAGGTACGATGCTCTCCGGAGCTAAGAGCCGCTGCCGGGCTTCTTTCGGCAGAAGCGGCGCTAAGAGAGCACTGTGAGCGGTACAATCGTCTTTGCGCGAAGAAGCCGCTTCTTCGGCTCCGGGAGCCGGAGAGAGCGGCAGCATCGGAAAGGTGAAGAAGGAAGCTGTACAACACTGGGATTGTGTGCGCAGCTTGCCAACTGATAGAAAACAGTACCTTACACTTTCCTGACGTTTCCAATCACATGAATATTCGATTGGACGCTGTTTTGGACAACTTTTCTTTCCTTCATGCCAAACACTTGGCAGACCTCCGTGCAACGTCCAGAAGACGATGGGAGATGTTTTCTGTGCTCCCGCAGGTTTTCCTTGCCAGACAGAGTGGAAAAGCTTTCTGCTAGGATGTAGACCACAAAAGACGCTAAAGACGAAGGTACGATGCTCTCCGGAGCTAAGAGCCGCTCCCGGGCTTCTTTCGGCAGAAGCGGCGCTAAGAGAGCACTGTGAGCGGTACAATCGTCTTTGCGCGAAGAAGCCTCTTCTTCGGCTCCGGGAGCCGGAGAGAGCGGCAGCATCGGAAAGGTGAAGAAGGAAGCTGTACAACACTGGGATTGTGTGCGCAGCTTGCCAACTAATAGAAAACAGTACCTTACACTTTCCTGACGTTTCCAATCACATGAATATTCGATTGGAAGCTGTTTTGGACAACTTTTCTTTCCTTCATGCCAAACACTTGGCAGACCTCCGTGCAACGTCCAGAAGACGATGGGAGATGTTTTCTGTGCTCCCGCAGGTTTTCCTTGCCAGACAGAGTGGAAAAGCTTTCTGCTAGGATGTAGACCACAAAAGACGCTAAAGACGAAGGTACAATGCTCTCCGGAGCTAAGAGCCGCTGCCGGGCTTCTTTCGGCAGAAGCGGCGCTAAGAGAGCACTGTGAGCGGTACAATCGTCTTTGCGCGAAGAAGCCGCTTCTTCGGCTCCGGGAGCCGGAGAGAGCGGCAGCATCGGAAAGGTGAAGAAGGAAGCTGTATTGCACTGGGATTGTGTGCGCAGCTTGCCAACTAATAGAAAACAGTACCTTACTCTTTCCTGACGTTTCCAATCACATGAATATTCGATTGGAAGCTGTTTTGGACAACTTTTCTTTCCTTCATGCCAAACACTTGGCAGACCTCCGTGCAACGTCCAGAAGACGATGGGAGATGTTTTCTGTGCTCCCGCAGGTTTTCCTTGCCAGACAGAGTGGAAAAGCTTTCTGCTAGGATGTAGACCACAAAAGACGCTAAAGACGAAGGTACGATGCTCTCCGGAGCTAAGAGCCGCTGCCGGGCTTCTTTCGGCAGAAGCGGCGCTAAGAGAGCACTGTGAGCGGTACAATCGTCTTTGCGCGAAGAAGCCGCTTCTTCGGCTCCGGGAGCCGGAGAGAGCGGCAGCATCGGAAAGGTGAAGAAGGAAGCTGTACAACACTGGGATTGTGTGCGCAGCTTGCCAACTGATAGAAAACAGTACCTTACTCTTTCCTGATGTTTCCAATCACATGAATCTTCGATTGGAAGCTGTTTTGGACAACTTTTCTTTCCTTCATGCCAAACACTTGGCAGACCTCCGTGCAACGTCCAGAAGACGATGGGAGATGTTTTCTGTGCTCCCGCAGGTTTTCCTTGCCAGACAGAGTGGAAAAGCTTTCTGCTAGGATGTAGACCACAAAAGACGCTAAAGACGAAGGTACGATGCTCTCCGGAGCTAAGAGCCGCTGCCGGGCTTCTTTCGGCAGAAGCGGCGCTAAGAGAGCACTGTGAGCGGTACAATCGTCTTTGCGCGAAGAAGCCGCTTCTTCGGCTCCGGGAGCCGGAGAGAGCGGCAGCATCGGAAAACTGAAGAAGGAAGCTGTATTGCACTGGGATTGTGTGCGCAGCTTGCCAACTGATAGAAAACAGTACCTTACACTTTCCTGACGTTTCCAATCACATGAATCTTCGATTGGAAGCTGTTTTGGACAACTTTTCTTTCCTTCATGCCAAACACTTGGCAGACCTCCGTGCAAGTCCAGAAGACGATGGGAGATGTTTTCTGTGCTCCCGCAGGTTTTCCTTGCCAGACAGAGTGGAAAAGCTTTCTGCTAGGATGTAGACCACAAAAGACGCTAAAGACGAAGGTACGATGCTCTCCGGAGCTAAGAGCCGCTGCCGGGCTTCTTTCGGCAGAAGCGGCGCTAAGAGAGCACTGTGAGCGGTACAATCGTCTTTGCGCGAAGAAGCCGCTTCTTCGGCTCCGGGAGCCGGAGAGAGCGGCAGCATCGGAAAGGTGAAGAAGGAAGCTGTACAACACTGGGATTGTGTGCGCAGCTTGCCAACTGATAGAAAACAGTACCTTACTCTTTCCTGATGTTTCCAATCACATGAATCTTCGATTGGAAGCTGTTTTGGACAACTTTTCTTTCCTTCATGCCAAACACTTGGCAGACCTCCGTGCAACGTCCAGAAGACGATGGGAGATGTTTTCTGTGCTCCCGCAGGTTTTCCTTGCCAGACAGAGTGGAAAAGCTTTCTGCTAGGATGTAGACCACAAAAGACGCTAAAGACGAAGGTACGATGCTCTCCGGAGCTAAGAGCCGCTGCCGGGCTTCTTTCGGCAGAAGCGGCGCTAAGAGAGCACTGTGAGCGGTACAATCGTCTTTGCGCGAAGAAGCCGCTTCTTCGGCTCCGGGAGCCGGAGAGAGCGGCAGCATCGGAAAGGTGAAGAAGGAAGCTGTATTGCACTGGGATTGTGTGCGCAGCTTGCCAACTGATAGAAAACAGTACCTTACTCTTTCCTGATGTTTCCAATCACATGAATCTTCGATTGGAAGCTGTTTTGGACAACTTTTCTTTCCTTCATGCCAAACACTTGGCAGACCTCCGTGCAACGTCCAGAAGACGATGGGAGATGTTTTCTATGCTCCCACAGGTTTTCCTTGCCAGACAGAGTGGAAAAGCTTTCTGCTAGGATGTAGACCACAAAAGACGCTAAAGACGAAGGTACGATGCTCTCCGGAGCTAAGAGCCGCTGCCGGGCTTCTTTCGGCAGAAGCGGCGCTAAGAGAGCACTGTGAGCGGTACAATCGTCTTTGCGCGAAGAAGCCGCTTCTTCGGCTCCGGGAGCCGGAGAGAGCGGCAGCATCGGAAAGGTGAAGAAGGAAGCTGTACAACACTGGGATTGTGTGCGCAGCTTGCCAACTGATAGAAAACAGTACCTTACACTTTCCTGACGTTTCCAATCACATGAATCTTCGATTGGAAGCTGTTTTGGACAACTTTTCTTCCCTTCATGCCAAACACTTGGCAGACCTCCGTGCAACGTCCAGAAGACGATGGGAGATGTTTTCTGTGCTCCCGCAGGTTTTCCTTGCCAGACAGAGTGGAAAAGCTTTCTGCTAGGATGTAGACCACAAAAGACGCTAAAGACGAAGGTACGATGCTCTCCGGAGCTAAGAGCCGCTGCCGGGCTTCTTTCGGCAGAAGCGGCGCTAAGAGAGCACTGTGAGCGGTACAATCGTCTTTGCGCGAAGAAGCCGCTTCTTCGGCTCCGGGAGCCGGAGAGAGCGGCAGCATCGGAAAGGTGAAGAAGGAAGCTGTACAACACTGGGATTGTGTGCGCAGCTTGCCAACTGATAGAAAACAGTACCTTACACTTTCCTGATGTTTCCAATCACATGAATCTTCGATTGGAAGCTCTTTTGGACAACTTTTCTTTCCTTCATGCCAAACACTTGGCAGACCTCCGTGCAACGTCCAGAAGACGATGGGAGATGTTTTCTGTGCTCCCGCAGGTTTTCCTTGCTAGACAGAGTGGAAAAGCTTTCTGCTAGGATGTAGACCACAAAAGACGCTAAAGACGAAGGCACGATGCTCTCCGGAGCTAAGAGCCGCTGCCGGGCTTCTTTCGGCAGAAGCGGCGCTAAGAGAGCACTGTGAGCGGTACAATCGTCTTTGCGCGAAGAAGCCGCTTCTTCGGCTCCGGGAGCCGGAGAGAGCGGCAGCATCGGAAAGGTGAAGAAGGAAGCTGTACAACACTGGGATTGTGTGCGCAGCTTGCCAACTGATAGAAAACAGTACCTTACACTTTCCTGACGTTTCCAATCACATGAATCTTCGATTGGAAGCTGTTTTGGACAACTTTTCTTTCCTTCATGCCAAACACTTGGCAGACCTCCGTGCAACGTCCAGAAGACGATGGGAGATGTTTTCTGTGCTCCCGCAGGTTTTCCTTGCCAGACAGAATGGAAAAGCTTTCTGCTAGGATGTAGACCACAAAAGACGCTAAAGACGAAGGTACGATGCTCTCCGGAGCGAAGAGCCGCTGCCGGGCTTCTTTCGGCAGAAGCGGCGCTAAGAGAGCACTGTGAGCGGTACAATCGTCTTTGCGCGAAGAAGCCGCTTCTTCGGCTCCGAGAGCCGGAGAGAGCGGCAGCATCGCAAAGGTGAAGAAGGAAGCTGTACAACACTGGGATTGTGTGCGCAGCTTGCCAACTGATAGAAAACAGTACCTTACACTTTCCTGACGTTTCCAATCACATGAATATTCGATTAGAAGCTCTTTTGGACAACTTTTCTTTCCTTCATGCCAAACACTTGGCAGACCTCCGTGCAACGTCCAGAAGACGATGGGAGATGTTTTCTGTGCTCCCGCAGGTTTTCCTTGCCAGACAGAGTGGAAAAGCTTTCTGCTAGGATGTAGACCACAAAAGACGCTAAAGACCAAGGTACGATGCTCTCCGGAGCTAAGAGCCGCTGCCGGGCTTCTTTCGGCAGAAGCGGCGCTAAGAGAGCACTGTGAGCGGTACAATCGTCTTTGCGCGAAGAAGCCGCTTCTTCGGCTCCGGGAGCCGGAGAGAGCGGCAGCATCGGAAAGGTGAAGAAGGAAGCTGTACAACACTGGGATTGTGTGCGCAGCTTGCCAACTGATAGAAAACAGTACCTTACACTTTCCTGATGTTTCCAATCACATGAATCTTCGATTGGAAGCTCTTTTGGACAACTTTTCTTTCCTTCATGCCAAACACTTGGCAGACCTCCGTGCAACGTCCAGAAGACGATGGGAGATGTTTTCTGTGCTCCCGCAGGTTTTCCTTGCCAGACAGAGTGGAAAAGCTTTCTGCTAGGATGTAGACCACAAAAGACGCTAAAGACCAAGGTACGATGCTCTCCGGAGCTAAGAGCCGCTCCCGGGCTTCTTCCGGCAGAAGCGGCGCTAAGAGAGCACTGTGAGCGGTACAATCGTCTTTGCGCGAAGAAGCCGCTTCTTCGGCTCCGGGAGCCGGAGAGAGCGGCAGCATCGAAAAACTGAAGAAGGAAGCTGTACAACACTGGGATTGTGTGCGCAGCTTGCCAACTAATAGAAAACAGTACCTTACTCTTTCCTGACGTTTCCAATCACATGAATATTCGATTGGAAGCTGTTTTGGACAACTTTTCTTTCCTTCATGCCAAACACTTGGCAGACCTCCGTGCAACGTCCAGAAGACGATGGGAGATGTTTTCTGTGCTCCCGCAGGTTTTCCTTGCCAGACAGAGTGGAAAAGCTTTCTGCTAGGATGTAGACCACAAAAGACGCTAAAGACGAAGGTACGATGCTCTCCGGAGCTAAGGGCCGCTCCCGGGCTTCTTTCGGCAGAAGCGGCGCTAAGAAAGCACTGTGAGCGGTACAATTGTCTTTGCGCGAAGAAGCCGCTTCTTCGGCTCCGGGAGCCGGAGAGAGCGGCAGCATCGGAAAACTGAAGAAGGAAGCTGTATTGCACTGGGATTGTGTGCGCAGCTTGCCAACTGATAGAAAACAGTACCTTACACTTTCCTGACGTTTCCAATCACATGAATATTCGATTGGAAGCTGTTTTGGACAACTTTTCTTTCCTTCATGCCAAACACTTGGCAGACCTCCGTGCAACGTCCAGAAGACGATGGGAGATGTTTTCTGTGCTCCCGCAGGTTTTCCTTGCCAGACAGAGTGGAAAAGCTTTCTGCTAGGATGTAGACCACAAAAGACGCTAAAGACGAAGGTACGATGCTCTCCGGAGCTAAGAGCCGCTGCCGGGCTTCTTTCGGCAGAAGCGGCGCTAAGAGAGCACTGTGAGCGGTACAATCGTCTTTGCGCGAAGAAGCCGCTTCTTCGGCTCCGGGAGCCGGAGAGAGCGGCAGCATCGGAAAGGTGAAGAAGGAAGCTGTACAACACTGGGATTGTGTGCGCAGCTTGCCAACTGATAGAAAACAGTACCTTACACTTTCCTGACGTTTCCAATCACATGAATCTTCGATTGGAAGCTGTTTTGGACAACTTTTCTTCCCTTCATGCCAAACACTTGGCAGACCTCCGTGCAACGTCCAGAAGACGATGGGAGATGTTTTCTGTGCTCCCGCAGGTTTTCCTTGCCAGACAGAGTGGAAAAGCTTTCTGCTAGGATGTAGACCACAAAAGACGCTAAAGACGAAGGTACAATGCTCTCCGGAGCTAAGAGCCGCTCCCGGGCTTCTTTCGGCAGAAGCGGCGCTAAGAGAGCACTGTGAGCGGTACAATCGTCTTTGCGCGAAGAAGCCGCTTCTTCGGCTCCGGGAGCCGGAGAGAGCGGCAGCATCGGAAAGGTGAAGAAGGAAGCTGTACAACACTGGGATTGTGTGCGCAGCTTGCCAACTGATAGAAAACAGTACCTTACACTTTCCTGACGTTTCCAATCACATGAATCTTCGATTGGAAGCTGTTTTGGACAACTTTTCTTTCCTTCATGCCAAACACTTGGCAGACCTCCGTGCAACGTCCAGAAGACGATGGGAGATGTTTTCTGTGCTCCCGCAGGTTTTCCTTGCCAGACAGAGTGGAAAAGCTTTCTGCTAGGATGTAGACCACAAAAGACGCTAAAGACGAAGGTACGATGCTCTCCGGAGCTAAGAGCCGCTCCCGGGCTTCTTTCGGCAGAAGCGGCGCTAAGAGAGCACTGTGAGCGGTACAATCGTCTTTGCGCAAAGAAGCCTCTTCTTCGGCTCCGGGAGCCGGAGAGAGCGGCAGCATCGGAAAGGTGAAGAAGGAAGCTGTACAACACTGGGATTGTGTGCGCAGCTTGCCAACTAATAGAAAACAGTACCTTACACTTTCCTGACGTTTCCAATCACATGAATATTCGATTGGAAGCTGTTTTGGACAACTTTTCTTTCCTTCATGCCAAACACTTGGCAGACCTCCGTGCAACGTCCAGAAGACGATGGGAGATGTTTTCTGTGCTCCCGCAGGTTTTCCTTGCCAGACAGAGTGGAAAAGCTTTCTGCTAGGATGTAGACCACAAAAGACGCTAAAGACGAAGGTACAATGCTCTCCGGAGCTAAGAGCCGCTGCCGGGCTTCTTTCGGCAGAAGCGGCGCTAAGAGAGCACTGTGAGCGGTACAATCGTCTTTGCGCGAAGAAGCCGCTTCTTCGGCTCCGGGAGCCGGAGAGAGCGGCAGCATCGGAAAGGTGAAGAAGGAAGCTGTATTGCACTGGGATTGTGTGCGCAGCTTGCCAACTAATAGAAAACAGTACCTTACTCTTTCCTGACGTTTCCAATCACATGAATATTCGATTGGAAGCTGTTTTGGACAACTTTTCTTTCCTTCATGCCAAACACTTGGCAGACCTCCGTGCAACGTCCAGAAGACGATGGGAGATGTTTTCTGTGCTCCCGCAGGTTTTCCTTGCCAGACAGAGTGGAAAAGCTTTCTGCTAGGATGTAGACCACAAAAGACGCTAAAGACGAAGGTACGATGCTCTCCGGAGCTAAGAGCCGCTGCCGGGCTTCTTTCGGCAGAAGCGGCGCTAAGAGAGCACTGTGAGCGGTACAATCGTCTTTGCGCGAAGAAGCCGCTTCTTCGGCTCCGGGAGCCGGAGAGAGCGGCAGCATCGGAAAGGTGAAGAAGGAAGCTGTACAACACTGGGATTGTGTGCGCAGCTTGCCAACTGATAGAAAACAGTACCTTACACTTTCCTGACGTTTCCAATCACATGAATCTTCGATTGGAAGCTGTTTTGGACAACTTTTCTTTCCTTCATGCCAAACACTTGGCAGACCTCCGTGCAACGTCCAGAAGACGATGGGAGATGTTTTCTGTGCTCCCGCAGGTTTTCCTTGCCAGACAGAGTGGAAAAGCTTTCTGCTAGGATGTAGACCACAAAAGACGCTAAAGACGAAGGTACGATGCTCTCCGGAGCTAAGAGCCGCTGCCGGGCTTCTTTCGGCAGAAGCGGCGCTAAGAGAGCACTGTGAGCGGTACAATCGTCTTTGCGCGAAGAAGCCGCTTCTTCGGCTCCGGGAGCCGGAGAGAGCGGCAGCATCGGAAAGGTGAAGAAGGAAGCTGTACAACACTGGGATTGTGTGCGCAGCTTGCCAACTGATAGAAAACAGTACCTTACTCTTTCCTGATGTTTCCAATCACATGAATCTTCGATTGGAAGCTGTTTTGGACAACTTTTCTTTCCTTCATGCCAAACACTTGGCAGACCTCCGTGCAACGTCCAGAAGACGATGGGAGATGTTTTCTGTGCTCCCGCAGGTTTTCCTTGCCAGACAGAGTGGAAAAGCTTTCTGCTAGGATGTAGACCACAAAAGACGCTAAAGACGAAGGTACGATGCTCTCCGGAGCTAAGAGCCGCTGCCGGGCTTCTTTCGGCAGAAGCGGCGCTAAGAGAGCACTGTGAGCGGTACAATGGTCTTTGCGCGAAGAAGCCGCTTCTTCGGCTCCGGGAGCCGGAGAGAGCGGCAGCATCGGAAAGGTGAAGAAGGAAGCTGTACAACACTGGGATTGTGTGCGCAGCTTGCCAACTGATAGAAAACAGTACCTTACTCTTTCCTGATGTTTCCAATCACATGAATCTTCGATTGGAAGCTGTTTTGGACAACTTTTCTTTCCTTCATGCCAAACACTTGGCAGACCTCCGTGCAACGTCCAGAAGACGATGGGAGATGTTTTCTATGCTCCCGCAGGTTTTCCTTGCCAGACAGAGTGGAAAAGCTTTCTGCTAGGATGTAGACCACAAAAGACGCTAAAGACCAAGGTACGATGCTCTCCGGAGCTAAGAGCCGCTGCCGGGCTTCTTTCGGCAGAAGCGGCGCTAAGAGAGCACTGTGAGCGGTACAATCGTCTTTGCGCGAAGAAGCCGCTTCTTCGGCTCCGGGAGCCGGAGAGAGCGGCAGCATCGGAAAGGTGAAGAAGGAAGCTGTACAACACTGGGATTGTGTGCGCAGCTTGCCAACTGATAGAAAACAGTACCTTACACTTTCCTGACGTTTCCAATCACATGAATCTTCGATTGGAAGCTGTTTTGGACAACTTTTCTTCCCTTCATGCCAAACACTTGGCAGACCTCCGTGCAACGTCCAGAAGACGATGGGAGATGTTTTCTGTGCTCCCGCAGGTTTTCCTTGCCAGACAGAGTGGAAAAGCTTTCTGCTAGGATGTAGACCACAAAAGACGCTAAAGACGAAGGTACGATGCTCTCCGGAGCTAAGAGCCGCTGCCGGGCTTCTTTCGGCAGAAGCGGCGCTAAGAGAGCACTGTGAGCGGTACAATCGTCTTTGCGCGAAGAAGCCGCTTCTTCGGCTCCGGGAGCCGGAGAGAGCGGCAGCATCGGAAAGGTGAAGAAGGAAGCTGTACAACACTGGGATTGTGTGCGCAGCTTGCCAACTAATAGAAAACAGTACCTTACACTTTCCTGACGTTTCCAATCACATGAATCTTCGATTGGAAGCTGTTTTGGACAACTTTTCTTTCCTTCATGCCAAACACTTGGCAGACCTCCGTGCAACGTCCAGAAGACGATGGGAGATGTTTTCTGTGCTCCCGCAGGTTTTCCTTGCCAGACAGAGTGGAAAAGCTTTCTGCTAGGATGTAGACCACAAAAGACGCTAAAGACGAAGGTACGATGCTCTCCGGAGCTAAGAGCCGCTCCCGGGCTTCTTTCGGCAGAAGCGGCGCTAAGAGAGCACTGTGAGCGGCACTGGCGTCTTTGCGCGAAGAAGCCGCTTCTTCGGCTCCGGGAGCCGGAGAGAGCGGCAGCATCGGAAAGGTGAAGAAGGAAGCTGTACAACACTGGGATTGTGTGCGCAGCTTGCCAACTAATAGAAAACAGTACCTTACACTTTCCTGACGTTTCCAATCACATGAATCTTCGATTGGAAGCTGTTTTGGACAACTTTTCTTTCCTTCATGCCAAACACTTGGCAGACCTCCGTGCAACATCCAGAAGACGATGGGAGATGTTTTCTGTGCTCCCGCAGGTTTTCCTTGCCAGACAGAGTGGAAAAGCTTTCTGCTAGGATGTAGACCACAAAAGACGCTAAAGACGAAGGTATGATGCTCTCCGGAGCTAAGAGCCGCTGCCGGGCTTCTTTCGGCAGAAGCGTCGCTAAGAGAGCACTGTGAGCGGTACAATCGTCTTTGCGCGAAGAAGCCGCTTCTTCGGCTCCGGGAGCCGGAGAGAGCGGCAGCATCGGAAAGGTGAAGAAGGAAGCTGTACAACACTGGGATTGTGTGCGCAGCTTGCCAACTGATAGAAAACAGTACCTTACACTTTCCTGACGTTTCCAATCACATGAATCTTCGATTGGAAGCTGTTTTGGACAACTTTTCTTTCCTTCATGCCAAACACTTGGCAGACCTCCGTGCAACGTCCAGAAGACGATGGGAGATGTTTTCTGTGCTCCCGCAGGTTTTCCTTGCCAGACAGAGTGGAAAAGCTTTCTGCTAGGATGTAGACCACAAAAGACGCTAAAGACGAAGGTACGATGCTCTCCGGAGCTAAGAGACGCTGCCGGGCTTCTTTCGGCAGAAGCGGCGCTAAGAGAGCACTGTGAGCCTTACAATCGTCTTTGCGCGAAGAAGCCGCTTCTTCGGCTCCGGGAGCCGGAGAGAGCGGCAGCATCGGAAAGGTGAAGAAGGAAGCTGTACAACACTGGGATTGTGTGCGCAGCTTGCCAACTGATAGAAAACAGTACCTTACACTTTCCTGACGTTTCCAATCACATGAATCTTCGATTGGAAGCTGTTTTGGACAACTTTTCTTCCCTTCATGCCAAACACTTGGCAGACCTCCGTGCAACGTCCAGAAGACGATGGGAGATGTTTTCTGTGCTCCCGCAGGTTTTCCTTGCCAGACAGAGTGGAAAAGCTTTCTGCTAGGATGTAGACCACAAAAGACGCTAAAGACGAAGGTACGATGCTCTCCGGAGCTAAGAGCCGCTCCCGGGCTTCTTTCGGCAGAAGCGGCGCTAAGAGAGCATTGTGAGCGGCACTGGCGTCTTTGCGCGAAGAAGCCGCTTCTTCGGCTCCGGGAGCCGGAGAGAGCGGCAGCATCGGAAAGGTGAAGAAGGAAGCTGTACAACACTGGGATTGTGTGCGCAGCTTGCCAACTAATAGAAAACAGTACCTTACACTTTCCTGACGTTTCCAATCACATGAATCTTCGATTGGAAGCTGTTTTGGACAACTTTTCTTTCCTTCATGCCAAACACTTGGCAGACCTCCGTGCAACGTCCAGAAGACGATGGGAGATGTTTTCTGTGCTCCCGCAGGTTTTCCTTGCCAGACAGAGTGGAAAAGCTTTCTGCTAGGATGTAGACCACAAAAGACGCTAAAGACGAAGGTACGATGCTCTCCGGAGCTAAGAGCCGCTGCCGGGCTTCTTTCGGCAGAAGCGGCGCTAAGAGAGCACTGTGAGCGGTACAATCGTCTTTGCGCGAAGAAGCCGCTTCTTCGGCTCCGGGAGCCGGAGAGAGCGGCAGCATCGGAAAGGTGAAGAAGGAAGCTGTACAACACTGGGATTGTGTGCGCAGCTTGCCAACTGATAGAAAACAGTACCTTACACTTTCCTGACGTTTCCAATCACATGAATCTTCGATTGGAAGCTGTTTTGGACAACTTTTCTTTCCTTCATGCCAAACACTTGGCAGACCTCCGTGCAACGTCCAGAACACGATGGGAGATGTTTTCTGTGCTCCCGCAGGTTTTCCTTGCCAGACAGAGTGGAAAAGCTTTCTGCTAGGATGTAGACCACAAAAGACGCTAAAGACGAAGGTACGATGCTCTCCGGAGCTAAGAGCCGCTGCCGGGCTTCTTTCGGCAGAAGCGGCGCTAAGAGAGCACTGTGAGCGGTACAATCGTCTTTGCGCGAAGAAGCCGCTTCTTCGGCTCCGGGAGCCGGAGAGAGCGGCAGCATCGGAAAGGTGAAGAAGGAAGCTGTACAACACTGGGATTGTGTGCGCAGCTTGCCAACTGATAGAAAACAGTACCTTACACTTTCCTGACGTTTCCAATCACATGAATCTTCGATTGGAAGCTGTTTTGGACAACTTTTCTTCCCTTCATGCCAAACACTTGGCAGACCTCCGTGCAACGTCCAGAAGACGATGGGAGATGTTTTCTGTGCTCCCGCAGGTTTTCCTTGCCAGACAGAGTGGAAAAGCTTTCTGCTAGGATGTAGACCACAAAAGACGCTAAAGACGAAGGTACGATGCTCTCCGGAGCTAAGAGACGCTGCCGGGCTTCTTTCGGCAGAAGCGGCGCTAAGAGAGCACTGTGACCGGCACAATCGTCTTTGCGCGAAGAAGCCGCTTCTTCGGCTCCGGGAGCCGGAGAGAGCGGCAGCATCGGAAAGGTGAAGAAGGAAGCTGTACAACACTGGGATTGTGTGCGCAGCTTGCCAACTGATAGAAAACAGTACCTTACACTTTCCTGACGTTTCCAATCACATGAATATTCGATTGGAAGCTGTTTTGGACAACTTTTCTTTCCTTCATGCCAAACACTTGGCAGACCTCCGTGCAACGTCCAGAAGACGATGGGAGATGTTTTCTGTGCTCCCGCAGGTTTTCCTTGCCAGACAGAGTGGAAAAGCTTTCTGCTAGGATGTAGACCACAAAAGACGCTAAAGACGAAGGTACGATGCTCTCCGGAGCTAAGAGCCGCTGCCGGGCTTCTTTCGGCAGAAGCGGCGCTAAGAGAGCACTGTGAGCGGTACAATCGTCTTTGCGCGAAGAAGCCGCTTCTTCGGCTCCGGGAGCCGGAGAGAGCGGCAGCATCGGAAAGGTGAAGAAGGAAGCTGTACAACACTGGGATTGTGTGCGCAGCTTGCCAACTAATAGAAAACAGTACCTTACACTTTCCTGACGTTTCCAAACACATGAATATTCGATTGGAAGCTGTTTTGGACAACTTGTCTTTCCTTCATGCCAAACACTTGGCAGATCTCCGTGCAACGTCCAGAAGACGATGGGAGATGTTTTCTGTGCTCCCGCAGGTTTTCCTTGCCAGACAGAGTGGAAAAGCTTTCTGCTAGGATGTAGACCACAAAAGACGCTAAAGACGAAGGTACGATGCTCTCCGGAGCTAAGAGCCGCTCCCGGGCTTCTTTCGGCAGAAGCGGCGCTAAGAGAGCACTGTGAGCGGTACAATCGTCTTTGCGCGAAGAAGCCGCTTCTTCGGCTCCGGGAGCCGGAGAGAGCGGCAGCATCGGAAAGGTGAAGAAGGAAGCTGTATTGCACTGGGATTGTGTGCGCAGCTTGCCAACTGATAGAAAACAGTACCTTACACTTTCCTGACGTTTCCAATCACATGAATCTTCGATTGGAAGCTGTTTTGGACAACTTTTCTTTCCTTCATGCCAAGCACTTGGCAGACCTCCGTGCAACATCCAGAAGACGATGGGAGATGTTTTCTGTGCTCCCGCAGGTTTTCCTTGCCAGACAGAGTGGAAAAGCTTTCTGCTAGGATGTAGACCACAAAAGACGCTAAAGACGAAGGTACGATGCTCTCCGGAGCTAAGAGCCGCTGCCGGGCTTCTTTCGGCAGAAGCGGCGCTAAGAGAGCACTGTGAGCGGTACAATCGTCTTTGCGCGAAGAAGCCGCTTCTTCGGCTCCGGGAGCCGGAGAGAGCGGCAGCATCGGAAAACTGAAGAAGGAAGCTGTACAACACTGGGATTGTGTGCGCAGCTTGCCAACTGATAGAAAACAGTACCTTACACTTTCCTGATGTTTCCAATCACATGAATCTTCGATTGGAAGCTGTTTTGGACAACTTTTCTTTCCTTCATGCCAAACACTTGGCAGACCTCCGTGCAACGTCCAGAAGACGATGGGAGATGTTTTCTGTGCTCCCGCAGGTTTTCCTTGCCAGACAGAGTGGAAAAGCTTTCTGCTAGGATGTAGACCACAAAAGACGCTAAAGACGAAGGTACGATGCTCTCCGGAGCTAAGAGCCGCTGCCGGGCTTCTTTCGGCAGAAGCGGCGCTAAGAGAGCACTGTGAGCGGTACAATCGTCTTTGCGCGAAGAAGCCGCTTCTTCGGCTCCGGGAGCCGGAGAGAGCGGCAGCATCGGAAAGGTGAAGAAGGAAGCTGTACAACACTGGGATTGTGTGCGCAGCTTGCCAACTGATAGAAAACAGTACCTTACACTTTCCTGACGTTTCCAATCACACGAAACTTCGATTGGAAGCTGTTTTGGACAACTTTTCTTTCCTTCATGCCAAACACTTGGCAGACCTCCGTGCAACGTCCAGAAGACGATGGGAGATGTTTTCTGTGCTCCCGCAGGTTTTCCTTGCCAGACAGAGTGGAAAAGCTTTCTGCTAGGATGTAGACCACAAAAGACGCTAAAGACGAAGGTACGATGCTCTCCGGAGCTAAGAGCCGCTGCCGGGCTTCTTTCGGCAGAAGCGGCGCTAAGAGAGCACTGTGAGCGGTACAATCGTCTTTGCGCGAAGAAGCCGCTTCTTCGGCTCCGGGAGCCGGAGAGAGCGGCAGCATCGGAAAGGTGAAGAAGGAAGCTGTATTGCACTGGGATTGTGTGCGCAGCTTGCCAACTGATAGAAAACAGTACCTTACACTTTCCTGACGTTTCCAATCACATGAATCTTCGATTGGAAGCTGTTTTGGACAACTTTTCTTTCCTTCATGCCAAGCACTTGGCAGACCTCCGTGCAACATCCAGAAGACGATGGGAGATGTTTTCTGTGCTCCCGCAGGTTTTCCTTGCCAGACAGAGTGGAAAAGCTTTCTGCTAGGATGTAGACCACAAAAGACGCTAAAGACGAAGGTACGATGCTCTCCGGAGCTAAGAGCCGCTGCCGGGCTTCTTTCGGCAGAAGCGGCGCTAAGAGAGCACTGTGAGCGGTACAATCGTCTTTGCGCGAAGAAGCCGCTTCTTCGGCTCCGGGAGCCGGAGAGAGCGGCAGCATCGGAAAACTGAAGAAGGAAGCTGTACAACACTGGGATTGTGTGCGCAGCTTGCCAACTGATAGAAAACAGTACCTTACACTTTCCTGACGTTTCCAATCACATGAATCTTCGATTGGAAGCTGTTTTGGACAACTTTTCTTTCCTTCATGCCAAACACTTGGCAGACCTCCGTGCAACGTCCAGAAGACGATGGGAGATGTTTTCTGTGCTCCCGCAGGTTTTCCTTGCCAGACAGAGTGGAAAAGCTTTCTGCTAGGATGTAGACCACAAAAGACGCTAAAGACGAAGGTACGATGCTCTCCGGAGCTAAGAGCCGCTGCCGGGCTTCTTTCGGCAGAAGCGGCGCTAAGAGAGCACTGTGAGCGGTACAATGGTCTTTGCGCGAAGAAGCCGCTTCTTCGGCTCCGGGAGCCGGAGAGAGCGGCAGCATCGGAAAGGTGAAGAAGGAAGCTGTACAACACTGGGATTGTGTGCGCAGCTTGCCAACTGATAGAAAACAGTACCTTACACTTTCCTGACGTTTCCAATCACACGAAACTTCGATTGGAAGCTGTTTTGGACAACTTTTCTTTCCTTCATGCCAAACACTTGGCAGACCTCCGTGCAACGTCCAGAAGACGATGGGAGATGTTTTCTGTGCTCCCGCAGGTTTTCCTTGCCAGACAGAGTGGAAAAGCTTTCTGCTAGGATGTAGACCACAAAAGACGCTAAAGACGAAGGTACGATGCTCTCCGGAGCTAAGAGCCGCTGCCGGGCTTCTTTCGGCAGAAGCGGCGCTAAGAGAGCACTGTGAGCGGTACAATCGTCTTTGCGCGAAGAAGCCGCTTCTTCGGCTCCGGGAGCCGGAGAGAGCGGCAGCATCGGAAAGGTGAAGAAGGAAGCTGTACAACACTGGGATTGTGTGCGCAGCTTGCCAACTGATAGAAAACAGTACCTTACTCTTTCCTGATGTTTCCAATCACATGAATCCTCGATTGGAAGCTGTTTTGGACAACTTTTCTTTCCTTCATGCCAAACACTTGGCAGACCTCCGTGCAACGTCCAGAAGACGATGGGAGATGTTTTCTGTGCTCCCGCAGGTTTTCCTTGCCAGACAGAGTGGAAAAGCTTTCTGCTAGGATGTAGACCACAAAAGACGCTAAAGACGAAGGTACGATGCTCTCCGGAGCTAAGAGCCGCTGCCGGGCTTCTTTCGGCAGAAGCGGCGCTAAGAGAGCACTGTGAGCGGTACAATCGTCTTTGCGCGAAGAAGCCGCTTCTTCGGCTCCGGGAGCCGGAGAGAGCGGCAGCATCGGAAAGGTGAAGAAGGAAGCTGTATTGCACTGGGATTGTGTGCGCAGCTTGCCAACTGATAGAAAACAGTACCTTACACTTTCCTGACGTTTCCAATCACACGAAACTTCGATTGGAAGCTGTTTTGGACAACTTTTCTTTCCTTCATGCCAAACACTTGGCAGACCTCCGTGCAACGTCCAGAAGACGATGGGAGATGTTTTCTGTGCTCCCGCAGGTTTTCCTTGCCAGACAGAGTGGAAAAGCTTTCTGCTAGGATGTAGACCACAAAAGACGCTAAAGACGAAGGTACGATGCTCTCCGGAGCTAAGAGCCGCTGCCGGGCTTCTTTCGGCAGAAGCGGCGCTAAGAGAGCACTGTGAGCGGTACAATCGTCTTTGCGCGAAGAAGCCGCTTCTTCGGCTCCGGGAGCCGGAGAGAGCGGCAGCATCGGAAAGGTGAAGAAGGAAGCTGTACAACACTGGGATTGTGTGCGCAGCTTGCCAACTGATAGAAAACAGTACCTTACACTTTCCTGACGTTTCCAATCACATGAATCTTCGATTGGAAGCTGTTTTGGACAACTTTTCTTTCCTTCATGCCAAACACTTGGCAGACCTCCGTGCAACGTCCAGAAGACGATGGGAGATGTTTTCTGTGCTCCCGCAGGTTTTCCTTGCCAGACAGAGTGGAAAAGCTTTCTGCTAGGATGTAGACCACAAAAGACGCTAAAGACGAAGGTACGATGCTCTCCGGAGCTAAGAGCCGCTGCCGGGCTTCTTTCGGCAGAAGCGGCGCTAAGAGAGAACTGTGAGCGGTACAATCGTCTTTGCGCGAAGAAGCCGCTTCTTCGGCTCCGGGAGCCGGAGAGAGCAGCAGCATCGCAAAGGTGAAGAAGGAAGCTGTACAACACTGGGATTGTGTGCGCAGCTTGCCAACTGATAGAAAACACTACCTTACACTTTCCTGACGTTTCCAATCACATGAATCTTCGATTGGAAGCTGTTTTGGACAACTTTTCTTTCCTTCATGCCAAACACTTGGCAGACCTCCGTGCAACGTCCAGAAGACGATGGGAGATGTTTTCTGTGCTCCCGCAGGTTTTCCTTGCCAGACAGAGTGGAAAAGCTTTCTGCTAGGATGTAGACCACAAAAGACGCTAAAGACCAAGGTACGATGCTCTCCGGAGCTAAGAGCCGCTGCCGGGCTTCTTTCGGCAGAAGCGGCGCTAAGAGAGCACTGTGAGCGGTACAATCGTCTTTGCGCGAAGAAGCCGCTTCTTCGGCTCCGGGAGCCGGAGAGAGCGGCAGCATCGGAAAGGTGAAGAAGGAAGCTGTACAACACTGGGATTGTGTGCGCAGCTTGCCAACTGATAGAAAACAGTACCTTTCTCTTTCCTGATGTTTCCAATCACATGAATCCTCGATTGGAAGCTGTTTTGGACAACTTTTCTTTCCTTCATGCCAAACACTTGGCAGACCTCCGTGCAACGTCCAGAAGACGATGGGAGATGTTTTCTGTGCTCCCGCAGGTTTTCCTTGCCAGACAGAGTGGAAAAGCTTTCTGCTAGGATGTAGACCACAAAAGACGCTAAAGACGAAGGTACGATGCTCTCCGGAGCTAAGAGCCGCTGCCGGGCTTCTTTCGGCAGAAGCGGCGCTAAGAGAGCACTGTGAGCGGTACAATCGTCTTTGCGCGAAGAAGCCGCTTCTTCGGCTCCGGGAGCCGGAGAGAGCGGCAGCATCGGAAAGGTGAAGAAGGAAGCTGTACAACACTGGGATTGTGTGCGCAGCTTGCCAACTGATAGAAAACAGTACCTTACACTTTCCTGACGTTTCCAATCACATGAATCTTCGATTGGAAGCTGTTTTGGACAACTTTTCTTTCCTTCATGCCAAACACTTGGCAGACCTCCGTGCAACGTCCAGAAGACGATTGGAGATGTTTTCTGTGCTCCCGCAGGTTTTCCTTGCCAGACAGAGTGGAAAAGCTTTCTGCTAGGATGTAGACCACAAAAGACGCTAAAGACGAAGGTACGATGCTCTCCGGAGCTAAGAGCCGCTGCCGGGCTTCTTTCGGCAGAAGCGGCGCTAAGAGAGCACTGTGAGCGGTACAATCGTCTTTGCGCGAAGAAGCCGCTTCTTCGGCTCCGGGAGCCGGAGAGAGCGGCAGCATCGGAAAGGTGAAGAAGGAAGCTGTACAACACTGGGATTGTGTGCGCAGCTTGCCAACTGATAGAAAACAGTACCTTACACTTTCCTGACGTTTCCAATCACATGAATCTTCGATTGGAAGCTGTTTTGGACAACTTTTCTTTATTTCATGCCAAACACTTGGCAGACCTCCGTGCAACGTCCAGAAGACGATGGGAGATGTTTTCTGTGCTCCCGCAGGTTTTCCTTGCCAGACAGAGTGGAAAAGCTTTCTGCTAGGATGTAGACCACAAAAGACGCTAAAGACGAAGGTACGATGCTCTCCGGAGCTAAGAGCCGCTGCCGGGCTTCTTTCGGCAGAAGCGGCGCTAAGAGAGCACTGTGAGCGGTACAATCGTCTTTGCGCGAAGAAGCCGCTTCTTCGGCTCCGGGAGCCGGAGAGAGCGGCAGCATCGGAAAGGTGAAGAAGGAAGCTGTACAACACTGGGATTGTGTGCGCAGCTTGCCAACTGATAGAAAACAGTACCTTACTCTTTCCTGATGTTTCCAATCACATGAATCCTCGATTGGAAGCTGTTTTGGACAACTTTTCTTTCCTTCATGCCAAACACTTGGCAGACCTCCGTGCAACGTCCAGAAGACGATGGGAGATGTTTTCTGTGCTCCCGCAGGTTTTCCTTGCCAGACAGAGTGGAAAAGCTTTCTGCTAGGATGTAGACCACAAAAGACGCTAAAGACGAAGGTACGATGCTCTCCGGAGCTAAGAGCCGCTGCCGGGCTTCTTTCGGCAGAAGCGGCGCTAAGAGAGCACTGTGAGCGGTACAATCGTCTTTGCGCGAAGAAGCCGCTTCTTCGGCTCCGGGAGCCGGAGAGAGCGGCAGCATCGGAAAGGTGAACAAGGAAGCTGTACAACACTGGGATTGTGTGCGCAGCTTGCCAACTGATAGAAAACAGTACCTTACACTTTCCTGACGTTTCCAATCACACGAATCTTCGATTGGAAGCTGTTTTGGACAACTTTTCTTTATTTCATGCCAAACACTTGGCAGACCTCCGTGCAACGTCCAGAAGACGATGGGAGATGTTTTCTGTGCTCCCGCAGGTTTTCCTTGCCAGACAGAGTGGAAAAGCTTTCTGCTAGGATGTAGACCACAAAAGACGCTAAAGACGAAGGTACGATGCTCTCCGGAGCTAAGAGCCGCTGCCGGGCTTCTTTCGGCAGAAGCGGCGCTAAGAGAGCACTGTGAGCGGTACAATCGTCTTTGCGCGAAGAAGCCGCTTCTTCGGCTCCGGGAGCCGGAGAGAGCGGCAGCATCGGAAAGGTGAAGAAGGAAGCTGTACAACACTGGGATTGTGTGCGCAGCTTGCCAACTGATAGAAAACAGTACCTTACACTTTCCTGACGTTTCCAATCACATGAATCTTCGATTGGAAGCTGTTTTGGACAACTTTTCTTTCCTTCATGCCAAACACTTGGCAGACCTCCGTGCAACGTCCAGAAGACGATGGGAGATGTTTTCTGTGCTCCCGCAGGTTTTCCTTGCCAGACAGAGTGGAAAAGCTTTCTGCTAGGATGTAGACCACAAAAGACGCTAAAGACGCAGGTACGATGCTCTCCGGAGCTAAGAGCCGCTGCCGGGCTTCTTTCGGCAGAAGCGGCGCTAAGAGAGCACTGTGAGCGGTACAATCGTCTTTGCGCGAAGAAGCCGCTTCTTCGGCTCCGGGAGCCGGAGAGAGCGGCAGCATCGGAAAGGTGAAGAAGGAAGCTGTACAACACTGGGATTGTGTGCGCAGCTTGCCAACTGATAGAAAACAGTACCTTACTCTTTCCTGACGTTTCCAATCACATGAATCTTCGATTGGAAGCTGTTTTGGACAACTAATCTTTCCTTCATGCCAAACACTTGGCAGACCTCCGTGCAACGTCCAGAAGACGATGGGAGATGTTTTCTGTGCTCCCGCAGGTTTTCCTTGCCAGACAGAGTGGAAAAGCTTTCTGCTAGGATGTAGACCACAAAAGACGCTAAAGACGAAGGTACGATGCTCTCCGGAGCTAAGAGCCGCTGCCGGGCTTCTTTCGGCAGAAGCGGCGCTAAGAGAGCACTGTGAGCGGCACAGGCGTCTTTGCGTGAAGAAGCCGCTTCTTCGGCTCCGGGAGCCGGAGAGAGCGGCAGCATCGGAAAGGTGAAGAAGGAAGCTGTACAACACTGGGATTGTGTGCGCAGCTTGCCAACTGATAGAAAACAGTACCTTACACTTTCCTGACGTTTCCAATCACATGAATCTTCGATTGGAAGCTGTTTTGGACAACTTTTCTTTCCTTCATGCCAAACACTTGGCAGACCTCCGTGCAACGTCCAGAAGACGATGGGAGATGTTTTCTGTGCTCCCGCAGGTTTTCCTTGCCAGACAGAGTGGAAAAGCTTTCTGCTAGGATGTAGACCACAAAAGACGCTAAAGACGAAGGTACGATGCTCTCCGGAGCTAAGAGCCGCTGCCGGGCTTCTTTCGGCAGAAGCGGCGCTAAGAGAGCACTGTGAGCGGTACAATCGTCTTTGCGCGAAGAAGCCGCTTCTTCGGCTCCGGGAGCCGGAGAGAGCAGCAGCATCGGAAAGGTGAAGAAGGAAGCTGTACAACACTGGGATTGTGTGCGCAGCTTGCCAACTGATAGAAAACAGTACCTTACCACTTTCCTGACGTTTCCAATCACATGAATCTTCGATTGGAAGCTGTTTTGGACAACTTTTCTTTCCTTCATGCCAAACACTTGGCAGACCTCCGTGCAACGTCCAGAAGACGATGGGAGATGTTTTCTATGCTCCCGCAGGTTTTCCTTGCCAGACAGAGTGGAAAAGCTTTCTGCTAGGATGTAGACTACAAAAGACGCTAAAGACGAAGGTACGATGCTCTCCGGAGCTAAGAGCCGCTGCCGGGCTTCTTTCGGCAGAAGCGGCGCTAAGAGAGCACTGTGAGCGGCACAGGCGTCTTTGCGCGAAGAAGCCGCTGCTTCGGCTCCGGGAGCCGGAGAGAGCGGCAGCATCGGAAAGGTGAAGAAGGAAGCTGTACAACACTGGGATTGTGTGCACAGCTTGCCAAGTGATAGAAAACAGTACCTTACACTTTCCTGACGTTTCCAATCACATGAATCTTCGATTGGAAACTGTTTTGGACAACTTTTCTTTCCTTCATGCCAAACACTTGGCAGACCTCCGTGCAACGTCCAGAAGACGATGGGAGATGTTTTCTGTGCTCCCGCAGGTTTTCCTTGCCAGACAGAGTGGAAAAGCTTTCTGCTAGGATGTAGACCACAAAAGACGCTAAAGACCAAGGTACGATGCTCTCCGGAGCTAAGAGCCGCTGCCGGGCTTCTTTCGGCAGAAGCGGCGCTAAGAGAGCACTGTGAGCGGTACAATCGTCTTTGCGCGAAGAAGCCGCTTCTTCGGCTCCGGGAGCCGGAGAGAGCGGCAGCATCGGAAAACTGAAGAAGGAAGCTGTACAACACTGGGATTGTGTGCGCAGCTTGCCAACTGATAGAAAACAGTACCTTACACTTTCCTGACGTTTCCAATTACACGAATCTTCGATTGGAAGCTGTTTTGGACAACTTTTCTTTCCTTCATGCCAAACACTTGGCAGACCTCCGTGCAACGTCCAGAAGACGATGGGAGATGTTTTCTCTGCTCCCGCAGGTTTTCCTTGCCAGACAGAGTGGAAAAGCTTTCTGCTAGGATGTAGACCACAAAAGACACTAAAGACGAAGGTACGATGCTCTCCGGAGCTAAGAGCCGCTGCCGGGCTTCTTTCGGCAGAAGCGGCGCTAAGAGAGCACTGTGAGCGGTACAATCGTCTTTGCGCGAAGAAGCCGCTTCTTCGGCTCCGGGAGCCGGAGAGAGCGGCAGCATCGGAAAGGTGAAGAAGGAAGCTGTACAACACTGGGATTGTGTGCGCAGCTTGCCAACTGATAGAAAACAGTACCTTACACTTTCCTGACGTTTCCAATCACACGAATCTTCGATTGGAAGCTGTTTTGGACAACTTTTCTTTCCTTCATGCCAAACACTTGGCAGACCTCCGTGCAACGTCCAGAAGACGATGGGAGATGTTTTCTATGCTCCCGCAGGTTTTCCTTGCCAGACAGAGTGGAAAAGCTTTCTGCTAGGATGTAGACCACAAAAGACGCTAAAGACGAAGGTACGATGCTCTCCGGAGCTAAGAGCCGCTGCCGGGCTTCTTTCGGCAGAAGCGGCGCTAAGAGAGCACTGTGAGCGGCACAGGCGTCTTTGCGCGAAGAAGCCGCTTCTTCGGCTCCGGGAGCCGGAGAGAGCGGCAGCATCGGAAAGGTGAAGAAGGAAGCTGTACAACACTGGGATTGTGTGCGCAGTTTGCCAACTGATAGAAAACAGTACCTTACACTTTCCTGACGTTTCCAATCACATGAATCTTCGATTGGAAACTGTTTTGGACAACTTTTCTTTCCTTCATGCCAAACATTTGGCAGACCTCCGTGCAACGTCCAGAAGACGATGGGAGATGTTTTCTGTGCTCCCGCAGGTTTTCCTTGCCAGACAGAGTGGAAAAGCTTTCTGCTAGGATGTAGACCACAAAAGACGCTAAAGACGAAGGTACGATGCTCTCCGGAGCTAAGAGCCGCTGCCGGGCTTCTTTCGGCAGAAGCGGCGCTAAGAGAGCACTGTGAGCGGTACAATCGTCTTTGCGCGAAGAAGCCGCTTCTTCGGCTCCGGGAGCCGGAGAGAGCGGCAGCATCGGAAAGGTGAAGAAGGAAGCTGTACAACACTGGGATTGTGTGCGCAGCTTGCCAACTGATAGAAAACAGTACCTTACACTTTCCTGACGTTTCCAATCACATGAATCTTCGATTGGAAGCTGTTTTGGACAACTTTTCTTTCCTTCATGCCAAACACTTGGCAGACCTCCGTGCAACGTCCAGAAGACGATGGGAGATGTTTTCTGTGCTCCCGCAGGTTTTCCTTGCCAGACAGAGTGGAAAAGCTTTCTGCTAGGATGTAGACCACAAAAGACGCTAAAGACGAAGGTACGATGCTCTCCGGAGCTAAGAGCCGCTGCCGGGCTTCTTTCGGCAGAAGCGGCGCTAAGAGAGCACTGTGAGCGGTACAATCGTCTTTGCGCGAAGAAGCCGCTTCTTCGGCTCCGGGAGCCGGAGAGAGCGGCAGCATCGGAAAACTGAAGAAGGAAGCTGTACAACACTGGGATTGTGTGCGCAGCTTGCCAACTGATAGAAAACAGTACCTTACACTTTCCTGACGTTTCCAATTACATGAATCTTCGATTGGAAGCTGTTTTGGACAACTTTTCTTTCCTTCATGCCAAACACTTGGCAGACCTCCGTGCAACGTCCAGAAGACGATGGGAGATGTTTTCTGTGCTCCCGCAGGTTTTCCTTGCCAGACAGAGTGGAAAAGCTTTCTGCTAGGATGTAGACCACAAAAGACACTAAAGACGAAGGTACGATGCTCTCCGGAGCTAAGAGCCGCTGCCGGGCTTCTTTCGGCAGAAGCGGCGCTAAGAGAGCACTGTGAGCGGTACAATCGTCTTTGCGCGAAGAAGCCGCTTCTTCGGCTCCGGGAGCCGGAGAGAGCGGCAGCATCGGAAAGGTGAAGAAGGAAGCTGTACAACACTGGGATTGTGTGCGCAGCTTGCCAACTGATAGAAAACAGTACCTTACACTTTCCTGACGTTTCCAATCACACGAATCTTCGATTGGAAGCTGTTTTGGACAACTTTTCTTTCCTTCATGCCAAACACTTGGCAGACCTCCGTGCAACGTCCAGAACACGATGGGAGATGTTTTCTATGCTCCCGCAGGTTTTCCTTGCCAGACAGAGTGGAAAAGCTTTCTGCTAGGATGTAGACCACAAAAGACGCTAAAGACGAAGGTACGATGCTCTCCGGAGCTAAGAGCCGCTGCCGGGCTTCTTTCGGCAGAAGCGGCGCTAAGAGAGCACTGTGAGCGGCACAGGCGTCTTTGCGCGAAGAAGCCGCTTCTTCGGCTCCGGGAGCCGGAGAGAGCGGCAGCATCGGAAAGGTGAAGAAGGAAGCTGTACAACACTGGGATTGTGTGCGCAGTTTGCCAACTGATAGAAAACAGTACCTTACACTTTCCTGACGTTTCCAATCACATGAATCTTCGATTGGAAACTGTTTTGGACAACTTTTCTTTCCTTCATGCCAAACATTTGGCAGACCTCCGTGCAACGTCCAGAAGACGATGGGAGATGTTTTCTGTGCTCCCGCAGGTTTTCCTTGCCAGACAGAGTGGAAAAGCTTTCTGCTAGGATGTAGACCACAAAAGACGCTAAAGACGAAGGTACGATGCTCTCCGGAGCTAAGAGCCGCTGCCGGGCTTCTTTCGGCAGAAGCGGCGCTAAGAGAGCACTGTGAGCGGTACAATCGTCTTTGCGCGAAGAAGCCGCTTCTTCGGCTCCGGGAGCCGGAGAGAGCGGCAGCATCGGAAAACTGAAGAAGGAAGCTGTACAACACTGGGATTGTGTGCGCAGCTTGCCAACTGATAGAAAACAGTACCTTACACTTTCCTGACGTTTCCAATTACACGAATCTTCGATTGGAAGCTGTTTTGGACAACTTTTCTTTCCTTCATGCCAAACACTTGGCAGACCTCCGTGCAACGTCCAGAAGACGATGGGAGATGTTTTCTGTGCTCCCGCAGGTTTTCCTTGCCAGACAGAGTGGAAAAGCTTTCTGCTAGGATGTAGACCACAAAAGACGCTAAAGACGAAGGTACGATGCTCTCCGGAGCTAAGAGCCGCTGCCGGGCTTCTTTCGGCAGAAGCGGCGCTAAGAGAGCACTGTGAGCGGTACAATCGTCTTTGCGCGAAGAAGCCGCTTCTTCGGCTCCGGGAGCCGGAGAGAGCGGCAGCATCGGAAAGGTGAAGAAGGAAGCTGTACAACACTGGGATTGTGTGCGCAGCTTGCCAACTGATAGAAAACAGTACCTTACACTTTCCTGACGTTTCCAATCACACGAATCTTCGATTGGAAGCTGTTTTGGACAACTTTTCTTTCCTTCATGCCAAACACTTGGCAGACCTCCGTGCAACGTCCAGAAGACGATGGGAGATGTTTTCTATGCTCCCGCAGGTTTTCCTTGCCAGACAGAGTGGAAAAGCTTTCTGCTAGGATGTAGACCACAAAAGACGCTAAAGACGAAGGTACGATGCTCTCCGGAGCTAAGAGCCGCTGCCGGGCTTCTTTCGGCAGAAGCGGCGCTAAGAGAGCACTGTGAGCGGCACAGGCGTCTTTGCGCGAAGAAGCCGCTTCTTCGGCTCCGGGAGCCGGAGAGAGCGGCAGCATCGGAAAGGTGAAGAAGGAAGCTGTACAACACTGGGATTGTGTGCGCAGTTTGCCAACTGATAGAAAACAGTACCTTACACTTTCCTGACGTTTCCAATCACATGAATCTTCGATTGGAAACTGTTTTGGACAACTTTTCTTTCCTTCATGCCAAACATTTGGCAGACCTCCGTGCAACGTCCAGAAGACGATGGGAGATGTTTTCTGTGCTCCCGCAGGTTTTCCTTGCCAGACAGAGTGGAAAAGCTTTCTGCTAGGATGTAGACCACAAAAGACGCTAAAGACGAAGGTACGATGCTCTCCGGAGCTAAGAGCCGCTGCCGGGCTTCTTTCGGCAGAAGCAGCGCTAAGAGAGCACTGTGAGCGGTACAATCGTCTTTGCGCGAAGAAGCCGCTTCTTCGGCTCCGGGAGCCGGAGAGAGCGGCAGCATCGGAAAGGTGAAGAAGGAAGCTGTACAACACTGGGATTGTGTGCGCAGCTTGCCAAGTGATAGAAAACAGTACCTTACACTTTCCTGACGTTTCCAATCACATGAATCTTCGATTGGAAGCTGTTTTGGACAACTTTTCTTTCCTTCATGCCAAACACTTGGCAGACCTCCGTGCAACGTCCAGAAGACGATGGGAGATGTTTTCTGTGCTCCCGCAGGTTTTCCTTGCCAGACAGAGTGGAAAAGCTTTCTGCTAGGATGTAGACCACAAAAGACGCTAAAGACGAAGGTACGATGCTCTCCGGAGCTAAGAGCCGCTGCCGGGCTTCTTTCGGCAGAAGCGGCGCTAAGAGAGCACTGTGAGCGGTACAATCGTCTTTGCGCGAAGAAGCCGCTTCTTCGGCTCCGGGAGCCGGAGAGAGCGGCAGCATCGGAAAACTGAAGAAGGAAGCTGTACAACACTGGGATTGTGTGCGCAGCTTGCCAACTGATAGAAAACAGTACCTTACACTTTCCTGACGTTTCCAATTACATGAATCTTCGATTGGAAGCTGTTTTGGACAACTTTTCTTTCCTTCATGCCAAACACTTGGCAGACCTCCGTGCAACGTCCAGAAGACGATGGGAGATGTTTTCTGTGCTCCCGCAGGTTTTCCTTGCCAGACAGAGTGGAAAAGCTTTCTGCTAGGATGTAGACCACAAAAGACGCTAAAGACGAAGGTACGATGCTCTCCGGAGCTAAGAGCCGCTGCCGGGCTTCTTTCGGCAGAAGCGGCGCTAAGAGAGCACTGTGAGCGGTACAATCGTCTTTGCGCGAAGAAGCCGCTTCTTCGGCTCCGGGAGCCGGAGAGAGCGGCAGCATCGGAAAGGTGAAGAAGGAAGCTGTACAACACTGGGATTGTGTGCGCAGCTTGCCAACTGATAGAAAACAGTACCTTACACTTTCCTGACGTTTCCAATCACACGAATCTTCGATTGGAAGCTGTTTTGGACAACTTTTCTTTCCTTCATGCCAAACACTTGGCAGACCTCCGTGCAACGTCCAGAAGACGATGGGAGATGTTTTCTATGCTCCCGCAGGTTTTCCTTGCCAGACAGAGTGGAAAAGCTTTCTGCTAGGATGTAGACTACAAAAGACGCTAAAGACGAAGGTACGATGCTCTCCGGAGCTAAGAGCCGCTGCCGGGCTTCTTTCGGCAGAAGCGGCGCTAAGAGAGCACTGTGAGCGTCACAGGCGTCTTTGCGCGAAGAAGCCGCTGCTACGGCTCCGGGAGCCGGAGAGAGCGGCAGCATCGGAAAGGTGAAGAAGGAAGCTGTACAACACTGGGATTGTGTGCGCAGCTTGCCAACTGATAGAAAACAGTACCTTACACTTTCCTGACGTTTCCAATCACATGAATCTTCGATTGGAAGCTGTTTTGGACAACTTTTCTTTCCTTCATGCCAAACACTTGGCAGACCTCCGTGCAACGTCCAGAAGACGATGGGAGATGTTTTCTGTGCTCCCGCAGGTTTTCCTTGCCAGACAGAGTGGAAAAGCTTTCTGCTAGGATGTAGACCACAAAAGACGCTAAAGACGAAGGTACGATGCTCTCCGGAGCTAAGAGCCGCTGCCGGGCTTCTTTCGGCAGAAGCGGCGCTAAGAGAGCACTGTGAGCGGTACAATCGTCTTTGCGCGAAGAAGCCGCTTCTTCGGCTCCGGGAGCCGGAGAGAGCGGCAGCATCGGAAAGGTGAAGAAGGAAGCTGTACAACACTGGGATTGTGTGCGCAGCTTGCCAACTGATAGAAAACAGTACCTTACCACTTTCCTGACGTTTCCAATCACATGAATCTTCGATTGGAAGCTGTTTTGGACAACTTTTCTTTCCTTCATGCAAAACATTTGGCAGACCTCCGTGCAACGTCCAGAAGACGATGGGAGATGTTTTCTGTGCTCCCGCAGGTTTTCCTTGCCAGACAGAGTGGAAAAGCTTTCTGCTAGGATGTAGACCACAAAAGACGCTAAAGACGAAGATACGATGCTCTCCGGAGCTAAGAGCCGCTGCCGGGCTTCTTTCGGCAGAAGCGGCGCTAAGAGAGCACTGTGAGCGGTACAATCGTCTTTGCGCGAAGAAGCCGCTTCTTCGGCTCCGGGAGCCGGAGAGAGCGGCAGCATCGGAAAGGTGAAGAAGGAAGCTGTACAACACTGGGATTGTGTGCGCAGCTTGCCAACTGATAGAAAACAGTACCTTACACTTTCCTGACGTTTCCAATCACATGAATCTTCGATTGGAAGCTGTTTTGGACAACTTTTCTTTCCTTCATGCCAAACACTTGGCAGACCTCCGTGCAACGTCCAGAAGACGATGGGAGATGTTTTCTGTGCTCCCGCAGGTTTTCCTTGCCAGACAGAGTGGAAAAGCTTTCTGCTAGGATGTAGACCACAAAAGACGCTAAAGACGAAGGTACGATGCTCTCCGGAGCTAAGAGCCGCTGCCGGGCTTCTTTCGGCAGAAGCGGCGCTAAGAGAGCACTGTGAGCGGTACAATCGTCTTTGCGCGAAGAAGCCGCTTCTTCGGCTCCGGGAGCCGGAGAGAGCGGCAGCATCGGAAAGGTGAAGAAGGAAGCTGTACAACACTGGGATTGTGTGCGCAGCTTGCCAACTGATAGAAAACAGTACCTTACACTTTCCTGACGTTTCCAATCACACGAATCTTCGATTGGAAGCTGTTTTGGACAACTTTTCTTTCCTTCATGCCAAACACTTGGCAGACCTCCGTGCAACGTCCAGAAGACGATGGGAGATGTTTTCTATGCTCCCGCAGGTTTTCCTTGCCAGACAGAGTGGAAAAGCTTTCTGCTAGGATGTAGACTACAAAAGACGCTAAAGACGAAGGTACGATGCTCTCCGGAGCTAAGAGCCGCTGCCGGGCTTCTTTCGGCAGAAGCGGCGCTAAGAGAGCACTGTGAGCGTCACAGGCGTCTTTGCGCGAAGAAGCCGCTGCTACGGCTCCGGGAGCCGGAGAGAGCGGCAGCATCGGAAAGGTGAAGAAGGAAGCTGTACAACACTGGGATTGTGTGCGCAGCTTGCCAACTGATAGAAAACAGTACCTTACACTTTCCTGACGTTTCCAATCACATGAATCTTCGATTGGAAGCTGTTTTGGACAACTTTTCTTTCCTTCATGCCAAACACTTGGCAGACCTCCGTGCAACGTCCAGAAGACGATGGGAGATGTTTTCTGTGCTCCCGCAGGTTTTCCTTGCCAGACAGAGTGGAAAAGCTTTCTGCTAGGATGTAGACCACAAAAGACGCTAAAGACGAAGGTACGATGCTCTCCGGAGCTAAGAGCCGCTGCCGGGCTTCTTTCGGCAGAAGCGGCGCTAAGAGAGCACTGTGAGCGGTACAATCGTCTTTGCGCGAAGAAGCCGCTTCTTCGGCTCCGGGAGCCGGAGAGAGCGGCAGCATCGGAAAGGTGAAGAAGGAAGCTGTACAACACTGGGATTGTGTGCGCAGCTTGCCAACTGATAGAAAACAGTACCTTACACTTTCCTGACGTTTCCAATCACATGAATCTTCGATTGGAAGCTGTTTTGGACAACTTTTCTTTCCTTCATGCCAAACACTTGGCAGACCTCCGTGCAACGTCCAGAAGACGATGGGAGATGTTTTCTGTGCTCCCGCAGGTTTTCTTTGCCAGACAGAGTGGAAAAGCTTTCTGCTAGGATGTAGACCACAAAAGACGCTAAAGACGAAGGTACGATGCTCTCCGGAGCTAAGAGCCGCTCCCGGGCTTCTTTCGGCAGAAGCGGCGCTAAGAGAGCACTGTGAGCGGTACAATCGTCTTTGCGCGAAGAAGCCACTTCTTCGGCTCCGGGAGCCGGAGAGAGCGGCAGCATCGGAAAGGTGAAGAAGGAAGCTGTACAACACTGGGATTGTGTGCGCAGCTTGCCAACTGATAGAAAACAGTACCTTACACTTTCCTGACGTTTCCAATCACATGAATCTTCGATTGGAAGCTGTTTTGGACAACTTTTCTTTCCTTCATGCCAAACACTTGGCAGACCTCCGTGCAACGTCCAGAAAACGATGGGAGATGTTTTCTGTGCTCCCGCAGGTTTTCCTTGCCAGACAGAATGGAAAAGCTTTCTGCTAGGATGTAGACTACAAAAGACGCTAAAGACGAAGGTACGATGCTCTCCGGAGCTAAGAGCCGCTGCCGGGCTTCTTTCGGCAGAAGCGGCGCTAAGAGAGCACTGTGAGCGGTACAATCGTCTTTGCGCGAAGAAGCCGCTTCTTCGGCTCCGGGAGCCGGAGAGAGCGGCAGCATCGGAAAACTGAAGAAGGAAGCTGTACAACACTGGGATTGTGTGCGCAGCTTGCCAACTGATAGAAAACAGTACCTTACACTTTCCTGACGTTTCCAATCACATGAATCTTCGATTGGAAGCTGTTTTGGACAACTTTTCTTTCCTTCATGCCAAACACTTGGCAGACCTCCGTGCAACGTCCAGAAGACGATGGGAGATGTTTTCTGTGCTCCCGCAGGTTTTCCTTGCCAGACAGAGTGGAAAAGCTTTCTGCTAGGATGTAGACCACAAAAGACGCTAAAGACGAAGGTACGATGCTCTCCGGAGCTAAGAGCCGCTGCCGGGCTTCTTTCGGCAGAAGCGGCGCTAAGAGAGCACTGTGAGCGGTACAATCGTCTTTGCGCGAAGAAGCCGCTTCTTCGGCTCCGGGAGCCGGAGAGAGCGGCAGCATCGGAAAGGTGAAGAAGGAAGCTGTACAACACTGGGATTGTGTGCGCAGCTTGCCAACTGATAGAAAACAGTACCTTACACTTTCCTGACGTTTCCAATCACATGAACATGTAGTGGAAAAGCTTTTTGCTAAGGTGTAGACGACAAGAGAGGCTAAAGACTGGATGAGACCAAATGACACCCATCTCTATAAAAGGCAATTAGGAGGACTCGGAATAGTAGAAACCAGCCAGCTTCCTTTTTATCCCCAGGAAGTTGATGAAGCAGCTCTTCCTGGAAAACCTTGCCAGGCACATGCAAGACGACAAAATAATGTAGTTAGCATGATTTTTCAGGGGAATTTCATGCTGAACATCACTTTAAACTCCTCTGATGAATCAACTTGACTGGTAGATGAAGGGAATATTATCTGCCTGGGCTTCAGGGAGGTTTTTGACATATCTCTACATGGCAGCACGCATCCATATGGAAGCAATAGTGCAAAGGGGAGGGAACCAGTGTCTTTTCAGTGATGCTGAGTGAAAAAAACAAGAGGCAGTGGGCACTCTCTGAAATACAGGAGATTGCCATTGACCATCAGCAAATGATTCTTTACTGTGAGGGTGACTGAACCACGGCACAGACTGCCCAGAAAGATTGTGGAGCCTGGATCTTTGAAGACATTAAAAGTACACCCAGATAGAATCCTGGGCAAGAGGCTCTAGGTATCCTGGTTTAGGCAGGGGGATTGGGCCTGGTTAGCCTCACCAACCCCTTCCACTCTCATTCATTCTGTGCTAGTGAATTCTCTTCAAGATGCATTTCAAGCACTTGCATGACAAAGTTCTGTGAAGACAGAGATCCAAATGGACACGGCATCTAAGTTCCTTAAGCAGTGTTCAAGAAGAATGTAAAACTCTGGGACGAGTGTCTCTTCCCTAACTGAATCCCTTTCATGGGAAAATTCCCAGCTCTAGAAAGATCTTCTGATACGCATGCTTAAGACTGACACTGGCTGAGCAAATTTCTCCCTATGTGTATCCAAGACCAGTTAGGATCTTCACCCAAAGTGCTGTCAACATAGTCACAGAATGTCTATTGTTAAGAAGTGACAACTTCCATCAGCATGGCAACTATTGGTCCACCAAATGGATGAATGGATGGGAATTATCTACTTGGGTTAAAAACAAAAAGAAAGAGTTGGTCTTTAGTTATCAATTTCATTGCAATATTATAAGGGAAGAAAAAGACCTAAGTCCTTGACTTTCTTAACTCGAGGAAAGATTTTAAGAATTCCTTGTAAAAATGTGTGATCACAATCAGACTATTGAAACCATCTGAGTTGGGAAAAGAGTTCACAAATTGTCTAGAGAGTGGCAAAGAAGCCAAGAAAAATAGGAAAGAAACAAAAAGAGAGCAGAAGCATCAGCTTCATTGTACAAGCTCGTTCTAGAAGTGGTCTGCTGGGAAAAGGAGGCCCCAGTTGAATTTCCAATGTATTCCTGCGCTTGATTCAGTAACCGGTCAATGTAAAAACCAATCCTTTTGTACAACTTCTTCCAGCAACAAAAACTCCAACAGGTTGACACTACCATCATGCCTGTTCCAGACATATTTCAAAGAGAAATGATGATTTTCTTGAAAACCTACTTGCATAAAAGTTGCAAGATGGTGGAGGGATTCCCACATCCTCCTGCCTCCATCTGGCTTGAAAGTAGATTTGATAAAATATGCAACAAAGCACATGATTTATAAGGTAGAGTCAAATGGATGATTTGGGAATTGATCTCTTGTTGATAGTAAACTTCATATCCACTCTGTGTGACCTTTCTAAAACAAAATGTGGAGCTGAGGCATGAATCTGCCACAACAATTGTAAAGCAAACATACACACTCCCCTTCACATGCCCCCCCTTCCACACACACCTAGGCACACACAGAGATCAGCATAGCAGATCATGAACACCTTGGAAAAGACTGAAATGCTCAATGCCTCTCTTGATGGGCAAAAGAGCTGGTGCAGTAATTCAAATGCCTGGTACAGAAATTCTGTTTCATATTTAGCTCCTATTTAAAACACAGCTTTTCATTTCATTCTATTTACAGAATATTTTCATGTCATTTGCTTCTTTAAAATTACTTAGTTCTCACCTGTTGTATGTCTAGGAATATTTTCTTCCAAAAATAGAAAAAAATAGATGCTATCTTTTCAGCAGAAAACATTGGTTGATACAATTTGAAACCATCATGATATGGAAGAATTGTT